>NC_044574.1:22761398-23426815 GCF_901933205.1 Camarhynchus parvulus
ATTCTTCATAGAAGCACTAGAGGTAGGGTTGATAATCATAATTGTTCAGCTTAGAGAATTTTGTAGCCTTTTGGTTTTCTTTTATAGCTTTAAACATTTTTTTTTTAATGAATACTGATTTTATCAGATTAGTCAGCAACAAATGGGAAATTTTCAGCCTAAATGGGAGCAGGACTGTGGTCTTCAGTAATTAATGCTTTGCAGCAGTTCAGGTGTTGTCACAGTTTGACCACTGGAAAACAACAAGTAGTAGTGTCTCTGATAAACTTGTGAGCTTGGTACTTGAAGACCAATGCCTGAAATTTGTCCTGAGGAAGTGGGATATGTACATTGAAAACAGGAAGATTCTAGATGTTGAATGTGTTTATTCTTGCTTTAGGAATGCAATGTGTTTAATCAGTTTCCTTGCATGTGTTTTACCAGCCTGGGTTTTTTTGGGTTTAGGGCTCTTTTTAGCGAGTAGGTAGCCATAAACTTTATCTGGACATACTCTATTATTTTCTAACATATTAGTGCATATATGCAAACATAAAATCAGAATACACATCTGATGCTAAAAGAGATACATAAACCACTGGGAGGATGTGTAGAAGAGACTTGCTTCACCAAGATGTGCCTGTGTTCCATATTGGATGCTTTGAGAATGGAACATGAATGTAAGATGTGAACAGACCACAGACACTGTACAGTAGATAAGGAGTTTCCTATCTAGATCAGTTTTACTTTTTTGCCTTGGTGTATGGAGAGCACTTCTGTTGATTCCTCTTTCTTATGGTGTCATTATTGTATGCAGCCTTAGAGGAAATTAACAACTTCCCTTGAAGATTGTCTTTTTATTTCTTTATTATTTTATTCCAAAAAAGTATTATTTTATTCCGAAAAAGTGAATTCTACCAGCATTATCCTTAACAGCATTTCCCTTTAAATATTTCTTAATATGCACTAAGAAAA
Organism: Camarhynchus parvulus; assembly: GCF_901933205.1. NCBI lineage: Eukaryota > Metazoa > Chordata > Aves > Passeriformes > Thraupidae > Camarhynchus > Camarhynchus parvulus. Next base: position 22,762,350 of record NC_044574.1, read on the forward strand.
ATTGGGATCAAAGCTACTATATTTAGAAATTTTACATTAAAATGTACAGAACATTGTTGACAGTATAGCATGTGCATCAAAACCTACAATTGCATCAAAACCAGCAATCAAATAAAAATAATTTTCCTTTCATGGTCAATACAAGTTGAAAGTTACTGAGTGTGTGTATCTTCTTTGTGAGCTGACATTTGCCTGTAGCTCTTTCATAATTGCAGATCTTAGCCCATTAAAGTCTTTCCATTTACCTGGAAAGAAAAAAGGTTAATGTTTCCCAGTTTCTTTTAATGAATATAATAGTCTCTTCATTGTATTGATACTTTCCATAACCAGCTGTATCTCTGAGTGCACCTGTCAGTTTTCCTATTTTCTTTGCAAAAATGGTGATTGCCATTAAAGTGTAAAATATTTGACCTTTGCCTAATTCTCATTCCCATGATGTTCATTGTTCTTTAAAATGCTGTAGATACCATATGTGTGGGTATCCCCATCTAGACCCAGAGTGCAAGATTGGAAAGGTTTAAATTGTTCTGCTAGCTGAAAATGTTGCACTCTTTTTTATATGTGTATTTTAGCCCCAGACTTTGTGGTGGCAAGCAAATAAATGTTGTATAAGGAAATGGGTGGTATTTGGAGCTACTCTAATTCTGTCGGACTCTTTGAGAGGAGAAGACTGAAATGGCAAGACTTAGAAAAGCAGAAGTGAGCAGCTGTGAACATTTCCACTCTTAGTCATTTGAGCTCAGCTGTGCGAGTGCCTTCGAACAAACAAGGAAGGAATAGCTGCATATGAGCTGCATGAGTCAAAGCAGAGTGACAGTCTGGGCAGAAGTTAAAGGGGGGAAAATTTTCCTGTTTTGTTAGTTTTGAAGAGATGAGATGATGTGTGTGTTTAATTCAAAATTTTTACCACCACGGTAGGCAGTGATAAAGACGAGGAGCACTGACCTGCCATCAGAATAATTGCTTCAGGAATGCTCCTTCTGCAGGAGCTGTTTGAAATAGCACACACAGATGTACTTGTCCTTGGCTGGCGAGGCTGTGAATGGATTTTGTGGCACTAACTTTAAAGCACTGTCTTGCATGTATAGATCAGGGAGCCATTTCGTAGCTTCTGGTTGGGTGAAGAAGTGCTGTTGCTATCGCCTTCAGTTTGAGATTTGGTAGGAAGAGATTGGTTGTTTTGACCATTCATTTTAAAGTTGGTGAGTTAAGTAATTTTTCTTCTGGATGCAGATTGTGTCAAAGACTACTGAGCCTCCAGAGAAGCTGTATAAAACTATAAAATTAAGTGATACTACAGCAGGTATTACGAAAACAAAGTATAATAGCTTGTGCTTCTCACATTGATTACTTATGTAAAACAAGGTTATATACCCTTTTCCTAAAAATAATTTACTTTTTAATTTGCCTGAGATTTATTTAATGTTCACTTTCTTTTGTAATGTTTTCAGTCTTAGAATTCCTTTGCATGCTTGACAAAATAATATATTTTGTGGTAGGCCATCTGAAGCCAAAAGAAAAAGTACAGAAGGTTATGATATGGTTAAAAATGAGAAGTGAAAACAAGCATGTCTTAAGTGCCTGTCTCTCTTTCCACCTATTTACTTTAAGAACTGGTAATCATACCATTGTATGGCCTTAGGTGGTGGTGTGTTTGTGCAGCTAAGGGCGTGTGTTTTCTTTGTTAAACATGCTTTAGAGCTTATTCTTCAAATTATGTGGGTGTTATATTTGATTTTATCTGCTATTTGAGTCATGCCACGTTTCAGCTGTAGGTTATGTTTTTGTAATTTCTCAAACTTGCCTTTTCCTTTCTGTTCTCTGGGGTGAAGTTGTAATTAGCAAGATGTGATCTTGGCGAGTGGTACAATGTTTTTGCCAGGTTATAGAAAAACATTATTCTAGGCTTTAGCCTGTATGATTCTTATTCTGAAGCAACTTTTAAGTCTGTTTGAAACTGTCATTTGGGAAACCTTGTTTGGTATTGCTACCTCTTATCTATCTATCTAGATATAGATGGATACATGAGTTAGTGTGTGTATCTATAGATACCTGTCTCTATATATATGCAAACTGTCCCTTCATTCACGTGTTCAAGACATCCAAGTAGTAAACAACAGCTTTTCTTTTTCAAAGATTACTGTGAACTGGGAGATCTTCCACCCAGATCCCCATTGGAACCAGTGTGTGAGGATGGCCCCTTTGGGCCAGTGAAAGAAGAAAGGAAGAGGACACCCCATGAGCTTCGGGAGTTGTGGAAGAAAGCCATCATTCAGCAGATACTGCTCCTCAGAATGGAGAAAGAAAACCAGAAGTTACAAGGTTGGTGAAGTTCTTGAGTACTACATCCTACTGCAATACAAATTCACCTTTTGGTTTTCTCGGTGGCCTTGGTAGTGGGCTGCACCAAGCCTTAATGAAACATTCTAGGAACCCACAGGTAAATCAGATTAGCAACGTCTCCCACAGCACTCATTAGTGTAGGTGACAATGTATGATAATTTTTTTCTTCATCTTATTATTTGTTTACTTGATCTGAAGGGACACTCTCTTTACCATGGCTGAGGTTTTTTAGGCTGGTGTCTGGAAGCCCTCACAAGGAATTCAACATGATCAGTATCATGAACTGAATTCTTTTCTATATTCACATGCACAGATCCTTGTCTAAGTATTGGTCATTGCAACATTGTGTTTAGCCAGTCTTGAGGCTCAAAGGAAGTTCTTAAAGAGGTTGTTTTGGACACGAAACTATGGGTTCCTGCAGTAGTACCCATACTGTGCAGGCAAGCTTTCTGCAGTGGTAATGACTTAGATGAGTTCAAAGGGACTTGAGGAGCTGTAATTTTCAGTTGTTCCTAACCACAGTTTTTCTGTGAATGACTTAGCTGCAACAAATCCATTTTGGTGGCAATTTTTACACGTAAAGAACAGGTGTATGCAGAATCACAAGTGATTGCCTTTGAGAGCTGCTCCTTTGAAAATATCAATGATGAGGACAGAAATTTTTATCTGGGTGATTTTAGATGTTCAGGAAGGGAGTGGGCACCTGAACCTTCAAAAGGGGAGGCACCTGGCGTGAAAATGGCAATATTTCTTTTTATTTCTCAACTTGAGGAAGGACAGACTTCTAAGTAGTGTGTAGAGAGAAGGCCCAGCTGTGTGAATAGTTCAGTACACCAAACATGAAATCCTTCTCTAAACTCAGGCTAAGACACATGGCTGGAAGGACAGAACACCTCTTGGATATTGGATATGGCCTGCCAAAGCACTTGACCCACCTGTAGGCTGTTTGCCCCCAGCAAACAGTGTAGCTCTCCTGTGTCAATCTGTCTGAAGAACACCTGACACCCGAGTTTCCTAAGAACCCCACAGGTGGCAAACATGGCAAACAGCAATGTACTAGCTAATCTAGTAAAATAAAATATGACAATGGATACCAGATATACAGTGTCCTTGGCCAGAGGCTGAGGCCATCTGGAGAAGAGGTGCTAAGAGAAATTATTTATAAAATCTCTTCAAGCTTAGAACTGTGCTGTCGTAAATGAGCTTCTGTAACTTTTTTATGGCATTTGGAAATAAATTTTCTCTGTTTTGTGTATTTATGCTCCTAATTTTTTTTAATTTCTCTGGTATTCAAATTATCTGAATTTGCAGCCTGCAGTCAAATTTTTGGCAAGTGCAGGTCATTAATATCCATACACATTTTAAACCAAGTTTAACTAGGTGTTCCAATTTTGTCTGCCCAAAAGAAAAAATTGGAAAACCATCACACATACGTTAAGATGAGCATGTCTGAAAAGCCAGTTAGTGAATGAATGAGGTGGTGTTGGCAGAACTGAAGGCCCAGCTAAGTTGTATGCCCTGTGGGGTGAGGGAGGTGTCCTAGGTAGCTGCTGCATGAAGAGCCCAGATGGTGAGACAGTAGTTGAAAGCAGCACATGACTCTGCTGCAGTGAGCACAGCATCTTTACTAGTGGTGCTTATGTGTGATATTGGGAATTGGGTAGTGTCAGTATCTAAATAAGCTTGTTGATAAAGGCATATTCTCACCTCAGCCCTCACAAGTCCCATTTTTGCACATAGCATAAGAAGACTGAATAAAGCAGAAAAGTCTGAAAAGTTGCCAAGAATCAGAAAACATTTGTTTGCAGAAGATGAAACATTATAAGATTTCTCCAAGTTTTTTTTCCTATAACCTGAAATTTAAATGCAGGGGTTTTTTTCATTATATTCATACAATACCATCTGTGTTCTAAGGTTTTTAATATTCTGATTTATAAATGTATTGGTTTTGACCTGACAAAAATATTAAGAAGTTGACAAATAGTTTCGAAAGACTGAATTACTTTCAGAGGGAACACACAGTTGTAATAAAACTATGAGTGGATGTATTTCATGTATCTGTAGTTAATCACTGAATTAAAAATAAAATATTCTGAGGTCCAAATCTTGCAAACGCTTAGGTAACCTCACAACTCACATGAATAATCTCGTTGCATAAAGTCATTCACATGTGAAAGCAACTACAGGATGAAGAAGTACACTTCCCAGGTATAAACAGTTATTTTCTTTTCAGTTTTTAAAATCTAGATGCTTGTTTAATCAGTGGGAGTACAGGACAAGATAACACCTTGAGACTCCCAGAATTCAATAATGTAAAAAACCTTAATTACAGATACAGATCTCAGAACAAGTTGAGTTTAGTGTGTTGATAGTGTCATTTGTAATGTAAATGTCAGGCAATCTTTAACTGTTTATTAAATTTATACAAAGGAGTTGAAAATACAAATATTTAACTGTTTATTAAATTTATACAAAGGAGTTGAAAATACAAATAATGGAGAGTTAAATTATCAAAAGATAATATAATAACATTTTAACAGAGATTATCTCAAGACTGAAATGAATAGGAGTGATTCTATGAGTTCATACTGTGAAATCCTCAAAAGTAGCAGCAGGCTTATGATTTATGGCAGAATATCCTCAAAATAAGAGTATCTTGTTACCATTACAGTAATGCATCATCACAACGAAGTACTGTAAATACATAAGGACAAATTAAAAAACATGGTCACTTAATGATGCACTTCTTTCATAAACATAGTTTTAACATAATGTTATTTGTAAGAGAATTACCTTTTAATTTTTGTTTAATACGGTAGAACCTTTCCAGACTTTTACATATTTTGAACTTTTGCTCTGCTTCATTTTTTGTAAGTAGAGCTACTCATGTCCTGGAACTAGTTGCATTGAGTACTCAGCCACATTACAGCCTAGTTAAAAATTTGAAACCTATTTTGTTAATTTCTCCATAAATTTCCCACTGTTTGTCTCTCCTCAGTTCTGTCTTTGTAGCTTCGTCTTGATTTCCTTATAGCATTTTCTTTTATCATTTCATCCTTTTAGAAACAGATGACTGACATATCTGTATCTCATATGAACTACACCTTTTTTTCTCCTCTTCTATTTTTTCAGTCTTATTACCTGCACAGATCCATCCACTGTCACAAAACATGCTTAATTATTTAGTTTACATTATTAACATTATTAAATCCTGTTTTCCAGGCACATGATAGTGCTAAAATACCCCCACAGGAAAAAAAATTGAAAACTTTACCAAAACTCCCTTTGAAATTCTCACTCTACTTCTAAATTTTGAAATTACACTCTGCTACAAATCGTTTTTATTTCTGCCATGATTTTTTGATACTTTCCCAGCTATTGTTTTTACTTTGTTACTACTATTACAGGGCTGTATGCATAACAAATAGATGACTGAATTGGATTTGTATTTTCATTTGCTGAAAGTCTTCTGCGCTGCAGAGCTGGAAAATGAAAATTCCTGTTATGAAAATCATATGTTTATTTCATTAATCATCATGTCTCATGATTCTTCATATTTAGCAGTTGATTAGAAGTAGGGAATTCAATTTAACTGGCCAAACACAATTAATATTGCACATAATATCTTTGAAAAACCAAACAAACCGATCCAACCCCAGAATCATGGAATTACAGATATTAAATGTTTCAGGTAGTAGCACGAGACAGTTGTAAGTTAAATTAATCCATTTTACAAATAGTAAACAATATTAACTGCTACATTCATTGTATCACTTTTTAGCATCTGAAAACAATTTGCAGAACAGACGCCTGAAACTTGACTACGAAGAAATCACACCATGCTTAAAAGACGTAACTTTGATTTGGGAAAAAATGTTGAGTACACCTGGAAGGTCAAAGATTAAATTTGATGTGGAAAAAATACACTCTGCTGTTGGACAAGGTAAACTGTTTTTTGAGTTGTTGAAATGCATGTAAATTGTATCTGAATAGTGTGGCCACTTAACCACTCCTTATAACCATATTCTCTCTAGTGCTGTTCCTCAGGCTGCTGACTAAACAAGTAACAATTTTTGGTACCACCATGGTTATGCAAAGGCAAGTACCAGTCCCTTTCAATGGTTGCTGCAGTTGTATCGCTGGAGCTACAGCATACATTTTTGAATAACATCTGCCCTTACCGGGAGAGTTGTATACTACCTCAATACATTACAGTTTTTGCAATCTAATTTTATAAATTAAAAGTTACAATTAAAGAAAAAAAAGCCTGGATAATGCCAATAAATAACTGTGTGAATAACTGAAGAAGTCCCTCTGCACTGTTTTCTGGAAATTCTCTATTCCAGGCTGTGTACTATGTCTGTGCACAAACAGTAGATGTGGTATCTCTGCAGAACTGCCTTTTCTCTGAGGTCAAGAACTTTCTCTGAGCTCAGGAACTTTGTCCTTGCAGACACCACTTACAGTCTTCCTCACAACTACAGGGCTGACCAACCACCCTTATCTCCCACTGCAGCAAAAGTAATACAACCTAAAGATGTTTTTTAAATGTTCTAAGAAATTGGGCTATTACTCAATGTTGCATCTGCTGTGGTTGGACCCAAAGTCCTTAAGCTGAGTGCTATATGGACTAATGGTGAAGATAGGTACTCCAAGGAGCTTTTTATAGTTCTTTACAAAGCTTCCAACATATAAAGGAAGTATCAAGATTTAACCACTATCAGAAGTTTAATATTTTAAATATTACATCTGGCTATGTGCAATTATACAAGCAAGTTAAACCAAATTGCCCTTTTAAAATAACTGGGTAATTCTAGATTTTTAACAATATCAAATCCTAATGTGGTTTGTTATCTTTCCCTGTAACTTGGATGCTTGAGTAAGTCTTGCGTTCTCCTATTGTTATTGTCCTCCATATGTTACAAATATACCAAAAGAAAAAAACAGTCCTAAAAATTTCAAGCTGTAAGGTACTTCATACTGTAGTGCCTGGTTCCAGTACATTACGGATTAGACAGAACACTTCCCCAAGTGAAAGTGCATTGATTTCTTGTGTAGCTGATTTAATAGTGAGTGATAGCCTTGTGCTGAATTAATTTTACTCTCAGAGCTTTACCTACAGCTTAAAAATGAAAACTGTCATTACTTACGTGAAAGAGTTAAATAATATCTGCTGTTTTTAAAGAGAATAAATTCAAACTTGAAAACATTTTTATGTGTACCAGTCATTAAGCAAGCCAATAGCAAAACTAGAAATACAGTATTTGCTATCTGATTATTTGTGTTGTGTTGTAGTCTCTAGATCACATCTCATTTGTACCTATTTATATTTTTGATATGTGTGCATCCCGGCTTCCTAAAACATACTCATAACATCAGAGTCCATGCTATATTAGTGAAAAGTGTGAATTAGTTCTATTGTGTACTTTACACAGAAAAATTTGACATAAGCATATTCAGAGACAAGTATTGCAGTTCTTGATGCCTCTTCTACTGCTTCTCAGACTGGATGTAAGCATTAACCTTAGGCAGTTCATAGTATTTCTTTCTGCTTTAAATCACTCCTGTTAAGGTGCTGGTGTCTTTTATTGATTGAGGAAGTAAAAGCACTGTAGTTTTATCTACTTCTGTGGTCCACGGGAAGTTGCCAATAGGGATCTGCCTGACTGTAGCAGATAGGCATCTTCTTTCCTCAATCCTGTTAACTATAGCAGAAGCCTCAGTAGGAGTACAAATTACTGATTTAATTGCTTTCTCTGCTTAGGAGTGCCACGTCACCACCGTGGGGAGATCTGGAAGTTTCTAGCTGAGCAATACCATCTTAAACATCAGTTTCCAAGTAAACAACAACCAAAGGACACACCTTATAAAGAACTCCTAAAACAACTAACTTCCCAACAGCATGCAATTCTTATTGACCTAGGTAAGTACAGTGGTGGTCTGAAATTAAAAAAAGGGTTTGCGATCTCTGTAAGATACTTAAAAAAGGTAACACACAAAATGCCTTTGACTATTTAATAATAGGTTGTTGGTAAGAACTGATTTTAATCTGGTGTGAGAAACCAGGAGCTGGTGTTTTTCCAAGAGGATCAGACCTCTCGTGTGTGGGACACTCCCACAATGAACTCAGTATTCATTATGCTCTTCCCTAATAAAGGCAAAAAATCAATGTCTTCCAGAGCATAGCACTGACACTTCGGTTCTGAGGAGCTGTGTGGGTCAATTTAAGAAGTCCATTGTCACTGCATTTGATTAAATGAATTTGCAATGAAAAACTCCATCAAAGGAAATTATGCACTGCAAGTAACCAAATGTCATGATAAAAATTTATGGGGAAAGTTGTACTTGGACTGATCTGAATGATTAATTGCATTATTTTCTCTTACATCTTTTCTGTAAAGCAGTAGTACAAAAATTGTCCCATCATAATTCTGCTCTTTATAACTACTCAAACAGTATTTAAGCATTTTTCACTGCAAGTGGATCTACCCCTTTTCTTGCCTGATAAGGAAGGATTACCTTTACCCAGAGCTTTCTGGGAGCCCTCATTTATTATTTTATTAAGAACTCAATGTGCTGACTGTCTTCAGTGGGTACTGAACTGTGAGAAGATTTGTCAAGTTTAAATGGTGACCTAAGCTTTAGATAATAAAGAGGCTATTTTCTCCTTTTTTGCAACACTTGGTAAAGTCAAAAAACCAAAGCAGTGCGTAGAAAATACATAGGAATGTGAAGAAACAGGTGTGTTTCTGCAGAAAGTGGCGTGACTGGAGGTGGGAGAGGGTGGTGGTGGCTGTCACCTTCACTTTCCCCTACTTGGCAGACCTGCCTGGTTTTGACTGGGAAAGTAACAGTCCAAGGAGCTTTAATGCCAGCTGGGAATGGGCAGTGGCAATGTGTGTAAAATTGCCTCCCTTCAGACTTTGCACACCAATCTAGGCATTCCCCTGGACCGAGCAGTGCCAGACAGCAATCCTTTGTGTTTGAGAGAGACATTTATGTGCAGCCAGAGATCATTTAGTAGCAAATACCCTATTGGTCCAGCATACCTGGTGTTGATAGCCCTGGCAGTGGAGGATGGGACACTGAAGTGGCTCAGTAAGAGTTGAACAGTTTTGTGCTGGACAAATTAATTGAACACCTTAGCAGAGGGATAGTGCTGGGACAACTCCTGGACAGTAGGGAGCACAGCCAGTCTGAGCTTGGCTGTCTCAAATACCAGACTGGGGCTTACTGGCTCAGCAAGCTGTTCATATTTTCTACCCAGTTCTGCACACAAATACTTCTCATCTTAGCCATGTGCTCTTCTTGTAGAAACAAATGACTGCTTGTGTTGGCAAATTGGTAGCTTCATGGTGGTTTTCATGCAAGCTGTTGTTTCTCCAGGGTGCTATTTGCCAGCCCCTTAGCTGAAAGAAGGTTTGGGCCCTGTCATAACCATAAGGTGAACCAGGAAGTGAAGACTTCCTAGTGATTTACATTGAAATACTGCTGTGCTGCATGGTAACAGACAGCATAACTGGATAGGCAGCTAGAAGGGATTTGCATGTTCTGACTTGTGTGCCTTCAGGCTACCAGAAGCATTTTCTCTTAATCTTTAAGAATCCCTCTGAAAGCATGCACTTACACCTTGAAAGAAAAAAGCTATGTTCTCCAATATGGTGGTTGTAATACTTGACAACCTTTCCCAAATTAGGCTAAGTAGGTCTTGTTAACACAGATGAGCCAAAGCTATAATAGTATTGCTCACACTTTGTTGAATTGATGCATCCTCAGATGTAAATAGTGCTTCCTGAGGCCAGGAGTGTGCATATTGATGCAGAGCTAAGGTATAGCAGTTGTTTTGCTGGCCCAATTTACATGTCTCAGTGCTGTCATTGTAGGAAACCATCCATGACTGGGTGTTTGCTGAACACTGTAGAAAATTAGGTTTTGTTTTATTACATTTTAAAAAGTAAAGTAGTAGGTACTTACCTAGAGCATTCTGGGGCTCTAGCGGTATCACAGTTCATTTAGTCTCTTCTGGGTAGGACCAGAGATGTTTGTTCCAAAATAAAGGCTAAAAATTCTTAGTTAAGCCAACATCAGAGCACTCAGAAGCATATCAGCTTGTGAGTTTAGCAGTTCTTCTCCTCCTCCATTTACTGGTTTTTAGAACTTCTTAGGGTTTTTATTCTTGCTGAGCTTGTGACTCTTTTTCATGACAGCAAGAAACGAGCTTTGCTGCCTGAGTGAGGCAGTGCAGGTCTGCCTTTAGACTGTGCTGTAGTAACTTGTCCTTCAAGCAAAGGAACGCAAGCTCCTTCTCGTTTGAAAGCTAGAAATACTTATTCTGTAACATTCAACTCTGACACTCTGGCTAGGGAGATCTACTCAGAACTGAATGCCTTGTCCCATGTGACAGGCTAGAGCAGCTTCCAGATGGCAGAAGGACTCTGCCCCGGGCTTAGTCTTGAAACAGGAGTTCTGATATTATCTGGTAGCACAGCAGCATTCCAGGAGCTAAAGGGTGGGGTAGTATTTAACAAGTGGGCAACCAGAAAACAAGATCCACTTAATACTAGAACAAAAGAGGTATTCAGATTTCTCCTCTGTTGAGGTATTTCACAGAGGAAGTTTGATAGGGGGAGGGTTTTTCCTAAAGTGAAAAATTTGCCTTTGGAAGTTCTTAAAAAAATCTGTAACAAAACAGTGGTAGAGTAAAATAAGAGTCAATTGTTCTGTATTGTTAACTTTCTTATGGTCTTCCTGTGGGTTGACTCAAAATCTACTTCTCAAAAGACTCTACAGTTTTGAAAGACTGTTTCATTTGACAATATAATAAGATTTTGGGCCTTATGTTGTTTATTTTTTAGTTTCAGTCACTAATTTCAGCTCTTTTCGCAGGGCGCACATTTCCAACACACCCGTACTTCTCAGCACAGCTGGGGGCTGGGCAGCTGTCACTCTACAACATTTTGAAGGCCTATTCACTTCTGGACCAGGAAGTAGGATATTGCCAGGGCCTTAGTTTTGTAGCAGGAGTTTTACTACTTCATATGAGTGAAGAAGATGCTTTTAAAATGCTCAAGTTCCTTATGTTTGACATGGGCCTGAGAAAACAATATCGTCCTGACATGACAATTTTGCAGGTATGATTTCATTTTTTTTGGTAAAAGATCCTAATGTTAAATAATAATAATGCAGTACAGCTAGCATTGTCAGAAACTGAACGTAAATTGAATTCTTAAAAATAGGGAAAGATAATCTAGGAAAAGAATACATCATTTTAAATGCATGATTTTCAAATCAAAATACTTCTGGGGAAACTATGGAAACCATAAACAAGACTTCTGTTGCGTTCAAATGACCCTGCAAATGAGCCTGTTGTAGACTCACAGGTGACCCATTCTGTGTCTTTTAGGTGACTTCCAGGTATTTCTTGTTTCCACACAATTTCATCCAAACATCAGTTGACAAATACCTTTCTCTGTTTCTGACAAGGATGAAGCATGGACTTTGCTATTATGAATGTTAAAACATGTTGATCTTTAGTCTCTTGTTCTTATTCCATGCAGATCCAGATGTACCAATTGTCTCGACTTCTTCATGACTACCATCGAGATCTCTATAACCACCTGGAGGCACATGAGATTGGCCCCAGCCTCTATGCTGCTCCCTGGTTCCTCACCATGTTTGCCTCCCAGTTTCCCCTTGGATTCGTATCCAGAGTGTTTGGTAATTCTTCCTAAACCTTCTCTCTGTTCTTTCTGAAGTCTTGCATGTGGAATCTTGGTATTATTATAGCATTACTATCCAAGTGGATTCAGACACCCAGGAGAAATATTTTGCTTATTGTGAACAGAAGAAAAACAACAGAGGTCATCCTATGGAATATGCAGTATATCAGTAAAAGTGGAAGAGAGAGGAGGAAAGTAAACAACAGTCCCTAATGTCTTTTCATCCTCATTGTTACCTTTTCTCACCTTGTAGCCACTTTTAGAGAGGATGCAAAATTTGGTGCCATGAGGGCAGCCATTGTATTATGGCAGTGACACTTCAACACCAACAATTAGTTATTTTCAAGCTGAAAAGAGATGTAACAAAGGCATCATCTGAGAAGTATATCCATTTACTCCATTATCATAATTTCCAGCAGTGTCAGCAGAAAATTAGCTTGAGCATTATGTTTTAAAACACACACAGAGATGGCCCTTGCAGTGTAATCGTGGATTTACTCTGCAGAAATATAAGACGTTTAAGCTAGTGTTTCTTGTCCTGACAGTTTTAGTTCCAAAAATGTTTGGAACCATCTGGGGTTTAGTTTCTAAAGTCACTTCTGTTACCTATTTTTAATATCTACAGAAGCTTTCTTTCTAAATTAAATTCCAGTAAAGAATTTACCTTGATGCTATCTTCTGGATGTATATTTTGTAGATTGTTTGATGTCTGAGAAGATGCTTTGGTTTTTTTTCAGTTGTTTGTTTTTCCACTTCATTATGTGGTACTGGATTGTCCTTTCTCCCGAGTTCTTCTCCGCTAGTGAGAAGCCAGTTTCATTTTCCTTAGTCATTTAAGAGATGCAATGAAGAAATTGTTCATTAGCAGATTAATATTGACACTTTCTTGACTTAAAAACAATATGGTCCTGCCTACCACAAATAGGAATATAGAGCTCAGGAAGAACCAAAAAGAATCCTGTCTAGTTTCTGTTTAAGGGCATGCTAAAAGTAATGCTGGAAAAACTCACAGTGAAAAGGGTGGTGTATAGAGTAAAACTATATGTCCCATGATTAGCATCCAAACTCCAGGGAAAACAGCATGTTTTTTCCTGGAAGAGTGCAAAGCAGGTTAATGTGCATCAACAAGTATATAGCTGACAGTAATAACCTGTAGGAATCAAATTAGGTGCTGTATGCAAGTGTCATATACTGACTTTATAATCAGCTCATGTTTTTGTTATTCTTAATCTTTCACAGTATTGTACATGGTAAGAAGTGCTTGAATGGGGCAATTGACTGCAGTGAGGTTGTAAAAGTGCCTTCTGTATCCAGTATATTTGGATTTCTGCCTTAATACACAGATTAGTATTTTCTCTGTCATTGAAGGATTGTAGAGCTTTAGAAAACAAAGACTTTGCATTAGAATAGAAGGCACAGATACATGATCTTCACACATCTGATTTTAGATCAAGAAGAGAAAAGCATGTGTAACAGAAACTGTTGCTTCTTAGAAACCTCTGATGTTTTTTAGAAAGTTCAATGTGACCAACACTTGCAGTTTTGTATTTCATATTTTCCTTGAATTCAGTATTTCCTTTGTATTTAATAATTTCCTTAAAACAGTATTTACTGGAGCTATGTTGGTTAGGAACATTGGACATTCTCTTACAGTAGAAAATAAAGTCTTATCCTAACCCATACTAAAGACTCTGAAACACAACTTTAAACAAAAAAGGTTAGAGCTGTCACTCTGCCAGTGGCTGTCAGCAGCAATATGGCAAGTTAAAATCCAATCATTTTTGATCTATATCTTCACAAATTCTTGCAGAACATACATACACAGATTTTCATTGCTCACTTATTTGAACCCTTGGGAGGAAAGAATGTTGATGCTGAAGTGACTGAATTATAGGTTACTAACAGTCGGAGATTGCACTGCCATTTTCTAACATGGTATCTCTGAACCCCTAGTATTTGAAACTAGCCCACTCATATTTAATTATATAATTGCTACAGACCATTCTTTTGGATTTCCATAGAGCATGCTTTTTGCAGGCATCTAACAGACAATATGTAAAAGAAGTGGGTTACACTGTTTTATGAATCAAATGGCAAAACTCCTTTTAAGTCTTCATTTATCTGTCCAAACTCTGAACACTTCTGAGCAGAAGCTGATGAAAGTAGACTGTTGCAAAAGATGCATTCTTTAGTACCCCTGCTTACTTATTCATAGAGGAGATTTGATAGAATAGTGTTTATTTTGTTTCAAGATTATAGATAAAACTTAATTTTTTTTAATCCTGTAGGCTGCCAGTCATCCTGACATTAATTTGGGTACCTTCACTGTGTTGTTGTTGGCTGGGAGCCCACTTAATATGAAGCATGGGAAGTGGATAACAAAAAGGTCTTTGTTAAGTACTTGCTGTTTTAAATGAGAGAGGGATTTCAGCCATGTATTACCAGCTCAGTCATACAGACTTTCATTAACAACTTTCAGGTCACCTTGAGTTAATCTGCATGTCATTATGGGGCAGGTGCTGAATCATAAAAACACATTCTTTTTATCTTCGCTTTTTTCACTTTGTGTTTCTAGCTGTTCTTCAGTATTTCCTGTCCTAATATAGAGCTTTCCCTATGAATCATTTTCCCATACTTTTGAGTTTCAATAGAGAATTGAGGCAGATGCCTTCTCTGTTGCCACTTTTTCATAATTTCTGCCACTGGAGTTCACATTCAGCTCAACACAGACATGAAAAATGTTACACCACTTCTAGGACAAATGGCAAGAAAGTGTGAGATTTGTGGTTAGTTTTTACTTGTACTTTTCTTTCTTGGAGAGAGAGAGTGAAATGAATTATGGCTTCAACATTACAAGCTAAAGAGTACAAGAGGGGAATTTCATTATGATAGAAATTTGGAAATTGATTTTGGTTTTACTAAGAAAGGCTGTTAGGCAGTGCTTTCATAGGTTCTTTACTACATCAGAGATAACTGGAGTTTTCCTAGTAGTCCTTACAGCATGGTGATTTTTTTTCTATCTCTTTGCTTTACTCTTTTTTTTGTATCAAGGCATATTTTTTTTTTTTGTGTCACTGTGCTACTTCTTATGTGAAGTGCTTGTGTATTGAAATATTGATTGTGGCTGCATTCACAGCTTCAAATACAAAGCAGGCAAAGAACAAGAGAGAAGCCTATTCAAAGTAATTTTATATTTAGGAAATATGATAAAAACTCCACAGTATTTCCTATTCCTTTATCACCTCCATCAGTATTGTTTAATTCAGTAGATGCTTCTGTCTGTAGCAAGGTGAGCCCTTCAATGAAACCAGGAGCAGATTCTGACAGTAGCAGGAAAATCAAGTGCAGGGCAATGCTGTTTGTACAGACTGCGTTTCTTGTATGATGCCTTTATTGCAGACTTCTATTTCTTTACTCTGTAAATACATAAGCACTTTGTAAAAGAAAAGAAAGGAAAGGACATTACATTGAAAGGTCACTGTATATTGTGGTTTCAGTGTGTTTGGTATGCCAGGTGCTGTCATTGCAGGGCCACCTGCAATATTTACACCTAAGCTGTATGACTAAGATTTCAGGGTATTTATTAATATCCTTATTAACATATTAACAGAAATGGTTGTGACACATACTAAAAATAAACACATGCACCTGAAACTTGAGGCTACTGGAAAGTGTGCATTTAGCCTCATGTGCTAAATGCTGTATTGTGGTTTTGTGGCTTTTTCCACCACATGAGAGAAAAACCAAATTTCAGATCTTCAGTTGTGTCTTCAGGTATAGATTTTTTCCTTATTGTATTACGATTTTTAAAGGGCATTTTGATTAGATTTTTATTCAAGTTTATATTCCTACAAACATGAGAACAGTCCACTAAAGTATTACATGCACAAAAAGTGACAACATTGATAAACTTGACTACCTAGTTTATTGTAGACTTAGCTTAAATTTGAATTGCTTTTTTTTTGTGAAAACTCTCTAAACAAATTAGTAAGTGATTGTGTTATTCAGAGTAATAATTTTGATCCTATAAAACTTCTAAAGCCAAAAGCACATGTCTAGCACAGTGTATCTAACCTCCAGGTCACTCCTATCAGAAGTTGTTGTCCTTTGACTATTTATTGTTTTTATATTCTTGTCAAAAGATGTGCTTGCTTGATATAACCTGTTTTTTCATTGTTTTCACAGATATGCTCTTTCTTCAAGGATCAGAGGCTATATTTAAAGTGGCTTTAAGCCTTTTGGGAAGCCACAAGCCCTTGATTCTGCAGCATGAGAATCTAGAAACTATTGTTGATTTTATTAAAAGCACTCTCCCCAACTTGGGTTTGGTACAGATGGAAAAGACCATTAGTCAGGTATGAAATAAACTGGACACATGGTATGCAAAGGATACAGAGGTATGCAAAGGAATGCTCTTGTTAAGCTCTCGACAGAAAAAGCAGAACAGCTACTGCTTTAATCTGAGAACTTCCTTGTAGTTTGGAAGATGTTGAAAACTTTTGGGAGCAGATGACTTGTAAACCAAGATGACTTAGTAGCTTTGTATGGTATTGTAACCATTGGTTATTGTCGCTTTATGAAACCTTTAGTGCAAATTAATTCTTTTTTCACCAAAGAAACTTGCCTTCCAAGTCTCATATCAGAAGCAAAAATTGACTTACAAGAGCCTCACAAGTGTTAACCTTACTTAATGAAATTAGAAGCCTTCCCACATCCACTCTGTCTCTGCTGGCTTTTATGGTGCTGGCCCAGTGTGTAACAACAGCACCTTTCTAATTCTGTCAGGAGTACATAGGGCAGTGCAGACTGTTGCAGTGAGTAGTGACTCTAGACAGCAAAATGGAATCCTTGATGCAATTCTTTTGAACAGCAGACAAGGAAAATGATTCAACATTGCTAATACTCCAGATGATACTTATGGATTATGAAAAAAAATGGAAATTATTTCAATTAAGGCTTGCCTGTTTAAAAACCCTAAGTGTTTTTTACACTTGACATCTAAACTGCTTCAGACAAATAGAAGATGGGTTTTAGCCAGTTTTTCTGAAGGCCTTTTGTGGTCCAGAACATAGGGGCTGTACTGTGCAGAGCTGCAGATGCTGGCACCCACCAAGGGCTGCCAAGATCAAAGACCGAGGGTTGATAAAGAAAGCAGCAGCAGCAGCACAGTGCTCTGCAGAGGGCTGGTGAGGGGCTCCCTCTGAGCCCTGGCAGCAAAGCTTCTGGGGGTCACAGCTTACATTAGGGCCAGAAAAAAGGCTCCTCGTGCTTACTGTCAAAGGAAAGAGATGAGAGCTAGAACGTCTGTGCAGGAGGAATGAAAGCAAGGAATTTCCAAGGGGCGAAGGGGGTTGTGTGTTACCTGCCAGACTGAAAAACTTGCAGTGCTTAGGTGACCTGCAGAAAACCGTGTGCTTTGAGCTGAAGGAGGGAGGGATGCTCTGTTTAGGCAGCCCTGACTGCTCTAAATTGGAAGTGGGTAGGTAGAAGTGAGGATAAGTAGAAGGAAGAGCAGTTCCCCACTTTGATCAGGGTTAACTCTGAAGAGAGCAGCTGTTTGACCAGCCCACAGTCCATACACAGCTCTTGGGTTAATCCCCATGTTCCTCATCCTTCTGCAGCATGGCCTTCGGTTCCATGCCTTAACGGGCTTTCACTTTGCCAGGTTTCAAATCAAACTTTTTATTGCCTCATGGTTCCCTTCTTTCCGATTTCATACTCTGGTTATGACAGCAGGGATTTCCCTCCCTCCTCAGGAGCACAGAGGCTGGAAGTGCAGAGGTCATGAGATGAACTAACATTGTGCCCTGCTGAATTGCGCTGCTTGTTTTATTGAAATTTCAACAGGGTCTCTTCTCTAGAGATGCTCAGATTCACAGAAAATGAAAATTCTCTATGTGTAATCAAAGTCAAATTAAAATTGTATTTCAGCCTTCTGTGCTTAGATGCTCAGTATATACATTTCTGCTGCTATTTAACTACAAGATAATTTTTTATTGGACATGTGACAGAAACTTTTCATAATCTGATGTTTTCTTTAACCAACAGTTAAAGTTTTGTAGACAGAGCAGATAAATAAAATAGGCAAATATCCCTGTTACTTTTAACAGGTATTTCAGATGGGATTTGACATTTGACTCATTTTCAAAATGAATAAAGTACAAGTGGTTTAAAAATAAAGAATGACCCTGGAATTTCCCTTCTTGGGCTATTTTTCAAATACATTTTTAAATCAACTTTTATTTCTTCTATGTTCTGTTATTGGCACACTTGTCCTTTTCATTTACTACCTTCTTCACTGCTTGTAGTGGAAATTGGAGTCATATTAATGAATAATTTGAAGGCAGATGTTTGCCAAAACCTAGAAAAAGGAAAATAGTAGGTTTTTTTCCCCTTGGGTCACTCTGCATCTCAATTTATTTATCTGCTTTTAAAGTAAAAGTTTTTCTTAATGTTCATGGATAAGACTGAGCATTCGTTTCAGTGATTTGTAGTTAACAATAATAGAAATCTATTTTGATGTTACATAATGTTTTTGTTAAGTGTGTAAAGATAGAAAATTTCATTTTCTTTCGGTCTGTATAAATACTATAGAATCATAAATAAAGATAGCAAAGTTTTACTGATGTTCATTTAAGGCTTTTATTTTACTTAGCCTTACACTTGTGGCTACACACATATGGCAGGAGAGTTTGGACCACACTTTTTCTGAACTGACAATTAATTCTGGGTATGACTAGAAGGGTTTATGCCAGACTGAGATATATTAAATTTGAAAAGGGGAATACCCTGCAAGTCCACACCCTTGAAACCTTTAGTTTAAGTAGTTTTGCTGAAGTCAAGCAGCAAATCAGTAGCAACTTTTTAAAGTAGATCCAATGTATTGCACTCTACTGCCTCAGGCTTGCCATTTCCACAATAGGAAATGTGAATGCCAAAAAATAAGTTATTTTTTGTATGCATTAATTAAATATCTGTGTCTAGATCTAGATCAATAGATTTTAAAGCTTTGAAAGAGCAATGGTTTTGATCTGCACAGCACCTAATAATATTTTTATATATAACAGGTGTTTGAAATGGATATTGCCAAACAGTTGCAAGCTTATGAAGTTGAGTATCATGTGCTTCAGGATGAGCTTATAGATTCTTCTTTAAACGACAATCAGAGACTGGATAAATTAGAAAAGGCAAACAGCAGTTTGCGCAAACAAAACTTTGATCTCCTGGAAGAACTGCAGGTACAATTTATATTTCATATATTATTAACATTCTAGTATTCTAATTTACGCACCTTTTCAGAAGAGCCTGTCCTACTCCACATCACAGGAGGGATTGGTGTTTGGTCTAGTGAATTTAAAATGTAGCCACTTAAAAGTTTTATTTAGTTTAGCCCTCAAAGTTTACATGCAGAAGAAATTCTGCGAGAGGGATGGTTAGAGCATATACTAGTAGTTAGTGAAAAGTTCAACACACTGCCTCTTCTCTTGTAATTAAAATCATATCTGTAGAAGATAAGTAAAAATAAAGTGCTTTTTCAACTTCATTTTTATATTTTCAGTCACTGCTTTATTACAGCAGGGATTCTACTCTGCCAAAAATGGGTAGACTAATTGCACTGTCACATGTTGAGTTGTCTTTGTTTTGCAAAGCAACAACTGTGGCTGGCCAAAAATATCTCTCAACTGACCCATACAGAAGCTTATCTTACCCTGCAGTTCTTTGGTATAAAATTTGCAGATTTGGTAACTTTCTAATTTCATTACTTTGCATTATATTCTGAGTTTAATTTTTCATAATTTCTTTAGTATTTTATATATATTAATGTATCTCATAAAATAGTTTAAAGATGGTTTCAGTCATTAATGAAATTACCTTTTTTTCCCTTCCCATCCTTTCTCCCCTCCCGTCTTTTTACTTTGATAGGTGGCTAATGGAAAAATCCAAAACCTTGAAGCTACAGTAGAGCTTTTATTGACCAATGAAGGCAAACTGAAGCAGTCCATTCTCACTCTTGAGCAGGAGAGAGCAGCTCTGCTGAAAGCTGTGGAAGAGATGCAAAAAAAGATGGGTGATACAGATGGGAAGCCTCTTCTTACTAGACAGGGACTGGATGCTGACTGACTGCACAGCTGTAAGGGAGCAGAGAAGCTGAGCAAGAAACAAAGGGAAGAGCTGAGTCATTTTGTCATGATCCGTGGGGATTTGACATTGTTGTGTTTGTTGTACACACCTTACTGTGGCAAAGCAAGATATGGGCATGGTGGCTTTCCATATCAGAGAAGCTGATTTCCTGGGGAAAGACTCTTCTCTTCTTAGTACGTAGAAATACTGTGAAGGGTAAGATGCCACATAAGAAAGAGTGAACAGGAGAAACTTGCTAGTGTGTGCAGTCATACACAATACACTGTAAATATGGTATGGATTCTTCAATAAGTGCTTCTAAACCTAAGTGCTTTGGGTTTGTCACATTTTTGGTTTTGTCTGGATCACCACCAACTTAAATAGCACATCCTTTAGAAGGTCTATTGAAGAAATATGTCAATGTAAAACCTTTGAATGGATGACTGCCCCATTGCAGCTATGCAGTGGTAACATTTACAGGTGATTTGTATTGGACTTGAAATTTTTGTTGATGTAATTCCCCTACAGCTTGGCTGGGTTCTGTTAATTATGTTGTTTACACCTCAGAAAACTGCTTCCTGATGCTTGAAGGTGTGAATCCACTGAACTTCAGGGAGCTGGACATTATCATATGTAACTATGCATGGCTGGGGGTTGCCTTCCTTTTTTTTAAGTATGTTGGTTTAGTATATTTCTTCTTTAACTACCATTAATTTAGTGTATTGTTAGTTAGTATTATCTGATAAACATACTGTATATAGTAATTGCATTATTCTTAACAAAATATAATGACATTAATTTGGTGAAGCCTGTGACTCTTGCAGCATCATTCAAGGATTTCTATTCAGACTCTTCAAATTTCATCTTATTTATTTCTGATCTGCTGTGTGATGTAAGACGTCTTTTTTTCTGGGAAAGTAATGTCTACTGTCATTTTTTCCCCTTTATTTGCTACTCTATGCCCACCCATCCTCTGAGAAATGTAAAGATTTTTTCTGAAGAAGGGGAGTCATTTCAAGAGCTTCATGGTGTGCCAGATATGCTTAAACTGTTTCATAAAGGGATAGAAGTTCTAATTAGGACATCATTATTTTGCAATGCATCTTTCAAATAAGACTACATATCTGAAAGAGTAAGTCTCATTTTTCTTAATGCAAAAGTAGTTTGCAAGCCAGTTAAAGCAACATTGTGCAATAATACCCATGGATATGCTGTTGTTGGGTTAACTTCAGAATTAGGAATATTGCCATAGTTTTTTTCAGTCGCTAAGCATTGAGTTTATAGGCACTGTTGTTTTGTTATAGCGGAGATTCACCCAGGACGTGATTTTTATATGTTTGGTTTTTGCAAGTCCACTTTGTATTCACTTAGTATTGAAATTCCACATACATCAGTTATTATTAATCCATTTACCTCTTAAGCATGTTTTTTTTAATTTGGAAATCCACAGTGAAGCTTATGCTTCATGTTTAAAATCTTGTCATAATGGACCTCATACTGTCAGATCACTCAGTAATGTGTTTTTTACAGCCATAGTTCATTCACTGACTTTTTAACAAAAGCAATAAAAATAATAATAATCTATGCCTACATCTATGTTGTTACATTTTTTGCTATTCAAACACAAAACCACAGTTGGTGGGGCGCCAGTTCAGAGCCATGTGAGATGAGACTTCCTCTGCAAGTGCTGTCTACAGTGGTTGTTAATTTCCATTCCACTCCCTGAATGGAAATGCTCCAGGTACAATGAAACAGTTGCTTCTATATAGTTAGAAAAGCCTAAAGTTTCTTGTTACCTATTTACCAGTCATGCTTTCTGAGAAAAGTGACTCTAGTTCTCCTCTAAGTGCACTTAGTAATGCACTTACACAAATTCCCAGTAAAAGACTTTGGACTAGGAGTTGAAGGGAAGTAATACCACTTACCAAGTTCCCAACTTTGTAAAAGCTCAGGGCTTTTCCCTCCAGAAGTATGAGAAAGAAGTGATAGAGCCCGGAGCTAGTCCCAGATACTCGATACTCCAACTGTAGCTGTAGCTGAGCATCCTTAAAAATGTGTAAAATTAGGCCTCCTATTTTCTGAGTACCAGAAATTGTCGTAACATACCATCTTCTTTAGGAACATTAATGTCTGATTCAGAGAATATTTTTTTAAAAAGCCACCTGCAAATCCATACATTGAATCCCTCAGCAGAAATAGCAAATGAACCATTCACAGAAAATTAAAGTTGAAATAATCAACATTTTCTCCATATCACGTCTACATATAAAAATCCTCAGGAGTAAAGAAAAAACAGGAAGGAAGGAAGGAAGGAAGGAAGGAAGGAAGGAAGGAAGGAAGGAAGGAAGGAAGGAAGGAAGGAAGGAAGGAAGGAAGGAAGGAAGGAAGGAAGGAAGGAGGAAGGGAGGGGAGGAAGGAAGGAAGGAAGGAAGGAAGGAAGGAAGGAAGGAAGGAAGGAAGGAAGGAAGGAAGGAAGGAAGGAAGGAGGGAGGGAGGGAGGGAGGAGGGAAGGAAGGAAGGAAGGAAGGGAAGGAAGGAAGGAAGGAAGGAAGGAAGGAAGGAAGGAAGGAAGGAAGGAAGGAAGGAAGGAAGGAAGGAAGGAAGGAAGGAAGGAAGGAAGGAAGGAAGGAAGGAAGGAAGGAAGGAAGGAAGGAAGGAAGGAAGGAAGGAAGGAAGGAAGGAAGGAGGAGGAAGGAGGAGGAAGGGGGGGGGGGGGGGAAAAGAAGGAAGGGGAGGAGGGGAAAGGAAGGAGGGAAGGAAGGAAGAAGGAAGGAAGGAAGGAAGGAAGGAAGGAAGGAAGGAAGGAAGGAAGGAAGGAAGGAAGGAAGGAAGGAAGGAAGGAAGGAAGGAAGGAAAAACGAAAGAAAAACAAAAGAAAAGAAAAGAGGAGAAAAGAGAGAAAGAAGAGTTCATTGGTGCAACTTAGGCTTCCAAACGTGCAACAAAGGCAGCAAGGGGTGCAGTTAGTGTAAGTGTGCTAGTGAATTACATGGATGCAGTAGTCCAGAGAGAGATTAGCCTGAAATAGAACTGATGTTGGCATGTGCAACGAGAAAAAGGCAGGATCTCTGAAACCTTTGCAGTGAACGGCGCTGCATGGACAGAGGACTGGCTGCGGTGCGTCGTGGTCACCAGTTGTGGTTTGGTTTTCTTCCAACGAGTTATTGAGGTAGGTACCTGGGACTCCCCGTGCATCTGCCTCATGTACTTCTTCTTGTCCTGGTGTCTATTTCCAGAGATCATTATTTAATACAGAATTGGAGAAATAATACAGTGCCTATCGTGGGAAGATCAAAGCACTTTCATAAAGGCACAAGTTCTCTTGTTTGAGTGAGAACTGAGTCACAAAAAAGGGCAATGATTTGCACCAAATATTTCAATTTCTCACTGGTTGCTGGCATCCAGTGGAATCCAGATCTTCTAAGTCATGTCAAACTGTCTTACTGGTTTTCTGAAAGATTGTTCCAGAAGGTCTGTAACATGTACTTGGTATGTCAGGCAATGCTCTGCCAAAACAATGTAAAATGGGAAATGCAGCCACTGGAACCTTGTCCTTTACTGGCAGCTATCCCTCCCTCCCAAAAGTAGCTCTCAGTCCCACTAAAACATGTTGTGTCCTTGCCAGTACCTCCTCTGCAGGTACCCAGCACACACCAGCTCTTGCTTGACACATGCTGGAGTGGGGACAATGCCAGCAATCCTGAGCAGCCAGGACTCTAGTATAGCAGTCAATCAATATTATTGGAAACTTTTCAAACATAATAATCTGATAGGAATTGCATTATTTAGGACTAAGTCACAGAATTGCAGCTAGTAGGACTCTGAATGAAGGACGGTAGTCTCTGCATGGCAAAGAAGGCAACAAAGCTGCTGCTTTTTCTCCTTTGGGATCTTATTCCATCATTCAGTGGAGCTAGGAACTGAATCCAGTTTTTTTACTTCAAGCCTACTACAATAGGTGCTGCAATTCCACTGTAATAAAACAGCCTGGTATGTCAGAATGGCAGAGCATACCACTTTGTAGCCAAGTCAGGTGGGATATTATCAGTGCCCTCACTGCATTCCCCTCTCTGCTGGAGGTTTGGCTGCTTAATTAGATAATGCAGACATCTATCTTAGAGGCATTTCAGCTTTGGGCCTCAATGCCTGCTGGCCTTGCAACCATTCAACAGGAAGCTGGAAGAAGCCAGCTGCTTCCCACACTGCCACCATGCTTTAGGAGATGCATTTAAACTGCATTTCCTGTGCTTGGTCCTTGCCTGAGCTATGTTGCAGCCACACCTGCATCTGGCTATGTACCCTTTTTGATCCTGACCTATGGGCTTGGCTTTTCTGCTTGAACTCAGCCTTGACTGGTCATCTGAACTGTTGACCTGCCTTGCTAGTGTTTTTTGAGTACTGTGGGACATGCTCCTTGTCAGTTTGTTCCCTTTGCCTGCCTGTCACCCTCAGCCCTGGCTCAGTGTCCCCTTCAGAGCAGCCCTGCCCTTGCTGCTCCCCAGCACACAGCTCAGGTTTCATATCTGCACTGCTGCTGTTTCCGGGGCTGGGCTGGTCAGGGCTTGTTGAGGTGTCTGTGCATGCCACTGCTCTTCCCTGAACAAGCCAGCCTGTTCTCTTAGAGCTTGCTTAGGCACCTCCAGCACAATGGTTGCTCTGTGTAACACAGCCCTTTACTAGTCTCCATCCATTTCAAAATGCTATGTTCACATTCTTTTCCACATCAGACACTGCACCGTATTACAAACACAATTTTGGTGTTGATGACACCAGAAAAAATGCCTGAAATGAATACATTTTGACTACAGCTGGATGAATGCCATGGTTGCCTGAGGCACCTTAGATCATTGCACAGCATTTATATGGTGTCACACCCTGTGACATGAAGCAATTTTTCTTCAACAGAGCTTTGCTACAGCAGGTGTGTGGGAGGGAGGAGAACTCTGGCAGCCAGGCCAGCCATGGGGACAGCAATCCAGGCACTGTCTTCAGAGGGCACATGTGGAGCTTAGACCCACTAAGTTTTATATAACCTAAGTCAGGGTGGATCACTAGGCACTCATTTGCTCATGTAGCTGCCATAAAATGTTCTTTTCATCTACACAAACCTGAGGCTGCAAGAACTTTCTGTGCCTCAAAGTAGGCCTTTTCAGCATAACCCAAAGCAAATCAAGGACTTCATTATGTATAAGACTCTAGTTATTCTTTTGTATAAATGCACTTTTCCTTCTGTCTAATTGTATCATATATTTTCATGGTGCTAGAAAAGCATTGGGGCTATAGATGCAGAAAGGTGATGAAACTCCTCTTGCAGAGAGAACAGAGATGATTAAAACAGGGCTTCTGGAGAAGCTTGTACTAGCTCCCCATCCCTGACTTTTCTCATGCATCATTTCAGAACCAAAGACATTTTAGAAAAATGTCATTACATTCCTTTTTTGATTAGGAACAACTGACAAAAATGTTCTGACAATAGCCATTGATCCTAGGTTCAACCAAATGCCTATTTGTTTCTGTCATTCTCTAGCACTCTTCTGTAATACCTTTCCTTTTGTTAACATTTCATACTAGACTCTTTGTCTGCAAAGGAGATAGAAATACATTTTTCATTTTCTAGGTAGAAGCAGAATATGATAATTATATTTTGTATCTGTCTGGTCCTCTGTTACTAGTGAGGCAGTGAGTTTCCATTTCTCAGTAGTTATGTGCAAGTCATTCTAATCAAGATGGTCCTCGAAAAAAAGTCTTACTACAATTTGGTTCATTCTATTACCCTATTTCTTTTGGAAGCAGAAGAGGGAAAAGGAGGAGCAGCTTGCTTGTTTCACCAGCATTAGAAAATTTCAAGTTCAGTTTTCTCAGATTTCTTTTTCATAATTTGTTACAGGATGAGTGAATACTAATAACACTCCTATATACAATCTCTTTTTTCTGTGTTTCCAGCATTTGATGCATAGGATGTTGTTGGCTCTGTAGATAGTGACACTTCTTGTAATGTTGCAGATTTGAAATTGCCAAGGCAATGGCTGTCTTAAAGAGCATTTCTTCCATGTACTGGTTAAGGTAAGCTGAGTAGCTTCAAGAGTCAGCTGCTGGCTGGGACTTTGAGCTCATGAAGTCATGGATTCTTGGTGGGATTAGTGGTACATGTATATCTTCCCAGCTCATTATTCACAGTTTTCTCTTAGAGCATATCACAAAAAGTCTGACTGCAAAACAAACAAAACCTGAAATGCGGTTGTTGTTTAGTGTTTAATGGCCTGATACACCAATTGTCTCTGGTATTTTTTGATAAGGAATCTTAAATGGTGGTTTCAGTGGTTAGAGACTGAGGTAACAGGCAGATACAGAGGGGCAGTGAACCTTGCAAATGGTAAAATCGCAATGTAATTAGTATGTAAGTACAGAATTGTTCTAGAGCCTTTGAAGCTCATTTTATGCAGGAAAAGTGTCCAGCAAGTTGTTAACAGCCATTATGCTCATTTTTGAGAGAAGGAAAAACCGAGATGCTTTTCCATTAAAAATGGAAAGAGATGGGCTGTTAAGAAGGCATGTAGGGCCAGACAGGATAAAGCCATGACATTTTCAAGACCTGCAGTAGGATGTTGGACATACCATAAAGAGATGTGAGTGCAAATACCCATCAAACTGAGAGGAAATACAAATCTGAGCAGAATGAAATAATTGGGATAAGCCTCAGAAAACCTTCAGGTTTTTTTTCAGTCCCTGATGGAGCTCATAAAGTCAGGCTTCAGTGTCAGCAGGGTTTTTCTGATAAAGTGTTCTGTTCTTTTCAAGCAGCGGAGAAAGTCAAGTAAGACCTGATTACATAACATAGTCATCTGGTCAGAATGACCTGCTAGAATGGAAAATAAAAGAAGATTTGTTAATACAAAAATATCTTCCAAGAGCTTCTGGCATATCTCAGGGATGCACTGACATCTTCATCATGCTGAGAACAAACTTCCATAGTACCTAGAAATCAAATAATTTAAGTAGCAGCTCAGTCACAGACACTTAGAACATGTAACTTTGCTGGAGCTTACACAAAGGCAGTCCATGATGCTGATCTATTATTATGCAGCCCCTGCTGGAACCATTTTTTGGTGATACCTGACACCTTACCTGACATTTAATGAGAAAGTTATTTGCTCACAAATTTGGGGTTTATTGTTTGACTGTCATGTTTCTGACCTTAACCTTCATTAAACTCCTAACCTATCTCAAAGGAGTAGAAAGATTGCTTTAATGCCCTGACTTTGCAGGAAAACAAGAAGAAGGATGGTGAGACAGAACACATGTAGGTGTTTTACCGTGCCTGTACAGAAATTGTAGCTGCAGAAACTCCAGGTGGCCCAACTATCTCCTGCAGGATTTAACAGGATAGGGTGATGGAGTCATATATAACTGCTGACTTCAGTGTTACTGCATGCTGCCTTAGATACACTGGCTGGCATGAAAGGTGCCATGCAAGCCATTACCCATACTCTGGTAGCAGCCAAGTTCCATATAGGGTAGGAAAAATAAGTCAGTTTTAGCCTAAATCCAGCAGGCATAAACAGCTGAACAGAACATCTTTAGGCATCCAAAATTATTAGCAATTGTTTAAAAGAAAGGGGAAAAAAAACCAACAAAAAACCAGCATTTCAGATTCTCTCCTTATTTGTTCCAGCATCTCAGTTCCATAAAGCAATACTATTTTAACTGGGGCTAATGTTTAAAAAACATGACTAAATAGATACAAATTAAGGCAACGGGGACTTAAAATTGTGGACAAATTAAGGAACATATATTTGGACATTTGAGTGGATCTGCGTTTATTATTTGCTGAGTTTATGTTGCAAGTACAGTAAATTCTTGTTTCCCCTTTTAAAAAACCTCATGCCTCAACAAAAGATAAAAACTTCCATTGTCAGCTTTTGCTTAAAAAAGAAGTAGGAAGTTCTATGATTAAAGGAACATAAGTGTATGTGAGAGATGGAGGAAATGAGAGTTTCAGAAGCAAAGAGCTGACAGCAGGGATTTACCCAAACCCTTTGTGTCACCTCCAGAGAGATCCCAGCAAAAAACATGCAACAGTTCACTGCTGTGGGCTACCAATTTCAGGGATTTTTAGTTACTGCAGTGACTAAAAATTCTCTCAGAGAGAATGTTATGATATACTTTCCTTCTTCTGTATTCCCCTCCCACCAGCTATTCTATCTTGCAACATAAAGGTGGGACATGCACACAACACAGACATAAGCAGAACATCTGCGAGCTCCATTGTCTGTCACTTGAGCACCCTGTCCTGATGAGCCAAACAGCCAAGAGGAAAAACATCACTGAGGACTAAGGTACTTTCCTTTGTGAGCTGTGAGGTCCACTGTGGTCGCTGGCTCTGTACTAACACAGTCCTGTGCATTTTGGTGAAGCACGTCTTCTGGAAAACCAGCAGCATATGATCCAGCAAGTGTCAAGAGATGATGACTCTTCCACTTTCCATGAGAGTTTGATCTAGAAGGGTTGACCCTTCTTTTGTTCAAACAAGAACAGAACATTGAAGACCCTGCAGAGCCAAAAGATTTTGTTGTTGTTGTTGTTGAGGCAGATCAACCATTGGAATGGTGTTCTTGAAAAATTTTATATTTTCTCACAGATTTCCTTCATTACCAAGCATAGTTTCTGCCCAGAAATTGTTGGCACTGCCAGTCCTCTTCCCTAAGGAAACTAAGGGCATGAGCAGTCTTGAAGCTTTAATTCATACCAGGATCTGGCTCTTTCAGACAGAAAAGAAGGATGTAAGTTAGACATGTATCCACCATTCCTCATGAATGGTTCCAAATTCAGCTCCTCCCTTCCATTCCAGATTCTTGGCTATTTCTCAAGGCATATCTCCACAATTCCCAAGAAGCAGATTTACAAAAAGCTGTCTGTGATCTGAGATATACTAAACATTCCAAAAGAAGTAGTTAATTTTACCCAGAACCCACAACTTACTGCTCTGCTTCCTGGCCAAGTTTGTTGGTTTGAGCTCAGTGCAGTCCCAAACTCATGATTCCCAGTTTGGAGTTAGCCTGTACCCAGCAAGCTTGGAGTATAGAAAGAGCTCACTCATGTCTGTCTACACCATTCCATGTTGACTTGCTTTGAGTGTTTTCAGGTCAACTTCAAGACTTCTCGTCACCAAAGTACAACGAGCATGCAGGCAATATGAAGCATTTTACCAGCCCCTGACCATTTATATTGTGGCCTTCTGTATCACCTTTCATTTTTCATAATTATTGGAAGATATTTCATGGGATGGTCCATTGATGGTCTTCTACAGGCCCCTGGTTAGTCCTTCATTTCCATCTTTGTAGATAGCATTCTTGTTCTAGCACCCACTGGGAACTCATATTAAATTTGCTGGCAATGGCCATGGCTCCTAAGGTCTTTTCAGTCATTTTTGATCATCCCAAGATTTATTCTGTAGTTATAGCATAGATTATTCATTTCCAATTATGTAATTTCCACTGTACTAAGGCATTTTGTTTCCACAGGACACAATATCATTATAAGAATCAAGACCAGTCAGAAATTTCCTAAGCTTGTTCTTCTGAAACATCAGCTGTGAAAAAAATCTTCTATACCTGTATTTCTTTATTCCCTTTGGAGGTTTGCAAGATTCACTGAAGTTTCCAGTTTGGAATTATGTACATCATGGCCCCCCAACTTCCCAGTCCTGTTTCCAGTCTTCACTGTTACATAGATAGGCAAGGCACTGGTCTGAGACCAGATTGTGGCTGCATTTTTCAAAGATAGGAGGAACATTTAAAAGCAAGCAACGTTTGAAAGCAAGCACTCACGAGATGTCAACTATGTTAGTTTACCAAGCCCCTGGACATCCAGTCTAATGTTCTCACTGGATACCAAAATGGCCTAATTTGGAAGCAAAAAAAAAACCAGTTATGAGTCTCACTGGAGGTTAAATGGAATTGTGAAAAGATGTACTGCATATTCCACAAAGAAAATATCAAACTCGTTCCCTTGTCTTAATTCATTTCACCATTTTTCCTATTTTCTGACTGTACTGAAAGAGCTTTTTCCAGCTCTCTCCAACCATCTTTTGCAAAAAGATTAAAAACTTCAGGCAATTAGCCTGGATATGCAGCCATTGCTGTTACTGAAGAAGGTTTAAAAATTAAACAGGTCTCATACCCAGGCCCTTCACAAAAATCAGGCTGATTTCAATATAATCTTACCCTGGGCATATCTTCTTAATTATAAGTTTTAAGGACTTTCTGTCTCTCAGATCTACCGTGTTCTGTCTGTGTAAGTGAAGAAACACGAACAATTGTGAAGTATTACCCTGCTGCATCTTATCAGAATGGAAGAAATTTTATTCTAAAAAGAAAACTCACAAAAATTTTGGCAGATATTTTATTGCCTCATTTTACTTATCTTTTAATGGCTGATAGTCAAGTACCCAAATTTATCCCCAGGGAGGAATTTGATCATCGATTCCAACAGGAACAGGATGACACCCTCAGATAACAAACTGCCTCTGGGGGAGGGGCTCTCTTGTTGCTGCTGGGTTATTTTTTAATGTGTTTATTACCCTAGGAGTTTAAGACCTAAGCCTGTAATCTCCAAAGCAAAGCAGCTTCTGTGACCCCAAGCCCAGGAGGTGCTGCAAGGCTGTTATTCAGTGTTGTGCAACCCCTGTGGCTGTGCTGCACAGAGTGCTTCCACGAGTGCAGCTTTCCTCAGGGATACCAGGGCTTGTGCAGAGCAGCAGGGAAAGTGGGGGAGATGAACCAAGTTCCCAGTATGACTTTCTACATGTGCATGTTGCTCTAGGCAACCCTCTGCAAGTGAAAGTGTGACCCTCATCATGGATGGATTTAAAAGCAGCCATTGCCCTTGATTTTTTCTGTCAAGCCTTCTACTTTGGCATTTGAGGACTGTATAAAGTTAGTGTCCCCAGAGGATTGTGTGTTTTCCTCACAGTTAACTTTCACCTAAATCCAAGGGGTTTAGGCCACAGAGGTTTGACAAACTAGCCAAGTCTAGAACTGCAAATTGGTTTCAGCCACAATGCTGAAGTAAATGTGGCAATGAGGGAGGAAGCACGGTAGGTCAGGAACAACACAGATGAGACCAGACAGATTTAGGGGAGTTGCTACATGTCCTGCGCACTCCTAGAGCTGTGCTTCACTGTGGAGGCCCCACTGAATGCTGGCTGTTTTACCAAAGCCTGTGCAGGGGAAGCAACTGGTGAGACACAGCAAAGAAACCCAATAAACAGAGCATCAGAGAGAAAGTGTAGGAAGGGCAGGGTGGAGGTGCAGGAAGTGAAAGCCCTGTGACCAGCTTTTTCAGAATGAATATCAAAGTTTTCTTCTGAAAATCTTGAGGAATTAAAACTAATCTAGAGATTCTTAGCCTGATTTCCTGCATTTGCAGTATTACTGATCTGCAGTATGACTGAAAGACTCTTTTACTGCTCTGTTAAACCAGTCAGCTAAATTCAAGCATTGATTTTCAAAATGAATATTTAATTGACTTCCTAATTCAGCATTAGAAAGGGCTGAACAGACTTTGTGCTGCAGTCACACAGCATATATTTCTGCATTGAGGAACTCACATCAGTCCTGGATCATATTCTCCACTAGATGGTAATGTTGTTTCAAATAGTTTATGTTTAAAGGAGCTTCCTTGCCAACAACTCCCAAAGAAAGCGGAAGCCATGAGATATGTCTGAGAAATTACCTTCGGATGACTTGGAGAATAAAAAAGTTTCTAGTTATTATAAATAATTTTTGGTTTGAAAAGGTTTTGATGAAAACTTTGTATATACTGTAATTACTAGGATCACAGAAGTCTTAGTTCATTAAACAAGTTTGAAAAGGTCTGAAAGCAATGAATCAATTGACAGAGAATGCAGAAGACAAGCGGAGTGATCTCTACTTCATGCTATCCGATGCCCATCGTTGTTACTGAGTGACTCAAAATCCTTCATTTGTTTTTAGCCACAGTTTTTCTGGGGAGTAGGAAAGTGCTCTTCTCCTCCTTTTATGGCAATGGAGACAGAGGAGCAAAAAACCACTTCTGCAATGGTGCTAGAAAACCTCTCTGGCTCCATCGGGGTGTGGGGCAAAACAGCAAAACAGCAGCTGTGCTGCCCTTCCCCTGCTCCCTGGGGCTGGCTTTGGCAGGCTGCACATGCAGCGCTGTGCCTGCAGTGGAGGCTGCACACGCAGCAGTGTGCCTGCAGTGGAAGTGGCAGCCCTGCAGTGGAGGTGGCAGCCCTGCAGCAGTGTGCCTGCAGTGGAGGTGGCAGCCCTGCAGCGGTTTGCCTGCAGTGCAGTGGAGGTGGCAGCCCTGCAGTAGAGGCTGGCACATGCAGCGGTGTGCCTGCAGTGCAGTGGAGGTGGCAGCCCTGCATGCCAGCAGGGCCCCGCTCCCCGAGCACACACATGGCTGCAGGGCTGTGCCAGCAGGGCAGCCCCGCCACGCAGCTTCAGCAGCGCTGGGAGCGCAGCAGCAGGAGCAGGAGACAGTTCCTGAGTGCTCACAGGGAATGCAGCTGCACTCGGGACCAAAGGGCGGCCCTTGTCACACAAACATGATTTATTTATTTGAGTTCAGCAAAACACAACCACTGTGAAACAAAAAGGAGCCAACTTGCCCCACAAGAAGAAGCACAGTCCCAGCGTGTGCTGCAAGCAAATAGCTGCAGGCTTGCTCCCAGGGAATATCCTAGGCCAGTGCAGCTCTGGAAAATGTTTTTAAAAGTCTTTAAATAGCACATAGCATTAAAGCTAAACACTGTTTCCACCTTAGGAACCCAAGGTTTCCAGCTTCTGTATTAGGATTTGTCATAAAATTCAGTGAAATCCTTAAAATTAAATTTTACTGTAATGTGCTGACAGGTCTAAACCGATGTATTAAAAATCCAAACCTAAAATTAGCTCAGTTTGTTTCTTCGAAGTGACCCATCAATGTTACAAATCAAGAGCAGATTTATGCTGTTTGCAAACAATAACCAGCTCTCCTCTAGCACTGGCTGAGAATGTCATCTTTTAACTTACATAAAGTAAGAGGGTCCCTGTCAACACTGGATCCTCTGATCACATGAGACTCAATTACATATACTTCAAAGTTCATCTGTGCTAGTTTTATTTTTAGTAATAAAGTGAAGTTTAAAAAAAGACTTTTCACCTTTCACTTGGAACAAGAGATTAGGAAAATTCAAGAGAAGTTAAATTTAAAAAGCAATTCTGGAATTTGATAGTTCTGCAGTGTGATTCCATTAATTGTTACTAATCAATTAATCCAGCCTTGGCTACAGATGTTGTTATGGCTGTTGATACAGTTATGGAAAGGCACCATTTGGTTTGGATGAGAAAAATGTAATGCCTCTGCTTCAAGTTTGGGATCCTATTCCTTATTCTTTGCTAGATGGAACAATGGATAACTGTCAGTTTTGCTTTAAATCAGAGAAGCAGGTTTATCCCTCTCTCAAGAGACATGAGATGAATCTCACACTCAGGGAAGATTTTGCAGGCACTTCTAAGGGCACTGTCCATTGCCAGCTGCTGTGCCTGTGCCTTATCTAGAGAGGCAGCATTTACAATGAGAGGTAACAGTTTTAATCAGAGCTAACCCATGTGATATCCTTCTGGGCTCAGATTGTATTTGTTTGTCCAGGCAGGAAGCTGCAGCATCGGAACTGAAGGAAGGTTGGGCATCCCAAGCATTCCACACTGGTTCCCCTGGTTGCTTTTGCTGGCTTGACCACCAAAGACACCTTCTTGTGGCTGTGGCTATTTCAGTCCCCAGCTGAGTAGCAATCACACAAGTCAGAAAGACATTAGTTTAAGAAGGCAAACGTGGTGTTTTTTCTAGAGATGCTAAATGGTGCTGTCTCTGCCAAAACTGCCTCTGAAGGCCAAAGACCAAGAAGAAGGATGAGTACATCGTGCTTACCCAGCCTGACCACGCCACAGCATATGTGCTGATTTCATTATTTTAATATTCTGTCACAAACAGCTGCTCTGAAGCATAACAAGATAATTTAAGCATCACATTATATTGTTCATTTCTTCACGTTGTGATCATCTGGATGCATAAAGAGAGCAGCGCTTCTGACATGCTTTGCAGAACAAGCCCTTAAGAAAATCTCTGGGCAGCCCATCTTCTATGTACAATACAAATTTCTGTCCATACTTGGTGACAGCAACCCACGAGGCCCAGTCAGCCTTACACAGTGCAAGTATCTGACTGTTGGCAGAGCAACCCAAATGTGCTTTTTCCAGAGAAAATACACAAGAGAGCTGGAAAATCTTCCTTTTTTTCCCCTTTGCTTTTTTTCCTAATTTGTACCTGCTGTTCCATCTAACTCTGGGGCATCAGAATGTCTTGGATGTCAGACTCCCAGAGGTAAGGCAATTCTTGACCTCACAATTTTCTTCTGGGCCAGGTGTGAGGGGCAGAACTTGTTTCGCATCACTGACACACAGCACAGCTGCTGGGTCAGTGCTCAGTTTCTAGATACATGCAGAGAAAAAGACCTGAAAATGCAGATTTTTTGTTCAAGTTGACATGAGTAAGATGTTTGTGTCATATTGCATGTTATTATGCTCATAATCTGTCAATATTATGCAATGTAATTTGACGTGTTTTTTTTAATCTTACCTAGAAAAAATTCATGTTTTCAACTTCATGTTTTCACTTCAAATTTGAATCCAGCAATTTTACATCTCTCTGTTCCCAAATAACTAGTTAGAAAGCATTATTCAATCTCTCTGCTATAGTTCTATAAGAACCATAAGTTCTATAGAACTTTTCATGTGCAGATTTTTCAAGTGCCTTGAAGAGGATGTCCCATTTTTCTCTCTTTATAAGCACAGTGGTGGGAACATAAAGAGTTTAATGTTTCTGTTTGGGCTCACAGTGGTCTGCAGAAGCAGAGGCAGGATGGAGATGGGTGCTGGAAAGTCCTTTAGCCCCACTCAGATGCTCCAACCCTGAAACAGCCCTGCCTTTCCTGGGCATAAACTCATCAAAGTGCAGAGCATGCTGGCACTGAGCCAGGACAAGGAAGCTCAGCTGTAGAGGCAGAAAATGCTGAAAGTTATTGCAGGGCTGGGGGGGGCTGTGAGTAGTGCTAGGACACAGGGACAGGCAGCAGTCTGCTTGCCACCCAAGTCTTTAACAAGTACCTCTCACTTTGGGCTATGTATTAGATGTCTGAACTATTTTCTCTAAATAGATCACGATTAGACATGTATCTTAACCTTTGGAAAGCTGGAGTATTTAGCTGTTCTTCCAAGAGTGGGCCTTAACACTAAATCACCACAGATCTATATTGCTGCTAGGTCTGCACTGCAGTCATCCTTATTTTTAGCAAAAGGTGATGAACTTCCTTTGTCCAAATTAATGTATTTCTATTAAAAAAACACCCAAGAACACCAAGACTAATGCTTTTTTCCCATGCAACAAGAGAAATACATGAAGCACCAGCGAGCAATGAGATGCTGGGCAGGGGCACCCCTGGACAACACCCCTTGCCTGATGTGGGGCCACTGTGACTGGCCAGGGATGTGTGAACATGACAGGGCTTGAGCAAGGCATGGCAGGAGCCCAATTTTGTTGAGCAGCACCCTCCAAAATTCCCTAGCTTTGTATTTGGTGTGAGCAGGGTGGCAGATCCAGAGAGTATCTCTTAAGACCAGAGGGGGCCTTGAGAAAAGCATCAACATGTGCGAGCCACTGGGCCATGACTGATACAGGTTGGAACAGGCTGGTGTCCCAGATTATTCCCATGTATCACTGCCTATTCATCCTCGAGGGACACAGGAGCACAGCATGACAGACAGAGTGGGGGTCAGGATACATCCTGCCATAGTCTGTGCAGAACAAAGCACATGAGGTGAGGGGAAGTGGGAAACATCTCTGGAAAAGGCAGACTGATAGAGCTGAGATCACTTTGCCTGAGAACAAGTGTGGTGAGATTCTGTGCTGCCTCTCTACAAGCAACCAAGCTGAGTTCAGGGAGAGGGTGACACCAACAAAAATTCTTGGGCCATTCATGGAATTGGCAAAGGAGCCATGGCCTAACATAAGCTCATGTCTTGGCTTCCCACAGGCTAAACAGCTGTTTCTGGACAGCTCTGCAGCTGGAGCACAGCTCTCTGCATTGCTGCGCTTACACAAACCAGCATAGGGGAGTCTCCCATCACTGGTGTGAGATAGAGAGGTACATTCCAAGTCCCCATGGGTCACTGAAGCAGCACAGCTTGCCAGCTGTAAGCTGCACCCCAATGCAACATGTTTCTACAAAAGATGCTGAGAAACTGCTCCCTCAGTTCCTACCCCCAGGGCATCCTTGCTACACCTTTTTTAAGCCTCTCCAGCAGGGTGAGCCCCCTGCAGCAGGGGAAGCTCAGCTGAATTCCTCACCTGTAGCATCTGTGTGCTTTGAAATGTGAGCAGCACTGAGGGGAGAAAGCTTGTACAGGAAAAAGGTGGGCTAATGAAGAGGGCAGCACTACTGAAACTGGTGTAGGCCATTGGGGTAAACCTCCTGCAGAAGAACTGGAAGGGGCTAAACCATGAATGTCATGTGCTATAAGTTTACTTTTTGATGTCATTAGATGCCAGTCAGTAAGGCTATGGATAAATGATGATTAGGAAAATAAATGCATACATTTGATGTCCAGAGATTTTAACGAAAAACATACTGATGATGAAATAGGTACTCTCCCTCTGATCTTTTTGAGCCTAATATCCAGAACAAGTAGGAAGCATTAGAGCAAAACCAGGATTTCCTCCTAGTAAATTTGATTTCCCTCGTTGAAGCTAATTACATTGTACTAAGTGATGTAATCCTTTTTTTAAGTTACAGACTGAGAACTTAAGGAAAAGGAGACAGAAAACCAAAAAAGAGATGAGGAAAAGCAAGAGCACACGTAATTGCATTGCCTTTGTGGTGTGAAGAAGTGCAGACAGAAGTGACTTGTGGATAGACTGTGCCCTAGGGCTGTGTACAGCTTGTACCAGTGCCTGGGCTGGCCCTACTGTGCTTGCTCAGAGCAGCTGGTGCACAGTGTCTGGATTACTTTCCATGCATACTTGCTTGTATCTACTAATGAAAATCAAGCCTAAAATACTGTGTTTCTTCAGCTATGTCTTCTTAATTTAATCACTGCCAACCGCTTGATCCCACTGTGGATTTCACCTCACTCTAGTTGTCTGATTTTACCCCA
Organism: Camarhynchus parvulus; assembly: GCF_901933205.1. Taxonomy (NCBI): domain Eukaryota; kingdom Metazoa; phylum Chordata; class Aves; order Passeriformes; family Thraupidae; genus Camarhynchus; species Camarhynchus parvulus. Next base: position 22,799,767 of record NC_044574.1, read on the forward strand.
CTCTAATTTTGTATTTTTTTTTTCTGCAGAGCTTCCTGTTCATGCAAAGAAATCTCATTTATTGATGGTCTTTCCCTAATATTTTAGTTATAGACTCAACAAAGTTTTTGTTACCAAGGATCTGAAATTAAGTAGGACTTTTTTTTCCTTTGCTGTCCCCTTTACATTTAGAACAGTAACTAACACAGACTTTAAAATTATTTTTCTGGATGGCTGGCTTGTGCAGTGTGCCATTGGGAGAGGAGTGAAGGGAACAGGGGCTTATCCTGGGAGAGATCACCACTCAGAACTCCTCGAGGCAGCTGCAGAAGGTGCAGGAGGGGAGGCTGAGGTTTGGGAAGGTTTGTGCTGTGAATTGGGCCACTGTGACCCACAGCAGGTGTGGCTGGCGCGGGCAGCAGCAGCGCCTTTTCTGTCGGGAGCGCCGGCAGAATGCAAATGCGGAGAAATTGGCAGGAAGGGAGTGCTGGGGGCAAAGCCAAGAAATCATATCCGCCCAGGGCTGCGTGCTGGGGGCCAAGTGACAAACTGTCCCGGAGGGTCAGGCAGCGCCAGCAGCTCGCATTGCTCCAGGAGATTGGCAGTCCCTTGGCAGCACCCCGCACCCTGCACCCCGCATCCCGCACCCTGCACCCCGCATCCCGCACCCTGCACCCCGCATCCCGCACCCTGCACCCCGCATCCGCATTCCCCACTCCGCACCCCGCATCCTGCACCCCACATCCCACATCCCACACCCCTCATCCCGCACCCCGCATCCCGCACCCTGCAGCCCGCATCCCACACCCTGCAGCCCCCATCCCGCATCCCGCACCCTGCAGCCCCCATCCCGCATTCCCACTCCGCACTCCGCACCCCGCACCCCGCTCCTCGGGCCGGGGATGGAACGCGACTCAAAGGTCACCCCGGAGCTTCCTGCGCACGGCACAGAAACAGGGCTGGCAAAGGGGGCACGCACGGCAGCAGACCTTGAACCCTTGTGCAAATTTACCCGGGGATGTGGAAAAACAAACACGGAGGAGCCTGGAGAGAGTGGTGGTGGTGGCTAAAGCCACCTCTGAATAGCAGTTTTCAAACAGAGTTGGCCATGAATTTTGCAGCCAAATGCTTTTAGTTAGATATTGCCTGCTCTGGTCAGGCTTGAGAATCTTTCGCTAGGATGTGTATGTATCAAACAATTTTTTTTTTTCTTTTTTTCTTTTTCTTTTTCTTTTTCTTTTTCTTTTTCTTTTTCTTTTTCTTTTTCTTTTTTTTTTTCTTCTTTTTCTTTTTCTTCTTCTTCTTCTTCTTCTTCTTCTTCTTCTTCTTCTTCTTCTTCTTCTTTTTCTTTTCCTTTTCCTTTTCCTTTTCCTTTTTTTTTTTTCATTTTCATTCTTAGGGAGAGAAAGAGGAGTGTTTCTAGGACAGAACAGGCTATTTGGTCATAACATCCCATTTGGTTGTGATTAGAGGCCTCCCCTGGAATGAGAAAAAAGCCCAAGGCTGGATCCATACCCTGCCAGCTCCAGGCCAAGGGAACAGCACTCACTGTTTTCTTTCCCAAGTGTTTTCTCTGTTGGGGAGTGATAAGGAATGTGTTTCGGGTTGTTTCTGTGAAAGCTCCCATGCTTGTTATAGAAAATGGCTCATTTTGCAGACATAATTGTTTCTTCTCTTTATGAATGGTGCCTCTCACCTTGGGGCAGGTGGAACAAATGGCTTGCCAGCCCAGGGAGAAGGACAGTCAGTGCTGAACACCTCAGGCCAGGCTCTTGGCTGGTGAGGCATCTCTTGGTTTCTACAAACTGCTTAAAAAAGTCTTGGGTATTGTCCAACTCAGGATAGGAAAGATTTCAAAGTCTTGTAGTTTTGTGGGAGGAAGAAACTATTTTCCACCAGATGCTATTCCTCAGAAAATATGTTAGGAAGCAGCCAAGGAAACTGCCAGAACAACTAAGTCTTCATGTGTCAAGCTTCCTTTTAGTGGGGTCAAGGAATGGTTGGGTCTACTGCACTTCAGGGCTTTTCATATTTGCCTGCATTGTTGTGTGAGTTTGTAATAGAATAGAGTTCCCTAAAGCATTTTCAGCCAAAATCCATTATTCCAAAAATTGAGCTGAAGGATATTTCTCTTTGAGACTGGGTTGGGAATCATTTGGACTATGAGTTTAGCAGACAAGGAGATAAAGAACTTAACTCTCTGTAAGAAACTCTAAGGTAAGAAAACTTACACTTTCATAGAAACTTCTTTTAATAATGGTGTGTTTAAAGGAAAAAAGGTTTGCATTAGCAAATACTTGTGCCACTGCTACTCTTTGAGATAAGAACTGTTAACAAGGCCTGCATGAAATCACTGGCAATTAAAGATGAGTGGATTTTAGGATAACTAGTTTGAAATGCCACTGAAGAATTTGTGTTCTTAACAATGTGTGTTAAGTACTTTGTGAAGTATTTTGATAAATCTCTACACTAGAGACACCACCATTTTCATCACTATTTTGGAAGCTCCAGTCTCTGTGAACCCCAAGGTAGGAAGTTCAGCAAAAATGTTCCTTAGGATTTTTTACTTCACCGCTTTCAACATCCAGAATAATTTTCCCTTCTTTTTAGCTTGAGTTGTCTTTTACTTAGATGAGTTTACGCTTTTTGAAAGGCTGGGCAGTAAAAGTTTGTTTATGACAACATTAATTAATTAATAAATAATTCAGTGTGTGCATTATTTATTTTGCACATTACAATAGTCTCCTTGGCTTAGATATTTCCCATTTGTTGGCTGACGCCTGTCTCTGAAAATGAGTTTCTAAATATCAATAATTCCAAATCTGTCTAGTTCCAGTAGCCTGCCTGATGGAAGATTTTATTTTGGTGAGATGGATAGTTTCCTGGACTCATAAGCACTAAGCACAGTGCAATCACCCTGCAAGGTTCTTGACATGAAAGCTCTGTGTGTGCTCTGCCTAGTTCCTTTTGATGTTTTGGTTAGCTCACCCCAAATAATTGCTAGCTAACCTCATGCCAATATGGAATACAAAACATTTCTCTTTCTTTTCCTCTGAGAGCAATTTCTACTGCAGATTCCTAGGAGGGAAGCTTGGCCCCTCCATGAAGAAAAGTGGCTTGTATTTTCTACAAAATATGTGTGAAGACACAGGTCTTTGTGTCTGGTCCCCACTTGTGTCTGTTCCTCCCCTCCATATAACTTGAAGTCCACTTTGTGGTTCTTGCTTTTTCATCACAACAAAATTCATGTAAAGGCAGTGAGGGAAGCCAGTGGCTACAGTAAAGGAAACAAGTGGCTGAGAAAAAATTTTGGCTAGTGTAGAATGAAGTGAGAAACAGGAAAGTCATTGAGAGGAGAGAAGGGAGGAAAGCTAAGAGAAGTCACTGCTGTGACAGGGTAAGAAAAAGCTGAAATGTGTCCCTGTCACAACAATTGCTTTGGACATTAGCAGCCATCAGCCATGTAGTAGTACAGAGCAAAAAATGAAAACTGTGTTTTTTTAAAGTCCTAAATTACAGTTGCCATGTATTCCCACCAGATATTGATTAGACAGCCACTGTACCATCAATGCACAGTCAAGTGTTCCCCTCATGAGAACACATGAAACACCTGTTTAACACAGCTCCATTTTCCAATGCAGTTCACAGAGACTTGTCTAAAGGCTTACTGGACAAGTCTCCTCCTAATATTACTTGTCTAGGAGACACTTCGGGCCTCTGAGATAAGCTATAACTCATCTTTTTCTTAGAGTGCTGTTTGATATCCTTCCAAGCCAGACAAATCTTCTTTAGCACAAACCTTTATGGCCTTTTTTGTCTGTACCCTGTAGACTCCACTCCATGGCTTGACTGCTAGCTCTGATATCTGATTTCCCCAGACAGTGGCTAATCCATTTCTACTTTCTTTAATAGTAGCTTTGATGTGTCTCCCTTGTACTATGCTGTGCTCTCATTTGTCATCCATCCAACCATCCATTACTGTCTGAAATGTGGAGGCATAGCAATGTTTAGAAGTGTTCTCATCAGTTCCTTTGTGGTCCCCAGTGTCTCTGAGCTGTTCAATAAAATTTCCTTTACATTCTGTTTAGAATAGAAGTTTATTTCTCCATTAATCTTCATTTACACATCACTTTGAAACAGTAAAATCAACTGGTTCCCCTCCAGTCCCAGTACTATTATCTGCTTTAATGTCACAGCATCAAAACTCACAAAGTTTTCAGCCTGAATGACTCTACTTCTGCAGTCTGTGTGTTTTGCTACATTATTCAATATCCTTTTTATCTTCCCTGCTCTATCAGCTTCCTGCTTTGCAAGTTTGTGTTTCAGTTTCCTCCCATTGTCAGTCCCTGCAGTCACATGTCTGGTCAATGATTCAGATATCACCTGTGAAGTCTCGGTCTTCCAGGATTTTGACTGATGTTCACCATATTCCTGCCACTGATGTTCCTCAGTCAATGAATGGAAGAAGTAGCAAGAGTGTTCAAAAATCTGATTATCTCAAAGTAGTCCCTGCTTTGAATGACTTCAAAGCTGCTTTCTCAATTGCAGCATAAAAAACATTCCAAGCTATTAACAAAAGCTTAAACTGTCCAACTCTCCACAGATCAAATGTGCTCTCAGGGATTATAAAATGAATGTATTTATTTGAATACCACAGGATGCTCTGTACAGTAGATGATCATAACATGATTTTACCATCCTATTACTATTTCTGTATTCTGAATTTGACATCATTTCAAAATTAGGAATCCATTTGTTGTCTCAAATTCTCCAGACTGTTCTTGACAAGAACATGCATGATATAGACATAACTTTTCTCCTTGAGGTATTGAATAAAGATATCTCCTTCTACTCATGTATAACACTGCTTTCTCCAAATTTTGCCAAGAAATTTTCTTGTGGCAGCAGCTAAGGTTGGATGTCCTGTACTTAACAGCTAAGCTGCAATTCATCAGTTCTACAGACTGCATTTTCATTATGCAGGGTCTGGAACAGCTCCCCACAATTCAGCATGTTTTTAAAACCCAGATCAAGAGAAAGGCAAGAAAATGAAGAGGTTTGTGTGTTGGTGGACAGAGGTGCTGATTTTTTTTTAGTTCCAGATTTTTTTACCATGTAAATGTTTAATGTGATCTTATTGATGAAATTATGGCCTGTCATCCTGCCAAAGCTTCTTGTCATGCAGATATGACAGTCCCTACCTTCAGCCAAAAGGGACACAAGATGGGCATGCTCAGCAGCTGGCAGAAGCAAGCTCTCAATTATTAGAGAAACTGAATGTCTCACAGTGCTCCTTGCCAAGCAGCCACTACCAGGTGGTACAGTGACAGCTTCTGGGGCAATGCTGGTTGGCATGCACCACATACCTTGCCGAAATTTCTTTATGATATTGCTTACAAAGGTGCTTTCTGATGCTCCACTATCATGACAGTTATGATAACTTCCTTACATCCCATCCATCTGCCAAAGCACCTCCCACTATCCTTATTTTTCCTATTTAGTCTTAGGGAGATTTCAGGTGGAATTGCTTTGAGTTTTCTCCACTGACAAGATGGACATGCAGGCATTTCCAGGGACCATCAGCAGAGTTAATCTATGCCAGTAACTTCAGTGACTGCTCTTATTTCTGTGAGGTCTGAAAGGGTTTTAAGCGTATGATTTTCCTCACTAAATGCCCCACTCAGGACTGGATTTCACAACTTATCACAGTGTGAAGCTGCATGAGAAAGCCTGGCTGGGAGAGCCACCACTTCCCTGGGCTATAGCTCAATGTAGATAAGACCAGCCAGATCTTTACACAAATATCTGGTGGGTGCTCCTCAGAAACACAGGACTACCGTTCCAGAGGTGACCACAAGTGCAGAGATTTAACCTGAGATATTGCTACAGCGTTCATCTCCAGCTAAGCTTGCTTTGCAAGGAGTTCCAGCCTGGGATGTCTGAGCCAGAGCACAGCTCCTCCCTCGCCATTGTGTAAGGGGAAGGAAGGACACGTGCACTGGGTGTAGCATGTGGCACCATGTCAAGGATGGAGGGTGAGGATTCTGTCAGGTGTGGGAGCAGAGGAGGCAGGCTGAGAGGCTTCCCCAGGGCATGAGAAAGGTGAAGGCAGGAGGAAAGCATGGCTTGCCTGGAGACTAATGGAAGGTAGAACTTTAGTATATACTTATCCCAACAACTATTTCCATCTTAAACAGCCTGAGCTACATCTAGCAAAGAGGTTTTTGTCTGTGTGCTGTGGGAAAACACATGTAAAGGCACTGCTGGTTACAACTGCCTTATCAATGTTTTCATTTAAAGGATGTGAATTGACTGGCTGCAGAGGAAATGTGAAGGGATGCTCACAAGGGAAAGGCTCTGCTCACTGTGTGAGCATATGTTTATTTAGAAAAGGTATGAAAATGTATTTCAGTTATTGGTAAAAATTAATTTCCATCATATGAAGTAAGACAAATCACCTGCTTTTTCTAAGTGGTCAGGTCCTGAGCTTCTCCTGAGGCATTTCTCCCTTGGGAATCTCCCGGGAAGTCTCCTTCCACCGGGGCAGTGTGCTCAGGCTGTTAGCACCTTTTAGGAGGCCACCTTCCCTCAGCACCAAGTTGGACTGGTTTGTTCCACACCTTTGTTTTGGGGTGAACCGAGGCTGCTGAAGCTGAGGGCTGGCACTGCTCTCTGTGTCACTGTCTCACGCCAGTGTCACACTGATGTAATGAGGCCTCCGCCGGGGTTCGGGCTGCCCCCGGCGGGCTGCAATGGATCCTGTCCCCGGCGGGCTGCAATGGATCCCGATAGCACAGTCCTGTTCAGCACAGCCTGTCTGAGTTCCCAAGCAGCTCCCAGCCGCAAGCCACCTTAGCAAGCTTAGGTGATATCAGCTCTTAATAATTATCAGCTCATTTTATGATTTCAGCTCTTTGCTTGCTTAGTGCCTTAGGGAGACACGGGGAGAGAGAGGAGAAGGCTGTGTGAGGTTCCACAGGAGTGTCTTTATTGAATCTTCTGTGAAGGTTCTCAGGGACAGCTCTTCTGCCGAGCTGGACAAAAGTAGGAGTTTTGGTAGGATAGAGGAGTTTTAGAAATTGTCCAATAGTAAGGGTCAAAAGGAAAGTGACCTATAGTCTTACAGAGAGGTAAGCAAGGGTCCGAGGGCAGGGAGAGGGGCTTCTAAGGTTCCAGTCATCATGACTCAGCATTTCCTATCTTAGGCTGCTGAACGCCAGGGAGGCCTTGCAGGCCCTCGGCCTGCTACACTGATGAGCGTGTGCTGGGTGTCCTGCTCTGCCACCTGCAAGGACAGTGAATGAGCATAACAGCACTGAGCAGTGACCTACACCTGCATCTGCTGACATCAGCAGGGATTCTCATGTTGACTTAGGGAGCAGATTCTCTGAAAATGCCACGTTTGTGTGTACTTTGCTGCCTCGTGTGAAATGGAGTGTGCGCTATAAGAGAGCTGCCCAGCAGCCTCTGCCAGCTCTCCTCAGCCCCATGCCACCAGGAGCCTGAAGCAATGGTGAGCCTTGCTTATGGGTTAGCCAGGTGGGACACAGGGTGGGGTGGGAAGCTGGGATCATTTTGGCCTGATGAACCAGATCATCTGGATGCATTTCAGCAGGGCATATCTGTGCAGGTTGCTGCTCAATCCCAAGGCGACTGCCTGCAGCCATGCTCCAGTTTATCATGCGGCCTCTGACCTGGGTCAGATGTCTTCAGTGAACTAATGCCTCAGGCACACCCCTGCCTGACTTATGTGAACGTTGGACTGGGTGAGATCAGTGAGGGAAGGTAGTGTTACAGCATCATCGTGTTTTCATTTGCTGGATCCCATTTGCTTTATTCACCTGTCTTCTGCCATTGTAATTATGTTGTTTGTTTTGGAGGGGGTTGCTTTCCCAATCTTTGTCCTATCCCAGAAAATGGAACAGCTTTTGCTTCTGTTATGACGGTTTCAGAATGAACCTAAAGCATGGGACCATATTCTTACTTTTTTATCCAGGAAACCTTTCTATTGAGCCTAAAGTCCTACTCTTAAAGGAGTGGTAGGGAAAACAGGATCAAGCTCAGGTTTCCATTTCTACACATATTTGAAGAGCCAAACCCTATTTCTGCAGAAACTAATTACTTTAAAATGGCAACAAGTAAAAGTAGCAGTCAAATATATAAAATTTGATGGTAAAAGTCAGCAGTCAGTCAGTGTTACATAAGTGTCCTCATACATTTGAGAAACTCAGCCTGCCCTTTCTTGCCAGCCTGAAGGTTGGATGCCTCAAGAACCACCTCTGCAGTTGTACTTCAGCAGTAATCCCAAGGAGCATGTTTTCCTCTGGCTGGACTTTCAGTTTTTCCTCTGGTCAGACTCTCAGTTTTTCCTCTGGTCAGACTTTCAGTTTTCTATCAGAGTACCTACCTTAGAGACTGGCTTCCTTCTGTGTATAAACACAGCACCTGATCTTGTGTGCTGCAGTGACAGAGTGACAGAAATGGTAACACTGACATTTCCTTTCATAACTAAGCCATATGTTTCTTCTTGGGTTAAGTTTATCACATTTCTCCATTCATACTCTCTGACATGTCATGGAATGCCTTCTTATTACAGACAGGGAAAATGGCTCTGACTTTTTTCACAGGTATTAAGGTCAAAAGGGACCATGTTGACACCTCTGACAAAATACAGAACATAGAGTTTCTCTGAGTGAGTCCTGTATAAGGTCCAATAATCTCAAGAGGAAATAATGAAAAGGTTTCTAAAACATTCAATCTTGATATATGACTTCAGGTGGTGAAGAATCTGTCCCAGTCCACAGTGAGATCCTCCGATTTTTAATTAACTTTGCAATTAAAATTTTGTACCTGAATTCCAATAGCAATTTTTCTAGCTTCAGTCTTACATTGCCAGATCATACTGCTAGGTTCAGTAGTAACTACTGTGAAAAATGTTCTCTCCCCACAGAGATGGCGTTGCCCATTCTATCTTTGATAATCTGAAATTACTTATCACCTTATATTTATTAGACTTAAAAAGGATGTTTTGTTCTTTTTTGAAGTCCTTTACAATACCTCTTAAGCAGCAAACTACTGGCTTTTGTCACTTGGCAAACATAAATAAGGTTATTTGGGGCCTCTCCAGTTACCCTCTAGAGAATTTTCATACCAAAGGTCATCCTTAAAGCAGCTTATTCCTATATGTGGAAACTTAAATAATAGCTCTGCCTATTTATAGCTATGTTAAGTTTTCCATTTACTTCCATCTTGGTCTTGTGTGTAACCTCTACCATGCCTGCCATTTCTGAGCAGTGAGCACCCTGGGAATTCCTGTGACTGTGCCCTGAGAGAGGAATGCCAGGGCACTCCCACTACCTGGGGCATAAAACTGGCAGCACATATGAAGAAAAAAAAAAGGCTGCTTAGAGGGAGTCACTGAAGAGCAGGTGGGGTCTCTGAGCAAGTATGAATTAGACATGGTTTTCAGTTTTCTTCATTTCGGTCTCTCTGGTCATGGTAAGGTACTGTGTGATAAAGATGATGAATTGATTGATAATTGTTCATTTATAAAATCATATGCCTGAAAAAGGTTATGTGGCACTGGACAAGGCACGAAGGGAGAAGCTCTTTCACATGGAGAGTGGGTGCCAGTGGCTTTAGGACTTCCGTGTAATGCAGGAGCATTTTGTGAGAGAAGAAAAGGGAGAAAAGTGAGAGATTCTTGACCCACTGATCATGCCTGCTCTTGGTATTTCCACTACAATCAATTTTGTCATATAATCCCTTACAGAGATTTTATGGCTTAGCCAAGGACAAAGTGACCCTCCAGAAGATGTTCCTGGTCACTCAGCTGCTGCCAGCTCTAGCACAGGAGCTATGCTCAGGTCCCTGCCCCAAGAGGTGTCCAGGAATGGAGAGCTTCCGAGTTCTGGGTTTGGCTCTACATCTACTGGATTTCCAAAGTCCCTGAATTTCAATCAGGAATAGCAATGACAGAGCTCTTAAGGATGGGGAAACAAACAGGGCTGGTTTGCCAAGGGCTTCAAGCCTACTTGTAAAAATTACATCATTGGTTTAGACAGAGTGCTGGAACCTGCCAATGTCTTGATAACTGATTAACATCAAAGAGAGATAGGAGGAGGTATCTTCAGTTTCTGCTGTATGTGAAACAGCCACCCCTATGCCAGAGGCTTTGAATTTTTAATTCGCTGCCCTATCAACACCCAGAAGGGTGGGGCTGGGAAAGGTTTTCCTCAAATAGATCATCAGCAGATATGGCTGAGCTTGTTCTTGGAGGAGCCCTGCAAGGCAGGCATAAAGAAGGGGATAATTACTTCACAAGTCAAATGTCTGATATCACCACTTCCAAGGACAAAGGGAAGGCTTCAGAAATATGTGTAGAAGAAACGGTGGGGATGAAATAAAAGAGACTTTACAAATCTGGACCTGAGCCTGGAGGGGAGGAGGCCCATAACTCCCTCCCACTGAGCTAACATTGCCCAGTTGCATCTCTCTATACTCCCTTCCATGAACATGCATCAACTGGCCCCCCTCTATCTGGGTCCCAGCCCAGTCAAATGAACTCATGGTTTTCCTAGTTTGAACCTCATTAGATACTCTTGCTTCCTTTCAATTCAGTCCACGCTTGTTCAGCCCATATCCACATAGTCCAGTGGTGCAGTCACAAGTAACCCTAATCACTGAGTCGTGTTCTGGTCCAGTAAAAACTGAGTTAATATATTTAGAAAATGCATCAGTGTAGCTATTTGCCTCAGAAAAAAAAATATGTTGGAACAATAAGGCTTTGGGGGGGAAATATTAGAATATCTACATAATTTTCAACAAAAAATCTCAAATCCTTAAAGGCTGCATGACTGCATGGTGGAACATTAGGACCTGTTTCCTGGTCTATTATCAACATTTTGGTCAGTTATCTCTAGTGCAGGGTACTGGACAACTGAGAATAAACTGGCTAAGGAGCAAACTGGAAAACAAATATCTGTAGCTAATATCTTACTAAGAACTTGTTTATATAGACAAAAATATATTTATTTACTAGCAGGTCATTTAAGGATACAACAACAAAGAATTTTGTTAAGAAGAAAGATTAGATTTATTTGGGATCATGAAAAATGTCTGCATTACCATAAATCAATGAGGAGACCTTGTCTACACACTTACTTGATTTAGGCTGAGATTCATAGAGCTGATGGCTAACATTTATTCATTACTGTTTTTCTTATAGGAAATCTGAAATAGGAAAATTAAGAAGGTCATTAGGGACAATAAGTGAATAAGGTTGATGTTTTACTTTAAAAAAAAAACAAACCCTAATGAGAAAGAGAGTAATTTCTCTTCCTGGAATATCACAAATAGTAAACTAGAACATGGTAATTTCAATTATGGGGACAAATTACAAGAAAAACTGTCACAAATCAAGACAACATCAGATTAATTACTAACCTGAGATCAAATAGTGACTATGTCTCTTTGCCACTAGAGGGAAATGTATAGATCAATTTATAGACTGTTTATCAGGAATGTTTTCATTTTGCATTGTAAACAAGATGGGTCAAAGCCTTGCCTGAATGATTTCTTTTCCAAATGGTTATATGTTTTTAAGCAGAGAATTTTATTTAGAAATGAGAGCTGGAGACCTCATGGCATCTAAATCCTTTCCATGATTAATTGCTATTGCCGCTTGGAAATTAATTTCACAGACATTAATTTGACAGAATGGCTCAGGCTGGAAGGGATCACAGGGGTCATCTGCTCCAACCTCCCTGCTCAGACAGGGTCATCCCACAGCACATGGCACAGGATTGTGTCCAGATGGTTCTTGAATATCTCCAGTGAGGGAGACTCCACAGCCTCTGGGCAATCTGTTCCAGTGTGTGATCACCCACACAGTAAAGAAGTTCTTCCTCATATTCAGGCAGAACTTCCTGTGCATCAGTTTCTGCCCTTTGCCTCTTCTCCTATTGCTTGGCACCCCCAATAAAAGCCTGGCTCCATTCTCTTGGCACACTCCCTTCATGTATTTCTAGACTGTATTTGCTCCACTACAACTCAACAGCCTTTGAACTTTATCTTACTTTTGCCACATTGAACTCGCTTTCCTTTTCGAAATACAGAGTACTCTCCTTGGGACAGTGAGAAGGGTGCACTGGCCTAGGGTCAGCTCAATCTGCAGGGTTGCAGAATGCCTCTGCTCTTTTTCAGCTCTGGCATCAGCCACTGGCTGGGTCACTCAAGTAACCCCTCTATGACTTATATAAGCATATAAATCCCCATGAAATATAACCAAGGAGATTGTTTAAATAAAACACCACTACCCCTGCTGATTATTTCCATCTGAGTAGATTGACACATTGAGCAAATTCTTTTAAAATGTACTTCCAAGATAAGCATATAAATACAGCTACTTTTAATGATTCTCAACATACAGCACCTTTCACTGACAGATTTTTTCCCAGCTCACCAAGGGCCCCAGGGAGCAAAAGGTCAGTATCCTCTTCCTTGTTCACTTCCCACACCTTGCTCTCCCCCAGGTTGCCGGGCTCCACACTTCACCCAGGCAGACACACTCCAGCTTCTGGGAACCCCCATGCCACAAGGAATTCCTGCTCTGCATGGGAATGGGTGCAGTGTCCTCAGAGATATGGCCTCTTGATTGGTTGGCAAGCTTGCTGGATGAACTTGAGTTAGAAACGTGTGCCACCAATACTGGCCCAGGCTCTTATTGCTCCATCTTGCTCAACTAAGATAGTGTTAGATCAACCATATAGCATATACAAAGTTGATTTTTAAAGTTGAAATTGGTTATTTTAAAGTCATGGCTATTCAGCAGGAGCAGTTTTGAGAGTAATAGTTTTGGGATGCTTGAGGGGTTTATTTTATTTCATACAGTATATTAACCCCATTGACTCTGGCTTCTTTACCTTATGGCACCTGTGCTGGTTTTGGCTGGGGTAGAGTAAATTTTCTTCACAGTAGCTGGTATGGGGCTTTGTTTTGGATTTGTGCTGATAACACAGGGATGTTTTAGCTCCTGCTGAGCAGTGCTGACACAGAGCCAAGACCCTTTCTGCTTCTCACACCACCACACCAGCAAGTAGGCTGGGAGTGCACAAAAAGCTGGGAGTGGACACAGCTGACTAAAGGGATACTTATTCTGTGCCATAAGACATCATCCTCAACAGTAATGTAGGTGGGGTCTGCCCTTTGATGACTGGCTGGACATCATTTGATTGGTGGTGAGGAATTTCACCTCCAATTAATGTTTCCATTTTTATCTCATCTTTCTTGGATTTTACTTTTCTATCTCTTTGTTCTCCTCCCATTCTGCCCTGCTGCTCTCCATTTATTGATATTGATTTTGCTACTATTAATTATTATTACAATTATATTTATTTTAATTATGGGGTTGAAAAAAAACCATGTGGGTTGATATGTTTTTATATCAACCTGCAGGTTTTCTCACTTTGATCCTTCCTATTTCTTCCCCTATCTGGCCAGGGAAGGGGAGATGGGTGTGAATGACTGTGTGGTGCTTAGCTGCTAGCTGGAGTTAAACCACAGCAGTATCACACCTTGGATGTTAACTGGTGGAAAAAGCCCCTGTTAAGAACAGCCCTGAAGAGCAGAGCCATTGCTGTCTTTTGAAGGCCACTTAAGCTGGCCCTGCTTTGAGCTGGACTTTGGACCAGCCGACGTCCAGAGATGCCTTCTGACCTAAAGGACTGTGTAAGAAGCAGTGCTTGCTGCAGTGAGATGGACAGCCTTACCACCTGTGAGCAGGAGACTTTGGAGCCTTGGTAACCCTGTAACTCCATGATGTGGCCACATCACTGCTACAGACAGGTCATCACTTTTGCAGTGAACTCAGCCTTGGGACTAAGCCTTGTCAGGTTGCTCTCTCCCTCGTCTGCCTGAAGCTTTGTTTTACTGAATTTTGCTGTTGCAGCAATTTTTCTAACTAACCTAGTATCTACAGATAATTTATTTATCATTGCATAATATAATCTCAGTTTTATATTGGTAGCCATGATAAGCAGCTTTTTAATGTAGAATAAATATTAATTAACAACTCTAATATAGTGATGTAGAGAAACATGGGTCTGATACAATAGCAGAGGCCCTGAGAAGCAGAGACACAGGGGATGGCATGGAGAAAGACAGATGTGGGATGATAAAGTATAGAGCTGCACTAAACTGCATTTAGGGAAAGCAGAATAAAGAAATAGTAACTCACCTATGCAGAAGGCATCATATATATTAAATTCTGATGTAATGTGATAGTGTAGACCAAAGAAGAAAAATAAAAGCGTGTAAGTATGTTAGCAAACTAACAAAAGTACCTTAGGTGGATCCCAGAAGGAGGAAGAAGAAACCAATTATATCAAAAAAACAATCTTCTCCCAAATAGGCACTCAGAGCCTGATAACTTGCTGTGTCACCCTCTCCAGTAGCTCAAAGCTGCTGACTTCAGGACTCAAAGGTGCAGCACAAGAGTGACCATTACCCTGAGAAAATGGATGTCTGCTAAGAACTGCACATGTTATGATTTCAGTTGTATTGCAGAATCACAGAAACAAGAAGGTTGGAAAAGACCTCTGAGATCATCGAGTCCAAGCTGTGACCCAACACCACCTTGTAACCAGATCATGGCACTGAGTGACACAGCCAGTCCTGCCTTAAACACCCCCAGGGACGGTGACTCCACCACCTCCCTGGGCTGCCCATTCCAATGGCCAATCACCTTTTCTGGGAAGAAATTCTTCCTAAATGTCCAACCTAAACCTCCCCTGGCACAGCTTAGACAGTGTCCTCTTGTCCTACTGCTGGTTGCCTGAGAGAAGAGATGGACCATATCACTATAATTGAGACTTTGTCTAAAAAAATTATCATTCTATTTCTGCAGTAATTAGATCTAGACTAATACCAATTCTAGAATCAGATTGATACATTTTCCATTATACTGAAAATCTTTGGATTTACTTATATAAGGTATGTTTCCTCTGTGTCCATGAGCAATATTATGAGTGTAACATATTCATCAGTCCAGTTCAACTTATCAGCTGCTTAAGACCTTTAAAGGAATTCCTGAATCAGTGAAGATTTCGTTACTAGATAGTGTCAGCAAAATTACTTAAAAGCTTCAAAATCTTTAAAGAAAATAATTTAAATACATCTATTAGTTATCAGGCTCACTTCTCTGATGGCTGTGAATTCTACCATGAGCAAAAAACCTGGAAAATTAATTACTTTTTCTGTTTTGCTCTCTGTCTTTATTTGATAAACACTTCTATTCCTAGGATAGAAATTGATTTAAAACAGCGAAGAAAAGGCATTGCAGATGTCCACATCTACCACAGGTGAATTCAAACCTTCAGAAGGGCACAAATCACCCTTTTTTGCAGTGGAAGCATAGGTGGGGATCAGGACTGCTCTGTGCAAGGGCAATCAGGGCATCAGGAGAGACCTAAGAGCCAGACCAGATTGTCAGACTTTGGGATGGGAAACAGAAGTGTGAGGGATGATCCAAGGAAATACAGAGTAAGACAGCAGCAGCACTTGGCAGCAGTGCAGAGGATGTGTAATCCAGGCCTCCTGACAATGTCTAATGCCCTTTGCACTGGATAGCAATAACCCCCTTCCAAACCAAAGCTAATGTTTATCTGAGCCTGCTACGTCTCCCTGGTTTGTGTAGGATATCCTCCCCAGTCATCTTCTACATATCCCTGCACCTCAGACTGACTTTCCTCATGGCTTTCTCTTGTTAGAGCTGAACATGATTTGGCAACATAGCACCAGGGAGATAATTTCTTTCCTTAAACAATAGTTTAACAGCACAAAACAAGCTCTGAAGGAATAGAGTTCTTCTGCAAGGGGGACATAAAACCCCTGCTTGCAGGTACCTCAGTAACTGCCACGTGTGTCTCAGCAGACCTCAGCTCAGGTGCCATCAGGAGCTCATCTGGCAGTATTGCACTGAGGCTCTCATTCTCTGTTAAATTTTGTGTTGTTCTGTAATACTTCTACATATCCAGAACTGTGACCATGGCGTTCACCGTGATGGTGCTGACAAGACTCCTGCACTGAGGAGTCTGAGATAGTAGAAGGATGCGACATCTGCCCACATATAGGAATAAGTGTGTAATTAAACACTTTCACACTATGATCAGTGTGTGGGACTCTGGCTCCAGTGAGGTTTGATATAATTAGATTAAACAGTGGTAAAAGGCCACCAAGGCTGGAAGATCAAAGCCCAAAACCTTGCTTAGGAGGCGCCTAATAAGAGAGCAAAAGGCTTAAATGCCTTTGATTCACCTCTTTGGCATACGTTACGTAACAACACTTTCTCTACCTGACCACATGCTACTTTTCAAGAGGCATTCTGCTCCATTCAAAGCAAAGCTGATTCTTTTCAAGATTGGTATTACACAATATTAGTGGGGGAGGGTGTGAAAGGCAGGATGTTAGGGAGGATATCATCTGACATCCAGGCAAAGGGTGCTTATTTCAGCTGTAAAAGCAACAGAGGCGATATTTTGAAATCCAAATGTCTCCAGAAACAGAAAGAATGATGGTTCTCCCTTTATAATACATGTTCATAAATAAAATGATTGTTGACAAATGAGTTTTAAGCCCTGTCTTGGTTTGAAAAGACAGGTATCTGCTAAGGAAGGCAGGAGCTTCCCTTGAAATGGAAAACATAATCACCCTCCCTCTGATTATTATAATTTTCAAATTAAAGGACTCTCAGGCAAAGATACAGGAGTAAGAATAACAATTCTTTACTAGGAAAAATAAAAATAAAAATGCAGTAATACAAAACACCACTGACAGAGTCAGAATACAACCTGACACCCTGTGGGTCAGGGTGTTAGTAGCAGTCCAATTGAAATGGTGGCTGCAGTCCTCCTGGAATAACAGATGTGATTCTGTTGAAGCAGTGATCTTGTAGAAGGGTGGAGTTTTCCTCTGAAGGTCCAGGGGTGGTGTAGATGGGCCTGGTCTTCCTCTGAGAATCCAGTAGAGAAGAAAGCTATTCCTCTGGGAATCCAGTGGGAAAAGGCTGCTGTGGTGTTCCAAACCTCAGATTATATCCAGTTAGGAATGCTTGGCTCCTCCCCCTGGGTGAAGCATCTCCCAGTGGGGTGACGTGATTTTATCAGCCATGCAGTGACACTCTCTGGCCCATTAACAGAAGAGATCTCCGGGAGGGAGGATTGGTTGTGGAAGAGATAAAGAAAACTGCCCCACCTGGTTTTAACAGATGGCAATAGAATACACACCCCTGACCGCATCTTGCTTTTGCAACCTAAGGCAAGCCCATCAGATTTAAGAGAGGTGAATTTTTAAATTGGCAGACAGCCATTCATGTTCTAGATTCAAATTCATCTAAACATGTAGTTGTTGCTGGAACTCAGCTTTCATTCTCCCTCTTGACTATAAACAAATAAATCAATCCAAATTTTGTACTGGACCTCATTGATGCCTTTTGGCCTGAGTTTGGTTCAGTAAATGAAGGGATATGAAAAAAAAAGCAACCTTTTTTGTACCAAAATCAAGAAAAAGTAAATAACTGAAAGGAGCATCCCAGTGCAGCCAAAAACTGTTTCCAGTTGTGAAATCCCTGCATAAGCAGTCCTGCTTTTTATGATTGTTATGATGTTCTTTATGTAATGATAGAGAAGCATTATGTGCAGCAATCAATTGTTATGGTTCCTTGCTTTCTGGAATTTTGTTCTGGGGGGAGGTTGACCCGGTTAGAAGCACAACAAGGCAAACTACTGCATTTGATTTATAACCCCTCACATTGCAGGTGTGAGAGAGCTGGGAGCAGTTACATGGAGCTTCATTATCCCGCACTGTAAAGCAGATAGACTTTTTGAATTAAAAGAA
The DNA here is from genome assembly GCF_901933205.1 of Camarhynchus parvulus. Taxonomy (NCBI): domain Eukaryota; kingdom Metazoa; phylum Chordata; class Aves; order Passeriformes; family Thraupidae; genus Camarhynchus; species Camarhynchus parvulus. The sequence continues at coordinate 22,817,638 of NC_044574.1, forward strand.
AAAGCCTAGTTTTCAAAACAGTCTACTCAATTATTTTTTTTTCTTCTTCTGAAATGTAAGAAGTTGAGAAGGCCTGTAGGCAACTTCATAAGGACTGCATGAGTAGCACTGATTATGTGTCCCTGGAGAGGCCAAGAAAACAGGAAAGGGAGCCAGCCAAGAGGCATATTTAAGAGAAGGTTCTCAAACTTCCCTATTACCTTTGGGATTGTTTCCAAATTCTAAAGCTAAGAAAGAAAAACCTGGACTTGGCAAAATAAATAATCTGCACTGTACAATATGTTGTGTCCCAGGATGATTTGTGACATTTAGTAATACTGTGTGTCATGAACAACACTGAGAGAATAATCCACAGAAATACAGCTGCTTGAAAATTGCAGCTAAGACCACTTGTAAATGAACAATTAAATCAAAATTTTGCCTACTTTATAAGCAGTGTAACACAAAAAGCCAATGTTTTCTGTTCACAAAAGAGCTATTGCAAAAGGGAAATCTCAAAAATATTCTTACTGGATATTACTTGGAAGGGATCGTTTTGATATTTTTCATAATTTGTCATTTTAATTTTAAGATGGTTGTGACTAGGAGAAATTATTCTCATTATATAATTCCTTATTATTAATTAGACTTAGAGTGGTCTTACTGGCACAAATATGCAAGAAAAGCAAGTTTCGTATTGTACTTCCTCCAAATGGCCATATACAGATGGTTCTTGCAATTGTTTTCTCACAGATACCCTGATTATACCCAGTTTAAACTTAATCTACAAGGAAAGGAAAGACATTTACATTATTCAAGAGAGTTGAGATGTATTTACCTCTTTCTGCCCAGCACTGGTCATGTGTGTGGGGCACTATCCTTAAACAGTAATAGGGAAAAATGGCTTTTATCACCTACTCTCCACTGCTTGGGTTTTTTGGGGGGTTTTGGTTTGGTTTGGTTTGGTTTTGGTGGGGTTTTTTTGGGTTTTTGGGGTTTTTTTTTGTTTTGTTTTGGTTTTTGTTGTTGTTGTTGTTTTTGTTTTTGTTTTTGTTTTTTTTTGAAAGACCTAGTGGAAAAAAGACTTCTTTGTATTGGAAATTTCCTTCAACAAATATTTTTACATTTTTTTAACCATCTCAATATGTTTACAATGTCTAGCAAAAGTAAAGTTAGCATTTATTTGCCATAAATCTGTAGCTTTTATTGATAACACCTCAGGAGAAACTTTTCTATGATACCTAAGCCATGTGCAGCGTTTAAATATCTGTAATTAATGTAATACCATGAAAGGTGATGTAATTAAAAACATTTATAGACTATGGTTATAGGAGTAATGGACTTTTAGAAAGCTATTTTTGTCAGTAAAACAAAAGAGGAAAGAGAAATTTGCTTCCAGTTAAGATTTTATATCTTTATAATAAGCTTGAGCTACACTTCAGCCAAGTTTGAGGGAATGTTACCTTGTGGGAAGGACAATGTCCATGGTGAACTGAGGAACTACCTGCTGGTTTTGGGCTCTTTCCATGCCATCATTTACTTTCTAGCACAGGTTATGTGCTTGCTGCTGCTATGCACTATTTACACCATCATGTATGCAATATGATTAACACGCCAGCAGTGCAACTGCAATAAACCTGGATAATCCTTGCCCTAACACTTTTAAATTCATTGTGGATAATAACTATATACACTCCAGCATTATCTCAGATTTAAATTCTCATGAATTTTCATCATACCTCTCAACAATTATATCCCTGTTACAGACCAAATAGTGTCTTTTGCACATGCATATTTCCTGGAGACTGTAGTAGAAAATATGCAGGAGAAAAAAATGGCCCAGTGCCCCAGCAGAGAATCTTGTGAGTTTGTGTTTGTGCAAGAGAGATGCTCAGTCTGTTACAAGAGGTCTTAACACAACCTAAATAAAATACAGTGCAGAAAGTAAAAGGTACAGTGCATGAAGTCAGAATAAGATTTGTTTGAAAATTGTAATCTGATTATCTATTACATGCTTTCCCATTCTAATGCAGACTACATCTTTGTTAACATAGATATTGAAGGGAATAATCCCATGTACAGCCATATCCTTACCAGATCACCACTGCACACATTTGCAGTGACCAATACCTGGACTCGGCTTTCCCTGGAGCACTTTTTCTAGTGTGCTCCAGGGCCAGCCCTGGCACTTCCCTGCTCTTACATGGGTACTTTCCATGGCCCACATCCAAATGTAGTAAAGGTATTCTCCTCTGCTCCATCAGCCCTGCCACCCTTTGTCTGCTGATGAAGGGCTTTTCAAGGACACTGTGAATGCCAAACTGACAGCCTTCCAAGAAACTACATCCATTTCCATTGCTGCTACTTAACAAATTAATGCTTAATATGGTGTTAGAATAGTGATAGACCATGGTCCACATGCTGTCCTGGCTTAATGGAATAATGAACTACCCCACAGTTGGAGATGTGTATCTGCATATATGTATGTGGCAGAATAATATTTTGCACAAAAAAAAAGAAGTATTTTCCCAACCTTACTTTAAGCATCTTCCTTTTTCTGGCTTTAAAATTTGCCATGTATTTAAAGAAACAAAAATCTCCCCACCAGGTTGAAGACTACAAAATCTCTGACAGAGTAATCCTGCTATGGTGTGTGCAGAGAAGCAGAACCTCAGGGGGACTCTGAGGAGGTGAGCTTTGTACCACTCACATTGTAAAAATTGTTTAGAGCCCACTTCTTACAAAAAGCCTGCAACTTTTGTTTTGTAATTAAGAGCTCTGCAAAGGCTTTACACTTCCATTTTGAAGTGAAATATTGCCCAGAGAGTTTGTGGATTCCCCACCCCTGTAGATGTTCAACACTAGACTGGATGGGGGTCTGAGTAACCCGGTCTAGTGGAAGGTTCCCTGCCCATAGCAGGAGAGTTGCTAGATGATCTTTAGGGCCACTTGCAACCCAAACCACTCTGATTCTATGAAATACCAGTTCCTCTTGTGTTTATCTAGCAAGATCTGAACTCTTGCAAACACAGGGGGTCCAGGAAAGTAGAGTGTTTCCTCTCAGCACAGTGCATGGCAGGCATTGTGTCAGAAGCTACTCTGGCTGTATCACTAGGGTTGGTGAGGAAAGACTTATGCCTCCCTCTTTGTACCTGCTCAGGGGACACCCAGCCACCACCACTGTTATAATAGAGTTCCCAGGAAAAACAGGAGGAAGTATTCTTTGTTAAAGATTAATTTGGCTCATTGTGGCTCTTTAATATTGAAATAAGTAAGGAGGCACAGAAGAGCCTTTGCTCTTTGCTCTTGAGCTAATAAATAATAATAATAATTTCTGGGAGAGCCAGGCTCAAGTTTTTCCCCAGGTGTCCCCACATCACCTCAACATAACTTTTACCCTCTGGAATTTTCCTGCCTCTCCCATTTCATGGCCCCTCCTCCCAGCCCGGGCTGCTGCCTCCCTCTCAGGCAGCCCCAGGCTGAGGTATGGGTGCCTTTGCAGGGCACTGCTCCCACTCCAGTGCTCCCCACCCCTGCCCAAGGCAGGAACTTACCTGAGGACAGAGATTCCTGACTTGTGAGGCACATGCATGCTTGGTGCCAGGAGGGTGGGAAGCCACTCTCAGCACCTTTAGGGGTGCAGCACCATGTGTCTGCCCTTCACCCTCACCCTGACCTGTTTAAAGAGAGAACCTCTTCTCCAGAGCCATTGGAGTGCCTCTTGGCCCATTCCCAAAGGAACTTCACATTGACCCCTGAAGATGGTGGTGGTACCTCTTCCACTGCCTCTCTGAGTTACTTTTGAGAATTTTCCCTTTGCTACATGGGGAAGGGCTGGTGTATAGATGTAGAGCCAGGGCTGCACAAATCTATGCATTTGCAAAGTTTTTTGTTCCTTCTTAAATCATCTAAAGGAGGTTAGAAGCTTATAATTGAGGTTTTAAAAGGAGAGGAGAAATCCACATAAAATGCTCATAGAAGTGTTTATCAGGGCTTTATACAGAAGGATGCTTTAAAAAATCCTAATAGGTATGAAATGAATGAGCATTTTCCCCCTCAGTATCTTGATTCATACCTGAAAATTTATGTTAGAAGGTATTCTACAAAGTATGTCATAAGTGTTTCAGTTTTAGTGTAGAGTTCAAGTTACAGTAGAATAAACACCTGAGCAATGTAAACATGCATGACCTAAGAAAAGCAAAGAAAACCTAAGCATGAGGCTAAGAAAAGGAAAAAAAGTGCTTTTCTTCTTTCTCACTAGTTTTTCCTCCAAGATATGTTTTTTACCCCCAGTACCTAATCAAAGAGGCTTCTTAATACTTTGGTGCTAAGTTATGGCTCCTCCATCAGAGGACTGTTAGGCAGAAGACAACAAGGGTATTTACTTTCCCTCCTTATTGTTTTGCTTTTTCTCCTAGATAAACCATAACCTGGCTGGCTACATGATTTGAGTGCCAAAAGGCGGTTTGCAAGGCCAGTAGTGAGCAGGCATGTTGTGGTGGCCTCACTTATGCAACCTAAAGAGCTCTGTGAAAGCTGTGGCAGTTCACATCACCCCACCTTCCAGCTAACCTAGAAATATTCTGTCCAGTCTTGCCTTATGCAAACCCACAATACACCCAGCACAACAACTTGCTGCAGCACTCAGAGGAAGCATAAATTCAGTTCTCAGAAGTGAGGAATACTTGTACTCTCAAGCCAGTGATTTTCAGGCATGTTTCCAGAAATATATTATTCTTCTTAAGAAGGATATTCTCTAATACCAGGCTTTGAGATTTGCAGAGTGATAGTAGTATAGCCCAAATGAACAATTAAAATTTGGCAGACTACTGTTCACTTCCCATTTAGAATCACAAGAACAATGTCAGAGTTTTATTTGATTAACATCCACTATCTGTAGTGATCAAAGGACTATGTCTAAAAAATTAGCATTTTAGGAGGTCTTTGATAGTCAGCAATAAAATTCTCATACTTAGTCTGAAATCATTCCCATCTGCATTCTTTATTTGCATATAATTTATGAAGTATCATTAATGAAATCAAAGAGTAAGCACACCTAAAGCATCCATCCAACACAAAACAGAGACTCCAGATAATTAGGGCAACTGCTATTATTTTACTTCTGTGCCCCTTCTGTAATTAGTATTGTTTGTAGTTGAAAAGGGAAAGAATCAAAGACTTTTCAGAAAATACTGTTTTAGTCCCACCTTATTTCACAATATCTTGTTTTAATCACACCTTATGCTTTGTAGGTGGCTTCTGAGCAAACTAAGTTTGACTCCCTTCAATGGCAGTCTATGATTAATGGCTTCATTATGTAGTTCATGTCCAGGAAATGAAAATTTAGACTTCAGACAGAGTTCTACCTGCTAAAGGATTTATTCCTATATTATCAACAGAAATCAAAGAACATTACTTTTCCAGCAAACACCACTTTTCTATTTAAGGGAGTAGCATTATTTATTGACCATCAGTATCCTGCAGAAGTCAGGGAGCACAAAAGGTAAGGAACAATTAGTGTAGCAAGAGTTGGCTTCAGCTAATTTCCAACACCAAGACTATGCAGTATAGAATATCCTTTTATGAATATGAACTTTATAGCATATTGCATTAGCCTACTAATACCACAAGGAATGTGTTTTTTTGGGTTTATGCAGTTTTAAAGAAGACTGTTAAGGACATATCCATCATTTATTACTTCTGATGGAAAATTGTATTTCACCAAATCAAACTTTTAATAGAAGAAAATTGTAGGTATTTCACACTTACACACACACACATATTAAAAAAATGTGTACGATAAAAGCACAAAGTTTATAGCTTTCAGACCGGGACTGAGTGTTTTCCATTTGGAGTTACAGACCTGTTTTCATCTGGTAATGATAACATTTGCCCCTGTTCCCACCTCTCCTCTGATCCTGGCTGCCTGGCCATAAACACACCCGAGTGCACCTGCAGAGATTGTGCTGAAGCAGCCACCTCCCTGAGCAGCCAGCTTGGCCCACATCTGCTGTAGCAAAAAGCTGCATCCATGGAAAATCCACAGGAGCTGAGCACTGAGCTCATGCCATGCCATGCCATGCCATGCCATGCCATGCCATGAGGAGGTGAGGGGCTGTCGTTTTCTTTATGTGTCCTTCCAGCTGCAGCTCCTCTGGGACCACGAGAGGAGTGTGTGCTGCCTGGTGCACAGGTGGCTCACCACAACCTCGGGCTGCTCCTTCACCAGGGCCATGAGAGCACAGTGACAGTCCAGGGGAAGTGGTGGCCCCTTCAACAGCAGCTTGAAGATGCTCACTGGAAGAGAGGAGCCTTCATGTTCCCAGGATCAAGGTAGGGCCCATCCTCCTGCATTTTTCTCAGACATTTCAAAACAGGAAAGGCCAAAATTTTGTCATAATTAATGATGTTTTGTCTTTCTCAGTGCTCAAAGTAACCGGTTTACAAAGACGAGAACTAAAGCTAGTGATAATAGAGAAAGCACTTACACTGAGCAGCATTTACCTGGGATGTGATAAGAGGCGATCTCCTTCATGTGTCTAATAGGGACTACTTTCAATCTAGTCAGTAATTAGCTGGCCAATAAAATTAGAGCGTTTGGCACTAGAATTAATGGCACTGTTTTCTCTTACTGAACTTTGGAGCAGGGAGATGAAAAGCAGAACTGTGAATGCCTCAGTGTATCAGAAATGTATTCTTTCATTCCCTGCACAAGTGATAGACTGTGCAGTAGTACCCATTGCAGACTCCAGTGTCCCACAGCAATAGTCACAAGGAAAGAAATCTCCCCACAGCCTCCGTCATCTATGAGACACAGATGGACAAAATTTTAAAATTGATATTGAAATCAAGATTCAAAAATATTGTGGCAACCTAAGTAAAAACAGGTTTTCAGAAGTCAATTTTTCAAAGCAGCATACAGAAAGCATGAAAGCTGACAATCACTCAGTGATTTGCAGGAACTTGATAGCATCAGTGTAGACTATCTTACAACTTGTCCCTTCTTGCATTGGCAGAAGTGGCTGTATTTCTTTTCCGAAATTAATAAATTATAATGCCAAAAGCAATACTTAAAATAAACTTTAAGCAATATTTAAATAAATCTCATGTTTGGCAAATTGCTCATGCGTAGAAATAAAGTAGAATAGTCCCACAATCACCCGATGCAACAGTGGATTGCAGGACAGTAGCAGAAACTGAAATTGCAACAGTAGTGGTTTTAGGTTTAGATTAACTGCAAAGGATTTCTGCAATCATTCTGCAGGTTCTGTGCAACACAGTGAGACCCTGAAGTTTCAAGACAAGTTGATGACAACTCACCTGCATGTCAGCTACCCAAAGTAGTACACAGAATATGGAAAGACAGCAAAATGTGACTAGGAAAACACATCCAAATTTGTCTCTCTGGGATTACAACTGTCTCGATATTTTGTGCATTAGTGATACCACACATGACATGACAGGGGTTTTTCTTATGCACTGAAATGTTTACAAATTAGATATTTGCCATGTGAAACATTGACTCCTGCAAAGTGTGTACCACTAGTCCTCAGAAACCAGTTTCAAAGAAGAATTCAAGTTTAAGGACAATAGTTTTTGAATAGTCACAACATTCCCACACAGAATTCCCAAAACTGGTTAGGCAGGTGAATGATGCCGGGCAGAGAGTACCATTTTAACTCAAACCTTTAAAGCCTTTTGTCAAAACTGTCAATATCTCAGCATGTGAGTATGCTGTGAGTGATGATGTCACACCAAGTAGACAGTTGCCATCACTTAGAAGTGCTCCTCCAAGGATACCAAATCAGGCTATTGAAGATGCACTGCTAATAAAACTGTCCACACATCATAAGGCAGGAGTACTGTAATTCTACTGGTCTTCAGTACAAAATACCAAAGTTGATGAATTTTCTAGTTAGTTTGTAGAGAGATCATTTGGTCCATGTGTTTGCTAGCCTAACACTGACCCTTCTCTTTTTCTGGCTGAGGGCATGGACCCAGAACAGTACTATCTGTGCTGCTGAGCTGCCAGCCCCGGGGAGCACCTGTCCCTCTGGCAGCAGCTTCTCAGGCAGGTCTGAATGAAGAGCAGCATGTACAGTGCCTGACAGGAACCTGTGAGAGTGCATCAGCACCTGCTGGTTAGCCTGCTGCAGTCAGTAGCTGTATGGGGATAATTTGTATATGTATATTAACTGGGTTTAACTGAAGCACAGGATCTCTCCCAGGCTTTGTCGAAAATCCTTCTGATGAGAAAGGAAAGCCTTTTACATCTCCAGCTCACCAAACAGCCATCTCATTCAAAGCATCAGCACAGCTCTCCTATAAACTCCTGCACTATTTTCCATGTTTAAAGAGCACGTGTTGACTGGCAGCAGCTGAGACATGCTAAAAGCTGCCCAAGAAGCATGAAAAGTGGCATCAGACTGTGTGAGCCTTCAATAATCCACTAATCTTTTTGAACACATTCTTTTGTTTCGGCAGACTTTAGTCATTAGACTTGACAGGTTTCACATATTACAAAACTGATCATTATTGTGTAGCTGGCTAATCCTCAGTTGGAGGAAAGATTGATTTTTAAACTAATATAAAAAGGCTGTCAACTTAAGCAAGGAGGCTCTGTGTTTCTAAGCACATGATATATTTTGCTTTTACAGCATTATCAGAGATGATGCAAATGATAGGTATATTTACAGAAAAGGGAAAATGCATATACTGTGAGCACAAAACTGCTTCACAGCCAATGATCAAAGTAGAAATGGGTGTGTTTGTCTGTGAACATTCACTCATGGTCAGTTAGATGACAGGTTTGTTTTAGTAGGCACTTCTGTAAAGACAAACGTAGAATCATAGAATCATCTAGGTTGGAAATCACCCTAAATATCATCAAATCCAACTGTTCACCCAGCACTGCCGAGTTCATCATTAAGCCATGTTCCTAAGTACCATGTCTACATACCCTAATAAAGTCAGGAATAAAACTATAGAAGAAGTATGAATTAACATCTATTTTGATGCATTTATGCCTTAACAATAAAATTAAAATATAAAGATGCATTTTTAATGTTAGTATTCACAGAATAGCCTATTTTTCCACAACAATGTAGGATTTTCCATAAAATATTTTTCACTAAACCAAATATACAATGCCCGCTAGGTCTTGCAGAATTAATCAACATTTTTCCCAGGTTTCCAGACTATTAGAAAGCAGGTTATTGTGAGGTCACTGAAAATTTGTTATTAACATTGTTTTTTTTGGTGACCATCTCTTAACAAGTCCTTTAACTATACTTTTTAAGTTCTCAGAATATAGTTTCATTATTTCTTTCTGATGTCTGAATTTTAATCACTGTTCAAGTTACTTTCAATTTCCACTAACAGAACTGAACTCATTACCAGGGCATAAAGATGCTTCAGGCCAGACCACACAGTAAGATCCCATTCCTTTTCTGATCCTCCTTTTTCACCTATGAATGAATGCTGAAAATCCAGGAGGGAACTATTTCCTGCCTGAAGAGGTGTCTGGGAGAGATTTTGAATTCATCTTCAAGGTTTCTTCATCTGAAGATCAGGCCTTTTAAATCTGCTTATTGAATATAAATTTATATATTTAATTCTAAGTTGACCACATTCATTCTTGCTAACTGGATGCACAGTAGTCACTGATAAATTCAAATGATGGTAGTTTTAAAATGTGCATACAACATTACACTTTGTGACAAGCTTCCAGTGGCCATGGCTGCAGACCTTATACAAAGCTGAAATAAGTCTAAATAAGTTATTATCTAGGTAATGAACTTGAATAACATTTTTAACCATTCATTGATGTTACCATTTTATAACCAGATTTGCTTTGCTCTTCCATACTATTTATTAAAATAGGCACCTTTTAAGCTTTTGAAAGAATATGATCACTGATGCAGTCCAACTCTTAGGATATATGACAAGACTTTTTCTCAGGAAGTCAGGCCAAGATCAGAACTGCAGCAAACCCTGAGGCTTGCTGTACTGTCCAAGTGTTGAGATTTCAGTAGAAGATGGGTGTTTTATCCTTAAAGCAATGGGATTTTCCATGTAAAATGCAACTCTTACAATGATAACAGTACACAAAAACCTCTGTGTGGTTGATCAGAACAAAGTTTATGCCACACTTAGACAATATTTTAAAACTTAGGAAAGGACTTTACTTATGTACAGATGTGGGGTTCTGCTGTGCACTATAATGAATTCACCAAGTGGAATTTTAATTTGCATACATTATCCTATTATCATGCCTCTCTCAAAACTTTATTAGCTTGAGTGCAATACTGCCTGAATGTAGCTAGACTGCTTTCAGAAATTAGTTATTTCATGCAAAGCCAGTACAAAAATTATGGATTTTTGGAGCTTTGTTGGGTCTTCCCAAGCATATTTTTCCATGCTGGCACTTGTATGATATTTAGTACAGTCTATACTCCCTAATACTATATTTAGCCTTTTACTCCAGGAGATTCTCATCAGTGTATTATATATTAATCAGAATTATTAATCAGTAACTTGTCCTGCATCAGTACACAACAGAATTTGTACATGGAAAAATGAAAATCATTTAATTCAGTCCAGATGGGAGATGGATGGTAAGTGTGAAAACTCATCAAGCAGCAGAAATGAAAGCCTTGGCTAGTGGTTTTCCTTTTACTTAAGCAAAATGGGTTAGTGTCTTATACTGATTGCAGGGGAGAGGTGAGATACACAACTTCCTCGTGAATTGACTATCTTTAGAGGTATCAAACTAACTTAATAATCTCTTTAGTCCCAGGCCTGTCTGAGGGTTAAGATGCCCATAACATCAAATACAGCCCAGTGGGGGCTTGGTCTCTGGAAGCCACACTGATCTCTCTATTGCATCCCCTGCAAGGTGGGTCCTGAACTGAGCCCAGGGACACAGCCACAGTGGGAAGGATGGCAGGCCTGGTCAGGCAGTCCAACGGGAGCTGCTGTGCAGAGGCAGCAATGCACTTTTAGTGCTTCAGGCAGGAGGGAAACAATCCCTTACCAACACTTCTGTGGCTCTGACACAGAGTGCCTGAAGACCTTGAATGGCGGATTCTAGTTGCAAGAGGGTACTGTCCATAAGAATGATTAGTTTGTTATTTGTTGTTTCATTGCAGTCTAGTAGTGCTTTGCAGAGCACCCTACAGGCACAAATTACAGTGCTCACTCTGTGCAATAAAAGATTGCAATCAAAATTTCAAAATATATTGGGCAGAAATCCAGTGTTAGATCCACCTTTCTTTAGAAAGCATCTCTCTCTATCAAGGTGCCCTACACCAATTCACTGTGAGCTAAGCTCTCCCCACCCTGAATAACAACATTAATTAAGAGAAGTTTTTTGGCAAATTGCATTTCATACTGCTGCTTAGGTTGACCTAATTTGTGCTTGCCAGTCTCTGTAAGGAAAGTTAGTCAGGGAAGAATAAGACTCTGTGTTGCAGTAAACAACTCAATGCAGGCAATATCTGGGCAGTCTAAAGTAGCCATTTGTAGCTCTTCAAAGTTAAAACCAAAAAATGGTGTTTCTTTGTTGCTAATTTTTTAAGTACTTTGTAGGGCAAAATTAATTGGCGTGTTTGTTGCAGCACAAGTATTGCCTGAGATGCGTACAGAAAACTGGTGAATCATTTCCTGTTTGCTGCATTGTTGCTTCACAGCTTTCCCTCAGCAAGGCAGTGATGTTGCCCAAACCACCTGGGAAGCACATCTGGGTGCTCAGTGTCACCCAGTGTCATGGTCTCCTCATGGCTGCAGCGAGCTGTGCGCTGCATGCTGGGGCAGGCACAGGGATGGGACTAGAAGGAGCTGGGCAGGGATCAGCGCCCACCCAGCCTTGCCCTGTCCTGCAAACCTTCACAAGGGGAGGAGGCACTACTCCATGATGCAGGTGGCTTGAGGAAGCCCGCTCTCCCTGTGATGCTACAGATAACAAATGGTTAGAGGGAAGAGGGAGCCTTCAGTTCCTTTCTGGGCTTACCTGGCATGTGGATGCCCATTGCAGTCCAGTACAGGGAACTTCAGCAGTCCTTACAGACACACAAAACGCTGCTGAAGTTGAGCCAGGAATGTCACAATGGCAATAGCAAAGGCCTAAGTCTGTAGCAGGGTCCCGATGTGTGTCTACACTAAGTACTGAAGTACATTACATGAAGTAATGAAGGTGTCATGCTCAGAGTAGCTCACTGCTGCCTTTGCTGAAGCAGTGCTTGAAGATCACTGGCAGGCACACAGTCACAGAAACATTGGTTAAAAGAGGCCTGTGAAGGTTGTCAGCTCCAGCCTCTTTCTGGAAGCAGGACTACCACCAGCGCTGGTTGATAGGTCAGCTGCGACTTTGGTCAAATCCTGTAAGCATCCAAGGACTGAGATCTCCCCTGCCTTCCCAGACAACCTCTTCCAGTGCTGCACTGCCATCCTGGTGGAAATGGTTTTGTCATGTCCAATCTGAATCTCCAGTTTGTGGCCATAGCTGCATGTTATATCATCTGCCAGCTCAGAGAGATTCAGTTTTCCCATTTGCTTCTGACATGTCAAAATCTTCACTAAAGTCAATAAATATTCCATCTAGCCTGCTCCTCCCATTAGTACACATAGTCATTTCCTCACAGACTGCAGTCAGGTTTGTCAAGGATTTATCCTTAGTTTGTATTTGCATCTTTATGTAATTGAAAATGATCCCCAAGATTCATCAAGGTTCCTGATCTTTCTTTTTAAGGGCTGAGGTGAGCCTTACTTGTCTACAGCTCCTCTTCCCAGGTCTTCCTTCTTGCCTTGATTACAGAGACATGTAACATTAGCCTTTTTCTAGTAAGAACAGCTTTCCACTCCCTCAGTTTCACTAATGTATTCATCTCAGCAGTTGTTTAGTAACTTCTCTAAAGTCTCTCACATTAGCTGTGTTTTATACATGTTCTACAGACTCCTACCACTTCAAAATCATTCCTGACTGTTCAAGATACCAGTTTCCCCTTGGAAAACATACCATCCATGTCCTTTACTTCCTTCATTTTGAAGGAAACTGCCTGGTTGGAACACAAGTTGAGAACCATTGAAAGGAAGGATAGTTATGCAGACAGAAAATTAACATAGAGTGATGATAAACACTGGTTATCTTTTTTTCACTGAATAGAGGTCAACATTTTTAGCCTGTAAGATATGTTTCAAAACTTGATTATTTGTTCCAGTTACTTTATTGTGTCCTGTATTTTTTCTTATTTTGGGAGGAATATAGACTGCCAATTGCTTTTGCAACCTGCTTGCCATAACATAATTTACACTTCTCTTCTGGGTACTAGTGACAGAGTTTCATGAAAGAAGCATTTTCTAAATTACAGAAATTACCTTAATGGCTATTATGCTTTACTCAAGTTAAATTCTCTCTCTCAAAATATAGAGTTTACTTAACACAATATAATTAATGTTTTGGGCATGCCAAATGCATATATATACATTATATAGCTGAGTGTAAAAATCCAGGAAATGCTCCTTATATGACTTCACCATGTCATTCATATATCACACAATAATAAGGATGATAAATAACTGAATATAGGAATTTATATCACAGAAGGGTTTTTTATTAAAACAAATGTTTCTTTAGTCTCGTAAGTCACAAAAGTGGTTCTTAAATTTTCTGCTTGCTGTACATCTGATGTAAAACTTAGTCAAATGTTTGCTTCATTCCTATGCTCCTAATAGCTGAAATCTATACCTGAAATGAGAATATTAAAAAATAAAATTGCAAAGTCAACAAGGGCAATCAATTATATTTACTTAGGTTGTTTTAGACTTCTCTCTGACAATTCAACCATTAAATCAGTTAATGGAATTAAATTAATTGTATGAGAAAATCTGCCCTGTGCTTGGTATATTACCTTAGCTTTTAGTGTGGGCTATGCAAGTTACCAAGAATTAGCTGCCAGCTTTCACTGTTCATCCTTCAGAATTAGTTTAGTCAAATTTGTAGAGTTCTCCTCTCTGGGCTCCCAGTCATCTGTCCTGCCCTACACACGCTCTTTTTCCAAGGCACAAAACATGAGATCATGCCAGAAGGAAAGCTGCCTGTGCAACATAGTATGAGGAGAGCCAAATATTTCTGCAGTGCTCTAGAAGCTGCACATGCAGTATGTGATGCACAGACATGGGTGGATTAGGGATGTGGTACTTAGTGGACCATAAATCTTCTGGTTTTTGCCTGGTCAGCATCTCCACTGCCTACACACCCAACAGCCTGTGCTCTGATCTAATAGTTGCAGTGCACTGGAAGTAAAAACAGCAATTGTACAAGAAAAAAGATGAAGCCAGAGAGACTGAGCAGTGAATAGGAATTTCTGACAGTCAGTACTGGATGTGTGTGACAGGGAAAGAGAGCATGAGTAAGTCAGAGCCTCTCAGAGTCTGAATGTACGAGCCCAGTTTTTGAAAGAGACACAGATAATGCACTGCACCCATGCATCAACCCTGCTCTTCCTGTAGGAAGTAATTCTGTCTGCTGTAATAAAAAGAGAAAATAAATATTTTGCTGTCCCTAATCACTGTGTTCAGATAGTTCTTGTTAGGTTTCTACCCTGATGGCTTCTTGCAGGGTTGACCATTTTCCTTTTTCTTCTTCCTAAAGGAATGATGTCCATCGCTTTCAAGATGATGACAGGTGAGTGCACAGGATTCCCCATGCCAGAAGTCTTCCTTCCCTGCATTATGTAGGGTTCATTGTCAAGTCACAGACAAATACTTTACCTGATACTTGTCAACATGCAGGCACAAAAGAATTCTTTACCTCCAAAACTGTTTATTCAGCACCATCCTCTGCAGACTTTGCCCTCCTTTCAGCCTGTCTGGAAGGAATGAATGGGGTGGAAAGGAGACAACAAGCTCAGTCTCAAGCTGTTGCTTTTTAGAGTTGAGCTAGGAAGCTCTCCAGAAGGATATCTTGCACAGCTGGAGCCCTGGACTCCAGAAGGGCTGCTGTGAGAACCCAGCGCCAAGGAAGACAGGTGGCCAGAGAACAGGAACTTCAGAGCCTTTGTGTTTCTTTAGCAGCAGCGGAAGAAGTAGAACCCTGTGAAGCTCCCAAAGCAGTAGCCGGGGTACAGCTAGCAGCTTGTAGGATATGCTCCATGGCCTGTATTAGGTGGCCACTCTCAGAGCACTGAAACAGATCCATCACCCATGCCACTACTCAGCCCCAGCAGAAAGGCAGAAGTCCAGAATTTACATCCCCCAAAACAGTGAATATCCATTATTCTCCTATCACCTAAAACAAAACCAGCTGATCTGTGTTAATTACAGCTTAGATAAAATAAATTTACAGGTAATTCACATGCTGCCTTTTGCATAGCAGCATGTGAATTAGCTTGGCATCCAATCTGACCTGACAGATCCATAACTATGGATCCATAACTATGACTACATCCATAATGGTAGTATGAAGTCAGAGTGGCTTTGAATTGCTTGAATTTAGGGTATGAGGGCAGGGAAAGAGGCTGTGCAAAATCTGACTCATTTACCTATAAATCAGCTTATGGTTGGGAAGATATTTATTTACTGATATTGGGACACAATCAGTAAGAGAAGCAACAAGAACAAGTGATGACAAGACTGCTGTATTCCCAGGAAAGTTTAAGGTTTGTGTTGATACTCTGACATATAGGAATTAGCAAATTTCTTTTCAACAGCTTTTATTCCAGGTGATTAGATGGGGTGAGACAGGTTTGTTGCTAGCAAAGCATTTATCTGTCTTTGCAAAAACAGTACACAACATCTATGAAATGTAACTGATCAGACACACCTTCTAGGAGATACATCCTTCCTACTCTTGTAAACCAGTAAAATCTACATTTTCATCTTAGACTAATCTCATGAACCACACTGGATGCTCAGAGCCAGCATCTCACCACATGTAAAACAAAGTAGCTCCTCTCAAGGCAGTGGAGTACCGCCAGCTGTGCTGTTCAGATCAGATCTACAAACCTCCATGCATGTGTTGGTCTGCCTATAGCTATGTGAAGCATTGGAGCAATGTGAAGTTTCCTGTTTACAGAGGTAGGCTTTCAAAACATGTAGAAAACACATCGTGCAGAAAGTCTGCCCTTGTCAGGAGTCATGAATCAGGGGTCTTTACATCAAGAGCACTTCCTCAATTAAGAGCAATGTATTGCACTTGAACATGGGCTTTTATTATCTAGAACTCGGATATCAACACTAGTATCTACAATTACTCTTTTATGTATTAGAATGACTTTTAAGGAGTTACAAATAGAATAACCACGAAACATAGACTATGTTGTCTGTAAAACAGCTTGATATCAAAAGAAAATTGCCTTATAGGCACTATAAGCATTATAAAACATGAAATGATATTATATTATTGAAATTTAAATTGTTTTAGCACATTGACCTGGTCTTCCAATCAAATGTAACCAACAGACACACAGTTAAAAAGAATTGTCCTTTTAATTCTCCTGTTAATGATTGTGGGCTTCCCAGAACAGTGGCACAGTTCATTGGAGACCCCCCCAGCCCTGCTCTCCTTTAGTTCACATCCAGAAGGCAGCAGAAATAAGCCACAAGTAAAATCCCTTTTTTCAGAGATTGGCCCTGTGCCTCTCATGAAAGACATGGGATAGCACACTAGGGAAGAGTTCAGGCCTACCTCCATACCTAGTTTGGTGCTGGAGTTGCACCACCAGCCCATAATAATTCCTCTGCTGTAAACCATGAGGGTTTGCTGATCTAGGATCACAAAGCAACATTCTTTGACTAAGGATGGCACTGAGCTTCTTACCCAAAAACTTTCAAAAGAGAAAAGCATATGTGCCTCCACATGTGTTAATATACAGCCATTTTAAAAATAATATCCTCCCAAAACAAGCAAAGTAAACCAAGACTGAAATTCTCAGATTTAGTTATTATACCCTCTGATCTGTCTTTAATTTGTTTTCTGTTATAATTGATCTCTAACAACTTAGGTAACCAGCACAGGTAAGCTACACTGTATTGTTTTGGTTTGGTAAATGCAGGTGGCTTTATATTAGGAATATTTTTCATGTATCTTTTTCAGAGGTCAAGCACTGGCACTTCCCAAAGAGCTGCCATTACAACAAAATGTAGCTGCCTCTTTACACAGGTTCAATCATGGACCTGAACTTCAGGTGATGTCTTAGGTTTTGTCTTTTATGTTTTTCAGATTCTGTGCTGCTTTAGGGTGTAGTTCTGACCTTCATACTAAAGTAAGCTCTCTTCACAGAGTAGGGAGACAAAACAATTCCTTCTCTAGCTGG
This sequence comes from Camarhynchus parvulus, assembly GCF_901933205.1. Classification (NCBI taxonomy): domain Eukaryota; kingdom Metazoa; phylum Chordata; class Aves; order Passeriformes; family Thraupidae; genus Camarhynchus; species Camarhynchus parvulus. Next base: position 22,834,929 of record NC_044574.1, read on the forward strand.
GGACCAAGGACAGCCAATCCAAATTCCAGGCCCAAGAGCTTAAACAGTGGCAGAATGAAGAGAGAAAAACAAGGGGGACGGGACTTCATACCTAAAGCTATAATTGGACAATTAACTCCAATATGCAAATGGACCAGAACTTCAAAAAGTGAGAGACCTTGTGACTAATTGTCCATTTTTGTGACCATTTTGGGTTCATTGTGGGTGTAGCCCTGGCTGGGCTGTTGTGCTGCCCAAGGTGTATCCATTGAGGCCTTTTAATAAATACCTACTTTATTCTTTAACTCTGTCCAGCCTCTGTTCTAGGTCAGCCTTCACAAGGCATCACAGAAAGCCCTATGATGGAAGGAAGACGTGATGGAAATTGGATTATTTTGCTTTCACTACTCTGATATATCTAGTAATCAGCCAATTTATCAATCCTCCTTGCCAAAACCTAACTACGTACTTAAAATTTGAAAGAATGTATTATGTAACAAACCACTACAGTTTATTGGGCCATACATCATTTCCCTGGGAGACTAGACCATTATTCCTGCCAGGCAGTTGATGCAATTTGTGAGCTGTGCATGGGCACAAAACCTCAGTGTCCCATTTGAACAGTGTGCAGGGAATCTCCTATTGCTCAAGCTCCTGCCAGGCAGCAAGGGCCATCCAGGCTGTGCTTCGCTGCTGAGGATTTGTCCCCACTAGGCAGTGATGAAATGCAGTGGAGTGCACCCTTGCCACTTGCAAATCTCAGAGACTTATACTCACAAGGGACACAAATATAAGTTTCTAGTCATAAAAGTACATAATTCTTGTAGCTTTGCACAGAGAACTGAACTTTCCTCTAAACAGTAGCAACTAAAAAGCAGTAAAAGAATGACTGATAGAAGTGTTGCCTTTTTGCAGCCACAAGGCTGATAACAGTCCTTAAAATAGTTTGCAAGATGTGAACTTCAGTCAGTAAGATCTTATAAAATAAATTATTTTGTTGGTTTACAGATTTACTATCACGGAAAACAAATAGTTTCACTAAATCAGAGGCAGATTTATATTTCGAATCGTATGATAGAGTGGATTGGATTGGAAGGAACCTTAAAGATCATCTAGTTCCAACACCTTCCACTAGACCAGGGTGCTGAGAGCCCCCCATCAACCTGGCCTTGAACATTTCCAAGGATGGGACATCCACAGCTTCTCTGGCCAACCTGTTTAAGTACCTCACCACCCTCATAACAAAGAATTTCTACCTAATATCTAATCTAAACCTACTCTCTTTCATTTAAAGGCCTTCCTCCTTGTCCTATCACTTCTTGCCCTTGTAAAAAGCCCCTCTCCAGCCTTCATGTAGGCACCCTCTAAGTACCCAAAGGCTGCTACAAAGTCTCCCTGGAGCCTTCTCTTCTCCAGACTGAACAAGCCCAACTCTCAGCCTTTCCTCTTAGGAGAACTGGCCTATCTTTCTCATCATCTTCATGGCCCTCCTCCAGACATCCATTCTTTCTTATATTGCGGTCCCCAGGCCTGAACACAGTACTTTGGGCAGGTTCTCATGAGAGTGGAGTAGAGGGGCAGAACGACCTTCCTCAACCTGCTGGTCACACTTCTTTTGATGCAGCCCAGAACAGAGTTAGAAGGTACTCTGCACAAATACTATGACCTTTCTTTGTAGCAGATGTATCAGACAGACATTTAAATGAGGACTACGATGACAAAGCAAGAAGACAGCTTCTCACAGAAAATCTTAGAAGCACACAGGTCTTAACAAAAGGATGTTTGTGAAATGAAGGCATTTTGAGTATTTCCATTACCCATACTGAGAGAGGGGATACACAGGAATGTCATGCCAGGGCTGCTCAGGCCATGAATCTCATTTCAGTGCTTCCTTTTGGGACCAGCCTAATACTGGTATGCCTCCCACTGCAGCACCCAAAAACAAGGGAAGCAGTTCCCGAGTTGGGGCTTGGAGAGCTGGTAAAGGACAAAATGCGCATCATCTGTGCAAGCACCTTTACAAAAAAGCTAGAATATGGCCAGAGATAAGTAGGGTAAATGAACACCATTAGATCTGGTTAGAGCATGTGATCCCTAATTACCACTTCCAGAACAATCTGATGTTCCTACAGAGAGATTATATGAAGTTCAAAAATGACTTTTTAATAAGTAAAATTTTCAAAAGCATTTGAATAGTGAATGAGTTCCAGAGACCGCTAAGTTACATAGGTAGCTTTGGAAACTCCCCCTCAAGATAATAAATGTATATCTCACCACTTGCTAAAAAGCCTTTCTTCTGCAGTAGCACAGTAATACTTGCACATATTTGTAGCCATGTTTTTGTTCTCTGACTAACTGAAAGCGTAGCCTCAGTGTATCACTGTGTATGTTGTGCAAGAGCACATTTGGAATTTGCATTTTTTTAGATTACCAGACAATAAAAAACCCTGAGATTGCATAGATATGCACCACCCTTAATTAGAGGCAGTGATATTCTCTCCCACCCAGTCCTGCCCAACCAAGACAATATTGCACATACGCCTCCAGACAATGAGCCTACCACACCTTTTGCCTCTAATTAAAATTATTAAGTTGAGATGGAAAGAAATACATTTCAGTCTGTGCTTGTTAGCCAAATGTCTTGATAAAACTGAACATGTTCTGCTGCTGCCCACCATCTGTCCTTATAAATACTTTTTGAAAACACTGAACAGGAAAACAGATTTGTCATTACTGACTTCCACAATTTTATGCCATGCCCTCAGGTTTTTCTTTATGCAGACCAACAGAATGCACACAATAGGATAAATTTTTCTCCTATTAAAACAATTTTGCACTCGACACACATTTCAGTAGGAAAAATTCAAACCTATGCATGTGGAAAGCTATGCAGAGCAATGAGGATGTCCTTATTGAGAACAATATTTTGGGGCAATCTTGCTTGTGCTGTCTCAACTAATTCCTCATATAGTCTCAGTTCTTTCAATGCTAGATAAGCTCTCATGGAAACACTGTGACTCCCTATCTTTGACAAAGAGGTTACTTTTCATAGCTCTGCAGCCTTTGAGGCATCAAAACAATGTGCATCTTCTCAGCTTTCCCTTATTGCTAAGAATTCAGACTCCTGCAAGAAAATATGCTTTTTCCATTACTGAGGTGAAGAAAACTCCTAGACAACCACAGCATCTAGTCCTGCCGTGATTCCCAGAATTTTGCCCCTGATACAATAAAGAAATCTCAGCTAATGCAACACAGCAGCCCAGCCACAGATCAGTATAGGCTGCCAAGAAGGTTGATGCTGTTTCTTATGCAGACTCCCCACTGAATTTTAAGTGCAGTCACCATCCCCAGGCTTCCAGTGAGCTGCTTTAACTATTGTGCCATAGGTGCCTTTCTTAAAAGCTTCTCGGCAGGTACAATGTTATAGTCAACTAATATTTGTAAGACAAAGGAAAATGGACGTTGCCTGAGGCTGGTGCTAGTCTCTAGAGAAAAACAGGAATATCTCCGACTGCTGCAGGACCAACTGTGAGCTCTCTTCCCATAGATTATTGCATTAGTTCTTTTTCTTCTTGGAACTACTCTTCTTTCTTATCACAGAAGCTCTTCCCAACAAATAAGTGGGAATTACTGTTTATTCACAATGGGTGTGAATAAACAGTACCAGATACAAACATTATTCCATCACAAGATGAGAACTGGCTCAAATCGGTGCAGGTAATAAATTCTGCCGGGCTTGAGTTCAGGCAATAGAGGGACCACTCTTTCTTTGGTGAATTTTGGTGAGATAAAAGCTGAGTGGGAAGATTTCTGGAATACCAGGACTGTTTAAGAAAATGCTGCTCAGCTGATACTAAATCAGTTGAGGAGTGTTGGCTAATCCCACGGCATTCCAGGTCATGTGAGGCCAGAGCTAGTTGGGAAGGAGCAGCAGCACCTCCTCCTCCTCAAGCCAGTGCAAAGCTCTGCTTGCTGCCAGAAGGGACAAGAACAAGAATAGGACAGAAAAGTTTCTAGTATGATTTTTTTGATGTAGACAAATACAAGGAGGTAACAAGGAATGGCAGCAGCAAGATTTTAAATGATAACAGATATATCTAAAAGGCTTCTAGACAAAGCATGCACAGGAAAAGAGCCGTTTTTCAGTCTTCTAGGAGTTAAACTCCATTTGGAAATTCTCTCTAGAAATTCCTTAGGACTAGGCTTTCCTCTGCAATTTCTAGTCCCATCCATTTCAGGTTAGACTGGAAATACGGAGAAATAGGCTCCTGACTCACTAACAGCCCAGTCTTTCTCAGGCTATTGACTCCCTCATATTCAAATCCACAATTTTCTCAGGAAGTACAGATACAGGAGTCTGAGGATGTTATCTTGTAAGGGAGAATATTAGACTAGCTTCAAAAGCCAGAAACAAAATTTTGCATCGTTGCTAAGGCTGTGTCTATGACAGCCAAGGTGAGAACAATGAGGAAAGGTGAGGATGAAAACAGGCATTTTGTTGTAACTGGAGTTTGTTTCTGTTTCCTCTCCTTATGTTAAAGTTGTGGAAGTTTTTTGCCTCTCCCCTCTTTGTTTTCAGTTACATTTAAATTACATAGTTAAGTGAATATTTTGAGCTATCCAAAGCTTTCTGGAAGCAATGGGAAGGAATTATACCGACTTAATCTATGAATTAATATTACATTTTTGGAAATGTAAATGCATGTGATATTCCAAATACTACTTCCTACACTGCAGTAACTTCACACTACACCTAGTTATTGCAGAATATGGCTGCCTCAGATGATGTTCAAAGTTCATAGTTTGCCCCCCAAAATCTCAGTAAGTAGACAGAAAACTTTATTTCAAAATTCAAGGATGGGGAGTGGAAACAAAAACAAAACCCAAAAACCTGATCCTTACGTTCTCAAATGACTGAAGTTCTGGAGTACAGAATGAGAGAAAACTGTACATTTGCTTGTTGTGAGAGGGAAGAAAAAAATAAAATGCCTGCAATTACTTTCTTACTGGAAAAAGAAGAAACTAAATATTGAGCCAAATTTTTCACAAGTTTCACAGCTTGAAAAAAGAAAATAAATGCCATAAATAGTTCCTTTTGTGTCTTACAAAACAATTTTAAAACATCTTTCATCCATTTCTAACTAGAACTGTGGTTCCAGCTTTTATGTGAGCAGTAATGCAACTGTTTCCTTAACTCCTGCATCATTTCTTTAAACTTTTCCTCCTTATTGCCTCTGGACACTCAGCATTTTAGGGTTTTTTTTCAAATTAACATCATTAAACACGTGTGCTTCATTAGTAATGATGACTTAGCTTGGGACAACATTGGCGGTTTCCACTCCCAGCTTTCTGCCCTTGCTTTCTCATGGTAGTTAGTTATTCCTCTTGCTTCAGGGGTAGCTCAGCAGCACATGAAGCTCCTGCACAACTCAAGTTTGGAGGAAACCAGGATCCATTTCAATTTCCCCTACCTCTAATTTATGGCAACTCAGCAACTGCTCCTGAGCAGCCGTAGCCCTCTGCCGCAGTGGCAAAAGCTGCTGAGAGAAGAGCAGGGCAGATTTCCTGGCTGAATTCAAAGGAGCAGGTGAGGTACATTAGCAAATGCCATGGGTCGCATTAAGGAAATTTGAGGAGTAATGCACTCAGTGAAAACAAAACAGAGCTTGGCAGCAATCTAAATATTTGGAGGGTGGGGGAGGGAAGAAGAGAAGGGGCTACAGGGCCATTAAGAATTGTCAGATCATCATTCAGATCTGGAAAAAAAATGCTGAAGGAGTCCTCAGGGAGATACAAAATTAACCCTTGATAATATATTTATAATTTCCCATTCTTTTTAAGAAAGTCAAGGTAAAACAAAAGATATTACTGCTTTAACAGGTACCCCAGCCCTTTGGCTCAATATATACTGATTTCGAAATGGCAGGGGTCAGTACACAAAGAAAGCATCTGGGGATGTTTCATCACAACTTTTAACCCATATTACTTGAAATTGATTCTCTCAAAGATCATGTCCACAAAAGTTCTCCTTGTCCTGTAGCAAAGTATAAAACAAAGCCATGGTCCTCTGGCTTTGTGACTTAAAAAATGAAGTGAAAGCAGTAAGACTGCTCACCTGGTCTTCTGGCCTTAAAGAATTAAATCCTGTCTTTACATGTAGGCTGAAAAGTATTATACAAATGAAGAAGAAGGGAACATTCCTTGGAGATGTGGCTGATTATTTTCCTAACCTGATGTATCATCAGCAGCCTAGATGTTACCCTCAGAAAGAATGTGGCCTTACAACATTTTACTTTGTACATCCAATTCCTTTTTAAGAGCCTTTGTTTTCTTAAACTGATATTTGAATTGTAGTCAACACTTATTTCCTGAGAAAATAACTGTATATTGGTACAGGAAGCTGCACTGATGCCTTGTGAAGGCTGACCTAGAACAGAGGCTGGACAGAGTTAAAAGAATAAAGTAGGGATTTATTAAAAGGCCTCAATGGATATACCTTGGGCAGCACAACAGCCCAGCCAGGGCTACACCCAAGATGGACCCAAAATGGTCACAAAAATGGACAATTAGTCACAAGGTCTCTCACTTTTTGAAGTTCTGGTTCATTTGCATATTGGAGTTAATTGTCCAATTATAGCTTTAGGTATGAAGTCCCATCCCCCTTCTTTTTCTCTCTTCATTCTGCCACTGTTTAAGCTCTTGGGCCTGGAATTTGGATTGGCTGTCCTTGGTCCCCAGCTAGAGAAAGAATTGTTTTGTCTCCCTACTCTGTGAAGAGAGCTTGCCATCCCTTAATATGACGCTCAGAACTACACCCTAAAGCAGCACAGAATCTGAAAAATGTAAAAGCTAAAACCTAAGACATCACACTGGTGACAGTTTTATTTAGAAAAGAATAGCAGAATAACTTCTGCAAATACCACATTAGGAATCGATTCTCTAAAACAAAGCAGGCACAGCTTTGTTCTTACTGCTAAAAAGGTATTTGCCTGTCCTGTATTTCATTCTGGTATTCCTGAGGTAGTTTTCCTAGGAAGTTCTCAAGGTCAACAAATGAATGTGTGTAGCCAGTCTTGTGGAGTTACTAAGAACATTTGGCATAGGCTTTAGGCTTCTGGGTCACCAGCAAAATATAGGTAGTCAGAGATAAGGAGGGCTGACAGTAGGTTCTGTTGTCAGATCTTGTGCTGGAGTAGCATTTCTCTAACAGCAGGGCTGGTGTCTCCAGAGCACCACATAGGCTCAAGCAACAGCTCTAAGCACCCTAAAGGCTAATTTAACATTACACACATTCAGCATGGTACATCAGGTAAGAGCATTTGTAATTGTCTGTTATATTAATATGGGAATTAATAAGGAATTATAAAATTCTGGCTCAAGAAGAAAAAGGCAGTATTAGAGACTTATTAGAGTATTTTAGACTCTTAGAGACATCTTTTAGTGCTGAATCACCTCAGACAGAAAGTCTGAAGTAAAGATTGCTGTTGAGCGCTTGTATATATTGTAAGTTAGACCTGGTCTTGTTAGTATAGAGCAGCCACTGGATACCACAAGAAGGAAGCCAATGCTGCATGCCATATAATCTGGTTTTTAATCCACTGCTGATAAAGTCTGCAGAAAACTGTTAAAGAAAACACTAGCGAATTAGCCCATGTAAAATAGAGGAAGAAAGAAACAGACCAGAAATGAAGCACTACAGTGTAGAAGCACTACATGTTATTGGTGGATTTGCTGTCATGAGGACTGCATTGTCTTGCTTTCACCACCAGTTTCTAACTCCCAGCCATGTGTATTTACAAGGTATGGGGGTTTTGGTCTGGTAATTTTTATATTCCTCATAATCTCTATTCCTTTGTGATTTTCACTTTGTTTTTTATATCATACTAAATACATCTTGTTCTTCAAAGTATAAGAAACTGGTGATAAAAATCATTTGGGAGTGAGCATTGGCAGACTCACCTGGCAGAGAAACTGGCTTTTAACCTTGCAGCTAAGGGGAGGAGAGGAGTACTCTGGTTGAGTACTCTGCAGTAGGTGAACCTCTGCTGGGCTGAGGGACAGCTGGAAAACTCCACGTCAGCTGAGATATGCCAGCTTCTGTCTGGATCTCCACAGTGTGTGTCTGGTAGGACAAGGTTCACAATCACGTTAGGCTCCCACTCTCAAATTCTTCCTCTCATGAACAGCTCCACTATCTTTAAGTGAATTATTTGCTGCTACTTCCACCAAGTTGTAGTTCCCTATTTAACAGGCACATTCCCTGAAATTTTCTTTTTCCAGCTTAGTTTATAGGATAAAGCTTAAGAGATAAGGAGAAAAAGCCCATACAGTCTATACTACTATTCTTCTCACAGAGATGTCTAATCATGAATTACTTTAAATGGGAAGTTTAATGGAAAAGGACTAAAGTATTTTAAAAGAAAGAGATTTTTAGCTCAGACATAACAGTGTGTAAATGATAAGCTGAAAGGTTCAAAGGCAGCCAAACCCACTGCAGATCTCTCCAGCCCAGAAGCAGGAGGCTGAGGAACTCTTCCACTGGCTGGTCCCAGGTGGTGCAGTCAGCCCTTATAGCTGCTCTTGTATAACACCACTTCTGCGGCAACAAAGAGCAGACATGAGTTTACTGGGGTTTGTTAGCTCAGGCTCAGTCAAGACCTTTCTGGACCAGCCTACACCAGCCTGAGGCACTCCTGAAACCACAGTTCATTTACTAAATTACCAGGTAACCCATTCAGAGGCACTGACTGATCACATTTACATTACATTTGACGAGGAATCTCTGCATGGATCACAGACAGACAATGTCCAGCAAATCTTTGGTATCTTTACTTTACAGGAGAAACTCCTTTTCCGCATTGCAGCCTGTGTGTTCCTTCTGTAATCTTTATAGAGGGAACTATACACACTATATACACAGCTGGTGTACAACTGCTACCTACAAAGGACCCATATCTCAGTGTAAACAAAGCACAAAAGAAATGGTTTAGATGTATAAAGTGACAACATAATAAACAGATTCTCTTTTTCTGTACATTCATTCCTGAGTATCTGCTTATATTTGGAAACATTTATGGTGTTGAGAGTGATTTTTAATTGTTCCACAGCATCTGCTTCTTTCAATAAAAAATAATAGCTGGCCACACTCCATATGATTCTTTACTCAGGCAATGTTGCAAATTTAAACAGGAATTGGGGAAACGGCAAGGGAACGGAGAGCATAGCTGAAAATTCAATGGCATATGATATAATTAGGCCACAGCAGTGCCAAATCCAACACAGACTGAGACAGTTGCTCCCCCAGACCACCAGCAGGATGCTGTGCTAGCTAGCAAACCATAGCGTGCAGGGAAGATCAGGCACCTCTGAATGGCAATGCTCAGCAGGGAGTTATGTCAGTGCAAAACCCTGGCAAGGAGACACCTAATTCCTGCCATCAGCTACCTAAGGTAGGGCAGCTCCAGACCTTCCTCAGAGGTGCACAGTGGAAGGACAACGGCAATCATCACAAGTTGCATGCAGCAAAGGAAATTCTGTCTAGATGAGGACAAAAATTTTTACAGTGAGACTAATCCAACACTGGAAGAGATTTCCCAGTGAAGTTGTGGAGACTCAATTCTTGCAGCTATTCAAAGTTCATGTGGCCCTGAGAAACTTGTACTTGATAATAGTTTGAGGAAGAGGTTGGATTGGATGACACCCAGAAGTCTCTTCTGACCTACATTGTCCTGTGTTTCTGTGGACCCCTGTCCAGGGTCCGGGATGCTCATGGAGAAATGCAGTTAGGAATATTTGTTTATTTGGAACCCATCCCCAAGAAGTCTCTCCCAAATAAAAGTCCTCTAACCATGTCCTCAAAAAGGAAAAAGCAAGAACAGCAGTTTCTTTTAAAACTCATGACAGTGGTGATGCCAGTACCCAAGTACTTTATGATATCCTGCTGCCTGAAGCACTTGCCCAAGAAATGGCTATCCTTAGTGACCTGTGTGGGTCCAGACAAGTACAGGGTAGCCATTGAGAAATAAGGATTCTCAAGAAAGGCACAGGGACATGAAGGTGCCTAGGCCTATGGTGAAAGGTAATTGTCTCCTTCCAAGAAATAATGTCTCCAATCTTCACATCTGGTTATGGACTGTCTTTTGCATGGGCTCAGAAGGAGAAGCAGCTATGGATATATGGAGATATGCCAGGCTTTATTTCCTTCCCAGCTCTGCTGTAGCCCTCAGGCTGCAGTCACACTGCCCCTGGCTGCTCCCTTCCTGGCCCTTTGACTCATGTATAATTCATTCTGCCAAGATCCAGCTTCAACAACAAGCTCCAAGTTTCCTCCCCTCCCAGAGACGGGCTGCTTATTAGGCTGCTCTCTTGGGAAATGCACCCTTGAGCTTCTCCAGGCTGAGAAAAACCTAATACTGAGGTTCCCCTCGGCAGGCACCCTTAACCACCACGTGGCATTAACTAAAAAACCCCACATGGTTGTGCCATGCCCACTACCTCCTCTATCCTAGCCAGGGCCTGTTTTCAAAGAGCCTGGCCCTAGCTGAGCTCTGCAGGCAGCCAAATGCCATCTGTGGGCGTTAGGTGTGCTCTGGGAACAGGGAATGGGATGGGCCCTGAGGGAGTGGGGCTGAGAGCAGCCAGCTTCCTGCATCCTGCCCTTCCCAGCACTGGGACATAGAGCCATGTGGGCTGTGCTGCTCCTGGCCAAGGAGTGAAGCAGAGCTGGAGGTGCCCAGGCCGTGTCAGGACCTCCCTGTGAGCACAGGTAGATGCTTTGGGACGCACAGAGTCCTCTTGGATTTCTGATTTGGAGACAGGTGGCTGCCTGACATGCCCTGTGACACAGCCAGTTTACACACCTACAGCTTCTTTGCACTTCAATGCTTCCATCCAGTGCTCTGCTTGAATCACATTTTGGGCATTCTGCCACCATCTCAAATGCTCTGTAATCCATTTCTTCTCTCTCCTACTAAACCCTCTTGGCTCCTGTCCTTTCTTTCCTGCCATGGTGCCCTCTGCCTGGGCTCTCCTTACACTTTTTTCAGTGGGCATTTTCTCTCCATACAGCTCCCCAGCAGACTGACCTGCCTGGGCATGCCAGGACACTCCGGTGGTGTGACCAGAGGTGGTCCTGCCACTCCAATTGCTAAAGTAGCCCACAAGACCCACAGACTGCTTCAGAGGGACCCCCAGGGACTGACAGATCCCTGTGATTAATAGAAATGACTTCAGGTCTAGACTGAGAAAAAAGCCCCAGCCTCTACCAGTGTCTGACCCCTGACTTTCTCTACAGCTCAGCTTTTGCCTTCTGCCATACAAACCATGTGCTATCATTTCTTTTTTACTATTTTCCAGTTGTTCCAATAGAGTATTACTACAAGCCCATGACAAAAGTAGCATGGACCAAACATGCCATCTAAGTTCTTTGTGACCATATTTAAGTATTAAAATTATTTTTTCTTTTGTTCTTCAGAGATTCAAATAATGTCTTTCAACTTACTCTTCTGTCAGAAATGTGCTGAGACATCTATTTGTGGACTAAACTTCTTGGTTTTCCACTTTGGAAGGCACATGTGGCATTGGTCTTCCAGTATCTCCATCCAAGTTTCTCTTGTGGGACTCACAAATCCTTCCATCCTTGACACTTGCATTACATCAAAGCAGGGAATGAGTCAGAATCTTATCCTAGGAAATTATCTAATTCCCTTGTCACAGAACATGATGTGTGCCTACTTCTTCAATTATTTTGTCTCTCACTCTTCTTGACAAAACTGATATTGCTGTGGAGACATTTTGACTACAAAAAAAAAAGTTCAGAAAACAAATTCATTTAAATAAAAATTACACCCAGACTCCTACTTCATACTTTCCTATTTTGGGATCCCATTTAAAAAAAACATCCTTAATCTCCATGTGCTTTTCCTTTTCTTTCTCAGTGATGAGCTGTTCATGGTACAAATTGTACCATGAGTAGTAGTACTCTTTTACTATTGAAGGCCAGGAGATGACAGTCTTCTGTACTCTACCCTATGAGACTCCAACTAGAAGTTACAAAAACAGAGTAAAAACTGAATTTTCCTCTTTTGTAATAGCACATTTTCCATTAATGATAAGTGGCAAAATTCAAAGAAACTTCAGGATGAAACAGAAGGGCTGGAACACTTCAGAGAATAGCAGCAACCCAATCATACAGGTACTGGAGGGGTTGACACAGGGACATCCAGACAGGGTTGCCCAGGGACAACACAGCACTAACAACACTGGCACATGGCCAGAGATAACAAGCCTAATTATCCCACTAGAGAGCAAGGTATGTTTTTCTCTCCAGTGCTCAACCATCTGGCTGGATTTACCATCTTGGGCTTAATACCAGTGATGCCAGACATGAGTGTACCCACTCTGCAGCCCTGGGATTGGGAAAGCAATAGGGACCAAGGGGGCTCTGCTGGTAGCCCACTGAAGTCAAGCATGGGTCCTTAACACAAAGGCTTTATTATTAGCAGGGTGAAAAAAGAAGAGGGTGGGAAGGACTAGGACAGTGGGGAAATAGGAAGGAGGGAGGAACAGGACTGCCTTATTTAATCCTGGTAAGTTCACTTTGGGTGTGCTGCTTAATTTTGTCCTCAGACTCTGCAACACAACTGCAGAGAACCCTCTGCCAGAGCAGAGCTGGCTCTGTGAACAGTGGATCTGTGCCTACATTATGTTTTTCTGTGTGATATTCCTCCTGAAGCCATAAGCATTGCTGATCCCCAGCTGGCTCTGCTGTCCAGTAGAATAATGCCCCAAAACACCAGCAGGTAATTGAATGTTAACTGGCCTAGCAATTTATGGTGCACAGATGGTGGTATAACCATCTAGCAGAGAAGTGTCAGGGTCAACTACCAATGGGATACTTTTAAAAACCTCAAAAAAAGGGCTTTCATACTAACCTGGGAAGCTACATTATGTTTTCTGTGTGTTTATGATGGGCACTATTTTCCACTCACTGGACTTCCTACATCTGTCAGACACAGACACATTGGTTTAACCTGTGTGTTGTACTCATACCTGGCCTTGAGCATCAGTAGATCAATGGGAAACCTCCCTCTAGGCTTCACAAGGGATCTGGCCCTCTCTTTCCCTTGTGCACAAACAGTGTGGTGTGTCTAAGCCTTGGGGCTTAGCCTTGAGAAGAGCTCCTGGGGCTGCAGATGTGTGCACAACCCATCCCACAGACATAATTTGAGAAAACCCTTCCTCAAGCTTGCTCTCAGCCATAACCGCACTAGGTGGCAGAGCATTTTCCTGCCTCAAAAGAATTTCACTCCAGCAGTCTGAACAACACGGTTCTGAAGAAATTACAATGCCTTTCTCAAAGTACAGTTGTCCTATCCCTCTTCTCATATAAATCCTTAAATTGCTCACAAAGCAGGAGAGTGGCAAGCCAGGACAGAAAATCCCACAGAAGAGACACCACTAAGATCTACTTCATGCACTACTAAAATATTCATAACTTCTTAGAACAAATGTCAAATGGTAGATAAAGATGGAAGAATATATATGTTTTTACTGTAACATGCTTAGCAAATTCTTTTGGAAGAGTGAACACTGTAAATTACAGTTATATGTTACCACTATAGCTCTCCTGTGCCTACCACCAATTGTCAAAATACACTAATATTCTCCTTTTAATCCTGACACATTTTCCATTGAAGCAAGTGGAACTTTTTCCATTGATTTTACTCTATAAAACGCCTTCTGAATAAAAACCACAGAACTGTTACAGCTATTTAATAAGTAACTACCATATACAATTTTATAACTATAGTTTATAGTTCTACAGTAATAACTAGATACTTATAGTTAACTACAAAGTTAAATAGCAGTTATAGCTCATTTTAGCATGAAAAGGAGTATTAAAATTTTACTGGATTGATTTAACATTTGCTAGTGGGTTTGCCACAATGATTTACATGTACTGCCTGTCTCTTCTCTTAGCTGTGCTCAGAAATTAAGTGCAGGCTGAATAACACAGGAATTAACACATGAGATTGAACCAATCTGTGAGTTTTGTGGTCTGTCTTGAACAGGAAGCAAGGAGACAAAGGTGCTTGGCTAATCCATAACTGTTTCAATGCTGATGCCCACTTCTTCATGCTTTGCAAGCACTGAAGAAATCTCCAGAGCACAGGCAGTTCAGCCTCTCCACTGGAGCAGAATCCAGAATCCATGTGTGACAGATGTTGGTCTAATCAGCTCTTACAAACCCCCAGTGAAGATTAGCAACACAGCCTGCCTCTTGCTTAGCCACTAGATAATCTTTTTTTCATATATAATTTAAATCTTCTTCTCTGCAAATTAGACTCTTTGTTTCATACACATCCCAGTGGGCATGTTGAAAATTTAGTTATTCACTGATCTCTTTAAAACAACCTTTAAGCAGTACCAATGTTTTTCCTCTTCACAACATCTTGTGTTGATTTACACAAGCTGAGCAGCTGGCCTACAGTTTTAAGAGATCTGTTCCGCCAGCATCAGGCACTTCAGGGGACTGATGACAGCAAATCAAGATTTATGTTTTTCCATTCAAGTGTTTTGTGATTTTAATGTGATTATTTTCATAGTGACAGTAAGGCTTTGTGAGCTTACAGCTCTGATGGTAACCTGTACAAACAAACAAAGGATGAATTCTGTCCTCCAAGGATAGACAAATGGGTTCTGCACTCTCAGAAAACATACCAGGTCATTTTTGTATGGTGTTCTCAGTTTTGCTCCCTCTAACAGAGTTAAATTCACCTTAAAAACAAGGAAGGGAGAATGAGAATTAGAACTTTGTTTTCTCCTGAACAGCTTTCAGTAGAAGGTGATTGAAGTTTTTAGCATCATACAATAGCATTTTTAATTCCAGCCAAGATGTCAAGTGAGATGTTTTGCCTTCAAGAATGGGCTACTCTGTTTCTTACAGAGGTCTGATGCATTTATTCAATGTCAACGGTCATTCTGTAGGAAATTCCTGCAAGCATTCTTGGTATGGCATGGAAAGGGACTGCCCTAGTCTGAAATAATGGAAAAAACCCCAAACCCACTAATATCAGCTTGGAAATCAAAGCTCCTAGGAATTCTGTCCACAGAGAAAACAAGACATCAGTCAGTTATATTGTCTTCTCAATGGCTTAGAGATTTATCTTGAACTCATTACCTGAAATGAGTCAAGACTGGGTAGCCTAGATAATTGAGTGAAAGTTGTGTGACCCAGATTAGCATCCACCACACCTCCTGACTCTTGGCATAATTTGGCCCATATGGGAAACAATGATGCTTCTGGACCTCACAGGGAAGGGGAAGATGAGAAGAACTATAGGGAGAATATAAATTAAAAAAAAAAATCAGAAAATAGCATCAGAATGAAATCCTTTAGATATACTAAGAATTTCAAAGGACAAAACAAAATGTGCTGCTCTCTTCTGGCCTGGCATGCCTTGTCCTGAAAAACATAAGCCTCACAGCCTTTCTAGGCACTGGTACATGGAACTGCTTTTGAGGCAAGCATAAGAAAGCAGTTGTATAAATTTTACAGTGACCTTGCCACTAGTTGGTGTGTGGGTGATGATAGCATGAAACTGACAAGGAAGCTGACAAGGGAAGAGTGCACAAAAGCGAAATCTAAGCTGGTCCCTGAGCTGGCGCTAACCTAGGGAAAATTAAATGGAGCAGACTTTTCTTGGACTGCCTGGGCAGATAATTTGCCCTAGGAATCAAAGAGTGAGCAGAATAATCCAATAAAATAGGTTTACTTCCTGAGTATTGTAAAGAAAAAGACAGGAATGTTTTCCTTAGGGACAAACCAAAACAATGTGTAGAACACAAATTTGAAAGTAGACAACCGGTGCTTGATTTTTCTTTGAATCAGATGTGCCAGCCAGAGACTGGAAATTGTCTCTAAAAATCAGAGTGAACTTCTATGCACATTCAGTGCTTCTTGTGGACACATTCTTCCTCGGACTATGGTCGGGGTTATAGCCAGCACTCAGGGTGTCAGTGCAACACAGAAGCTCCACAACAACAGCTGAACATTTAGATCAAGTACTATGAAAGCTTTGAGGGAATTCAGGGCCTGAGAGTAATGGAAGAACCAAAGAGTAAAGCAAAGTAAGAACCAAATAGTAAAGCAAAGGATAAAGCTTGTACTGGAGGAGACTTAAGCAAGGAGAAGCAAAATGTGCTTGATGAATATCAGGTTGATAACCAGAGATTTTGTTGAAACTGTTAAGCTAGAGTTGAAGGCCACACCAGAATGGAGAGGGAAGCCAAATTAGTGAGATAGGGTCTCTGGATGAAAATAAAAGTCACTGAGAGGAAGAGAAGGAGGAGAGCCAGAAGGTAAGGCAAGGGATTTCTAAGGCTGGGTGGTATCTAAGGCTGGGTGGTATCAGTTGTGATGTACATCACAGCAATATACAGTAAGGAGAAAAGTCAGAGGGAAGATATGAAACAAAATGACAAAAGGAAGAAGAAGAGGGCAGCTACAGGGGGAGGAACAATCGGTTTTCAGCTTTTTTCCTCTACAGAGTTCAGCTTGCCTCCTGCATAAAAGAATTTATCATTGAAATTTATCCTCAGTGTTTCATGTCACTGTAGCTCAATTTGTGATATTTTTTCACAAACAGCAACTTTGGTAAATGCTCCCTTAACACTGTTCTGTGCTGTGATTGCTGAGGTCCTTCACAACATGAAGCAGAGTGGTAAAAGCCAGATAACTGCTGTGCAAGCAGGGTGGAGTCACCAAGCAGTGTTGTTATTGCGTGGCAACTCACAATGTGAAGCTGTTGAAAATTACTCATGTTTTAGTAGCAAAACTATGCTACTTTTCCTGATACTAAATGCCCTCTGACATGCTCAATTTACTGGGGGTGATAAACAAAAGCTTGTAACCAGTTGTTGTTCTGGCAGAGAAAAGAATTTAAAAATGCAAGTTTATAAATTTTGTCATTATAATTGTGTAAATTACATTCTTGTTCCCATCAGATGCCTCCCCTCCTGGTGCCAGGCTCCCAGTTTCCAAGTCCCCTGCCACAGAGCCCCATGACTCTTCCAGTCTCCCTGCAGTCAGATGTAATTAACTCACAGTCCTGACTAAACTTCAGTTCTTCTGCCTCCACCAGCACAGTGGTGTCCATCAGCAAACAGCCTTGCTAAAGCAGAGCCTGATCTTCTCAAAACAAAGGCAAGACAGTGGAAAAGGCCCCACAACACAAGAGTTATCTATACAAATTTGTCTGTCTGCCTCCCACTCAGGCTGACTGTGATGGCTGATTCTCTGACTCCAGAACCTCTCCCCACACTGTCCTGTTCCCAGTGGCAGCTCCTGACTGCATCTTCTTGGGAACAGCTTCTTAACTGTTTGCTGATCTCTGGATTTGCAAGTATCACAACAAGCAAAGAAAAGCCTCGAGTTTTTCACTAAGCAGAATATAAGATGCTCAGATGGAGCAGCTTGTCAGTGCCTGCCAAGATATTGTTGTCTGCAAAGTCACTGTATAGACTGACGAGTTTTGGTCTTCCAATAATCTCACTTAATTAGACCACTGCTGGCTAGTCAGGAAGCATTCTCCCCTCTAGAAGTCAAACAGATTAACGTGTTCAAGGGTACATTTAAATTGCAGAGAAGATGATGCAGAGATCCCCAAGCTAGCACTGAGTCGATCTGGCAAGTCCACATAGCACAGCAAATGTGCAGATATGCCAAGTGGGACTGCAAGGCAGAATAATCATGTTCAGCTGGCACAGAACTGAGGGCTACATCATGGCTGGTTCAGTGCTGGCCTGTAAGCAGCCTCTGCACTGTTTCCCAGCTCTTCAAGCTCTGGGAATAAATTGTACTGCACCAGCATACACACCTTTGTGCACACTCTAAATAGCTGACCAGAGTCTTAGATTATTACACAGCAACTCCACTCCATCCCAAAATCTCTCTTATAATTACTAAGAAGTCATCATTGCAGTATGATCTATTTGATCTCCATTTGGTTACACTCCTCATGTGAGATACTTAAAATCTCTTAACCTCTACTTTTGTGCATTGATTTTTCTAAGCCTAACCTTGAGAAAGTCTTATAACACTAGCCCTCCAATATCTGCATTTATCCTGACTCCTTTCTTCCTTCCTTCTAATATAGCCCAATACCTCTTTAACACATGGTTACCAAAAAAGAAATATTTTATTCAGATAAAATTAAAATCTGGTACTAGACATGAATGAGTAACAGCTTTGGCATCAACTTAGATTAGTTAGCCTAAATTCAATAAACTATTCCTTCTAGCAGGTTCTAGCAGAGCAAGAACAGGAAACATGAGAAAATTTGCCATCTTGCAAAGTTTTTGTAGCACCGACTGTGTTCTTGAAAAGCAGCCAGCAGTCCATCCTATGCACTTGTAAATGTTCTGCAGCTACTCTCTTAATAACTCAAGGATGATGGATGAGTGTAAGGTTGGGCAGCTTTGTTTGATAGCCTAGGGGAGAGAGAGGGAGGCAGAGAAACAAGTATCAGCAAATAGATTGTGAAACAGACAAATAAAAAGAATTACACAATACACTATATTTTAAATAAGCCTTCTGGAATGTTGTCATTTTCAGCAATTGATGTTGCTCAGAATAAATTATCAGCTAATGCTAACAATAATTTCATTTCAAGGGAGACAAATGGGTCCAAAGCATTGCCCCCAACAGTGCTTAAAAGAGTGTCACCAATGCAGAGCACTGTTTACAACATGTTACATTTTCTAAAAAGAGATAGTCCCTTCATTTCAGCCTTCTAGCCCCTTTGGAGCTTTAGCAGCAATTCAGAAAAATGGGCCCAAAGGTGAGGTGGAGGGGAGTCTTGAGGTCTTCTCACACCTCAGAGGCAGTCTGGAGCCACTTTTGTTAATTGCTTAATTCTGTGATTTTTCAAACCCCTAGAAGATACAGAGCAGAAAGTTTTGTGCCCCAAATTTTCACAACAGATTAGTGAGAAACACAGCCACTACTGTCAGTAGGTTTAAATCTGATAGAAATGGGGACTGCCCCTCTTCTTGGTAAATGCTGACTTTGTTAAGATTGTGAAAGTTCATTTAAATTTGTTATGAATCCTTCTAGTAAATATTTATAAATCATTTTCTGCTTGAAGAAAAAGACTTAACAGTTCTTTCTTTTCCTTCAACTCTTGCAACTTCTGATCTGTCCTTTCCACTCCCTCTCCTTGAACTGAAGCATCTTTCTCATTTTACAATCACCAGAGCACAACATATAAATAATGAAAACAACTCTAGTATTAATTGAAGTTATGAAAGCATGCATTTTGGAAATAGGAATTTGTGGAAGAAGTATGGGAATTGTAATTATTTCAGATCTAGTACATATATGCAAACCATCAGAAGTTTGCACAAAGAATATGGTGATGCAAGGTAAAGCACAGACCACTGGTTTTGTCGAGCAAACCTCCAGTGGGAAGGTGAGCACCTACCAGTGCTTTTGATGTTTGGGCTGGGCTCAGTGTTTCACATAATTAATGCACTTTTTTCAAAAGCAGCAAACATTGTACTCATGTCTTGATGAAGAAGCAGCACAAGAGCATGCCCAAAGGGTACTACAACACACACTTAATAAAATCAACATCAAAATGCCTCTTGACCTCTGCTGTGACATCAGCAATCTTTGTGTATATGAGAACACATGTCTGAAGTTGAATCGCAATGGAAGAGAAGGTTCTGAAAAATGGAGGAAAACATTTTTAAGGGCTTGTAGCCACTGTGCAGCTAGTGGTAATGGTATTGAAGTACACTATTGGCTAAGTCAGTCTTTAATCTGGTAGCAGCTCTGAACTCCTGACTGACATTATTCACACAGAGCACCTTCTGCAGAAAATGTTTCCCAGACTCTCTTCCTACAAGAAAACTCTGACAAAGGTGGCTATGAATGAATCTGACCTGTTCCCTACTCATAGGTCATCTATGGCATTTCAAGCATCCTTGAGGCTCCTTGCCTTTGATTCCCTTCATGACCACTACAAAAGATCACAGCAAGTTGCAGAGTGAACACTACAATCAGCTTCAGTGCTCTCAGACACAGTTCTCTGAGGTACAGAAATCACTGTGGTAAGAAAAAGATATTTAGGGCAGAAGTAGAACTGTTTTTTAGAGCTCTGATTCTGAAGAATGAACTTCCAATAAGTTGAAGACCACCACAAACCACAGAAATTCCTGTTCCAACTGTATTTGACCTTGTCTTTCTAATAATAAAAAGTGCTGGTATCCCACCGAGAGAGTGCTGCAGAAGACTCACCACCATGGCAAAGCACACTGCTGAGACTCAGTGGAAGATCAGGCTGTATGTGTGAACAGCAAATATCCTGAAGGGGCCAATAAGAATATGAAAGTATCCTTTAAATCTACAAGCTTTGAATGAGAAAAGTACAGTGCTGGCCTTCCTAGAGAATTCCAGCTAGTTTGCTTCTTCTGCTGTTCACCATCTTCAGCTACCCATGAGGGAAATCAATGTTGTCTGAGGAAGGACTGAAAAAGTTATCACCACATTTGTCCTACCTGAAGCACAGTTTCTATAATACTGACAGATAAAAGGATTTATACTACAGTGCATTGGTCACACCTAAATGACAACTATTTTTACTCTTATTTTTTCTATCTATGCAGCTCAAAAGTAGAGGGCAAGACTCACATCTACTTTTTGAGGTATGGAAGCTGAAAGGATTAGGCAAAATGTTGTCAGAGAACTTAAGCAAGTGCCTTAACACATATCCATATGCCTTCTGCTAAATACCCAATTAAAGGCTCTGTGAATTTGAGTCTAGAAGGCAGAGATTCCTCAGTCCTATAGCATATTTAATTAATTCCTCATTACCATAATATTGAATATTATAGCACCAAGTAATCCAGTAATTACAGTTGTCCTTTTCAAATCTGGAGTTCATTGATGCAGTTGACAATCGACTGCAGTTTGATGCAGCAAAACAACCCTGAGATTTCTCAAAAGCAAAATAACTTACATTTATATCTTTATTTGTAAATGCACTTCTGAAAGACATCATGTGAATCGTATTTAGCAAGATCCTTACAGAGCTTTTACTACCTCAGCATTAAATACAGAGAATCCTACTTGAGCAGTAATAATGTCATCTCTTTCCTTCTCAGGAAGCCTGTTTGACTTGACAAAACATGTATTGTCAAATGCATGGCAGGCACAGATGACTTGGGAGATAACACAGTACAAGCAGTCATAAGGTCTGAAGCTCAGACAACTACCAGAAATTCCCATACAACTTTTATTCTTATGCTATATTTCTTGTGAATTTCTTTTTTCAATATATGAATATTTATAGAAATGCCAAAATCATGAGAATAACCTTACTTTTGCAATTTTTTTTAGCTTGTATATCATTATCTTTCCACTCTTTTTTTTTGACAACTGTAGCTAGTCTAAGATAGTTATTGTGTATATGACTACATAGTGACTTTTGTTGATATTCTTGGAGACTTCTAACACAATAAAAAATACGTAATAATAATTAATATCTACCTGTCAGATATGGCTTCTTCAGTGAAGAACTAAAATCAAAATTAGGGCTTTGGAGGGAGTTTGCCAAAACTAAAATAAAAGCTAGAAATACACTCATCTGTAACCAGGTCAACTTATCTCATAGCACTTCTTGTAAAAGCATGAATGACATAATGTTCCCTGGGTAATTCTGTGATGGCCAACTTTTTATATGCAAACATTGCAAAGAGCCTTGCAAACAATCAGATTAATTCATAGCTCCCAGTAATACTGACTGTACTCCATGGGGCAGGTCTGGCCAAGCCCTCCATGTCGCTCCTGAAGGGACACCTGGCTGTGACCTGAGGGTGCATTAGGGTAAGCCCTGGGGGATCACCATCTCCCTCAGGGCTTGGCTTACTGGAGGAAACCCCCAAAACAGTCAGAAAGGGAGATGCAGCAGATCACTGCGGAGCACAGGCAGTCTGGAGTGAGCTACTGATGGCTACACAGTAGTTGAGCCCACAGGAGCAGCATGAACCAAATCAGCAGTTCTCAGGACAATGCTGTGGTTTGGGTTTAGTGAGGAATGATGACAGAGACATAACAGAGGCATCCATGGTAGTCCAAATAAAGAACTACATGGGTTTTTTCTTTAGGGTTTGGGGGGTTTTTTCAATATATAAGTATGCATACAGAAAGGATGGATTGTTTGGAAATTCTTTAATTTCTCTAGAGGGATGGAGATCCCAGAAGTTTTTATTCCTTCAGCTGATGCTGACAGACAATCCTGGATGCTCAGTACCTTTCAAAATCAGGTCACAGACATGAAATAGATTAGGGCCTAATTTTCAGTTATCTTTTTAAAAAAGGATCTGGGTTACAGTCTTGAGAAGTAGAATACTTGTAAGAAGTTTGTATCGTCTTTCTGCTCTGTATAATAAAGTGGCATGTGGTATTTTTTGGAAGTGCACACATTCACTTTACAGCCAATCTGAAACATGTTCTCATCATATAATACTCAGTGATGTTGCTGCCCTCTTTGAATGAGTTTAGGAAATTATGCCCAAGTCCATGGATGTATGTAGGTGTCTGATGACCAATGCAATCAGTGGGAGCTGGGTGTTTAACTATCTTCACATACCCAGGAGAGAATGGTGGAAAACAGTCTGTTGATACAACTTTCTACAGCTATCAAGGGCAATGCCAAAAGCAGTGACTGCTGTGGAACAGCAAGGCTGGGACCCTGCTCAGAAGTGCTGCAAGTCACAGTGTGGATACAGCTAGAAGGAAAGGGCACCCCTCACCTGCTGGGATCCACCTCCTAGAAGCCAACATGGGCACAGCTCTCAGTCTCCACAGGACACTCACAAAAGCAAACCTGCACCAGCACGCAGCCAGAGGAGCCCCACCACGCCCAAACACGCCAGGACAGCTGCACACACCACCCAGGTGTCTCACAGAGCCCATTCTTCTCCATTACCACGTGGATCAGGCCCTGCTTCTGCTTGAAGCTGCCCATGTTCTTGTATGGGCCTGTACTTCACCAATGTTCAGATACAAAGCTGTGCATGAATGATTCAAAGGCATCTGTAAAATTAGTTTTGAAAACTGTAAAATACTGATCTGACGACAGGCTGGTCATATCTCCTACAGTTTCATTACCTCAAATGAACCTGAAGAATCAGGAAATGTTTTGCTTTAGTTTCTCACTGAATCAATGAAAAAGACATGTGTTCTTCCTGATGCTTCACCTGTGAGTGATCAGGCCTGCAGGCAGCACTTTGGCCATCTCCCTGAGCTACAGAAGGGCAGACACTGGTCAAGAAGGGCAACACTTGGGCACTGCCCCTGGTAGGGTCAACAGAGCTGCCCTCTGGCATCAGTACTTGGATCAGCCTGGGTGCCTTTCTCATTTAAGTCCCAGTTCTGCCACTGCCAAGTTAACAAGAGTTTGTGATGGGGCATGTTCAGGCTTCCAACACATTAGGAATAATGCTAATGATATTATATGTTATGTCTGCAGTACGGTCTGGTGCTTAGAAAATAAACATCTTGGCTTTGTCTCAATGTTTATCTTCAATAAATATCTCAGCTTTGTCTCAACAATTATCTCTCCACATCAGACCATTATCCAGTAGCAACATATAATTCATTTAACGCTACTGTTTAAAATATATCCTCTTTGTGCTGCAGAGAAAGGAGCTGTATGTGGGAAATATCAGGGGCCTCATGTATTCTTGGAATTAAAACAGAAATTAAGTCATTTGAGCTATTTTTTATCCTCTCAGCTTTTGTTTTTCCGTTTCTTGTTTTGCACAATGCAAGCTCTCTCTGGCTCATGAGGAGATTGCAATTGGAGCAATCTGGAAGGCTTCCAGGGAAAGCATATTTTAGGGCAGTCCTGTGCCAGGGCCTATTGCAGGTGATAATAACTGATAAAGGTCCAACATGTCACCTGAATCTGTTCAAACTGATGACAGGGATTTAGGAACAGGTGGGCGTTGGGCTTCTTTGTATCCTCTAAGGAAAAGGTGTGAGAAGTTCCTGGTGATAATTGTTAAATATTAACATCATGTTGACGTTTCAATATGATTGCATGCAAGTCAGCAAGACACCTAGAAGTTAGCAGGGCATTTAAAGGAAAAAAATTCTCAGTAATTCTGGGGGCTGGAGGGGCACTGTGGAAGGAGGCCCTGTCACAACTGCAATGCTCTGTGCAAGCAGCTCAGGCAGCAGCATCTGTGACAAAACAGCTCTCTATTACACATCAGTCTTCTTGTTGTCTGCATCCTGTACTCAGCCAAATATGTTGTTAGCACTTAGCAAATATGCAGTAGGGTGGAGGAGCTATTCTCCTGTGCATCACTACAAGCCCAGAGAAACTCTGTTAAGGCAGCAGAAGTAAATGAGATCACAACCTGACTTGTGTTCATGACCAGTTAAACTTTAACAAAGACCTGAAATAGTAGGACCACGCTGAGGTAAAAGGTTGAAGCGATGAAAAGTGGCTGAAGAGGAATTGATGGTGAAAAAACTGAGCAAGTAGAGCCCTAGTGTGGATGGAAACAATATTTAACATCTGCAGTCAAAATCACTATGGCTAGAGCCTATAAAGGATACAGGTGTCTGGGGGTGGGGGGGAAAGGAGGAGGAATGCTCAAACTGTTTGAGGCACTTGCAGCCAAGCCTGGTATTTCCCATACACGTCTGGTACCTCACTATCAAACCTCAGCATTCCTGGGCTTCTGTGCAGCCCACACTCACCACCATCTCACACATGCTGACCTCAGTACCTATTTCATGCTCAGCTGAGGGCAACTCCAGACTAGAAATCCTAGCATAAAGGTCTCCCGAAGGGTTGTCTAGTCAATGCACTCTGAATACACCTCAGCATTGAATTTCATGCAGAACACCACACACAGGGTCCTGTGCCCTGCAGGGGACTCCAATTATCTTCTACGCTAACCAGCAGTTCACTTTTATCAGCTTTGGCCCTTAATTCTGGTGGCACAACCCACAAGAGCAGGCAGCATCCCCTGATGCAAAAAGCTGCCTCCACCCTCATCCATCACCAGGCACCAGTGCTGCAGCCAGAGCTGGGGAGATGGGGATGCAGGCTGCTCTCCAGTCTGCATTACAGCAGCATGAGGAGGTTTCATGTGGTAATTTAGAAAGGCTTCCTGCAGGAACAGTTCTAGTGGTACTCCCCATCTCTTCCAAGAAAAATCAGCCACCAGGGCTGACATTAGCCTACAAGCTACTGGTGTAGCTAGCCATGCCTAGCAGGTCTGGCACTTGCTCATTCATGAGAAGAGATGAGCTAGAGCTTCTCCTCCAGAGCTCTGTTATCTCTGCTAGGCAAACAAAAATAAAGTAAGTCTAAGATACAAGATTCAGCCTTGTGCCTCAGGAGCACCGGGGGGACAGGAGGGTCTTTGTTTCTATTCCTCATAAGCATTTTATCTGAAGTCTCTGGATAGCTCAGTGAGCATGGACACACCCAAATTCACATGAAATGATATTAAGCAGTTAGTAAAGAAGGAATCAGATCCCTGAGTAGCAGCAATGTGACATGCTTGGAAAACTGCACATAGACAACAAATTTTTGGTATGAACTTCAGTGCAGCCAAAAGGAAAGTCATTCATTAGAGGAAAATCTTTCAGGTCATCTTCACAGGTTAATGGACCCCTGAGAAGCAGTGAGTCTGCAGGGAGGCCAGGGCAGATAACCCAACAGGAGGAAATGTTTGCTTCAACAAAAGGAATCCTTGTGTGTGTGAACCTGGGAGCTCTGGATGCCATGGACAAAGCCTGTAACTGGTCTCAGTTTAAAAGTGTTTTGGCTTCACACATACAAGTCAAGAGGTTTCAGATGAGAGTTCATTGAATGACTGAGGACTGGAAAATGTGTCTTACAGCAAGAGTTTCCCCAAGGTGAAGCTCTTCAGGAGAGCAAAGGGAAAGGCTTGTGTAGGTATAATTTAGGAATACCTGTATTTGAAGCAACATTTTGGAGTGGGCTCTCACACACATCTGTCTAGACAATCTGCCCTAGAAATAAGGCATGTGGTTTCAGCAGAGACGAGAAATTAACTGCTGGAACAATTTACATGGAGCAGAGGGTAGATTCTTTATCACTGTGCATAATTTAATTAAACTTGGCTGGTTTATGCAAAGAAAATCAATAGTTCAAACAGGAACAAAAGCTGGGAAACCCTTTGATCCATGTTATGCAGAAGGACATTTGAGATGATTAATTCTGGATATCAGACAATGAAAAGTGGGTTATGCTGTGCTCTGCTGCCCCTTCACTCTCCATCCCTCAGCACCAGGTCAGTGAGCAGTGGCAGCCAAGTGAAGCATCTCCAACAATGCCTTCTTCCACCCTAAGACAGGGAATACAGGACCAGCAGGAGTGGAAGAGATAGGCAAGAAGATTTCTGTGCAGGAACTGAACTTGGAAATTCAGGAATTAATACCATGTTTTTCTTGGGTTGCATAACTAATTGTTGAGCAAGAGAAGAGTGCAGATGTGGGCTGGTAGGATCTAGAAGAAATAAATTAGAAATTAAGAGTCTGAGGGCCAGCTGGAAACTTCCTACTCTCAGGAGGCCAGACAGAGTTGTTACAGAAGAGGGTATCACTCTCTGTCCATCCAGAAGAACTGGCAACACACATTGTCTGCCTTTCTCTCTTACACACACAAGAAAAAAAAAATGACTTTTTAAAAATACCTCACAATATTAAAATCATTGCCGTGATTAGGCCAGTGCACAGTTTTCTTCACTTCTAAGGTTTAGAGTCCTGTGTGAGAGCCAAACCCTACAGTGATCCCATCTGACCAACCTTGAGAGTGTTGTCTCACGCCGTTGCGAATGCATCCACTGAGGATGTTGCAGTGACCTCTCTTGGTAAGCTGTGTGTGAATGTGTGTGTGTGTGTGTGTGTGTGTGTGTGTGTGTGTGTGTGTGTGTGTGTGTTTCTTCTCAAGCAACTCTTTGCATATCTTCCAGGAGATGAAAAAGAAAAATGAGCTCAAAACCAGTGGAAATTGCCTAGCAGGTAACCAGAATATTACCTATACCTTACAAAGAATTAAAAAAACCCTCTGCTCATTTTCATAGCATTAACACAGCACTAGCATAATGGTTTAGCCAACAAAATTTGTCAAAGAGCTAGTCCAGATTAAACAAAATATTTGATTCCCGAGTACCCAAATCTCCTGTTTCTCTAAAGAATAGCACTTCATTAGTGTTGTCTTCAGCGCATTAGTCTCCTTTGACAATATTACAAATCCCAGCACAAAATTAAGATACAACACAAGCTGCGAAAGCTCATGCCTGCATTTGTTCACTTCTCTGACCTCTCTGTTTTTTATCCTAGGCACAAGATGTATTTTAGTCACTTGAATTTGCAATCCAGGCTTTATCCTTCTCACCATCCCCACCC
Source organism: Camarhynchus parvulus (assembly GCF_901933205.1). Taxonomy (NCBI): domain Eukaryota; kingdom Metazoa; phylum Chordata; class Aves; order Passeriformes; family Thraupidae; genus Camarhynchus; species Camarhynchus parvulus. The sequence goes on from NC_044574.1 coordinate 22,862,371, forward strand.
TGACCTGGAGGAAATACCGTCTATAGGACATTTTGCAAGTCACCAGTAGTGTAGCAACGTGCTGCTCCACCTTTATGCTGCTGGACAGGTAGATAAAGAACCCAGCCCACACTCCCATCTGGATAAAGACAAGCTTTAGAAAGGACAAGGAAGCACTGGCACATGTTGCCTGCAGCACTGGTGGAGTCTTTAAGAACTGGTTTGACTGGCATCTGTCAGGATGCAGGATACAGGCTAGTTCAATCTGTCTTCCAACACTACTTTTCTGAATAAAGGATGAAATTCTGCTCAGGACAAACTGTCAAGAATATCTGCCTGCTCCCTGCAACCAGAGAAACAGAAGACACACAGTTTGGCAGCAGGCATTGAGGAAGGGGATTGGAAGTCACGTTAATCACCTTAGAAGAACATCTGACCCTTATCTACTACTGTCCAGATACACAGCCATTGGCATTGACCGACACTGGAATCTTCAAACCCCAAAATGAGCAACAGCTTCCAGACTTTTATGACTTGCATTATTTTTAGCCGCTTACACAGTCCTCATGATTGATCTGCCTGGAGTGGCTCTGCCGCAAGCCCCGAGGGAGGGGAGAGGAAGGGGCTCATGGAGACACACACCTCCATGGGTGATAAGCTCGCACGTGTTTTGAACCGTAAAATGGCAGCTCGTTGTGAAATCCTGCCGGAGCACACCTTTTAAATGCCAAACAAGCACAGCATCAGCAGCACATAAAGAAATATTTGAAAGGCCCTGGAGGGAAGCCAAGAGAACGTGGCTAATGTTTCACCTGACCTCACCCGCTCGGCGGCCGGCTGTGCCCCGGCAGCCCTGCCCGAGTGACGCGAGCCTCCGAGCTCCGGCAGGCAGCTGCTCCCTGACTGCCCGCACTGTCTGCCCCGCTGGCAGCAGGACAAGGGAAACAAAGCGGCTGAAGCAGAAAGCAGCGGAGCTGAGGAGCGGCGCGGCCCGGAGCACAGCCCCGGCAGGGCTACAGCCCCTCCCTCACGGCGGGGCTGGAGCGCGGCCTGTCCCGGGGCTCCCGGCCGGTGCCAGCCGCGCCCTCGGGAGGGGCCCGGGCCGGGCACCCGCAGATGGATGCAGCTCTTTCGCGTCTGGCTGCCCTCATGGGGGAGCGGTGTGGGGAAAAAATGGTCAGGCTCTGCCTTTCCTTTGGAAAAATCCACTCTCACTCCCCAGCCTCTAGTCGTCTGTCCTTTCATGCGCCTAATCCTCTTTCAAACCCCTAAATACCTTCCCTTTAGCACAGAACAGTTTCTTTTTCAATAATCTGTATTAGAAGTAATTATCCAGAGGCCTGTCCCTGCAGCCCAGCTCTGGAATTCTTGTTTTCTCTGAGTTATTCCTGCGTCCTTACTTTGTAGTACCCACCTCAGATACAAAAACCTGCAGAACGCCTGCTATAAAGTCTGTTGCTATCACTGGCGGGCAGCTCAGGTTGAAAATGGAGCTGACAAGCATGATATGCCCGGAGAAACATTCTGTAAGCAGGAATTCGACTTACTGGATGTGAACAGTGTTAATTATTGATTGATGATATTCTCCTCAGTTCAAGTGAGATTTGTAGAATTGTCCTTTTACCTGCCTTAAAGTGTAAGCTGGTTAACGGGATAGCAGAGGCACAAAACTTTTCAGAGGATTTAGAGAAAACTGCCTCTGTGTAGCATCAACCCAAGTGACAAAAGTATTTCAGATCCTACATAAAAAGAAGCAAGGCATATTTTTTTTACCTGGTGCTGATCAAAAGCTTGAGTTTAAGCCAAAAATCACTGCAATATGGTCTCAGGACATCAGCAGGAACATAGTGGCAAAGCAGTTGCCCAATGGCAGCAAAACAGAAATACAGATCAGAGACTGGTAGGAGACTAAAGCCAAATGTGATTCTTCTTGCAAAAAAACATGTGAACTGACAGGAAGAAAAAGATCTAAAAATTAATATTCAGTTTGGCCAAAATCAGATACAGAATTAAAATCAACCTCATTTTTGAAGGTTTGGATTTGTTTGCTTATTTGCTTACTAGATTTCTTTTTGATCCAGCTGTTTTTCATTTTGGTTAGTTTCATTTTGAGGCAAAAGTGATGAAACCCTACTAGAAGGGAAGTTCTTGTGGTTTTTCAGGGGCATCCAGAAGCAGAGTAATGGAAAATCAACAATAGGCAGGAAAGACTGGAAAGTGTGAGACTTTTCCCAAACTCTGCCTAGTTCTCCAGACTGATGGTATATCATGACATACAGACTTTTCTTTGGGTTGTAGAGGCTGCATAGAGACCTTGTGTAGGCACGGGGAGATGTTGTGATAAGGAGAAAAGGAGAAAAAATATTCAGGAACTGTCCCATCTCCAGGCAGGTACAGAACAAGCAGGACATGAGGAAAAGAAACTGTGTAGAGACTGGCTTGTACCCTGAGAATAAAATTCCACTTTTTTTCCCATGCAAATTGTGGAACTATTTTGAGTAATGGATGAAAATTACTTTTTCCCATGCCCCCACCCACCCAAGTGCAGCTGAACCCTCAATTTCATTGAGCATGCATATTCCTTCTGCCTGTGATGCCCAAAACCTGTCACCACTCAGGCATGGCTCTGCTTTGTGATCTGTAATACATAAGCAGAGATGCAGGAAAAGCTCTTGCTTTTGATTTGCCTGACATTGTAAATTTCAGACCGAACTCAGCCTACAAAGCAATGACTAAAAGTTTAACCATATTTCTTCTATCATTATTATTCACCAAGTGGTTACTGACCAGATCTTGAGCTGGATAAAGTCACCTTACCTTTAAATTTTTGAGGAGATGTTAGCCACTTCCTCTGCCTCTGGGCTTAACCCTGTAAGTGTCAAATGGATTACTTTACTTTTCTTTACAAAGAAAACTTTACTACTTTACTTTGCACTTTAGAAATTGAACCCCCAATCATCTTTGAGTTATTTCAGAATATTTGAAGTTGTTACTAGGAAATTACTGGGAATTTTTTAATCAGTGCAATTGAATATATTTTGCCTTTTAATCAGTCATTTGTTTCCTAGATTACTTGCTCAACTTAAGTATTCAGCAAGCATTTTTAAGAGAAACAATTAAAGTTTCTTAAAGATTCAATACTGTGTTCCATCTGCTATGGATAGAAAAAGTCAAGAACATGATTTCTGAGACTACCCAAAAAGTCATGGAGAAAAAGAAAAGGACGACTAGACTTGTGAACCTTCTTTTTGTTTTTATATTGTGAGCTTTATTTGTATAGCTCAGAATCCAGCCATCTGAGGAGTTTACTGGGCTCTCAGGAAGAAAATATTTGTACTGTAAAGCAGTATGTTTCCAGCTTCCTATGCAAAGTTTAAGGCTGTATTTCTTCCTCTGTGGATTTAATGGTCTGTCAGAAGTGTCAGGACAAACTTAAAAAAAAAATTATGTCTTTAGTTGACCCTGAGATTATCTCAGTTGGTTAAGTAGGGTGCTAATAACCCCAAGGTTGTGAGCTCAATCCCAGTATAAGCCATCCACTTAAGAGTTGGACTTGATGACCCTTGTGGGTCCCTTTTAATTCAGACTATTTTATGATCTTAGTCCTTTTTTAGCTTTTGGTACACATTTGTTTCAACTCTCTTTTGTTTCAAGTCAATGTACTAAATTTTTTTTCTACACAGGCTACAAATGAACAGCTGGTTAAAAGATGTATTTAATTACCCTCAGTAGAATTGCCATCTTTCCTATCATCTGGTACCAAGCAACACTGGACATTTTACTCTACTGAAGAATTTCCTGTCTTTATCAAGCCAGACTCCAGGCACACTTTTCAGCAGAGAAGAATTAAAAAGGGAGGACCCTGCACAAAGAAGCCACAATTTATCTGTGTAAAACCTACAACAAATGAAAACCGTTTTCTCCAAGTCATTTTAGCTATCGGAGGAACTTCCACACCATTTTGTCATGCTAAGATACATTCCTAATTAATCATTGCATGCACATACACATGCCCCTGCACTTGATCAAATGAACAGCTCTTGACAGCTAAATCCTCATGCACCCTTTGCTCCCCAAACTTACAAGTCTTTCACAGGATGTTTAGACAGGAGGAAGGAGTGCAGGACACCAGAATGACAGTGCTTATGGCAGTCTGGGGGCTGTGATTCTGTTTTTCAAAAGGGGATCTTTCTCATTATTCTATCCACTGCTTTGCACTACAGTTGGGACAGAAAAGGAGAAAGCCCAGGCAAAAAGAAGGAAACAAGACAGAGGTGACAGCAATTACAGGTAGTCAAAAAACCCAGTTACATTCCATTCTTTTCCAGGGAAACGAGGCAGCATGAAGAGTGACCCTGCCCTTTTGGAGACTTTGAGCTTCCTGTAACTTTACAGGAATTAGAGGAAATCTAGATGAGTAGAAGCCCTTCCAGCCTCAGTTCCAGTCAGCAGTCAGGTTGTTTGGCAAGTGGAGGTTTCATTTAGATGATGAAGATATATGCTGAAAATAGATATAAATAGGACAATAGCTGTATGTTACACCAATTTGGGTTATATTATTTTGCAATGAATCCACAGGAAATTCTTTGAGGCCTTGAACCACAAAGTACACAGCTCTGCTCTTTTAGTTGGGAAGTGCCTCTTCACTGGTGCAAAATCAAACGCTGGATGTTTCGGCAGTCACCTCCTCCAAAGAAATTGCTTTTCCTGCAATGTGCAGATTGAAATCAAGCCCTATCTGTGCCTGCAGTTCTCCCTTACATCTGCAGATTGCAGTTGTACTACAAAATGCATTCAGATCCACAGTTGCTTCTCCTAAGGATAAGCTTCTTCTCAAGGGCCATGAACTCTGTGCATGTTGAAATGTTTCTGTGGCTTGATCTGGATTGTTTAGCATATGAAGATCAGCTGTACTAAAACCCAATGGCATTACTGGTATGGTGAGCTACTATACCTTTTCTTTTGGTTTTGTCTTATTCTGTATCTGCAGATACTAAATTAATCTGCTATGCACTGTATGTGCCCTGATGACTGCAGTGCTGGCTGTATATCGAGTGGGGACCTGCAGGCCAGGGAGAACAAGCACATAAGAAACATCCTGGTCAATACAGGTGTGAGAAGTGTAGCCAGCAGTTCCAGAATAAGAATAAAGTCACGTTTAATTCTGTTTTTACACACTACACATAGCAGTGTGCAGGGACAATGGCTCTCTTTTTGTGACATATGTATCACCTGCAGAAATGAGCTGCAGGGGAGGAGGAGTGCAGGCTGGGCAAGAGACAGGAGCATTGCCAGATTTGCAGTTCTGGTTCCTGTCAGCTGGGATGCCTTCACCTGGGATGCAGGAGTGCATCCCTGCCCTTCCACCAACACTGGTACCCTTACAGCAGCTGGGTCCAAAGAGACACCTCCCCAAACTTCAGGAATTTAAGCAAGACCAAGCACCAGCTTGAGCACTAAATTTCCAAAGCTCATCAGAAGCCCATCAGTTCACACAACTTTTAATATAAACATCCCTCTGTAGAATTGAATCAAGCAAAGATATAATTTTGTCTCATTTGTGACTTCTAAAAAATCATGTAAGTTTGAAAAAGCTATTTTAAGTTCTGGCAAATTAAGAACACAATCAACTACAGAAAGTCAGACAGGAGACAAAATGTTTTTGGCTAATGAAAATATTTCAGCTAGATTCTGACTCCCTCAAACATTTTGAATCTTTTAGATACCGTTAAAGGAAATTCTGAAGTAAAATAATGGTGAACCAAAGGTACTGAACAGAAATCAAAGTGACAATTTAACAAAATTTTAACGAAATACTTTATTAAACATATCTATATTAAACAAGCGGTCTGCAGAATTTCTATGGGTTTGTGAACTGATTCATGGTTGGTACAGCAGCTCTCTACATTTAAACGGAGCTTTTTTTCTTAATTTTCATTCATTCAGTCGCTGAGAGTTGAAACTACACAGAATGAACCAGGAAAGTCTGAGAACATGATTATTGAAAGATTGAAAAAATAGTTTTGGATGACCTTGTGTTTTCTTTTTTTCTTCTACCTTCTTCCACAGGAAAAGGCTTTTGTGAGAGCAACTCTCAGCTGTTCTGGTTCAGGAGAGTTTGGTGAATATTTTTGGTTTCAATTTGCTGAGCATTAGGACTCCTGTCTTATTATTCTATTCTGAAATGAACTGAACAAGTCAAAGTGATTCTTATAACACTGAATCTGGGACTGAAATTATGTGACTTGTAATAATGTCAACCTTTTCTAAACTGAAGGTGTCTTTCACAACCATAATGGAAACAGTATCTCAAAAGGATGGATCAATGGATCCATATGGGGATGATTCTGATTTCACAGCTAACAGTGGAAATCAGAGGCAGGAAAAACACTGGAGACATTAAAATGACTGTAAGAAAAAGCAAGACTAATTTTTAAATTTTCAGATATACAAATATGCACACTAAGAATTGTCTTCAGTTAGGAGTATTATGCTGTCAGTAGTCCTCTTACTTTAAATGTAGCAAGACTGATTACAGAAGAAGGTAGAAGCTGGAATTTTAGAGTTATTTTTATATCTTATGCAAATTTACTTTCGGACAGTTGCTGTTTGGGATCTATTTGCTTTCTTAAAAGCAAACAGAGAAAAATAATTGAATACGTAATAATGATTCAGAAGTTGAATAGAAATAAAATCCAAATTTGCTAAAGCTAAACAGGAGGGGAAAAAGGCATTTTAATGTGTGCACACAATGTCAAGATGGAAAGAGTCATTCTAAAATATTACATTGCCCTTATAAAGAATCTCTGAACAGGCACACTTCACTCTTCATCTGGAGGAAAAAAACCCCGAACAGAGAAACTACAACTAAAAGTGTACCATTTAAAATACACCAGGTGTATGCTTTTGCACAGTGTCTCCTGGGCCTGATGCCAGTATTTATTGTCTTCTAGGAACCAGTCTTTTCACTGAATCAAGATCACCATGGGTTTTATGTGACTTCATCACCTTCATCAAATAAATTGAGCAGAAATCATCACACTAGAATAAGGTCAACATCATTCGAGTTAGGAGCCATGTTAGCAAAAGGTAGAAGAAATCATCCTCACAAGACTATTCCATTTTTTTTATATTTTCCCAGATAATATTAATAGCACATATTAATGATTTTTTTAAACAGTGTTATATCCTATTACTTTTTTCAGAAATTGTTTAATATGACCTTGGCTTGGCTTGATTTGTTTTCTTCAGTTTCTGTGGGATTTTTTTTTTTTGGAGGGGGGGTTATTTGTTTGTTTTAGTTGTGGTGTTTTGTTGGTTTTCTGGTTTTTGCTTTGGTTTTGATTGGTTGATTGGCTTTTTGAAAGTGAGCATTCTTTTGTGGAAAGTGATTTATTCTTTTGTGGTGAAAAGAATAAATCTGATCTTGATTTTCTGCTGTCTCACTCTGCTTCATTCCCTACTGTATTCTGTGTAACTGGAGATTTATGCCACTGAGCAGTTTGCATTTAGAAGTGGTAGGTAGGTTTTGAGCATAGAGCCATGAAAAATGAGTCCAGGAAAGTGTGGTTATTATATGCATACACTGAGAAAACTATTTGAAAATATTTTAGAAAATCTGATATACCAAGAACAGCTACTGCTTTCTCCCAGATGCCTCACATTACTGTATCTGAAAAGCAGATACATCTGAAAAGAATGTAGAAAAATTACTTAAGTCAGTGACCAGGGGTACTGTGGCTCTCGTGCACCTGGGTAGAGGTGTACATGGGTCAGAATGCCACTTGGTAAGAGTCAAGGACAAAAAATTTTGGCAATGTTGTAGTACATTATCATGGCATAGTGACTCTGGAAGGTGTCAGAGTTGCTGCTTGTAATATTTTCACAGATATCCCTCACTGCTTTTGTCCTTGCTGTTGCTTACATATGTGCCAGCTGGATAATAAAAGCACATCTTCAAATTTCATACTAAAAATATATTCCTCATTTTTCATTAGTCTGTTATTGGGCTTCGAGAGCTTTTGTAAATGTGATTCTTGTCTGAAAATTTCATTCTCAGTAGAAAGCACAGCAATTTAGCAAGGATCAAAGATCCTAGCCCTTAGATAAACAAGCATCCTTCTGATGAAGAAGAAGCATTGTGAAGCCCACTTCTTATGTCTGTCTCTCTCTACTCACATCAAAAATAACAAATGGGAGTACTGGGTCAGAAATAAAGGTTTTACAGAAATAGTACTTCAACAAGCTCTAGCCATGACAACATACGTACAGGGAAAAGAGAAAGATAAGGGTTTCCTCAAACATTATTTGGCTCTTAGAAGGGTGGAAAAAGAGATAAAAAACATTTTACCAGTGTCAGAGAGGGAGAGACGCAAAGCACACAATTCTGGGTATTCAGTGCTTGTAGGGAGGAATAGATGAGACCCCTTCCTGCCAGCCTGGGAGAGCAGGGATGTGTTTCTGCCATTTTATCTGAGAGTATTTATGCTTGGTATAAACATTTGGGAGGTAGAGCCGGGATGGTTTATCTGGACACCAAGGTAACAATCACAGGATGAAGAAAAATAGCTGATCTGGAAGTAAATGAATGCCTGTAATGCAGAGAGGTTGTAAAAGAAGAGCCAGGTTATTGGGAGGTAAGAGCATGTTAGCAGAGGAAACCAGGAAGGTATTGGAAATGGTGGGCGAGAAGAGCAGTCCTGGGTTGTATATCTTGGAAGCCAGACTCTGTTTTATGACTTTTTAGAAAAACAGAGTGAATAGGTGAAATCATGGAAATGGGAGTTTGGAAACTCTGTCAATCACATTCCATTTCAAAGACTGGTTAAATAGGCATTTACTTCTACCAAATAGCAGTAGATGGCTGCAGCCAACATTCAGATAACCCCCAGAGCATTTTCTATCTATAGAAGTGTACAATGAAGTCTATTAAATATGGCCTTCATTTCAAAGTGAGCAGATGAATTTAATAGACTGCAGCCTTTTGTCGAAAGACAAAGACAGGGAGATGTGTAAAGCTGAATATGAAATACTCAGGAGTCTACTTCTGGCTGGTACTTAAGGCTCTGTTTTACAGTCATGGACTTTGGAGGAAATGCTGTACATAAAAAAAAAAAAAAAGAGCAGAAGGTGCTTTTCCCATATAGTCTATTACTTCCTGCAATTCATGAGAACTCTTTCCTTGTGCATAAAGGTCACCTTTCATTGATGTACATATCTTTTTGGTTTGCTGAAAAGAGTATCCTGAAAACATATTAAAAATATGAAAGGAAATGTAAAGTTAGGGGTAAAAGGGTGTGTCTCATGGCAGGACATCTATAAATAATGACTATTAAAGAGAGTTGGCCATTGAAACTGCTCCATACAGAAATATCCTCATGGTACTACAGATCATAGATTCCTGTTACCACACAATGACTTTAAAACCACAGGCCAACACTGCTGACTGCCACTTGAATGTCAAAAAAAAAAAAAAAAAAAAAAAGAAAGTGAGGGTATGAAGAGAGATTTGAAATTTTGCAGAAATGTTGTAACAGACAGACAACCAAAAGGAGAACCAATAGCCTAGAAAACAAGGGAGCAAAGAGACTAATTTAAAATACTGAATGCATTCAGAACAGAGACTAATTTAAAATACTGGATGTTACAGTATATTTGTTAATGATCCCGTGTCTTTTCTGTGTATAACTGCTTCCATCTGAGGCAGACCCAAGATCCCAAATGACCCCAGCAGGACCCAGCACATGACTGGGTGGGATGATGGTGTCCCTGTCACCTAAGTGTATGAGATGCAAGCAAACAGGGAGCCAAGGGCATGAGATGGGATCAAGATATTCTTACCTGATGCTCAGCACAGGGGATGTGAAGGGTCTGTCTGGAATGCACAGCAGAGAGAAGCCTGCACTGGCCAGCAGTGGGTACCCCACCTCTAGCAGCAGCGGCCAGCTGCAGAACCACTGCCTGCCCTTGAGGGGCCATGAGCAGCGCTGGTTTTCTTTTGACTGGAAATGAATGATGATGTTTTCACTTTGATGATGCCTCTTTAGCAATTCCCCCCCCCCCCCGCCCCCCAGTCCTTGCTCTGTCAGGGAAATACATGATTGAAAGCAGTGGCAAGCAGAATTCATAAGCCCTTCCACAGATAGGAGCAAAGAATTATATTTGCAACCATTCCTTGTAAATACTAAAAAAAAAACTTGAAAAAATATGGCTTAAAACTACACCTTTGTCAGGTCATTTCCATCAGTGTTGCTAAATGCTCCAATGACTTGTGAACAAAATTATGTATCAAGCTGATGAGCATTGAGATGCTGCCACTGGAGCTGCTTGTCCTGGCTCTCTTCTCATGCACAGTGCACCCATAGGTATGAGGGTTCTCTCCTTGACTTGAGGTGTACACAAAACTAAAGTGTCCTTCAAGTCCTCTGCAGCTTGCAATCGCTGTCCAGAAGACCTTGAACACTCAGAAATATTTTAGACAGTAATGAACATCCTGATGACCATCAGGAACTGGAGTAGGGCTGGTGTGATGCCAGTGAGGGACCTGGCAGAGCAGGAAGAGCTGTGAAGGAGAGCAGATGCTGCAGTTGGTCAGAACTGTGCAGAGCAGAGCTCCTGGGGATGGAGGGAGGGACAAACCATGAGTGAGTGTTTGGTAAGCAGATCTCCAGCAACTGCAACAGTGAAGCCACTCAGGAGGCTGTGGCAGCGTGGATATGCAAAGGTGAGACTGTCCAAGTAAAACAAGTTAGGAAAATAATCTAAACCAGCAAAACCTGTAAAATCAAAATTAATATCAAGGCTATATATTTTAGAAAGTCCTGTGAGCATGAGATTTCTTCAGTTGCAGCGGCAGAGAGTGGACGTGGGAAAGCATTCAGCTATTCCTATAGCCAAAGGCGCTACGAGCAGGCAGCTGAAAGGGATCTATCTGCACAGCAGAAGGATATCGGGGTGTGTCAGCAACGGGAGCAGAAGGACAATGCAGAGCTGCAACTCCCTTCCGCCCCTGCCCCTCTGCCAGACATCCGGATTCCAGGCACAAAAGGGCAAAGCCATTTTTTCCCCTTGAATAGCTTTTTGGGACTCTGGGAGGCTGCCCTGGGGACTGCCAAACCCTGCTGTTGCCCAGCACTAAGTTGCTAGCACTAAGTTCAATTAATTATGCCCTTGGTGGTAACTGTAGCAGAACTGGAACCAGACGTGGTAGTAAAGCATCTTGAGCCTGTTTCCATTTTCCCGTCTCTTGTTTCCCTAGAAAGCTGATTTGTGACTTGCAGGTAAAGAGCCATGGCTCTGCTGTCAGGGGGATGTATTTCTAGGGTAATGATGCATGACAGACATGTAATGATGCATGATGCGCATCTTAGCTGCATTTTTGACTCCTCTTGCTTTTTCTTAATGCATTTTCAAGTAAAGGTCTGTTCCAAAAAAAACCAACCAAACAAAAAAAATCCCAAAAACAACAAAAAACACACCCCAAAACAAAACAAAGAAACCAAACAAAAACCAAAACAAAAAACCAAAACAAAAACCCAACCAAACAACCAACCAACAAAACCCAACAAAAAACAACTGTTTTTTCATCCTCCAGTGGAATTTAAACAAAAAAAAATCCCTGTCATTCAGAGTTTCCTGTTCAGGATTCCCCAAACGAGCAAATATGCAGCACTTCTCTATAGCACACATATATGCTTGAATTTCCAACTTCCTGGAGACCGGTGCATGATATGCAAAATATTTGCCTGGAAGCCATAATATTATTATTATTAAATTAATATTATTAATAATTACTATATTTATACATCATTAAATATTATTAATATATTATAGTAGTAATTATTACTACTCAAAATCTTGTGGAGAACATCAGATCCTGACCTAGTAGCAGGGGAATAAAACCACAAAGCAGTACCATGCAATTTTTTTTTCTTTACTTGATGAAGCATTTGGATACTAAGAACTATGTATGCCTTTCTATTTGCTGCATTTCAAATAATCATTCAGCACTGCTTTTATTTTTCAGTTCATTTGAATAAGTTTTATGAGTCGATGTTGTGATGTGAATTTTTATTGCTGTTATCTCGTGTCATTTTGTCTTCAGGGTGTGGAATTTCATAGGGAAAACATCTTTTGAAAGTGAGTTTTGGCTGGTTAGTTGACAGGTACTTGGTACTTAGACAGGTACTTGGAGTGCCATAGCCCAGGGTTTCTCCTGGGCTTTCTGTAAACACACGCAGTCCATGATCAGCCCACCTTCTCCTTGGCTGCACAGCCCTGGCTGGAGGAAGCTGCAGCATCCCCAGGGGGTGAGTGTATGCCTGCAGACACCTTGGCAAAGGGGGCACCTTGCAGAGATGCCAAGGAGCCCATTTAGTCCCCTGCTGTGAGAAAAGACAGCTTTCACACAGTTTTCCAACACACTAAAAACAAAAGTCATGTTTTTGATTAACCATGACTTCAGTTACTAGCAACAGAGAACTCTAGGATAAATGGAGGAAGTATAGGAGGAAAGCTAGAGAATAATAAATTTTAAAACCTTTTAAAGAAACTCCCATGAGCTGGAATTAGATGGCAAGTCCCAAATTCCTCTTCAGTTATCAAGTGTTGGGTGCAGGGGGAGTTAAGAAGCCTCTCTGTCCTGCTGGAAGGAAGCATTTCATTAAGAGAAATCTATTATTTTTCATTTCCATTTGTACTGGGCTGTGGCCTGAATCCAAGTCAGGGACCAGTTCTCAGAAGGGAATTAGAGGGCAAAGCCAATAACTAAGTGCCAGATTAATTCTGCCAGCTCTGTAAGCATGCTACCAGCTATAGCTGGATGAAAACTGCCAGCACACCAGGAGCACCTTGCAGCATCCAAGCTCCAAGTGGAGATAGCAGGCCCATGGGAACAAACTACAATAAAACAGGGTGGGTTATTGAGCTCAATCGACAGCTGGGACCAGAGCTGCAGTGAGAAGACAGTGCTCAAGACAACTGTGTGCCCTCTGAAAGGACTTCTGTTTGGCCCCACCATATATTCACGGGATTGAAATTGATCTTACTGGCTTGAAGACCAGTAAGACCAACAAATACAACAGAGGTAAAGAGAAAAAACAAGTCTCCCTAGCTCAGAATAAGGACAGTCCCTGCAATTGTCCATTTATGGGTATTTTGTTTGTAGACTGCTATCCTACAAAACTCTGAGGTCCCTAATTCTGATTTTAGGATCTTAATTCAGGACTATTTGCTGAAAATTACAGGTCTAAACATTCTGATAATTTTGACTTGTGGTACAAAAAAAACCAAAAAAACCACAGATTTATTTTGTTTTCTCCAATGGAAAATTAACTTTAGATAATAATCCTATTGTTAGGGTGGGGTGGGTTTTTTTTTTTGGTACTTGGGGGTTTTTTGCCTAAAACGTAGTTTCCTCTGATGGGAGATTCTGTTCCTTCAGAATTTGTTCTCACTCATAATCAAAATATCCCACATTCCATAACCATGAACAGAGCAGCAAAGCTGAGCACTGCAATTCCAACCTCTTGGTCTCATTTACCGACAGACATGAGGGAAGTCTGGAAAAAAAGAGATCTCAAGTTTGGCTGCTCCCCTGAAGCACTTGAACTTACATTTCCTATCTTCACACGTGGCCAATTCCCAAATGGTCAAAGGGGTCACACAAAGGAAACTGAGTACTAAAATAAGTTTCCCGTCTTACATTGCTCTGCACCTTGTGAAAACACATTCCATAGACAGACTAGTCACAGCAAAGGGAACAATGTCTTGGTAAATGTTTTAAAAGCATATCAACTTCCAAGGTTCACAGGGAAAACTGTGCCTAAACCTTTAATATTATTATTATTATATTATTATTATAATGTATTGGCATAATTCACTGCTGATTTTTGTCTGCAAAATTTTTCAGAAAATTTCATAGGGTTGAACATCTGTAAGTTATTTTTGACTACAAGATGGGCCTGGGTTGATCCTAGCTGAGAGGTTCCTCAGCAGTGGCCTAGACACACAGAGCCAAGAGCAGCTGGGACAGGGCAGCAAGTGGGCAGGTAACCTCAAAGTATAGTTCACACCAGGGAATTTCAAAGAAAGACGGAGACTTCTCCTCAGGGAGATGAAGTCTAACTCCTTTTCATGTGCAACTGCTGGTGAGCAAAGAAATAAATAATGTACCCAGTGGAAGATGCTCATCCTCTGAGCTACCCTAGTCAGCTGTGGCCACATGTGCTCAGTGTCCTGAGATCTGCTGAGACCTGTGGAGCCCTGCAGATTGCAGGAAAGAGCAGAGATGAGCTAAAGGGCAGGTCCCCAAGGAGAAATCCACACCCCTTGTAGTCCAGCCCATGTACTCTGTCACCATTAGCACCTCTGCCAATGTTCTCCATCTGCATCTTTATCTCCACTCAACTTTCTTACTGAAATTCCCTTCCTAAATCAAAAAAAATCTGTGTCCCTTGGTACCCATATGGATACCCCTCTTCAGAGGCATGGAAATGTTCTGCTGCCACTATCACATTGCAGCAAACTGCCTGTCACTTCAATCCAGGATCCCCTTCAAAAAGGATTTCTTGTTCACTCCTCTCTGCAAGTTTTCTTGTTACCTTTCCTTGCAGGCTTTCTGCTGCCTCAGCCAGGACCTCTTTTCTCCTGGCCATATCTGAGTGCAAGATAAGAGAAAAAGACATATTTTTTCTTCATCTAAACAACAAACACAAGAAAAAATACTATGTCTGCTTGCCACAGGGCTATTCAGTGTTGTAACTGTCAAGCTTAAATTTAGTCTTATTTGCAATTGCAACTTGATATTCTGCCTAGTTCTCATCTTTACAAGCCAACTAGCAACCATTGAACAAAAAAAAGCTATAAGCTTTACAGCTCTGGCATAAATGGCTAACATTTGGGGAGCAAAAGACTTGCTGTAGTTACTAAAATAATTTCATTTTTCTTCTTTTCTCTCTTGGTTTCTCTCTCCACATTGTCTCTCTATATTTCCTTCTAGATCTTCCTCTTAATTCCCCTTCTTATCTTTTTAATTTGGGTTCTGGATTAATTTTTCTGAAGCTAAAAAAAATAGGGACTTGCAAGTATTTTCCTTTATAAAAGTCACACAGTTGTTTGCACTGGACTACAGCTGTAAAATGAGACAAGTTGTGTTAACCTGACACCAGCAGCAGAATATAAGAGATATGAACATGCACAACTGGAGCCTGGGCACCTTCCCATGTGGGCTGTGCACACCCATCCTTGGCCACCAGCTGCCATCTGTTCCACCCAGGATACCTGCACCATTTAATGGAGGGCTTTGTGATAACTTGAACTGCCCCAAAACACCAGGCTATAAAGCCTCATCCACAGTTTATTTTTAGTTTACCTATCTTTCTAGGCAGTCTTTTCTTGTTCCAGACCAGTTCAGTGACATCACCTGCATCCTCTTAAGGTTGTCATTTCAGCTGCTCTGTTTTCCATGCTGAATTTCCACCTAAAACCCTGCTCCTGAGCTTCAAGACTTCCCTAAAATTCCATGAGAAACTGGTCAGTGACTGAAGCTCTCACAGAAATTACTTTCTTAAATCTATTTAGCAGGATGTGATGCCTGTAAACTCTCCAGAGATTCAAAGACAGGAAGAACTTTGTTTTTTACAAAAGTAAGCCCTACTGGGTAGATCAAGGAATATTTTCTTCAATCCCATTCCTGAGTAATGAGGTGAATATTAAGAGCAGAGGCTTCAGGGACATTTTATGTTTGAATGCTGGTGGAAGAGTAACTCCTCTCTCATTCTAGAGTAATGAATATTTAATTCAAAATGTAACTACTCATGGGGAGACTTAATAGCTTCGTACATTGAATAGTCACCTGGGATACATATATCATGGAGTTTAGTTCTTTCCCTAAACAAGGAAAATATTTTAATGTGGTAAAGCCATAAGTTCAGCCTGGCCCTTTACTGTCCCAAAAGAGGACTCCAAACACTAGCATAGCAATTGCAAGGCTTTATGACCTCTGCAAAATGAGCAAAACAAAAATTCACAGACCATTCTGTATTCAATTAATCTTTGGTGGTTAGAAGATGAGAGGAATTGCAGAAAAATAACATAAAGTTATATAAAACAATTGTTTTACAAACTTAGAATTTTACTCTTATAGCTACAAACATTTTATTACAAATGCTGGCAATTCCTGCCAACTCCCAGCTACAACTGCAGTCAGGCATTAGCAACAGCTGGAGCCAGCAAGCATTCCACAGGCCATTTTCACATGTGCCTCACCTGCATGGAGGGGGAAAGTGTACCAGCCTACCTAGCCAGCAGAGACTGCATTTCTCCAAAAGCATTTGGAAGGGGCAATTTTCATTCTGCATCAGACCAAAACCGAATGTCAAAAAAAACCAAAAAAAAACCCAAAAAAAACAACAAGAAGTAAGGTTCTCTGCTGTACAACTGCAGGTGAAATACTCTCTCTATGTAGCAATGCTGAATTTCAGTCCAGGAGGTCCAAATAAATTGGTAAGCGAAAACATGAAATGGACAGAGAAAGATATAAAAGAAATCACCAAGCAAAGCAGAGCCATAAGGGCCCATCACTATTACTCCTTCTATAATTGTGATCACAATAATAAGCAATAATGAAGTACTGGAGCCAATAAATAAGGAAAATTTGTGAAGTCCAGTTTTACTGACACACCTAATTTCCTTGTAATTTTTCTATGCTAATGTCAAGGATGGAAAAAAAAGTTTAGTAATTCTGAATACAGAGCTGAAGTCTCTTTCCTCCAGCTAGAGAGAGGAAAAAATGGGATAGGCTGATCTCTGCCCAGCTCAGCTGTGCAGTGTTAATGGTTAGGTACATGTGTGCAAATGCTTGTGCTGTCAAAACTGCCAGCCCTGCTCTGCCAAACCAACCAAGAGCTCATTTCCTACAAAAAAATGACTGCACACAGTCTGGAAGAGCATAAGCACTTGTGCTTCACCACACACTCTAGGCTCTTTCTGTGCATTTTTGAGGTTTAAAGAGGTTTAGCTGACAGGTCCAGACCAGCAGAATAACTTTTTACTGCCCAGTTTCATGTGACAATTAATCAATAGTGAATTCTCAGTGTGAGAAATTTGTGATGCCTCAAAATACTGCTAATTTAAACAGTGGTGGAAGTCCAGAGAATTTTACAAATTATCTGGAAGCAGAGAAAAAATTCTTAGAGTGACTAGTGTGCTCATGTAATTTCAGACACATTTTAGAAAATAATTTCAAAATCTCACTCTAGCATAAAACCTAAAATCTGCAGCAGGGGGACATAGAGAAAAGGCTTAAACCCCCTCTGCGTAAACAATATCCAGCAAAAATCCACATTTCCAAACTGACTTACAGGCATTGCACAAGGGAGCTGGGGTTCACATCTCCCAGTACATTTTTGCTCAGCTGAGCCTTTCTCACAGACATAAGCTCCACTGCAAATGGCTTTGAAGTCCTGTGCACACCTGCATAGATTACAAAGAAGGGAAGGCAGGTCCCTCCACACCCAAACTGTAAATTAACAATGCAACATGTCAAGTTAAGATATGCCCTCCGGCACCTTGTTTTAAAGTCAGACCAATGGCTGACAGTCTCCTGATACATTTACTTAACCCTTTCCCTGGAATTCACACCCAATTTTCAGTCTCCTGAAAGGAGAAACAAATTTATAGGAGTAACTGTGTGGTTTTTTTTGTTTTTTTTTTCAGTTCAAACCTGGGCCATCTGGTTTAATTCAAAGCAGGAACTTAATTTTTTTCTGCACAAAACAGAAGAAAGTTAGTACTGATTTGACTTTTGCAGAGTGCTTTGGACAGCAATAGCTTTGGCTTGTGAATATGTCACAGGCTGAAGAGAACCAGGCTTTGCCTTTCCATTTAATTTGTTACTCCTGGAAGAACCCCCATCTATGGGCAGGTCATGGCAATTACTGTCTTTTATTTCATCAAAACCCTTCAGGAGATTCTGCTCTTCCACCAGAGAAGTGTTTCACCAGTAACTACATCTTTGAAAAGTACTTTTAACTGAAGCAAGAACAAGTATAGTCACCCAAACTGCAAGACTTCCTAGTGTTACTGTACTCCTCTTCCTTACTTCCTCCACTTTGTCACAGTGGCTCAGTGATCAATCACACTCATCTTGTCCCATCACTTCAGATCTAGTTGTAGGCAACAACTAATTCTTGTCCCATCTACAATACTACCCTTCTTCTGTCCTAACCTCCTCTTGACCCTATCTCATGTCACAGATCCTACAGCTGTGGGGAACAGGCATGTGGGACTAGAGGACCCTGCTGACCTCCTTAAAGTGATTTCTGCAGGGGAGAGCCCAGTGCCTGCTGTGGCTCCAGCTCTACCTTTATTTGGCAAGTTTGCACACAAGCAGACATACAGGCACAGAGCTGAGGTACTGAGGGGCTGCTGGGGCTGGCCAAAGGTGCATCTCTCATCTCTTTAGCCACCAGCACAAGGCAAAGCACATGCCCACTTACAGAAAGGCACAGGGCACTGCTGACTTGGTGCAGCCATCTCCACGTCACCCACCCGCTCTTCCAGGAAAATCATACAGCCCACTCTGGTCTGTAGTGCTCCCTGGTAGCATCCCAACACCTTCCACCTTGAAGGTGAGAGGCTGGAGGCATTTAGATTGGGCTGCCATTTTATAGTGTGGAGCTGGTGGTCCAAACCATCATTGTCCCAGAAGTGAGCTGAGTGGAGCTGAGCCAGAGAGGGACCAGACTGCAGTTCATCCCCTGAAGCACCAGAAGTCAGGGATGATTTCTGCATCCAGGTGTTGCTCCTTACAGCAAGACCTAAAGTACTCCTGACCAATGATGAGAAAGATCATCCAGGTATCCAGCTGTACTACTGGAAAACTGTGCTCATCTGCCTCCTGCCAATGACATACGATTCTCCTGCCAGGAAGAAGGCTCTTTCATTTGAGACAACTGCAGATAAAAGCCAAGAACTGCAGTCTATATGGTAAAATACGCTTTTCAAACCTTAATTGAAATTTCCACATTTGGATATTCTTTGACTGTTTGGTTTTGTGGGAAAAATAAATAAAAGAATGGACATTTTTTATGTTCCTCCTTACGTCTCACACACACACGTCTCCTTCCTTGTCACAAGCCCCCAAGAAAGACATCCAACCATGTTTTTCAGAAAGTAAGAACAATCTAATAAAATTCAAAAAGCTGATTTTTGCAAGTTTCTTCTCTTGGTTGAAAACAACTGTAACTCTGATAAACATTGTTTCTTCATGTGTCTGTTTTAGGTGGTTTAGTTGGAGTATCTAACTCCAAGAACTTTGGTGCATATCCTTTTCTGCATCAAAGGAAATAAATATACTAGGAGTCGAGCAGAAAAGGAAGAAAAACAAAACATTAGGGAATGGTAACCACCAGCTGTACTAAAAAATGTGAAGAGAAAAAAGAGACAGAGATAGGACTCAGTCTCTTCAGGTGAAAGCTGAATTGCGTTTTTCATTCAAAGATAACCAGACAACAAGAGTAAACCATCAGATTGCTCAATGAGTGTCTGAAATGGAGTAAGGAAAAAAACAGAGCTGATTAATAGGAGGGATGTAAAGAAGGACCACTGCAATGCGATGGTGGTGTCTTCATTGCTTTTAAGAGCATCTTGAATTCCAGGATGTTTCTCCACTGAAGGAACTCTGAATTCAGGTGTAGATTTTTTCTTTGATTGTTTGTTCTCGTATAATTATGCAGCCAAGCTAACAGGAGTAGTCAATGCTGTAAGACACTCTGTTGCACCCCAGAATGTTATCACTGTTGGGGAGCAGCTTATGTAGGGAAATGTGATCAGAATCTCTTCAAAGAAGGAGACAAGTGAGCAGCTCCCTAGACTCATGTCTAAGGTGATATTCCAGGCACTCTCTGTCTCCTATAAAAAAAAAAAAAAACAACAACAACAACAAAAAACCACCACCACAAAAATCCATTTCCTTTATAAAATGTACACAAAGAATGCAAAGGAGAACACACAACACAAACACCCTCCAACCCCTAGGGAAATCGCAGATAACAAGAGACCCACAAGGTCACGCACCCAGATTGTGAGATCAAAAGGAAAAGGGCCCAGGTAGGGAACTTCTGGTATGTAGTGGAATACTCAGCAAGCCAACGATTTGTTACTTGTTGCCTGATACATTTCTAAGACTACAACAACAAATTATCCCACAATCTGACGGGATGAGGGATGGCGTTTCAGACAGTTCCAGTGGATTGAAGCTATCACTTGTCCTTCATGGGGTGTTAAGTGGATTTTTAGGGTTTTTAATGAGCACACCTTAAACGCAACAACAGATTAAAAAGGGTGTGCACATTAGATCAAAAACAAAATGTAAAACAGACGGATGGACAGATGGATGGAGGGATGGATGGAGGGATGGATGGAGGGATGGATGGAGGGATGGATGGGAAGAACAGAACAGAATTAATGCAATCAGCAGTGCCCAAATGCTCTTCCTGGTCAAAAAACTACTTTTAGAAAACATGTCAAATAATGCCAGCACCTGACCTCAATCACCTTATTTTCCCTGCTTTCTGCTCTGCTTTTCACTTTCATCTCAAAAGCCCTCTATGATCAGCATCTCAGGAATCCACACTTCTCAATTCCCTCAATGAGAGAATATAGTGCATTAGCCAGAATAAGCAGAACACTGAAATGACTGCCCTGATATTGATTTTCTCATGTTAGTAACATAGAATGCAACCAACACATAAAAATGGATTACTTTCATTTCAAAGGAAAGGGGACCTAGATCTAATCACAACAGTGATTGAAAATAACACTAGGGAGTGTCTCCCTTATTGTAATTCACTGAATTCACACTGCTTTGGCTTAGCTGGAAGAGAAACAAAGACTCTCTGAAAGTATTAGGGAATTTGAACTATTGGGAGGAGCAGCAATCAGTTCTACCCTGAGCTAATCCTAAGGACAGAGTACCTACACACTCAGTACAGAGATACCTCATTAATTCCATGAAATATTGACACACAAACTGGGCAAAGTGTAATTACTTTTCCTTTAAGGTCATTGCAAGTAAAGGCTTGGAGTTCCCACTGCCAGGAATTTCCTTCAAATATGCCATGAATCTAATTGACCTGTTATCTCAGAGGTACAAAACCAATACCTCTTTAAAAAACCATGGTTCAGAGGAAGAGCTTGACTGCTTGGGGTCCACCAGGCTCCTCAACACCCACTCTTCCATTTTCACTCCTCAGCCAAATTACCACCCCTTCTCATAATTCCAGATATAAACTCCAGTGTTTTAAAAACTCTTCCTATTACACAGACACTGAGAAACCAATTGGCAGATGCCCTCCTTGTCCTACAAACATCTCTATTCTGTGTTTTAGTCACTGGTCAAATCTCATTCAGCTGCCTCCAGAAAATTAATTTCTGCCACCATTCTGACACTCAGTAGTGGGTACCCACATCCCTTGCTTCGCATTTGAACAGAATTACTGTCCTGATCTTCTTGTTCTTCTCTGAGCCTGTCTGACCATGTAGCCAGGGGTTGCTGTAGAGTTAATATTACAGGGCCTGGTATTACTCATCGATACCACAGAGGTGGCAAAGATCAGGGCTTACTGGGCCAAGGACTGTACAAACAGTAAGGAACAGTGCCTGCCTGCAAAGCCTGAAATCTAAACACACAGTGCAAGCAAAGGTAGAGCTCCCATTTCCCTTTGACAGGTGGGAGGGGATGCCACCTCCCTCTGACCACCCCCTTCCCTTCCATCCAGCACTGATGATGATGTTTTGCTCCATGGAGCTTTCCTGCAAGAACCCCCATCTCCTCTGGCAAGGAGAAATCCCACATTCCTTGGGGATCTCCCTTGACACAGCTGTGAGTTTCTTGCTGTGCAGCTTCCACACTTAGGAAGGGCTGAACCCTGCCCACATCACACACACACACACACACATTCGCCCCTCCATAGCAGCCCATGTACACCTATGCACCCATACACACAGACACACCTGGGCAGGGTATTCTGCCTAGCTCTAGGAAAACTCAGGACTGCCCACTTTGCCCTTGGGCAACAAAATTTCCTCACACACTGCGCCCCAGCCTGAAACTACATCTGCACTCAGGTCCCACAGCATCTGCTTCTCAAGGGCATCCACAGCAGCTTTTTCTCTCACTGCAATATGATCTGATTCACACTCAGATTTGTGTGACATGACACACAATTCACCCATGTTATATTTAACACTGGAAACAGTCCAGTGTCCTCAGGCCCACATGTAGGATGCAGCAGTGAGCTTCCCTGTGTTGGTTGTGGTGATGGCATCACACTACTTGAGGTCACCACCCAAACTTGGTCTTACAAGGGACTCCCTCTTCAAGGCAAAATCAACTCTCCATGTCTATCAGCATCTCATCTAACTGGCCAGTGCTATAATGGCAGAGAGCCTTTAAATGAGTCCAGTAAATTCAAGAAAAAAAAATGTATGGATAGATATGAAGAAGATGATGCTCTTCTGATGAAGAAAACCAGAAGAGCATTTACCTCTGGGTGCTTGGTGGTATTCCCGAGTCATGAGAGCATGCTCACATCAGTTGCTCTGAAAACAAGAGAAAGCAAACATTAAATTGACAAATAATTGAGGTTAGCCTGAATAATTAAGGTTAGCCAAGCAGAACTTTAGAATTTATTTCCAGAGGATAAAACCCTGACTGCTGGCTAGCTGAGATGTCCTTAAGGATAAAAAACTACATTAATTCAACCCTCAGACTGCTATAACCCTTTCTCTGGGATTTCCCAGTTGGAAATATGTGTGAATGAGCTCTGTAGACCACGTGTTACAAACTCAACATTTCAGGAAGCATTTGGACTGACTGCACATTCTCTGCACAAAAGATCTGTGGATGTTCAATAGATCTGGAAGCTCTGGGACATGTTTGGCTTAGCATGCATGCTCAATTCTGTTGAATAACATGAATGAGCAGGGCAAATCTAGAATCCAGAACACTTCAGACTTATACTAGAGACTCACACAGACAGAACAACACTATCTGAAATCCACAGGACTTTCAGGCTGGCTGTGCACGTACTGGGTAGCTAATCTCTGCATGTGCTGTAGAAACAGTGCAGGTTTCCAGATTTATATCAGCTCGGGCAAGGATCAGTCACTGAGCAGGGCTTCCCACTGGCTGGAAACCTTGGGCCAGTGTAAAAACCCTGAGGCTCTCTCTAGGAGCATGTCTGCAAGGAAAATGGGGCGTTCTCACGGGCACTCACATCTGTGGGGGCTCTGTGCTAGCCCCATGGCAACAACAAGGGCTTGCTCCTGTCCACTTTGCCTCTGACATACAGATGCTTTCTTCTTCAGACAGCCTGTGCCTGCTGTCAGTATCCAGAAGGCTGTACTTGGTACTAGCCCAGATGAGGAGCCCATGCAATGCTAATTGTATGCTGTAGGTACCTGTTAAGCCATTTTACAGACAGTTGTGTGCCTTTATAATTTAAAAGGACAAGTGCAGTGAGTTACATGTAAATGAGGTCTGGCTTAGTGTCACAGCATCTACAAAGGACACAAGAGAGTCAAACCGGGGAGCCCTTCTCTTCTCTGCATTACTGCAGAGGAGCCAGGCAAAGCAGAGGCTGGTGTTGCCTGCTGATGGGAAACGGGTTTGTTAGCACAGCCAGAGGCAGTGCCCTGAAGGAGAGTGTACCTGCCAGGAACAGGGTGCAGCAGAAGCCTCTCCCTGCCAAACCCCAGCCAGCAGGCTGGGATTGGCACTGAAGGGAATGCTTGCAGCAGTCCTGGAGGGAGGGAAAGGCTGCACACAAGCTCTCCCATCCCAAACCCCTGGGGCCAGCTTCCCACCCAGCATCACTGCCTACTACTCAGAGGATAAACCCAAGAAGAAATGCACATGAAGGGAAAACTAAGAAAAGGAGGAAAATGGCTAGGGAAGTTCATTGTACCTATGGCCAAGTTCCCAGAGCTATGCAGTTCCCTAGGAGGTAATACATGATACCACAGCTTCAATCCATGAACAAATAAAGTAGTATTATTTTGCTCAGTGCAGCTTCAGTTATGATGCTTAATGAAGGCAAAAGCCTGGCACACTGACCTCGTGTCACAAGACATCGATGATGCAGACAATGAAGGACTTTTTCCAAAAGGCTGGTATTCTTGTGTGTCCTCTCTTCCAGATTCTTCCATCTTTCTACATTAATATTAGTCATATCTGAAAATCAACACCACAAACTGAACCAGAATTATATTTCTTCTCTCTTATTTTGGATGCTGATCTGAGGGGGTGGACAGGCTGACACAACTTAACAGAGCCCTGAGATTTTTAACTCTACTGACTTTAATGAAGATATTCCTGATTTGCACATACAATATGCTTGGTCACCTCTTGGCAAAGTTTTGCTTTCACAGACATCACTTTGCCACAACATTGGTTATGCTGAGGACAGTTCCTACAGTGGTGTCTGCTGGAGCAAATTACTGGTTACCCTTCAGAGGGTTATTCCTGATCAGGAAAAAGTAATTTTGGGGAAAGATAAAATTTCAGCTTCTTAACTGGCCCATCTATAAACCTGAATGGATTTATGCAAAATGAAGAGGTCTCTGGAAATCCAGACAGTGCAATATCAGATTGAGGAGACAACTCACCATTTGCTACACTGCAGGCAGGCATGGTACAGGAGGTGTTTCACAAACCAGATATGGCAATGGAAAGACCCACACTTCTCCCAGTGCTTTGCTAAATGAGCAAGTCCTAAGTTAAGTGCCACTCACTGGAGAAGCCAGCCTTCTCTTCCCTCCCTGCTTTCCTTCAGGCCAGAGATACCTCCAGGGATTAGATCATCCCTTGGTGTCAGGATTTGTGCTGTGCTCGGTTGCCAGCCATGGGTGGATGTGTTATTAGTCAGATTTACATGTCTAAAACATCGTTTGTGCAACCACCCCAGGGCATGGCTATGAATGCACTCAGGATGAAAATCGGAAAAAGTTCAATAAGCAGAAAAACAGTGTCTGAGTTGATGCCCCTCTACAAGCAAGTCAAATCTACTTGCAGCAAGTTAGCTAATGTGATTTTCCATCAGATTTACTACAGAATGTGTTTGCTATTGAAAGCTTCTTTAGTTGCTTCATGTTGCTCTAGTAGATGCAGTATGCATTTGGTATTTGTCTCTAAAAAGCAAAAAAGGAAGCTGAGGAGTCCCATACAAGGGGTACGCCTCCAGGGCTCCCAAAACAGGCCTTAAATCAAGGGGACTTCATAGGTTATGACCATACAGAAGTTATTTATCTACCTAACTCGGGGCTTGCAGGCTGTCACTCTGTGTTCAAAGCACTTCTCTGTGGCAGGAGGATGCTGCTGTCCTTACAGAGTACTAAAATCACAAGGAACTCCAGACAGCAATGGTAAAATATTAACCAAACCTCAGAGGGGTGTAACACATATTACAATCAGCTGGCATAGTATAAACCTATTTTAAATATTTTCATGACAAAAAAGAGGACTCTATTTTAAAGGATTTTACTCATGCTTTTCATTACCAACACAAAATTAATGGCCACAGCCCAATATTTTGGGGAAACCAGGCACAGGAGCATGGGACTAGTAGAAACCAATTTCAAGTCATATCAATACCACATCACCAGAAGAGCAGGAGCAAAACAGCCAAGTTGAAATAATGGCCGAAATCTCCTCATGGAATGCCCATCCTCTAGATCAGTTGTCACAGGATGAGCTGTGCTTTCCTCCTCCTATAGCACTGGGGAGGAATAAAAAGGCAGGGCTGCAGCTCTCAAGGGAAGAAAGAGAAATGTGGAACTCACAAAAAAGTACAGAACCAAGGAACTTTCACGTGGCTTTTTAGGCATTGGGCTGGCAATGTCTGTTCAGATCTCTGGCTGCCATTTGCACACATTTGCTTCTCCTCAGCCTCTGTGCACTCTGCAGCCCAGGCCACTGCAGGAACAGGAGTGATGAGTGCTCAAACAGTGCCCATGAAAACACCATCACCATCCCATAATCCTACACCTGGTGCAGCCCAGTTTACCTGATTACATCACTTCTGTTCACACTAAGTGTTCATTGTGAAACTCTCTCAAGACAGGAAAAACTAGATAACAGGAGAAGAGCTCCTCTGTGGAGATTGCCACAGATGATGCCTGTTCTCATTGTTCAAGAAATCAGCATGGCATCCAAAATGAAAAATTTCCCTGAGATGTCCTAAGCATGCTATAATTTTTCACAGTTAAGCTGTGCAAGGAATAATAAAATCAGACTTTATTTCAGTTTCCATTCACAAAATGTACACAAATAATCCAAAGCAGGACACACAGCAATATGCCCCACCACCTCTAGGAATCAAAAGTTAACAAGAGACAGATTTTTAAAAACTGTTTTGGAACAAATGTGTTGTGTAAGAAAAAAAAATATTTGAAGCAATTCACAGGAGTGGTTGGCACACCTGCTAAATTATTCAGATAAAATCAACAACCCCAAAGATAAATTCATGTTAAAATTCCTCCAGTTGCTACTAGAAAAATAAACTGACTCAGCCCACTCTTCATGCCTTAACAACTCTAATCATAACCTGGGGCTATCCCCTTAGGTCATTTCTGTCCTAGACATCAGCCATTATCCCTCAACACAGCAGCAGAATTCCAGCCCTGATTCCTCTCTTCTTTATTTCATCCATCAGAATATCCTCCCCTCCTTCCACCCTGAATTGCATTGGCAGGTGTAGAGCAGAGGGTGGTAACTTGCCTTCCCACCTGCAGAGAGAGAATATTAATCCCTTCCTCTTCCCTGGAAATGTGGGAGCTGCCTACCATGCTGCAAGCAAAATCTGAGTTTATTTTTAAAATAGTACTGTCTTGATTTTTGTGTTCCAGGTATAGGAGAGGCCTTGATTTGATTATGTCTCATGCTGTGTTCCTTAATGACCTCTAATTATGAAACTGTGATCCAGAAAAAGCACAGTGGTTGGTATCACTGTGTAGAATAATCTGCTCCAAAATGTTCTTAGATCTACATCCACACACATCCCTAAGACTAATTAATTAATTTATTAGACTAAATCAAAACTTTCTGGTAGCAACTATATGTTGTTTATTGAATAAAAATAAACTACTGAAAATAAAGCCATAACTTTTGCATTTTACTAATATTTTAAAAGCCTGCATGTAATACTAACAACAGAATTATTTGCCTAAAATTTTTCCTATAAAGTACACTAAGATATTTTACTTACCTGGTTTCTGTTGGTTTAAAATAATGAAATCATTTATATAGTCCCTTTATGGACTCAACGTATAGGCCACATATTACAGTTGTTACTCTGGTTTAGTAGTGTAAAATTTCTAGATTTACACAGCTAAATTAATGATGACGTATAATTTAGAACTCTGATTGTCTACAGATGATTTGCAATTCTAAATTGTAATTGGCCTCGCTAGTTCAATGCAATAACTTGTACACAGCATCTGCATACAGGCTGTGGCTTGTAAACTTGCACAGAGCAGATGATGGCCATTTTATTAAATCACTAAGAACTGACAGTGTGTGGTGGAGAGCTTTGATGTGATTTGTATTAAATATCATTCTTGATAGGAGATAGTATTTTTATTAAGTAGAATATTTTTCTTGTATCTATTTAAAATGCTGAAACAAAACATAGCAAACCAACAAAGCTATGCCAGCAGAAGGGATACTGTTGAAACACATTTCCAACTCCTTGAAGAGTCATGTTTTATTGTTATTTAAGAGGATATATTGGTAGAATTAGAACTGTTTTGAAACAACACCTAGCAACAGTTCAAGGAATTAAT
Organism: Camarhynchus parvulus; assembly: GCF_901933205.1. NCBI lineage: Eukaryota > Metazoa > Chordata > Aves > Passeriformes > Thraupidae > Camarhynchus > Camarhynchus parvulus. The sequence goes on from NC_044574.1 coordinate 22,890,193, forward strand.
TTTTTGAGCAGAAACTTTACTTACAGTCTGTGGACGATTCCTCTAAATTTTCAGTATTAAAAAGTTTTGCAGTAAAATGTAGCTGAGTTTACTACTTAGAAAGCTGAAATTTGCTGCTCTTTATCCTTAGTTACTGCACTGACCTCAGGCAGCCCCAGAAAAATGTCAATGGAGAATTGCAGCCAACAAACCACTAAAGCTCCATCCTGTCCTGTGAATGTCCCATTGATTTCAGCAGTGTGGGACCCATCTGAAAAGCTTTGATGAGAAATGGTCATGTGCACTTCCAGTCTAGGATTCCTCTTTTAATTATGCCATCCTCAAAAATTGTTAGCGCCAACAGAAGTGTACACTGGCCTAGGGTTTCCTCCAAGCTTCTTTTATCCAAGAAAGCTGAGGAAAGCCTTCTGCTCTGTTTCATGTGCTCTCCATGCAGAAAGTTTAACCTATAAAGCATATCTTCCACTGTGGGATCCTATTGCTTTAAAAATTATAAACCACTGCAAACTTCCACCTAATGGAAGTGGCAGAAGGGCTGCCTTTGTCTTTAATAGGAGTAAGACTGGCACTTCATTAATGCAGTGCAGATGGCTTTTAATATCTTTCCAGGATAAGAGAGAATTCTATCAGCATATATAGGACATTATTGTCAGTTGTGTGTGAAGAGGCAAGTGGGTCTGTTTCAAACTGTCCTTTGATGATTTATGATCCAGAGGGATTTCAGAAATATAATTTCCTTAACAAGTACTGAGCCACCTCTTTGATATGTTTTCTTCTGCTAATGACAAGTCTCCCATGAAGCTCATCATACTCCAGCAATGTTTCTCAAATTGTGGATTGTGACTCCCTTTGAAGGCCTGAAAGCATTCAAAAGAGGCCATGTAACATGAGCAAAGGGAGAGTTAGTCAGCTCAGTTCTTCCAGGTGAAGTGTTGTGTTTACCTGGCTGCCAGCATTCACACCAGCCCAGCAACTATGATTTTCTTCTCATTGCTTATAATTGGCTGACATTAGTTTGGTCCCTTCAGCACATGGGCAGGATTGTTTACACTTGCAAGCAGTAATTACCAGCAATTCTCATTGCCACATCTTAAAAGGACTGACCTGCCGTCAGTTCAGGTGGTTTTAAAAAAGATGGATAAACCAGAGAAGGTTGCATTTTCAGAAATTCTTGACATATAATGCTCACAGGAGAACAGATGATAAACAGATTCCTAATTTCTTCAGAGGTAAATAGTAAGTGGGCTTGAAACTGTGGAACAGAGAGAGAAGAGGCAGAGCATTCAGCTGGCCTCTACACCTGCAGAAAAACTTACTTTCAGGAGAAAAGTGCAATTTATGAGGCAGGCTGAAAACTGATTAAAAAAGAGAGTGAAAATGGAGACTCAAAGAACAGTCATCAAAATCAAGATGTTGAGAACAAAATTAGTCATGAGTCCAAAGAACACAAAAAGAAGAAAAACATAATTGCCTAATCATCAGCACCAAGAACTGGATGAGGGACTGCAGTTACACAACCACAAGCAGTGTGTAACAGAACCCAACATGATAAGTATGTTAAAGCAAATTGCCAGGATCTGCACAGACACAGGGAATAGGAGAGATGGCCTTTCACATCATGTAAGGTGCATCACTGCCTGTGTGCAGCTCACAAACACAACTGAAAAGCCTGGCAAAGTTCTGCCCACTCAGTTTGTGTGCTCAGCCCAGCCACTGCATTCTCTCTGCAACCACGATGATCTCTCTGCAGACCTCTTGAAGGTAGGCCCTCCTACAACCACTGTCCAAGTTCTGGAACTAGGGGAGAAAATTCTTTTGAAAGGCTATGAATTAACACTGTCACTTATGAAGTTCAAGATAAGTGAAGAGGTGGTCTATTTTGCAGACTATCAAATCAGATCAGATTACTAGATCCATAATGAGCTCATTCTCACTCACATCTTCCAGTTGAATGAAGCAGGCTCAATGTCTTCTGTTGCCACTAAACAAATGCAAAAGTACAGGCAATTTCCTAATTTGAAAATTAAATGAATCTGTACTAGAACTGGATTGAAGAGAGTTTGATGACAAAACTGTATTTTTGGCACAAGGAATTATATCCCATGAGTTGCATTTAAAGATTGTGAAGTCCAAACCAGTAATCTATTCAGCTTGTGATACAAAAGGACAAATGTGTAAATGATTCTATGAAATTCTTGAGAAACTGTAGTAGATGTTCAATAAGCCACAGTTTCAAAGTGCTAAGGGCAACCATTCTTTCCTGTAGAAAGGAAGTATGAGGGCAGTGTTACATTAACTGCTACAAAAGGAAAAGGAAGCTGATAATAATTATTACCAACTAGAAGATTACTAGAATTACTAGAAGATAGGAACTAATAGAGAAATAAAAGCACAATGACCAAAAAGTAGTATGTTGTGAAGAAGAAAAATCTTCTATAGTGGATAGATTCTACAGTGTCTCTATAACATATTGTGAGATGAAAATGGTAAATTATCAGAAGCAGTATACAAAAGGAAGAAGTGTTAACTACATCTTTCTATTCTGTGCAGGGAACCATCCAACTTGGTATATAGTCATGTAAGGTAGTGATGAATGGTGAAGCCTTCAAGTTCTATCAGTCCCCCTGTTTCGCAAAACAACAGAATTCAAGTGCCAAACTTTCATTCATATCTCAAAATCTTGTTAATTAATTCAAAGATTCAAAGCTTATGTATCTGTTGGGATCATCTATCCTGCCCCCCCCCCCCACATAGCATAGTCCATAGGATTTGCATGAATCCCATCTTAAGCTACAGAACATCTACAAGGAATATACCTACTTGTAAGAGTAGAACTATGAAACAGAGATGTTTGTGTCAAAGCTTGTTTTAGTTCAGCTTCTGGCCATCAGAGTCTCCCACCTATCTGCACTGTTCACAGACTATAGCCAGATCCCTCCTTTATCTTCTTCCAGGCAAATATGACCATTATGAGGCACATTTGCCATTTCTCAGGAGTTTCCACCCTTGCTAATGGACTAGCATTCCTGTCCCGTGAGTATCCAGACTGAACACTGGACACTAGTAGTTGTTAAACCACTGCTAAGCATGACACTTATGGAAGTGTCTGCATGAGAAAACTAAAGGTGGACACAAGTATAGGCACACATTTCTTCACACTATGTCATGGTTAGTTCCACAGCACATTTTGGGAATATGTGAACCAGCTCTCTGTCAGCCAGTGCCTTAGCATGGTTTGAGGGGTATGTTGGCAAAAGTTGTTCAAGTATGGGTGAGACTACTTTGTGCAAGGGAATCCAAGTGTATGGAGGCAAGTTGTGATATTTCAGCTGTCTAGAAAGACAGAGATCTGAACGTGGCCCACTTTACTGATTAGCACAAACATAGATTTTATAAACTTCTCTAATCAATTTCCTCATATTTTTAAGTTCAAGTGTCACAGAAGTTTGTTTTTCAGTGACCCACACCACCAACTCATGCTCAGACAGTTATTCACCCTGTTTACCATGTCCCTCTGAACATCACTATTCCCCAGCCCAGATTTGTCCATGCCATGTGTATGACCTAAGATTTTTGTTCTCTCTCCAATGACTGTATATTTAACCATGTTAAAACAAGCAATCAAATGTCACTTGAATTTTAACACTACTATTTTAACATTTTTTAGTTTCTTCACCATTAACATCCTCTGAAAATTCCATTTGCACTAGTTCTCTGTGTCATCAGAACAATTTCTCGAAAAAACTTTGGTATAACAAATCTGTTTAAGGAAGAGGAACTGTCACACTTAATAATGGATTGTGCAAGTTTGCACCTGTGCAGTCATTGCAAAGTCAGCTGAACAAGACCCCAAGCACCTTAATTTGCTGACAGTAGTACTGCTTTGAGGAAGGTGCTGGACTACATGAACCAGAGGTATCTTCCAACCCAAATGATTCCATGATGATTCTACATTTGCACTCCAAGACCTGTCAGCTGGCCAGCTTTCAATCAGCCTAACTCGTGCCACGTTAATTTTGTATTGCTTGGCATTCTTAACTGCTGTCTCATGTGATGTTAGATCAAATTTGGGCATTTCCATCACACTTATCAAACTAATTCGCCATTTCATAAAAAAGGTGGCAAGTAAGATTTTCAGTATCAATTTATTTCCCATACAGTAATGATGACTAGCATAACTTGTATTTTTCTCCTTTATTTTTTGTTAATTTAGCCCTAATGAGCTCGATTTGCAATACACACTATTTGTAATACGCCCTATTCTATCTACCAAAAATTATTCTGGATTCCCAGCTCTTGCGGAGTTTCAGGAATCCCTGAACACGTGAGCAATTAGCCACTCTTCAGAAGGACTCCGCTAAGCAGCTCGAACGCAGTTAGCCGGGCGGCTTGATTTAATGTTTAACTTCTCCTCCAGTTCCTGGGAACACAGAACAGTTTCCCCGCAGCCCTGAACGCTCCCAAGTGAGGCGTTCCCGGAGCGCTCCGTGCCGGGGCTGGGCCAGGCCGGGTGGGGCCGGCGCTGCTGCCGCGGGCCGGGGCCGGGGCCGGGGCCGGGGCTGGCGGGACCCGCCCGGCGCGGAGGCACCGCCCGCGCCCTCCCGCGCCCTCCTCCTGCCCGGGAACAGCCCGGCCCCGGGGCGCTTTGTTCCTGTGCCTGTCCCTGTGCGTGTCGCTGTCCTTGTCCCGCCCTGCCGCGCCCTGCCTCCCCCGGGCGGCCCGGCCTCGCTCGGCCCGGCTCCCCACCCGCGGCGGCGGGCGCAGCGTGGCCTCTGTCCTGAGGGCCTGCAGCGGGGAAAGCGGCGCGCCTGGGACACTTCCTGCTCTTTCTGTAGCTAAAACCCTCGCCAATGAATAGTATGCGGTTCAGAACGACTTAGCGCGTGGTGTTAACATGCATATCAAAAAGTCCCATTTGTTATGCATAGCCCAAATCTTATCTGTTTTGGTGGCCAGTGCAATGCAAATGAATTCCGAGAATTCTGACCTTTTTTTCTTGCCTACTCTGTTTTTGAGTCAACGAGACATCGGCTTTTGTTCACTGTCTCCAGACACTTCCACACTATTTTTCTCAGTACCTATGGCAAATCCGGAGCCAAACACCAACATCCCTCTTTCCACCTATACCATCTGCCAGTACAGGCAGGGGACTGACATTCCCAAAAAATCACTGAAAAAGGACAACTGATATTTCTGCCTTTAGCATTGCAGTAAACAGAAGATAAATCTTTCTAGCAGTTTTTTCCCCTGCCAAATGCCAGTTAGTTTTGAAAGAAAGCTTAGTAGCTAGCCAGCATTGCGTTTTGGTAACTGACCTTAAAAATTAAAATCGTCATGCCAATTTCAAGCTTGTGAGAAAACTTGTAACTATGTCTCACTACCAGTTGCAAAATCTGCTTTAAATTTTTCACCATCAGTCCTATGGGCTTTCCTGCGGTAAACAGTTCTGCCTTTTGGTCTCCACACAACCAGTGTGTTTTGACTTCCAGTTATTGCACAAAAAAATAAACTGATTTTGTATATCAGTACTCATCATCTGTCACTCGCTGGAAGAGAAAATCTACTCAAACCAATCCTTCCACTCTCATTTTAGTCGGTATTTGGAGTACAAAGCCACCCTCCAGAACACTGCTTTTAGCCTCTCCTGATCATGACAGATGTTAAGGAGGAAGACATGGGGAGTTTTCTCTCTCCCCTGCTCTACATACCACCAGAAGTTAGGTGTCCTTAATACTGAGTTCCTTTTGCCTGAGATGTTTTCCACAAACAGTACTTAAAGACATATGATGAATCCATGGAGGATACGCATCATTCACAGCCCCTGCAGCCATAGCTCACTCAATAAATCATTGCTTTTGGCACTGGGACATCAATCCTCTCCTCCCTAAGAGACAGCCCTACCCTACATAGCCTATCTCCCATCTCATTAGGTTTCTATGCCACAGCAGAAATCTTTGGGTTGAAATGTAGCCCTTTCATTTGTGAGGGTTGATTCAGGATTGTCTTCAGAAACAGAAATGCTGAAGTTTCCTGAGAAATTTTGTATTTATGATATTGTGTGGAGCAATATTGACTGGCTAACAATAGCTCTGCTTCTGCCAAATAAAGGTATGTGGGACAACCAAGAGATTACAGGATGGACGTGGTAATCAGCCAACTTCAAGTGAGTAAGTGGCCATACACACTTATTATCCACAGCCCTATCCTGCAAGAGCTTCAACATAACCAGAAGAGTCCATCAGGTCCTGTTGAAATCAGGTTATGTCAATAGTAATAATGGTGATATAAACATGGAAAAAAAAAACAAAAAGGAAGACACAAACCCTGCCCAAAGGCTTACAAAGGAACAATCCAGACATGGGGATCTGCTTAGATGAGTGCAGGAAAGCATCAAAGATAGAGATGGAGCTCCTGAGAGAAAAGAGAGCCAGATGGTCCTTTTTCAGATGGGATCTCTGAGAACTGCTAGTAGCAGTTGCCTCCACTTTCAGACACATGCTTTGTGGCTTAGGCAAAACACTGAGGGATAAATATGTAATATCTAGGTTTCATTCTCACCCTTTGGCATGGAGGCATCCAGTGTCTTCTACAAGTTCTTTGTTTGCCCCATAAGGAGATTGAGATGCTTGTGCAGCATGGGTGCAAAGATGCTGAACATGACTTAGGAAATGCCAGGAGAGGGATGAGTAGTAAGTTAGACTTCTCCTAAAGCTCCAATGCCTGAGTCCAATCAGAGGCAAGTAAACCAGGTCACTGACCGTACACGGAAAGAGGAGGAGGAGGATGTAGTGGCAGAGACGACGCCCAGTAGCCCAGTGGCAAGAGAACTCACCCTGGAGGTGGAAGATTCAGGTTTGGATACTGTCTCTTCTGCCTGACTTAGAGCAGGAATTTAACTTCAGGTCTTCTTTCTCCTAAACAAGAAAGCCACACAGGCTCTCAGCATCAATGGCACTGCTTTGCATAAAATTTTTAAATGTTTCTTTGGCCAGAGAGGAAAAAACCATACTGTCTCATCCTGGTGTGAGATCATGCCCAGAAAGCACCAATCTGGGTTGAACAGTCCAGCCCTCATCTAGTGAATGATTAAGTATTTTATAGAAACTGAGAGCTGAGTCCCACTGCAGAATATCCTCTACTCTGTTCAATTGTGCACTTTTTACAAGAGAACTGGGTTTAGACCCAGAGGAATCAGGATTTAAATTTCTGGCATCTCTGTGTGAGGTTTGGGGGGTTTGGTTTTGTTTGTTTGGGAGTTTTTTAGTTTTCTCGTGTTTTGGGACAGGTGCAATGCAGAAGATATGGTCTCAGATTGCATGGCAAGGTGGAAGCACTTGGAGCTGTGAACGCACTCAGTAAGCAGGTATTAGCAGCTCAGAGACATTTAGAAGGAAGGATTGTATGCATGCTGACAGCAAAAATGTAGGTGCATTATAGCCTTTGCTTTTGTCAGCATCAACACCAAAGGGCACCAAGCACCTCTCAGGCTAAGCAGACCTTGTGCAGGGGGTTCTGATGATCTCAGGAATATGCCAGGTCAGGTTAGCCAGATACCAGCCTAAATATCAGTCTAGCCCTTGGTCGCTGGAGCTCAACTCCACTGTGGTACAGCAGTATCACAGAGACATGGCTCCAGGCCAGATCCACCTCCTATCCATCTGACTTGCCTGCAGAAGCACCTTCAGGGCACGTTCTAGGGCAGCCCAGCTGGTACTCACAGGGATGAACTTTATATGCACCCAAACACATTGAAGTGCACTCAAGGGCACACTTACTCCCATGCAGTGCATGGCCCTGTGTCTCTGTGAAGCCTCTGCCTGTCCTGTTTGCCTGTGCAAACGTATCCTGTGACCTTTATCAGGCAGGCAAGAACACCTGGAGTGAGACAGAAATGTCTCTTGGCACAGGTGCAGATGGGACTTGTGAGCTATCTGAGCTCAGGCCAGCTACAAGCAAGAGGAGAACTCAGATGCTTTGCTGTCAGGGGACCACTGCTCCAGCCCACCCTGGAGCTCTTGGCCTGGGGGTTGAGTACTCACAGCCCCACTGCCTCTGCTCCACTTGCAGTAACTGTGATCACCCTCCTACCAGCAGCATCACGAGGATGAACACAGTAATGTGGGGCCACTGTGGCCACCAAAACGGGATACAGGCAGGAAAGCTGATCTGACAAAGCAAAAGTGGAAAAGTAGAAGCTCTTTCCTGGAAACACTTCTGAGAAGCACAGAATGGAGAATAGGGAGGAAGAAATGAACAATCATCATTGCCAAATCCTAGCATAGCAGAGCCACAAGTCAGGTCTCAAAAGAATCATTGGATTGCAAAGCAAAATTACATTTTTGTTCCTTGTATTTTTCATCTGATTTTTTTGAGTCCCTAGGGTTCATATGCAATCTTTTCCCTCATTAGAACAATCAGGATAAGATTTTGCCTTTGTCAGTAATCTCCAGAAAACGTTGTTGTAAACAAACACACCAAACAGAACAAGGATGCCAACTGAAATGCTGAATTTTAGCTAAGAAAATTAGAATTCAAATGTATAGAATGGATAATCAGTGATGTGGCTAATTGGTGCCTTCCACAATCTGTTCTCCTCCTGTGAAACATAAGGTGATTTGTATTTCTGTCAACTGCAAGTCTGAAAGGAATGGAAAAAGAAACAATTGAGTATTTGCAAATATTGCATTCCTGTTTTTATCTATCATAGTGCTAGTATGAGAAATATATTTGAAACAATTCACCAAGTTTTTTGTCAATGTGTAGGGCACACAGATGAGGCTGTTGTGGGAAAATGCAATTGACATTCATCTTGTCTTCTTCGGCAACATCTGCCACATCCGTGCTGTTTTCATGTTCCTACATGTTAAAGTGCTCCTGTCTGGGAGAAGGCCCCACAAATCACATAGCTGAAGCACAGATCTGAGAATTTTTATGAATGTGGAAATCCAAATGCAATTGACAGCTAACAGGAAGCAAAAGAAAGACAGTTTTGTGTCTGTATTTACAGTGTGGTGAACAGGTGAGTTTAATATCAGGCGTCAAATTTGTCCAGGTAATAAATCACACCAAAATAAATCAAAGTCTTACTGAGCTGGAAACAGTCTTTTTTCTAACTCATTCTCTAACTTCTTCTTTAACATGGAGTCTTTGTTCCAGTTATGAAACTTCATATTTCTCTACTTACTTTTTCAATTTGCTACGTTTCACAGTATAGTACTATCACAAATTTATTCCAGTTTAAAAAAACCAGAAAGGATAGGGTTTTAATAATCAGTTACTGAAATGTCAGCTCAAGTTCCTGCCACTTCAACCAGGATTCAGATCCAACTCTTCTTTCTTTTCGTATGGTATCTAATACAGACATACTGCAGTATACCTTCTCTATCTACAGGTGAAATGCTGTGACTTCCCAAACTAAAAGATTGTGTGGGAAAATGTTTTGGTACCTTAAAAATACTGAAACAACCAGCTTCTCAGAGGCAGAAATTTTACTTTATTGTACTGCTACAAGTCTTCTGCAGCATGACTGCTAGGCAGTCTTCCCCCACAGAGAACTGAAAAGAGAGAGAACTAACAAAGTGAGATTCATGGATAAAGTGCATAAAACCTTTATGCGCTGCAGTAAAGCTGAGGGCATGTTGCTGGCAGCATGGTTTGCACGTCTGTGTGCATTTGCAGGGAAACGGAGATCCTAGTATGGGAGTCAGCGAGGAGCCACACACCAGCAGGACACCTCCCATGAGGGATTGCTGCACCTTTGTGCTCATGTCACCTGAGCAGCCCTGCTCAGCTGGGGCAAGGCAGAGCTCATGCACACCTGCGTGCAGGGAGCACCAGGCTGATAGCACTCACCTCAGTGACCCACCAGTGCACACTGGGCCCCTTTCCTTCATGGCCGTTTGACCCATCAGGGACTTCAACATCTGAAATTGTTATGCATCTGTAGTGCAAGTTTCTTACAGCATCCTCACCTGGGAGACAGTCTCTTCTGCTAGGCTGTGACATGCTGGTGGTGCCATCAGTCAGGTCAGTAGGGGAAATATCTAAAAGCTCATCTATATTCACGCCAGCTCCAGTTCACTTCCCTACACCCACTGTAAGAAGTCTTTCAGCTGTAGGAAACCACTCCAGCTCGCATTTGCCTCGGCTCTTTCCCAGCCAGAGCCCTTCCTGAGTGAACACAAACATGACTCAGCTTTTCCTTTGAAACAGAAGAAATTTGGTTCTCTTTGCAGTGCCACTGTGGTGTGGCATGACAGAATATAGATCTGTCTTTCACTTTGTTTAGAAGATGTGACACCAGTAGCAGTTGTAGGTTTAATTATATTTCAGCTGCAAGAGAATCTCAGTTATGGTTTTTATATCTCTTTTTGTTTCTTCTCAGAAAGCCAGCTTTAAATAGGCAAAGCATTCTTTAATATCACTGATTGTGGTTGGGTCTGACTTAGGTCCCCATGAAAGAAATTACTACTTACTGTCCAAAATGTTCATTTTGGCAGTTAAAAAATGTCTCTTTGACACAGATATATATACATGTGTGTATATATGTATATGCATGTATATTGAATAAATGTCATTGTATAATTGCATCATGAATTGTATAATTAATATTTGAATTTCATAATTAGACTGCATAATGAATGTCTTGGTACATAAATATATGTCATTATCCAAAATGTCTTTCATATACATACATCAACAGTAAAACTTCTCAGTAATCCTTAGTCAGTACCACCATGACAACATTAAAAGAAAGAAAATATATTTATGAAGGCTGGAGTCTCCTAATTTATGTCTCTCCAAAGAAAACCAACTCTAATAGTCTTCATTTTTTAAAAAACATAATAATATTCATTTTACCTTATACATGTTTCCTTTAAGCTATTGCTTAAGGATTCATATCTGTGAATATCACTCCCACCTTGGCTGAGGCCCTCTGCTCTATTTCCCTAGAACTATATAAGAGATGTTTTATTTTTTTAGTTCAGAACCAGCACCCCTCACTGCTTTGATAAAATTTCCTCTTGGTGTGTGATTGATTTTTTATCACAGTTTGTTGATAGGCCTATAAAAACACCTTGGAGCAGGAGAGGCAATGAGCAGCTCACGTTGCATGCAGCAATGGATCAAGTGGCACATTACAGTAATGAGGAGGGACATGTAACTATTCAAAAAGAGGGTGGATAAACCCAGTTCAGCTCCCAGCTGCAGCGATGCCTCACCTATGGCAGGAGTGGGTGGCTGTGGGCAGCTGCATGCTCCAAGCCCCCCTGCACAGGGCAGGTCAGCACCTGTGCCAGCTTCTGATTTATCACACCCTGGGGTTCCTGGTCCTCTCTCAACCTCTCCAGCCACCCTCCAGAACCAGTCTGGAGTCACGTGTACTGCTTCACCACAGAGAGGTAGAGCTTCCAATGAAGTCCAGCAGGCAAAAAGAGCTTCTGCTGAAACCATTGCACAAACCCAGTCCCCAGCTTTCATTAGGAACAAGTTAACTTTTATCCATCACTCTTTTCCTCTTCTGCCTCTTTCCTGCTTAGTCCACTCCCATTCCTGTGTCAGTCGTGTGTCTTTTGTGTGTCGCTTAGCTGAACATCAGTGGAAAATAGTATACTGGAAACATATATAAAACATTTCCTCTGCTGGAGAATCAACCCTCTCATGGGGGAGGTTGTTTTATTTTCCTTCATTGTTGTTCTGTGAGCAGTAAGGGAAAAGAGCTGATTCAATGGTATTTCAAAGATATAGTCCCACTTAATAAAAATTGAATAAAACAAGTAAAGATAAGCAAAAGGGAAATATCCTTCTTTCTACATTATTTGTAGTACTTCACTCACAGTATCAAGCAGCAACACAGGGTTAGACGAGTGGGGGTCTTTCTCCTGTACAACCTTGCCGTGGCAGGACAAAGCAATACACTTGCCCTGAGGTCAGAAGGCTGAGAAATACAGCCTTTACACTGAAAGCTGTTACTGCTGGTATGAAAAAAGCTGTGTATATCTGGATTTGAAGCATATTGATTAGGATCACAAACTCAGAAACCCATCTGCAAAGCACTGATATAGTATAAACTCAGTCTGACAATTCAGATAGTACCAGAAAATCCCTGATGGATTCAATTGACTGGTGAGGATCTGCAGGATCTCTGCCTGACCTCCTCTAGATTTTCACCAGCCAGGCCAGCACAGAGAGGCAACAGAAATGTGCTTGGGGTGATTACACAGAAATGTGATCCTGTGCCACACCTGATCTGAATCAAACATGTATTTCTGGGAGATCCAGTCAAACACGGATCCAGTGTTAGTAGTCATGGATTTACAGCCTGAGAAGTTTCCAGAGAAAAGACTACAGGCCCAGGAAACAGTCACAGATTCATGGAAATTGAAGGTGAAGCCAATCAGTATTGCAAATGGCTTCTTTACATAATAAAGCCTTTAAAATCGTGTTCTTTGAGAGCCGTCGCTTAAGAAGTTTTTAATTCATTTAATGCAGTCAGGTTGCATTGGTTTTCTGTCAGGCACTTTTTAAAATCCATTTCACGGGGAAAAATGCTTTTCAGAAGTCTAACAGTTGTCTGGAGGGACAAATTCTTTGCCCAATTTCTAATTTGGAAGTGTAGGGGAGAGATAATGCCATCAAATTGAAATCTAACTACCATACATATCATACAACTTCATGGCTGAGCATAAATCATGCAGCTAACCTTTCTGCTCACTATTTGCATGCCACAAGAACCCCTCTAAGATTTTAACTGAGATCAGAGCAGCTTCCTCGTTCGATCTGCTGCAATCGTCAAGCACTAGCACAGATCTTCGCAGATCTCTGCGAGGCGCCTGTGTACCGAGTTCAGAGAATCATTCCGACAACTTCAGAATGCCCTGGGGGGAGATTTTGGAAATGTTCAACTTCACCGGTCAGTGCTCCGCGTCCCAGTTGTTCGGTGGGAGCCTGTTGGTGCCCGCAGCAGGCGGAGCGGGAGCGGCCGCGGGTGTGTGCGGGTGTGCCCCGGGGCACGGCGCGTCCCGTCCCTCCCTCAGAGCAGCCCCGGGGCGCCCAGCGACAGCCCCGCCTGCCCCTCGCACGGGCACTGGGCAAAAGGCAGCCAACCCTGCCCTGGGAGCTGGCTGGGCTGCTGGGCACCCTCCCTGAGGCCAGGCAGCACCGACGGCAAACGCGTCTTGTTGTGCAGCCCGATCGTGATCTGCCGAGTCTCTGGGCTGCTGGAAATATTCGTGTTTCAGTGCAACACCCTGGCTGTAGGCTTTGGGAGACTGCTTGCAGTAATTACAGTCTGTCATAACATGAGTTTATTACAATAGTCTGTTCTTGTAATGGGCAGGAATGTTTTTACCCTTATGAAATACACAGATGCTGGAAGATTTATGCGGATAATGCAAACAATAACGCCTTTGCAGATTACAAACCACAGCTAATCTGCATATACTGTACTGAAGAAATAGCAAGAGCAGTTTATAAAGTCATCTGCCTAAAGCCAAGATTTCAGTAAATTATTTACCTTCAAGGAAGCAACATACTGTCTTTCAGTAATGCTTCTATTCATTGACAATCACAAGTTATTTGCTGGCACTTAAAAATAAAACTTGGGGGAAGGGTGAGGGGATTTGTCTGCTCAGGAGGAGGACTTCTGTTGACATTTTAAAAATGCTCAGGCCTTTCCAGGAGCCAGGTACAGCATTAGACTGTTGATGTGGCACCAAGGTAAGCGGGTTTTAGTGCCTGAACTCTATTATTATGGCTGCTGTGGCTCAGTACAATAGTTGAAGACCTTGTCTGCCATAAAATACAGGGATAGAACATAGGCAGCCAGATCTCTGCGCTGGAGCTTGCTCACAATTATGGGAGCTGAAGGTCCTTAACTCTAAAACTATTTCCTTAGCCTTTTCAATCAAAGAATCACCTAATTTGGGGGTGAAAAAATATCCTTTAATCATCCTCAATAGTACATCCACAAAGCTCTTTATAAACAGCTACAAAAACGAGGTTAAGCTGTTGGGGTTCATTTAGAACATTTTCTCTTACATAATTTGTTTCCCCAGGCTTACCTGAGTGGTAGGGTGCAGGTTATAGGCATTTTATTTGTTTGTTTCAAGAAAGGTTTTTGAAGAGGTGTAGCTCAATCCCCACTCATTGGCATTGTCTGTGACAGGCAGGCAGCTGCCACAGAAGAGGGCTTGCACAGCTTCTCAGGCTGCTTATTTCTGTCAGTGTCATCCAGGAGATGCTCTCTGTGTCTCCCACCCAAACTGCCGAACTGCCACAGTCACCTGAGCAGTGATAATCTGCACCTAGCCGTGAGAAAGATTCTGTGGCATGTGTAGAAATTCAGCTTCTCTAAAACTGATACTTTTCTCTTGAAAGTTTTTCCATCTGTGTGACAAGGTTTATAACTCCATGCTGTTATTATAGAAAAATTTGCAAAGATACTTATTTGCATTTGGCATAATGGTTCACCCTTATTGTACAGGCCCCAGTGACACCTCTTCAGTTCAGTCCCCTCCCTGCACATCAAGATGACAGCAGGACATGCAAAGAAGACAAGCACAGCAGCAACATCACTGATTCTTGGATCTGCTGTTGATTCGACCCAAGGTATTGTTACTTAAGATATTTTCCTTCTGAAAACCAACCAGGTACACACCAACCAGGCACTAGTGGGGGGACTAATCAGTATTGCTTATCATTTAGAAAGCACCACAAAAATACTTGTCTACAGAACACCAATCCAGAAGTATTGAACAAACATGCAGGATAGTCCATGTTCTGAGCAGCTCAATTTAAATACAGGATGTAGTGGGGTTCATGATAAAAAAAAAGAGAAAACAGAATAAATGTGTTGCTGAAAATGATGTTTAAAAGTTCTCTACTGAATAAATTTAATTGCTTCAGTATTGCTTTGGATTGCAGTATCCTTTCAGAGCTCTCGGTGTACTTGATGCTTAATTTTTTACTTTAATTTAATCTGTTTTTGAAATCCCAGAGGCACCCAGTATCCATAATACCTGATACAAATTAATTCTTTTTAACAACATTACATGGTTTCATCTCCTTTTATTCATTTGTTTAAATTTCCCACTTGATTATTTCATTTCATCCCACCTAAATCTTTACCACAAGAAATAGTAAGCAGTTCAACCCACATGTATTTTCTCCCTTCCACTCCATTTATCAATTGCTAGTTTATCCTCCCTCATTACCTCTCCTTGGGTTCAGGGACCTTGGTCTACTGAAGTGTTTCTGATATGAAAGCTATTCCATGTCTTAAGTGATATTTCTTCACCTTCTCTATACCTTCTATGATGTGACTGTACCCTATTTGAGAAGAGCACACTATTCAGAGCAGGGGTGTATCATAGATTTATACAGTGGTGTAGTTTTATTGCTGCAAGCAATTTGGTATCTTCAGCTGCTAGTTTAATTACATTTTGAAAAGATGCACAAAGACTAAAAAGGAAATGTAAATCTTTATCACTTCAGTCACCTCACACTGACTCTGGGACTGATATTCAAGCTTCAATTTCTAAAGACTAATTACTGATTTGGGGAATCTAACTGTCCTTCTGGAGCTTATAATGCTAAGTATTTTTGAGACTGTAAGAGACTCAGGTGCTTAGATTCTGTTTGAAAACTCATCTCTGGTTGAAAAAGAAGTGTAGTATTTTTGTTTCCTTCTTTCTCCAGATTCCTATGTGAGACTGGAGCAGGAATGAAAACTCCTTATCTTATAAGTTAAAACATTTAAAATCACAAATCTCCTCTCTGTCTCTTTTTTTTTTAACTGGCATTTTCTCTGTTTGCTCCTCAAGTATCCTAGAAGATACAACCTGTTGCTGTAACTGGCCTAAAAGAGGTTCATAGAGAACTCTATAATGTAAATATACGTACTTATATAATTTTAATGATCACACAGTAAGGAAGACTTTTCTAATTGTGATACTAGTTATAACCTATATGTAAGGGTATAATGCATAACTCCAGCACTTCTTATCACAGAGCATTTGGGTGCTTTGAACAACATCTTAAATCAGCATAGGTTCTCTGAAGGTAATGGAGACACAAAGGTTCAAATTAGATGAAAAAGGATGAAGAAACTTTCTGACCATGGGAAAATCATATCTCTCCTGTCCCTTTTCAAAGGACATCCAAAGGCTCAAATAGCATGATTTACCTTTCTAAGGTCCAGACAGACCTTGTACTACATTTGCAAAGCTTTTTGGTCACAGCCATACTGCTGACAAAGGCATTATTTACACTGACAGGTCTGATAAGAGAATGTAAACACCTTAAAAGTGCCATTCCTCTTGCACAATAAGCTGCTGGCTGCTGAATCAGCACTCTGGGGACAGCCCTTCCTGCCAACCACCTGTTGTTCAGCCTGCACCTATCTCTGCTGCCATCGCACCATTCCTCTTCTTCAGGACTGCACATAAGCCTCAGAGAGCCCAGCAAAACCTTTTGCCAGCCAGCACAAAGTGGTTGTGCCCCTTTTCTAATCCAAATATTTCATAAACTGACAAATTAGAAGATTAGCTGGGTGTGATAACTGGTAGAATCCTTACCATATAGATATTTTCTTTCAGTCAAGTGCGCTTTTCTTGAAGTACCAAACCAACCTCCCTAGATTAAAAATATAGATATAGATAATCATTGACTGGTTAAAAATATTTTTTGCGTAAGTTTGTAGGTTCCTCCAGAAGCCTCATGACTTCATCCAGATAGCAAACCACAGTACTCTCTGAGACAGACCTACTGTGTTTGCAAAACACAGCACCATCTGGAATCCTTCACCCATACTGGGTACAAATCAATTGATTGGAACTACGAATAAAGGTGTATCTTTTACTATCTTGTAAGAGATAAAAGCAGACCTGATGATATGATCCAGCAAGAGTTTACAATTGTATTATTGTATTTCATAAGCTGCCACCCCACACCTGTCAGCACAGCCCTGAGCTGTAGCTGCTGTGCAGGCTGCAAGGCAGCAGAGTACACTCTGGGTGCAGCTAACTGGTTGAGATGCCCAGTGAAAACAGCAGCTGTTGCATGGGAGTGAGAGAGAGGACAGAATCAGGCTCTCCTTGGAGATGCACAGGTGCAGCATCAGCAACACGTGCTCCGACATGGGACATTCCAGCTAGATACAAGGAAATTACTGGCACTGTGGAGGGAGCCAGGCGCTAGCACAGGCTGCCCAGAGAGGCTGTGGAGTCTCCATCCTTGGAGGTATTTAAACATGGTCTGAGCAACCAGCTCCAGCTGACCTGCTCTGAGCAGGGCAGGGGGGTTGGACTACCCAATATCCAGAGGTCCCTCCTCAGTTACTCTGTGGTGCTGTCAGTTTATGGCCAGTTACTATATTGCAGTTGAAGGAGCAATAATTAACAAGGTTTGAAGATTTTTCACATCACTATAACTATCCAGGGGAAGTACCAAGAAGAAAACAACCATTACCTATTTAAATAAGAGAACAGAAATGTAGATGTTGGAGAGATTCTTTCCAACCAAATTATCAGCTGGCAGCACAGCTTCTCAGGAAATGGAGTTCACTAAGACATGGGGAACTTCCAGCATTCTAGAGCGTGTTTTTAACCAGATTTGAGATGAAAAATGTAGATCATATATTTTACAGAAATAATCCAAAATATTTAATTTATCAGAAAATGTTAATAGTGTTAAAAGATCATCACACAATACAGACATGCACATACATGCGTGAACACAAATGAAATATAAATACACATGGAAATACAACAAAAATAGCAACACTAAAAATTCAGGAAAAGTGATGCAGAGGAATCAAAATAAAATAAGAAGAAACTATCCAAGTGGAATATCACAATTCAATTTTGAATTTCTTTGAAATTTTCCCATGGAAAAACCCATTTGTTTTCAACATTCTTCTTTGTGAAATACATCTTGTACCCTGTGGAGCAGCATTTTCCAAAGGGAAAGTTCAGTTTCAAAACTTCACATCAGTTCTCTTCAGGTATTCCTCCAAGAGTCAATATCTTTGAGGAATATGAGTACAGCTCCTGTTTTCCTGAGCCACAGTTTTCCTTTCATCACAATAAAGCAGTGAATTCTTTACATTTGTTACACATTCCTGTAATGTTTCACAAAATGGCATCTACAAATTTTACTGCCCTGTTTCTTTCCGGACCACCCTAACAAACAACTTCTGCTTTATTTTTAGAATTAGCCCTTCTTGCTGGCTTTTATTTTCCTGTGCCACCCTAGCATGATTTACTGCAATTCAAGTTTAACTCTGAGTTAGCTGCACTGCACACCTGACTCTGTGGCACGAATAAAACTTACTGATTTCCCTCCGAGCTCTCATCACTCAGGCTATTTGAGTACCCCACGTGCTGACGAACAAAAAGGACATAATTAATGTAACTTTCTTACTTCAAAGTATGGAGGAGACTTAATGAAATTAGCTTCCTAGAGATCCTAGCAATCAGTCCTCACTACATTAAAAGCTGTGACCCTATGCATTATGTCCCCGGGTGTAAGCATATAACATTTATGGATGTGAGTTATTGCCCAGAAAGGAGATTTGTGCTTCCAGTGGTATAATGTCACTAAAGGTTATGGCAGAAGAACTGAAAGTCTCTGTATCACAAGGTTATAAAGACCCGTGATGTTTCAAACTCATGGTAGTAAACAATGAGTGGCTGGGGCCACTGCACAGTCAGTGTCTGAAGCAGCTGCTGCTCCACAGTCGGTCAGGAAAAGGTTAAGATTTTCTGGAAGTGATGTCTCCACAGATGGCAAATTCCTCTTTCTGTTCAAGTAAGACTGTCAAAAACAAAACAACCTCTTTCCCAGAGAAAGAAAACTAATTTTCCACGAATTCAACCCTTCTTTCTTCCACCATTTCCTCAGCTGTTGATTCACTGCCAGCTCACTACATCCTCAGCCCTCACTCGCAGTGGTTCTCAGAAAAGATTGTGTTTGCTGCTTGCTGTTGATTCCCAGCCCTGCTTACCCTACTCTTGCAGTGAACATTACATTCCCCTTCTCCCTGCTCCCATTCCTACTTTTTTTCTCTTCCCTTTGTGGTTCCATCCCCAGTTTGCAATACCATGTGCTGTTCAAGCAAAAGATGCTACCTCTCCCTAAAAAATCTGACTCATTCATAGCACTGAACTCAAAAAGTTAATTGCTGCAGGGATTTATTCACTTCAACAGCATCAAGCTAAGCCTCTTTTTCTGATGATTCAGTTTCAAATCTGTGTGTAACCAGCTTTTTTTGCAGATCTTCTCTTGTTTTCCCGTGACAGTCTTCATTTGCTTCATTAAGATCTTTAAACTCAGCAGATTTCAAGAGCTGTAGGGCTGATCTTTTTTTCCCCTTTCAGCCTTCCTCCAAGGCTTAAAAGGCTTCTCTTACATTCTTCCTTTTGTTTTTTGTCATGTAAGAATCATCTGTAGATCATAACTAGTAGGAACTCAACCATCACAATTAAATGTCTTAATGAAGGCCTGTATCCTTTTGTGAATGCCTGAACACTCATCTGTGAGAATGTGGATGTGCAAATTTTCCATTTCTATGACCCTAAAACTTTCTCAGTAGCAGACCCATTTCTCCAGGAGGTTTTGTAGCTCTGTTCATAGTCTATGGCCCAGGGCCATCGATAACTTAGACATAACTGGACTTCCAGTCAGTTTCATACTCTCACACAGTTATACAAATAAGGGGGGTTATGTTCTAAGGATTTATATAAAAATCTGCTCAATAACATAAATAGCCTTTATTAGGTAAACTAGACAGCAGGATAACAAAATTTTTGCTACCATAACTTGAATGATAATGTGGAAATGTGAAAAAACATATTTATGTGAGAGTGCCACATTTTTTAGGAATTTACATGGAATTTTGAAATCTCAGTCTTTCTGTAGGTCTTGGCTGGATGTGCATGCAGATGTTCATTTAGCTTGTGTCTACACAAGCAAAACTGGAGCTGCATACTGGTGTGGCAGAGGCACTGTTAGTGGCATGGCTGGCAATGTTTCCATCATTTTCAAGGAGTGAAACCTCATATAATTGCTTGTTGAACACATACAACAACTATAGCAGAACTGAGGAAGAAAATTCCCCAGCTGAGAAAGAAAATCCCCAACCAAACTATTCATGCAGATGGATCCCTCCAGCTCTTGCAAGCAGACACCTATTTCAAGACACTTAACTTCAGTGCTGTGCTAGCCCATTGGATATGCCACTTTCAAGTGTATATTCTACCTGTAATTCCCATGCACAACACTCACAGGGGCTCCTCTTCCAGTCTCTTTCTGCAGGCAGCTATACTGCATGAACTATGCAGTGGGTACACTCACAAACACTGGCTTAGCTCTGTGTTGTTCAGCTGATGAGTAACTTGGAAGAGAGAGGCTGTGTGTGCTTCAGAGCTCAGCTGAACAGGGCAACTTCTCCAAAAAGTGTCAGGGCCCAGGGACAGCTTTGATCTTAGAGCAACTAAGACACCTGTAACAGAAAGCTCCATTTCTGAGAGAAGAGCCTGCAGAAGACACCTGCATTCAGGAAAAGATAAATACTTTCCAAAGGAAAATAGTGAAATCCTTTTCTGGTATTATCACATATTTTCTAACTATATGGCACACAAAAATTATTACTTCACCATCTATTCCTACTGTCTGTCTATGTTTTGAACTCCACTTTCACTCCCTCCCTAATCAGCACCTCTCCCAAAATCAGTGACCTCTGTTGGTGCCTGACTGCCCGAAGTGCTCTGTGTGCCATGCCTTAGCTGGCTGGTTCACTGATGGCTGTGCCAGGTACTCCTGATGGGAGGGGCCTTTGTGGGCCAGAGGAATGGAAAGCAGTCTCTCATTTTGCTAATCATAATTCCAATAATCAAACGGGATCCACTGATGTTTTTCTTAGCCCTATTTTCACGGTAGTAACCATGAATTTTCATGTAGCCTTTGAGTAAGCTGTGCTGGCTGCCCAAGTTCTTTCATTATGAATTCTATCTATAGCTGTTGATCACTGGGCTTCCCCAACTCAATCAAGAGTAAAATCTAGCATTCTCAGGCTCAGCTAAGGAGCAACCTGTTTCCCTAGCCCCCAAATGAAGTCAAGACAGTCAATTTTTACATTGGAAAGTCCTTTAAAAATACGTCTCTAATAACTCCAAGGAGTTTCTTAGTTGTTAAATCAAACTATCCCATGACAAATTCTCACTTTTAAACAGAATACAGTCTCATAATTCTTGCATTTCTGTAGATAAATGTTAAATGAGGACAATGTGGCAAAATTCCAGATATCTTGCTGAAAGCAAAAAGGTTAATTAATCCTCAGTGTAGTTTCAATCATGAACAAATAAAAATGTTTAAAGAGCTCTAGGGTTTAGATTTCAGCAGAGGCTGATATGCATGCAGCAAGACTGTGATGTTCTTCATCAGTGTCTGGTGCACAAAGATTTTTCTGTACGAGTCCCAAAATTCAGAATTTAAGTGTTATTCACATAACCAAGCTTAGGTTGAATGGCTGAGCCAAGCTTACCAAGATGTCAGGACATCCTTCTAGTTTTGACTCCTCATTTCTCTTCTTTACCATCCCTCCACAACCTGATCTCTTTTCCCTTCAGAGATCACTGCTGTCAGTTCCACACCAGGGACAGGCTATGACCACAATCTGGCATTTCTAAGGACTGCAGACCCAAGGGTGTAGTCCATGACAGGAATTTGCCTGTTAAACTTTGTGTCCTAAGACTATAGTGACATGAAAAACCCTTATTCTTCTACCATTCCTGTCCTAGACACTGAATTTTCCCAAAAGTCTGACTATTTTTTTTATAGAAAAATAAGTGAGGCATTTTGTGCCATATTATAATTGGACAAACATTGAGTGAAAGATCCTAATTTCTAGACTGATAGTTCTGATCCTACAGCAATCAGAGGAGCTTCTTGCCATGAGTTTGGTGGGAATAAAATCAGCCCCCCGATCTCATGAATGATGCCTACAGGTGAGTTTGTATTTACTGCTGGCTGTTTGGGAGTGTGGCATATGAAAAGTCAGACCTGCAGCTGCTGTGGGTGTGCAGCGAGCATGACAAGCACAGGGAGGTACAGAACAAGGTGGCACACCCAGCATCGTTGGTTAAAGAGCTGAAATCTGATGTCTTTGCTGAAGGACAGAGAGCACTATTAACGTGCATCACAAGGATGTAAATTTGAGCTGTGAAACAGAACTATGAGATAAGCCACAGCCAAAACTATAGATCTGAGTTTTGTATCTATCTGCTGTGGGAAAATAGAACCTGGAGTACAAGAACACTTAAATCCAGGGCCTAGGACTTTGCACTTGAATCTAATTTTCCCATCTTATTAGGTTTTTCAAAACTACGTCCAGATTTGATCTAACACAAATTCAGACCCAGACCCAAAATCCCAATTCAGACTCAACTCTACTGAAAATGAGTTACCCAGTTTATGCCATTTAAATCCAAATTTATCCTAGTTTCTAGGAAGTTCAACCTCAATTAAACTGATTCTAAAGTTCTATGGTGAAGTTAAGGTTCATATACTGGAAACATTTGGAGAAATTAGGATACCTAGAGTAAGAGGAAAACACAAGGGTGAAAAGCAGAAGGAAAATATTGAGAAGACCAGCTGACTGCCAAGAGAGGGTAAAGAAGGGGACACTATTTCATGGCTCTGTTCATATTTCTATCAGGTAGGACATAGTAAGTTCTAATGTGGATGCTGTGGAGATAACATGAAATGTCTATATTATAATAAATCTTGGTTTTCAGGTTCTTCCTGGAATGAGAACATTCCCATTCTAACCAGTTCTGCAACTGGAACTGACTTGTATCTCTCTTGGAAATGATGGCACCTGACTGCTTCACCCTGTGAGAAGGTATTTAGTATTGTAGATAGCTGACACACTGGCATGATGCTGTAGAAATGTCATGAATACGGGGTAACAGAACCAAGCAGAAGTAACTTAGTACCAGTGACATCTCTTCAATGGTGAAAGACCCTTATATTAAAACCCTTATTTTAAATATGGTTTCTTCTAAACTGAAATAGTAAAATTTTTTCTCCAGCCCCTGAGAGGATCACTTCCATAAATGGAGACACATGTGGAATATTACTGTTTCACTTTTGCTATTCTTGATAGAGAAGGAAACCACAAATCCTTGATTGCTCTGTACTCAGAAAGACAGAAGGAAAAACACTGTGACCACTTGCTGTGCAAGCACAGCCTGAGATGTATGTAAAAGTTGGTAAGAAATAAAACCCTGTTTCATTCTCAGTGAGACCAAAGGTATAAACCTCCTCACACGTGGCGTCCCCTTGGTCAGCAAGATCCACACAGGCTGGTGAATTTGGCAGAAACTGTTCTGTGTTAGTGCTCACTCTCTCTCTTGTGTGCTCACCACTGAAAGTAACTCCTCTAGGTGCTGCGCAGAACCAATAAGGTCATTATTCAAGAAAGAAACACTCAGAGTAACATGCAAAAAGCATCTTGCAACTGCCTTTAGAAGGACAGTGACATTGCAGAAACCAAACAAAATTATCATGTGACACTCAACATGATATTGTGGGTTTTTGTCCTTATCATCATCACATTTCTGTTTGCCAAATTATCCTGTGCATGTGTGAAACTGTGCATCCAGCCTTGTTGCAGTTGTTGCTGTACTGTTTTGCCCACTCTGTGCAAAGCTTTGGCACACATGGACCAAGTGCAGATTCAATAAGACCCACACAGGGCAGCGATGGCTGTGCTGCAGAAACACTCAGGGGTAAGAGCAGGGCCATGCATGGAAAGGGAGCCCAGACTACGTGCCAGAGAAGCCTTGATAGGATAAAGAAGTTTTAAATTTGTAGGATGGTTGTAAAACCCAGCTAAGACTTGCATGGGACTGCTGTGAACAGCAGACTGGATGGGTTCTCTTAAAAAAAAAGAGAGGAAATCCTAGCAGTGTTTAAAATTTTTGTGAAAAGGAGAAAGTAAAAGCAGTAGCTACAGAAGAAATTGAGATCAAAGATGGAGATTGTTTTTTTTTAAGGGGGAAAAGTTAAAGACTTGTTTGCATTATGCAGCAAAAAATCCCAGAACAAAGAGAAATGAATGTGGTAAGCAGAAGAGAGCAGAGATGGAGGGGTGCAGCCAGAGATCAGCCTCCAGCAGGGGTGTATTCCCTGCTTCTCATGGCGCACACTGCTACTACCAGTCATGGGGTGCCTGTAGCTTGAACAGCACCACCATTTTCTCTAGAGAGCGGCTTAACTGATCATATTCCTCTTTAACCATTCTGGAATGTATTTTAGGACCTTTTGGTTGATCATTGCAGTGGACCAAGGAGCAATAATGACAAATCTGACCTGGGCTCTTGCACCTGGGAGCGTGGGCACATGCAGACTGGGCATGGCCTGTGCTCAAAGTACACTCAGCTTTTTAAAGTCTGTTTTCCCCAGATTGATGGCATAGTCTGGGAAATGAAATCTTGTCTCTGGAGCATTACGCTGGGACCCACAGTTTATTTTTAATTCCATGCCTCATACAAAGCAATTTGTTGATGACTACTCACATAGTGAACTGAACAGTTACCCACACAGCAATTGCTGGGAAGTATCTTCCAAATTAAAACATTAATAATTTTGACACATAAGGAAAAAGTTAAATTATGATGAAGCTTTCTTGGTTTTTTTTTCCTTTTTGTGAGACATTCAACATTTGTCTCAGCCCCAGTGTTATTTAAGTGTACTTGGTGCTCACACAAGAGTTTGGGGCTGTTGAGCATCCCAGAGGGCTGGGGACATAAGTCCAAGGCTAAACTTTCCTTAAGAAAACATTTCAGGTTACCTTTAAAATGATAGGCCAAATGGCAACCATAAAACAAGTAATAAATTACTATCACAACCAGAGCCCTGTATCTCCTCTGCAAGCAAACATCTGAACAAGACCAAACTACCGGTAGCGCAATAAAACACAAAGGGTGTGGAGTTTGTGTAACATGAAGACATAATTTCTGCTTCATGAATCTACTTATAGAAAGAGGAATGAATTTCTGGGAAGTAAGCAAGTTCATTTAAACAGAAAATAAACTTCAAAAAGAATCATAAAAAGGGGAGGGCAAACACAGAGATCACTTTGTTTTGGACTCTGTACAATTGCTCAATAAAAATGTCTGCTATTCAAATTTAATTTTTGGTTTAAACACTGCAGTTTCTTTTGCTGCTCTTGGCAAAATTATGTTCTTATCCTGGAGGCACTTCTGTCATTACTCTCTTTCTTAGCCTCTGAGCTTAAGGCTTCACAGAGATACCAGAGTTCATTCCCACAGACTGGCCTCCAGGACTGTGGTTGCTTATAGCTTATCTGAAAGTGTGGACTGATACTTTCAGATATAGACACCACATCTGCAAAACCACTACAAGTTAGCTCAAAGTTTGAGAAACTGGATGTGTCACTACTGCAGAAAAGAAATTTCTTCATTCTTTCTTTTCAAGCTACAATATAGATTTCAACTTTAAGGAATCTATTTCTGATTTTTAACCTAAAAATGCATATCTTTAGAGCAGCAGAGGGTTAGCTGGCAAGTCAGCTCCTGGTTTTTTCCTGTCTCTGATTGTAATTCTTCTTTTGAAAAACTATTTGTGATCCTCTTCATCCAGGCATATCAATCATTTACCAACAAAAGAAAGATTTTAATTCTTATCAAATGTTGTAGCTGTATTTTACCCACAATTTCCCTATTCTCCTGAGTGCCAAACCAGCTGACATTTATGGATTTAACTATTAGCATACTATACATGATATATCTTAACTTACATATGCAGTCTTTGTACAGTGGCAAGGATTGCTGGTTTTAATGGTTAAATTTCCTATGGCATTTAGTGGACCTAGCTACCTACGGGGACCTACCTCATTTTCCTGCCTTTGAAAATCCAAACCAATATTAATATCGGACAGTTTTTATAGCAACTCTTTTAATACCCAAAAAAGACAATTGGTATTTGCATACAACAGATCCCAGAGGTCCAAGAAGATAAAGAAAACCAAAATCACAACACAAAGTCCACTGGAGGCAGAGCAAAGACATAGTATGACCCTAGGGACATCAGGATCATTTTGGTCATCTGCTACACTGAAAGCTGGGAAAAAAAGTAAAGTTCCTTATTTACCCATGGGCTTATCCTTCTCTTGTGAACATCAAACTCACCTGGAGCATGAAATGTTTCTGGACACTATGGCATTGTTTTGGTCTGGTTAATATTTCTTTTTGTAAAGCTTTTTATCTTGTTTTTCAAACAGTGCTAGCACCAAAATGACCTGCCAGCTTTTCTTTTTAAAGAACTATGACTGGTCAGATTCCTAGGAATAGCTATTTAAGCCAGAGGGCATGTGGTAGCCAAAAATCCTCCTCACATATAAACAAGTAGTTCCATAAAACTTTGCTGCAGGCAGAGAAATGTGGCAGATAAGGCACTGCTGGATGACAGCTACATTTTCCTCAAAGTAGGAAAAACAATGTCACAGCTCCCAAAGGCCCCATCTCTGTAGGCTTGAAATAGAGCAAAAAATTAAAAAGAATGAAAAAGAAAGCAAGCACTGTTTTCCATTTCTCAAGAACTGCCAGTAATAAAAAGACAATGGATAAGCCTTTCTCGCACTGTATGTAATATTTTTGCATCTTCGTTACTGTTATGTATACACAGCATACACAGAGATGTCAAGAAAAATACTACCATCAGTGGAACCACAGAGTTGAGAAAACAAGCACTCCAAGGCAGGGAAAAATAGTCTTAAGATAAAATGCTATCCCTGAACTTTACCCTTCTATATTTATTCTAAAATATTGGATTGTTATAGAAATAAAGAGAAATATTGGTGATTCCAAGAGGACAAAAACCATAAAAACATTTTTTGTACAACTCAGCATATTATCCTTCACCAAAAGTAATGTTTGGTCCTTGAACATCTATAAGCTGTAGAACTTCACCTCCGCTAGATTTCTGCAAGCCTGTAATATTTGAATTGCAGAAGTGTATTAACTAAGCTAACTTTGGTTAAACTGTCTTATTGCTCAGTTATCCTTGCACAATGAAGCTATGGTTTCATACGGGGAAAAGTTATTTAATGTGTTTGTGATGCCTGGATAGGCTACCTGGAACAGAGGCTAGACAGTGTTAGAGGAATAAAGTAGGTATTTATTAAAAGGCCTTAAAAGGATACACCTTGGGCAGTGCAAGAGCCTGGCTGGGGCTCGACCCAAGGTGGACCCAACATGGATGACCAGTCACAAGTTTCCACACTTTTATGAATTTTGATCCATTTTCATACTGGGGTTAATTGTCCAATTACAGCTTCAGGTTATGAAGTCCCATCCTCCCAGACTGCTCTCCTCAATTTGCTGTTATACTTTTTGGGCCTGAAGCTGCAATGGTGTCCTTGGTTCTCAGGCTAGAAAAGGATTTTTTGTGAAGAGAACTTGCTAAATTCTTAATGAAGAACGCAGTAGATACATTCTCCTTGCTGCAAAGGGACAAGATATAGAACTCAAATTTAGTAAAACTGTATACCTTTGGTATGAGGATTTAGAAATCCAAACCAAAGATCTCCCTTTAGTACTCAATACTACTACTACTACTATCCTTTTTTAACCCACTCTTATGTTAATGGTCTCATAAACTGGGCAACACACACCCTGAGTACATCCTTTTTTTTGTTTGCTTGTTTGTTTTTGTTTATGTGAAATAAAAACAATAATGAATTAATTAACTGTCTGCATTGATATCAGTCAGTGACAGTTAATTAAGTACTTTACAAATGCACCATTGAACAAAGTGTTCCTGTAGGTTAAAAATAAATGAAATGTAATATTAATTTCTGTGTTAAGGGATTAGAAGCAAGGATTCCTGCAGCATGGTGGAAGTTATCAACTAAAACCACAGAAGAGAAAACAGAGGATACCAAGACCACAGGAAATCCATTAGACCCAAATGTGATTATGTGATTACTTATTATAAGTAATGTGGTCCTGGAACATTTCAGATAAAATGTTTCCTCTGGAAATGGAACAATATTCATGGAAATGTGCATTGCTTCACCCAAATCTGAAGTATTTTGTGTACAATTCTGGTCACTCTTTGTTCAGAAGGTGTTGCAGTGCGATGCAGTTCCCTGTTTTAGCTGTCCTGGTCCTTTCCCAGGTGGGGCAGTACCTTCTCCCTTCCCCTCTCCCTTCCTCCTGCTGAGAGCTGTCCGTCAATCTCAGTAGGCCAGCAAGGCCATCGTCTGATAGGCGAAGTTCAAAAGATGCCTCTCAGCCCTGGGGACAATTGGCCTGTCTAGGTGTCATTGTCCCCTGAGACTTCCCCCCTCCTACCTGGTTGGCGGCACACCGATCCCTTCCCTCCCCCTGTCCCTGGGGTTTAAAAGGATGCTGAGACTATGCAGTCACTATTCTGTGGAGCTGTTACCAAGATTCAGAGATCAGTGACCCTGGAATAAAACTCTGGATTAAACCCTCCACAGAATCCGTCTCCTTTTCATCTTCACCTTGCCTAAAGCTTCTCCATCAGAGGTAATATCTGAATTCCTGCTTGTCTGGACTTGTCTAAGTGCCTAGCTGCAACATACAGCCAGCCAAAGGTGTCTCTGAGGTGAAACACAACAGCTGCCGCCTCTGGCCAAGCAGCAAGGTCCAGAAGAGCCCAGGCACGTTCCACCCAGTAATATTGGGATTTTATTCCAATAAGAAGGGATGAATTCAGGATGCAAAAGCAGTGCAGATGACTGGCATGAGCCAAAGAATGGATAGGCCACCATACATGAAAATACAATAGGCTCATTTGTTTAGCCTAGAGAAGTGAAGGTCATTAGTGAAAATGGAATAAAGCATAACACCAAAAAGCTAAAATAACTTTTTCAGCTATTGCATGATGCTGACACTTGATGGAAATTGGAATTCTGACATTTTTACAATAATGTAGATATTTAACCAACAAAGAAATATATTTCTAAAACAGACACTAAGTGAAAATGGAAACCTGATTGCTTTACAGAGAGACACAACTTCTGAGAGGGATTATATGACACAGTTCTCTGCAACAGGAGAAACACAGACTTGATCATCCAAAATGTCTTTTTGAATTGTGTCCTCCTACCTAATAGGTATTAATCCTATAGGTATGGTATAGCCCATAGGTTTAATGGGGTTCAGCCATCCACAGAAGGCTGGGCACCACCAAAGTTTCAAGGCCTGCAACAGCTGGCAGGTATTACCACCTCAAAATCACTTTTAAATTCAAATGGAGAGCTCTCAGACAATGTTTACTCAATGTTTACCATTTTCCTGAAATCCCTCTTGTTTGCTATGGCTACAAACGTGCTGCCAGTGGCTGTCCCTGTTAAAAGCAGCTTCCAGAACCCAGGTTACCCAGACTGTGCTGAGCCAGCCCAGGCTCCTCTGCCCAGTGACACAGCCCTGCTGCAAACTGCCTTGCACTGAGCACAAGCACTCAGGGAGCTGGAAACCCTGCATGGAGCACACAGCAAACCTAGAGGTCTGTGGGAGGGACTAGCAGTGTTCAAGCAGCCAGGATTTGGAAATTTTGGCTTTCGGGAAGAGGACAGTTTGTTAACATGAGCTGTGGATCCTGGAGCATTCCAAGCCTGGCTTTTTGACTTCAGCCTGTTTTTATCAAAGACCATTTTTCTTTTGAATGGGGTGGTCCCACCCAGGGGTCACTTTCTGTTGTATCTGCAACCTTGTCACCACAAGGTGAAACTGTAGCTATTGTTTAACTAAAAAGTTTTGCCCACCTACAGCCATCGCCTGCCATTCCTCCTGCAATCTCATTAAGCTGCTTTGCTTTGCTGACACCAGCGCTGCCAAAAAGCTCAGCTGGCGAAGGAGCCTGTGTTAGTAATGTGGCTGGCATTCTGCCTCCTGCAGCTGAGGTCACTTCTGAGTCTCTACTGGTCCACTTGGATGGATGGCCTAAAACTCTCTCCCTCTGTTCATCATCCCAATGATGTAGCAGGCTTGCAACTGACTATTGCACTGGCCTTGCTCTCTAGCAGTGATAACATCTATAACTGCTAATTTTCTTGCCTTGTATCTTCCCTAGCCAGCCACCAGAGTGTTGAAATACTTCATGATCCTGTGTTCCCATTCTACTCAAAAGCCCCAAGCAGCCCTGCAGGCCATTCCCCCTAATTCATGGAAACAGCTTTGCTGGAAGATTTTACTTAAATTGTTTCAAATTTGTGCTAGAATGCTTCTTTTCCGGTTCCCTTGTGAAACACTCATCACTCTCACTCACGCGGGTCTTTTGATTTCAGAGGCCAGAGATGTGAAGCACAAACTCTGCCTTTGCGCAGTTTATAAACAACTGTAACTTCTAGGATGGAGTCCATTTCACTTCACCTTAGCTATTGAAAAGTCAGCCTAAGCCAATAATTTAGATTATCTCTATAATGGTGGGGAAGGAGAAATTTCTTTTGGAAGGAAAATGTCTCCTACACTGACACATTGGGAGGTCTTACCCTTTGGAAAGGTCTCTCTCCATTAAATACATGTCTAGGACAGCTAACACTCAGAAACAAAGGTAGATGAATCTGATGATCGATGGTTTATGTCTTGACAGAATTTTGTAACAGAAACTAATTGTTTCTGGTTCTTAAGAGCTAAGGAAAACTTTGTAGCCCATTTCAAAGAAGGTGAATAGAAACATATAAAGAACATTCGACCTGTCAAAAGACAGACTGGCAATCACTGTCAAAGTCACGAGACGAAGACAGGAGATCCTCAATCACAATCCTGTGTTAAGACCATTAAACCATGCCTCTTTCAACAAACACCTTTCTACTTGTTGCCTGCAAACATCAACAGCAGTTTTACATGGGTTATTAATTGCTTGTAGTGCCTTGCCTAGAATAGAGTGATCACACCTAAAGGATTTTCTGTATCTGGCTGGCCAGTCCATGCCCCTTAACCCTGTCAAGCCAGCTTGAAGAGAGCAGTCAGGTCCCACATCCAGAGCCATTCTAAGTGATACTTCCCTGCTTCAGGTTCAGTAAAAATTACAGTGGAGACACAGTTGTACCAGAAAAGTGTTGGTTGATTTCTGGGGTTTCTTTCCCCCAGGAAAGAAGGGATATGATCAAAAGCAATGTTTCCACTGATCTTAACTGTGGAAGGCTTGCCAGCTCCAAACATATTTTCTAGAGTAGAGCAGACCTCAAGCCTTCACAAGTACTATGTCACCTTCCATACATAAAAGTCAGGCCAGTGAACCTTCAAGTTCTTAGGTTATCCAAGCCACTATGTGTATATCTGTAATAATATACACATTTACATATATTTGAGTGCACCCACTCTAAAGTAGGTACACTCAAATATACTCACTCTCAAGAAGTGTTTGAATGAGCACACACATAATTTTATTATTTTTAGGAGTAACTCTTGATTCTGAAATACTTGTTCTTCTAATACTTGTATACTTCTAATGAAGTATACAGCTCACCAGTAATTTGTATGCACCTAAAGGGGAACTCCAACAAGATATCTTTCACTTTATCATGCTGGACTTAGCCTTCTGAAAAGACTGACCAGATCAGGAAGGGAGAGGTGTGTCTATAAAGCCAGGGTGAATAATTTGTGGTGCAATGTAGTTGTAAAATCACTGGGCAAATACCTACTGTATCTCTAACCCATTGAGTGATGTGGAGTGCATGTTGTGGAGAAGCTCAGCTGTGTCATTCCAGAGGCTACATGGAGTCCTGAATTTTTATTGCCAGCTTATCAGAAAGAGTCATAAGAGAAAGGAATTGCTCTTTTTCAAACAGTTCAGTAGCTGAGAGCAGAAAACAGTGGGTTTGTTTGTGATAAGGACAGCACTACACCCTGCACTCACTCTGCTACTGTACAGAAAGAGAAAATATAAGAATGCAAAGCAGTAGCATTTTAATTTCAGGTTGTAAATGTTACACCCTGCTCTTCATGTCCATGCTTCATGCTGAGGAATAGCTGCAGAATGCCAGACAGGAGCTCTTTTCAAACAAAACTGAGGAAAACAACACTGTTTCTCTGCATTTAAACTCCCTTCTCATGGTAAGCAATAGCCACACCAGCAAGCCACAAAGCAAGAGACACCTTAATGGTCCAGGAAGTTCAGAGATCTTTGAGTTAAATATTGAGCAATGCAGGTGCAGGCTGCAGATGGGAGGTTGGGGTGTGAAAGCATGCCAAGTGCATAACAAAACTCGATTGAAAGAAGCCAGTATTAAGATCTCAGTCTGAATTCATTGCACATAGATGGCAGGAATTCCACAGATAGCCTGTGTGAAACAAGAGAGTTTTCAAGGTTCCTCAGTGTGCGAGCCACTGCCATAAAAAGGGACCTGCATTGCTTTGCTCTCTCTCAATTACAATTATCACTACACACACCCAAGGATATCTTCTACTAAATATGCAGGGGCAAATAGCTTCTTGATGCAACACAGCTCAGGTGACTGTATTCACAGAATCACTGGTTTTCAAGATTTGTGTCTAATTATTTCAGAATTGAGAACTGAATATTTTGCTGGTCTTACCCCATCCTGCTATTTAATCTGTAAACTATAGGAGGTAATAACAGAGGTGAGTCTGTTACACATAAAGCTTAGTGAAGAGAAACCCTACCAAAGTAGCCCCTTGCATTTCCTGGGAACCATTGACATACTGGCATTTAGCATCTAGGCCCTTGTTCATGCAGTGGTTTTGATATGTAGAGCCTTGTGCCTGCACTAACTACTCCATTACTATTGACACATATTTAAAAGACAGGCTTTATGATTTATTCTTCATGTCTTATGTTTCTTTGCTTAGGTTCCAATTCTTCCTAACCTTTCCAGCCAGCATTTTAAGTTTACACATTATCAATTATTATACCAGAAATATATGCAGCATATTAGGTTAGACTAACACACAAGCCTTTGTAGAATGTAGGAGACTTCACAAAGACTGAAATTCTATCTCCTCAAGTATCTTTGAAATTACACCTATACTTCTATTCCAGCTTAAGGATGTAAAAAGGATTTATGCATGAATTGGGCTGTTGCTGGCTATTAGCACATGGGGGAATTTGGTCCAGTGGGTGTGTATGTTGATTTTCCACTCTAGAATTTCAGATCCTCCCAATTCTTCATTACGACCTGCCAAGATTGCTATTGTTAGGTTTGGTTTTTCTGTACACATGAAGAAAGATTTATAACCTTTATGGTCAAAGTCTTCCACAACAGATCCTTTTCCATTTGCCTTTAACTCTCTTCCCCAGCCCTGATCATAGCTGCTTTAAAAAGTTTAAATGGATTGATGATGTTTTTATTAATTATTAATGTAACTAAAAGCTAGTTTATTAACTGTGTAGGTCTTGGTTTCTGGAGTACTGGGGAAAAAGCATATCACTGAGGACTTCTCTGAGCTGATGGTGTCAATATAAGAGGTTCTAACTTTCTAAAGTGCATATTTTTGAGAACTTCTACCTCCAAAGGACTGGTGTTTGCCACAATTTTCTTTGGAAGATTTGAGAGTTTAAACATTTCACACTTAGCGGCAAATTTTAAAGCATTTTTTTTCTTTTGAGAGAGATGTTAATTTGTATTTTGAGTTATATAATTATTTCCCTAAGGTAATAAAACTCAGCTGCTTTTGAAAATGAATGTTATTTTACCTCTCTTATTTTTTAAAATAGTATTTCCTTAAGCTTGATAGCTTGATTCTTAAATTAAAATACCTTTTCTATTTTCACATTGCATCTTAAATAACTGACGCATTTTATGATCCTCTCTGGAACCCAATAAGTAAAGCTCTGATTTGAGACTTCTGCATTATGAATTTATAGTTCTTGCCTGGCACAAGCACACTTCAAAAAGAGATTAAACTTTGTGCCAGAATATAATGCTATTCAAGCATAGAAGAACAAAAACCCAAAAAGTTGAAAATTGTATTAGAAGAGCCATTAGTGTTACCCAAGAAAAGCACATATATTCTGTTCAAAACTGGAGATTCCACAAACCCCAAAATCTAAGTTTTCAGCTATTCATTGGATACCTGTAGCAGATTGTCCAGGCCTTTTATTAGAAGTATGCACAATATATTGCTCTCTCCAGATGTATTCTGCAACTGCTTCATAACAAGGAGAAATGGAAATAGGCACAATAGAAGAGGCTAAAGGAAGACTTTGGGCATTGTTTGCCCTGAAGAGATGACAGAATAGATTTGATGCCTGCAGAAATAAATACAGCATATTTATTGATAAAGTATTTTATTTGTAAATACAACTTTTATTTATTTTTAAAAATAAGCTGCAGGATTTCTACAGCAGATTTTTATGATGGTATTTCTGAGTAACTGTTCACCAAAGGCTGAATTTCTTCACTGATGTGAATCTGCTTTTGCCATGCCTCACTGGTGAGGTTTTGCTGAAGCAGTTCCTTTGAGAAGAAAGGAACTCACTACAGGAATAACTGGGTTATTCCTCACTACAGGAATAACTTTGCTGTTCATAAGTGAAGAAGCCTGAGGAGAGCATGCCTTCAGTGTAGACAGAGGAGAGTGAACTGAAAACCCATCTTCATCTTCACCTAATCTTGTTCATCTTAGTCCCATGTCATTCAGACATCCCAGACAAATTCTTCAATATGCACATGAGCAGCAGCGCTCTCCCAGCACCAACACACTTCAAAAGGCAGCCATTATTAACATTCCCATGACTCTTCCCACACCCATCCCTACTAAAACCCTCTTACCAAGTTTCTGAAAGCATCTTTGGAGCTTTGGAAAGTGCCACTTGGCTATGCCTGTTCCAGGTCAACTGTCTCCTCTCTAAAGACCCCTTCCTCTCTTCCATCTCTCTTGCATACTGTCAGAGGACACAGTAAGGATAAGGTTGTCATCTACAGTTTGTATAGATCCAACAACCCATGTTTTGATGTGACCCAGGAGAGGTAAAACCTAATTTCTGGATAGTTTTCAGTAATTTTTTCCTGGTTTGGGAACTGTTTTATTTCTGTTTAAATGTTACTATAGATACTGGAACTTAGCCTTACAAAGTTACATAACCAGCCTCTGCAAGGGTGTCTGGTGGGACATAACACCCTCCCGTGCAAATCTGACACAGAGAGCATTTGGTGGAAAGTGCTGGGAGGGGAAGGTACCCTTCTCACCTCTCTCCAGGTCTGGGAGGCTGTGTACCTGCCCTGAGGCCAAAAGGGACAGAACATGGCTGAAGCATCTGGGAACAACTGGGTGAAATTAGCCACAGCACAGTCATAAAACATATTGAAAGGGTAACAGCAGATACTGTTCAGACAGAGAGAGACAGCAACACATACCAGTAGACACTTCACAGCTTGGAAACAGGAATGGAAGTACATTGCACTTGTCTGGACTATTCAGGACAGTGATGTATACAGAAACCAACCTTGGAAGGAGCTAAGTCCAGGCCCAGAGTGTCAGAGTGGCCAAGCACACCAGCTAACTAGCCCAAAAAACAGAGCTGGTCAGTTGTGTCACTGCTGTCTCTGTGCCCAAGATCCGTGGTGGTGGCTGAATAAGCACAGTTCAAAAATCAGCAGTTTCCTGAAAGCAAACTGAGCAATGTTACCATGGTAGTATGCTCATGGCCTCAGGCATTTTTCTACTAGTCATGAATATTTCTTTGTCATATGGTAGGGAAAAAGAAGTCTCTAAACCAACTTATACATTAGTTTGGCTTTTTCATCCTGTTCATAATGTAGGAAATTGCTTAGGAAATGTCTACTATCCTCAAAGCCCAGAAAATTTTCATTGCTCCACCAAATACAACTGAACTCCAAGTGGACACTTGTATGTTAGTGGGGAAGGTTGGTGCACTCTTTTCCCAATATTTTCAACAAAGCCAGGCTCAGCTCTTGACCTCTTGAAACATTGAAGCCTAAATCCACAATTCTAAGCTGAGATAGACATTTGAACATTTAACAGAGTATCTACTAATTCAGACACTGTAATTTTCACACTTCCCTGCTCACACTACCAGCTTCCTGAAAATGGGGATCATGCTTCCCTATTTCACAGAGCTGCAACAAAGAAATTCCCTTAGCAAGTATGTGATGCTTGTCATCAAAATCTAAAAAAAATGACTGAAGAAGAGCTGAAATAGAAATTCCCTACATTCCAGGCATATAAGATGCCTAAATGCTTTTTATTTAAATTAGCGTCCATTGTAATCTTGCCTTTCTTGGCACTTACTACAAATGCTCCCTTTACAACCAGTGAAGATGCTGCTGCTTCTTAGTGAAACAAGGAGCGAGCTCAACAGACAGAGACATCAGGCACAGCCATTTAGGATCAGAGTAAGAATTAATCAACATCACATGGCAATAATATAGACAAGCAGATTTTGTGAACAGAAGCCTTGTTTCACCTTCGCTGCATATACCTGCTACCCCACTTTTACATCTCACAGCTCTATCTCACTGCCAATTATACTGATACCAGAGCTTTTAACCCATATGTACCTTTTAATTAAATAAAGGCCATTTAGATACTCTTCACAAGCTGTGAGTATAGTGCTGCACTTGAGTCTCCAACACCATTTGACATAAGTACACACTTAAGTTAGCAGATTTTTCCCAAAGCATGGAAAACAGGTCAGACACAGGTCCACTGCATCTGTACATTTAAAAAACAGGGTTTATGTAAACACAAAGAGGGATAGTAAATGGTCCAGCACTGAGAAGGCAAGTAGGAGGTCCTGACTCCAGTGCTTGTAGTGCATATATATATAAATATATATTATATATATTAATATAAATATATATACAAACACAGATATTTCAATTCTATTTCCACCTTCCATTACTAACAATGAAATGAAATTAAATTAAATTAAACCCCTCACAAAAAAACCTACAAAACAAACAAAAAAAATTTTAAAATCCCAGTTTGTCTTGAGAAATGCCAATAGAGAACAATTTCTATGATGTACTGACTCCCCTACTGCCCAGGGTTTGGCTGGGATAGAGTTGATTTTTTTGCCCTAGTAGCTGGTACAGGGCTGGGGCTTGGATTTAGTATGATAATAAGGTTGATAGCACACTGATGTTTTAGTTGTTGCTGAGCAGTGCATACTCTAAGTTGAGGACTTTTCAGCTGCCCATCCTCTGCCAGCAGGGTGGTCCACAAGAAGGATGGAGGAAGCATGGCCAGGACAGTTGGCCCAAGGAGGCCGAAGAGATGTTCCATACCACAGAGTGCCACACTCAGTATACAAACTGGGTGGGGGAGAGGTCAATCACTGCTCAGGGATAGGCCTGGCATTTGTCAGCAGGTGAACAATGACATTGTTCACAACTTGTGTTTCTTGGGGTTTATTTTGCTATCACTTCTTTTTGTTGCATCCCTTTTCCTATAATAATTTAAATTATTATAGTATTATTATTATATTTTATTTCTATGATTAAGCTGTTCTCATCTCAGCCAACAGGCTTTACTTTTTTTCCCCCAGTTCTTCTCTGATCACTGGGGCCAGGTTGCAGCAAGCAGCCATGTCATATTTAGTTACCAGCTGGGGTTAAACCATGACTCCCAATTTTTAACAACCTGGTTCCTTCAAAACTGTTTCAAGATGCACTCTGAAAACCTGAGGACTTAAAAAGGACCTGGTCTTTTTTGAAAATGTAGTACTGGTATGAAGTGAGGTAGATTAAGGAACAGAAATGGTGAGTTTTCCCTCACAGCTTAGACTGGAAGATGTTTTTCTGGTGATGGCTTTATCTGATTCATGAAAAATTTTGAAGCTGTTTGGCAAAACATAATGTACAAATGCTTTCCTATTGCACTGGAGAAGCTATGAGCACAACTGAAAGGCTTGCACATATTGTGAAATAGTTTCTTTACTTTCACATCATTTTAATGTCACTCACTTTCTGGATGAAATCCTGAACCATAAACTGAGCTGTAAGCAAGATACCCAGGTAGTAACCCCCCGTGTTCTGAATGGATGTTCTGAATGCCACATACCTTTCTATCTCAGTACTTTTGCTTTTACAATTCCATAGGGCTTTACTTGAATTATAACTACTGCTGGAGTATTTCAAATAAATTCAGGCCACTTTAACCGATCAGTTCAGTGTCATTCTTTGCTCAGAAATGCCAGTGTGACCTTACTATTTGCTGACTCTGTAAATAAGTAATTATTTGGCTTACTTATTAAGGTAACACACCCTAGCTAGTTCGAAAAACCAGACCTACAAGATAATCCTCATCTCAAGTTTCTGCTGGCTGTACTGTCCCAAAGAATATGCCCATACTGAATAAATGAAATTCCATCTAGCCTTCACACTGCAGTCGGACGTGTGAGGCACAGTGGTGAAAGCAATAGTCACCAAACAGGCCTTTTCTCCCATTAATTTATGAGTATAGAAAATTGCTCTGCAGATAGAGAGATATATTTTTCTTACTGCAGGAACTGTATTGCTAAGCAGGCAATTAAAATTTTCAGTCAAATCACTTTTCATTAAAATATGTGGATCAATAAAGACATTATTAGATATCTGTGTAGAAGGCAAAGAAATTAAATTTCATAGAAGAGGTCTCTATTTCACACTACAACTGATATCACCCCATTAATCATTTTTTATATACACTAAAATACTAAATATCATTGCTTTATAAAAGTAGTTTGGAAGTATCATGAAAACAGCAAATATGTTTTAAAAAAGACACATATTGATATAATTTTTAAAAAGTTTTCAAATTATGTATTTTCCTAGATTTCTTTTTTTTGTTTTGTTTTGTTTTAAATACTTAGAATATGCAATAAATTTTTTAAAAATATTATTGCTGGTTAAAATAGGGAACAGCACATGTTCTCTTTTTTTAACCAACAGATGCCATTCTTGCTGGAGCATATAGTACTACATAGGTAGCCACTGGCTATTCCTTTACTTTGTTCTTAATGCCTGCATTATGATAATTTTAACTTGCAATTTGTTCTCATTCAGGTTTTGTTTTTAACAAGTACAGCTTTTTATAGCTAGAAGTTGCCATGAACAGCCTGATTTTAAAGTATATAATGATCCTTATCTTCCCCCAGCAGAGGTACTTAATGCAGTAGCAAAGAAATCACAGGGTTGGTCAGGCTGGAAGGGACCTCAGGAGGTCAAACTCCTGCTCAGAACAGGTTCTGAGTTTAGAATGGAT
Organism: Camarhynchus parvulus; assembly: GCF_901933205.1. Taxonomy (NCBI): domain Eukaryota; kingdom Metazoa; phylum Chordata; class Aves; order Passeriformes; family Thraupidae; genus Camarhynchus; species Camarhynchus parvulus. The sequence goes on from NC_044574.1 coordinate 22,929,420, forward strand.
TTGTCTAGACTTTGTCCAGTCAGATCCTGAAAACCTGAAAACATTTCAGAGCTTCTCTGGGCAACTTGTTCCAAAACTTCAAAACAAACCAACGTTTATCCTTGTTTTGGCTAGAATTCCCCTCCCCCATTTCCTCATTTTTAGGAAACCGCTGTCTCCCATTTCCACGCCGTGCTCCTCAGCTTCAGTTTCACCTCCTCAGTAACCTCCAGCGCTCAGGAGGCTGCTCTGAGATCTCCTGACACTGTTTCTCCTCCAGGCTGTCACAGCCTTTACTGAAATACTTTTTTCATATAATGATATTTTTAATTTATGAAAATCAGCTAAAGATGTCAGCTAGCTCAAACTGGTCAGAGTCTGCAAAGCTTTTTCAAACAGCAAGAGAAGGAACCATTATCTTACCAATTTCAGTACATTCTTCAGTCAAATGTATTAAATTCTACATTTTGTCTGATAAGTCTTTTCAGGGTCTCACAATTCAGCAAAGAAATGTGGTAACTTTTCAGTAAGTATGCAATAACATTAAAGAGATACAACATTCTTTAGTTCTATATTAACTTTTCAGTTTCTTATAGTGTATCTTTTTCATACAATAGCAGTTTGCAAGGGAAGAAAACCCAAACCAACAAACCAAACAAAACATTGTTTCCCAAAATTGCATGCTTTTGGAGTTTGTTTTTGAATATTGAGCATTATGAGTCATTTGTGACTGTGGAAATTCCAGTAAGTCAATGGAGTTACGTCAGAGCTGAATTGGACTCTTTAATTCCTGACAGTACATCCTAAACTACACAAGCAAACAATGTCCCCAAATGTAAAAGGAGTGTTAACATCCTCCATATTTTAAGACAGCTCTCAATCACCCAGATTAGACCCAAAACCTCCATTCTTGCAGGACACATAAAAACTGGTGATCTCTGGATATATGAAACCTCCAAAGATCAATCTGTCTCCTACTCAAGTTATATAAAGCCATATATAATAGAACACATCAAAATGGGGAAATAAATTCTTAAATTAAACAAAAAAAACCACAAAACAACCCAATAAAACCAAAACCCAAAAAACTCAACAAAATTCATAAAAGGTATCTATTGTCCCATCAGCCAACAAATAAATAATAACTGAAGGTCTAGCAGCTTTAACTATAGGCTACTATAGTTAGATAACCTTAACTATCTCCTGGAAGATCCAAGACCTGGTTTTCCCCTAGGAGTAACCTGGCATTACTACAGTGAATTGCTTAACTGAGCAAAGTCAAATGACATTTACATGATATGGACCCTAAATAGACATAAACTGACACATCTAAATTACTTTTTTGCGTAGCAAAGACAACTTCCATCTGTTAACAATCCCACTTTTTATCTAACTGGTGCATTACAAGATTTTCTGAGAATAGCAAAGAGCAGAATTACTTCTCTCAATTTCCCATCTACCACAGGTTGACCCTGGCTGGATGCCAGGCACCCACCAAAATTGTTCTATCACTCCCCTCCACAGCTGGACAAAGGAGAGAAAATACCATGAAGGGCTCATGAGTTAAGGACAGAGTGATTGCTCACCAAATACTGTCACAGGCAAAACAGGCTTGAATTAGAGATGTTAACTGAATTTATTGTTAACAAAATAAGAGCGGGATAATGAGAAGTAAAATAAAACCTTAACAACACATCCCCTCACCCCTCCCTCCTTCCCAGTCTACCTCCTCCCCCTGTAGGACAGACAGACAGGGAATGGGGGATTATGGTCAGTTCATCTCATGTTGTTTCTGCCACTGTTCAGGGAGAGCAGTTATTCCCCTGCTCCCTCCCACAGGAGACAGTTCTCCAATGTAGAGCCCATCCCACAGGCAACAGTTCTCCACAAACTGCTCCAACATGGGTCACTCTTCCACAGGGTCCAGTCCTTCAAGGACAGGCTGTTCCCCAAGGGTTCACAAGTCCTACCAGCAAACCTGATCTGGCATGGGCTCCTCTCTCCATGGGTCTGCAGATCCCTGCCAGGCACCTGCTCCATGACAGGTCTCCCAGGGGATCACAGCTTCATCTCAGGCATCCACCTGCTGCAGTGTGGGACTCTTCCATGGGCTGCAGGTGGATCTCAGCACTCCTGTGGTCTTCCTTGGGCTGCAGGGGCAGAACTGCCTCACTACGGTTTGCACCAGGGGCTGCAGGGGAATCTCAGCCCCAGTGCCTGGAGCACCTCCTGCCCCCTCCTTCTCTACTGACCTGGGTGTTTGCAGAGTTGTTCCTTTCACATATTCTTGTCCCACTCTTCTCTGGCCACAGTTACATCTGCACAATACCTTTCTTTCTTCCTCCTTAGATATGTTATCATAGAGTCATTACCACCATTTCTAACTGGCCCAGGCTTGGCCAGCAGCACGACTGTCCTGGAGCCATCTGGCATTGGCTCTGCTGGACACGGGGGAAGCTTCTGGCAGCTTCTCACGGAAGCCACAGCTTTAGCCCCCTGCTACCAAAAACTTGGCCATGCAAATCCAACACACCATCATTTCCAGGCTTTCAGAGCACAGAACAAATCCTTATCCAGTGAAAGGCAACAGAATAACTTCTTATCCATGTGTTTTCCATTGCTTTCTGTTGGAACAGTGAATATAGACTGAAAGCAATAGACCTTTTATAAGAAAACCACTGACTGCATATATTTTTGTGTGAGCGAACAATGTCATCTTTCTGTTTCCTGTTGTACACTCTGGAGGGAAATTCCAGCCCCAGTACTGAGGAAAACATCATTATAGAAATAAAGCTCAAGAACAGTATTAAGAGACAGGGCACCTACACAAGGTCATTCTCAATTATAACATCATCCACACATCATCTTTAGTTCACATTAGCATATACTTGATGAAGATTTGGTCTCAAACCCATCAATCTTCTCACATACATATCTGCCCTTTCTTCCAAAATTGTTGCTATTCTTCCTGCTATGGAAACTTCAAGTGTCCCTCAACAACATCTTGGGCATCACTACTAAATTCAACCGTCATTCTACAATTCAAATAATGGAATTCAAGTTTAGCAGCCTTCAGTCATCATTACACTGCAACAAAATCATGCCTTTTCTTAAAAACATCAACAGATGACAAGAAATTCAACACACACACACCCCAGTCCCCACACGTTGACTCTGTAATTCTGATTGCTGCAGTGGGCTTGAGGGCTGCCCTCAGAGAGCTGATTTTTGTTAAAAGCACTCATGTGTGACTTGTTGCTTTTATCTAGAAAGAGCAGCCATCCATCCTTTCCTTGAGTGAGGCGGTGAACACGGAAGAACCTTGTGTTGTGGTGTTTGAAATTTGTTTCTGCACAAAACATAAATTCATTTCAGGGGTGAGGAACTACAGTAATTGTCTTGGTCCATGGGCCACAGGAAGGGACAGGCAGGAGGAAGAACCTGGGCCAGGTCAGGCAGCAAGACTCGTCATCCCTGTGTGGGCAGGAGAGAGGCAGGGAGGGGTTCACACAGTAGCCTCTGTCCTAGGCCCCATGCACCTCAATACCAGCTCTGCCCAAGCTCCTCCAGTGGTTTCCTCTTGTCCACACCTGTATGACAGAGCCAGGAAGCCTGGCTACTCAGCCTCGCCTTGCCCTTCCTCCAAGCAAACAAGAAGGACCCAGTTATGCAAACACGCAGACTGACTCACAAGCTGCTCACATGGCCACGAGAGCCCACCGTTACAACACAGGACATCTCAATGCCATAAAGGTGCATCTTAGGCTGTGCTGTGAGCTTTCTAATAGCTGCAAAGGCCTTTCCCATGGACCACTGAATTGATACCAGCCACAGAACTCCCAGAAGAGCTTGGGAATCATTGCCAGAAGACAAGGCTGAGTCACAGAATCCACAGAAGGGTATGTCTGTGCTATAGCCACAAGTGATGTGACTGCAATGCTGCGGACACACCGCCAGGCAAGCTTTAAATTACTTGTCTAGGGCACTGGTAGTAGTCTGGCCATTGAGTTCAGCCCAGCCTAACCACTCAAGTATTTACCCAGCTTTTTGGGCATGTTTTCCAGATAGCTACAGGGTCCACACTGCCACAGCCAGATTGCTACCAGTTCCCCAGCAGACTAGTTTTAAACCAGCTCAGGTATGTACATCACTGCAGTGTAAATATACTCAAGCTTTTATAATAAGCTTCAATTCAAATTCTTACTGCCTCAACTTCTATATTTTTAACAGTTTGGACTTATAGCATGTATCCTCCCTGTACTGTGGAGATTAAACATTTGGGGTGCAATAAATTAATAGCGTTTTAAGTGTAAACTTTAAGGTTCCTCCAAAATGTGAACTGTGTTTAACAAAAGTAAGGAGTACTGCTGCCTAGGTGATGATGTCTCCTCCATTCCTTCCAGCAGCTGCTCAGTGAGAAGTAGATGTATGCAGTGACTATCTGACCTGAAACTCTGCAGAACACAGTAAGTTTAGGCACAGATATCCAAATCCCTCAAACATGTATCTGCAGACTAAGGAAAAAGCCCACTGGTTGCAGTGGACATTTTCCCTGCATAAAAACCATTCACTGACTATATATAGAGTACATTTTGTAACACAGAACAACTTGGAAGAAATGCCAGCTTAACAATTGTACTGCTTGGATCCAGCAAACTACTTCCAATTCGCTTCATAACCTGAAGTTGAATTAAGGACTGAAAAAGTACACACAATTCTTAAGTATTTCCTTTATTTTTTAACTGATGTTTGGGAAGCAGAATTTGTCAGAAATGCAACAGAACAGTTACATTTATCACAATGTCAAATTGGCTGAATGTAGCAAGGGTTCATTTCAACAAATGGCTGGATTTGGTCTGTCAACAGACATCTGAACATATTATACCCATTCATTTAACATTTTAATACTGATTTGTTCACACCAGAGATCCATACATTCCCCTCAACACACTCTAGGTAACACCTCCTGTCTGCTTATATCAGAAATTTGTAACATGTTGCCAACACTCCTCCTGATGCTTGGGATTATGGATCCTCAAGGCCCCATCATGTTAAATGCTCCATCTTGTTGCAAGGGCTCATGGCAGGTGCTACAAACCAAAGGACACCCAAGCAGCATTCTTTCTTTTTTTCAATACCAAGGACTTGCATAGCACTTCTCTTCCTTCCGTTTTGAGACAGAAGTCATTCTGTGGGGATGATGGGTAGAGCAGAGATGGAAGAGGTGTTGTGCTGGAAGATGTTAAGGGCTGCCATCAACCCGTCCTTTGATCTAGAAACACTTCCAGGCATGGTTAAAACTGCTGGATCTGCTAACCAGATGGCAAGGACTCTCTCTGCTCCCAGCTTCTCCCTTCTGGTTTTGCAATTTCCACTAACATCAGTAAGATCCTGCTCCCTTCAGAATTTGGACTTGCCAAAAACAAACACAGGAAGGCAACAAAATGCTGAAAGGTATACAGTCTTGACAGTGCAAAAGCATCATTCTCAATCCTCCCTCTCCTCTGCCACTTCACAAGAAGACAGTAAAATTACAGCAGATTAAAAGAGGTTCATCTGAGGCCAGAGCTAGATAATAGCAAGAAAAGCCACTGACTTCACCAGGAGCAGCATGCTGGCTACTACTAAATATTTTGGCATTTCTCATGATTTGACATCAGAACAGCTCTGCCTCTGACCTAAGGGTTTCACTTGCTGTTTAACCTCTGCTAGTTCCCAGAATAAAAGAATGCAAACTGGGACATACCTACTTTATCTTGAGCATGTTCCTGCAAGAAAACTACAGCAGCTCCTTTTCACAGCCCTAATGAAATATTTTGCACCCATGTGTGTAACACAGCATTCTGTTTATTTTATAGGCTTATAATAAAAAAAAGACACTTTATGAGCTACATGATAGTATTTCAACAATACCTTGTTGTGACATGATATGGTGTAATTACTTAGCAGGAGATACTACAATTTATTGTTATGTCACTGAGTCATACCCTTCAGGGCTTCAGATTGGTGTCTTAATTTGCTTTTTTAAAGCCATACAGACTAGCAAACTAAGTAAAGGGATTTATTAAAACATCCTAGGAATAAAGACATGTGTGCACAGCCCTGTGTTTGAAAATACTTCCCCCATCCTTTCCCCTTCCTTCTTTGCTTTGTTTTTACAGCATTATCAACTGGGTCAATAAGAATCAAAGTGAACAGAAATTTCAACCCAAACATACAAACAGGTATGTTACACTAGGGTCCTATTAGGACAGTTATATACCTAGACTGGTCCTGCAGAGCCAGAAATACTCGGCCCCTTCCACTGACTTTACCCACAAAACAAAGCATAAATGAAGACCTGCTGGGTAACCTGTCTATCCACGAGAAGTGTAACTGGCTTTTCATCCGTCCACGCCATTACCACTGGACAGGGCCTTGCCAAGGACAGCATTTGCCTCTTCCTTGGTTAGGTACCATCAGTACCTTCATGGTTAGGTACATCAGTAAGGAAAGAACATGACTTCATATGGCACACTACAATCGTTGTAAGCACACTGTATTTCAGTGATTAAGTGGAAGCACTTTTCCTTAACCAGTGGAATCGATACAGTCAGCCAAGATACATTTTTTTAAAAAGTACTGCTCCCATTGAAGTCCCTCGGTCTTCTGTAGCTGTGAGTGCCTCCCATTTTACAGAGGGCGCGTACAGTGCGCTCCGCTGAAAGCTGTCTCGAGCAGCAAGCGCAGTCCCGGGGCAGAGCCGGCGCTCCGCCATCCCCCGCACCCCGTGCCGGGAGCGGCCCCGCACCCCCGGGCAGCGCGGCCCCTCCCGCGGCGAGCGGAGCCCGGAGGAGAGGCGGGCGGGTCACGCACACACACCTGCCCCGGGCCGGTGCCAGACGCAAGGCTGGGCAGGCAGGGGCGGCACGGCTGGGGGAGGGAGGGGATCGCCGCCTCTGGCGACGGGGCTCGAGTCGAGGCAAGCTGGCAGCGCCTCTCCCCGCCAGCCCCTTTTCGCTCCGGCGGGAGCGCACCCGAGGCACGACGGGCTGAGCACAGCCATAAAAACCACCCCGGCACGGGCCTCAGCAGCCGGCGGTCCCGGCGGGCCGGTCGCCAAGCCGGGGCGGAGCCGGGCCGACACCTCTGCCCCACGCCCGCCGCGCTCCAGCCCTCGCCCCGCCCGGCCCCACCACCTCCCCGGCGCGCCGGGGGCGCGGCGGGCGGCCCGCGGCGGCAGGGCTGGGAGCCGCCGCCCGGCTCCGCGCCGCCCCGCGCCCTTTCCCAGCCCCCGCCGGCGAAGCCAGCTCGGCGGCAGCGGCCCAGCGTGAGCACCTCCCTTCCTTCCCCCCGGGCGCTGGGTGTTGCTGTTGTTTTGCTGCCGCCGCAGGTCGACCGGGGTGGACGTGGAGGGAGGGGAGCAGGGAGGGGTGCGCCCTGCCGCAGGGCCGCTGCCAGGTGCACGCCTCTGCCTGACACACGGGCGGGGAGGAGGAGCTGGACCGGCAGGTTTGTCGGTGGGGCGGCCCCGCTCCCCCCCTCCCCTCCCCTTCCCTCTCCTCCCCGGGCTGCTGGGGATAATTAGTGTCTGTGCGAGGCTGTCTGCCCCCGGGAGGCAGGGCGGGCGCCCAGTCAGTGCGTGCCCGGCTGTTTGTGAGCGGTGACTCGCCCCGGCCCCTCGGCGGAGCCTCCACCCCGCGGGCGGGGACCCGCCCGGCCGCGCTCCCTGCCGTGACCCTCCCACCGCCACTCACCCCGCCGGCCCGGGGAGCCTGGCAGGGCGAGCGGCGCCGGCGTCATGTGACAGCGCGGCCCGGTGCCAGGAGCCCGGGGGGAAGGCGAGCGGGCGGAGGGCGGGAGCGGGCAGCTCCTCCTCGCACACAGACCCGGAGACACCGCGGAGGCTCCTTAGCCGCGGGGACGCGGGACACGCCGGCCTCGCGCCTCGGTCCCACCGGAGCGCCCCCGCTGCCCACCGCGACCCCCGGCGCTGCGGGAGCCGACGGAAAATCGCGGCGCGCTCCGCACCGCCTGCCGAGCGTAAGTGTGAGGGCGGGGGTAATGCGGGGGCCGGGCTGTGCTGCTGTCTGCGGGATGGAGGTGCCGGAGGAGGAAAGTTTTCCCGGCGCTGCGAGCAGCGCGGAGCCCCAGGCGGCAAGGTGATGCCGCGGGAGCCGCAGCCACGCCGGGGGTGGCGGGAACTGGGTCTCCGTCAGGCCGCGGTTGCGGGGAAGGGGGAGCAGAGCTCGCCGCGGGGGTGCCCTGGGAATCTCGCTGTGCGGCCGGCGGGAGCCGGGGGCGGAGGGCCGCCGCTGTCCGCCTGGCGGGCAGCACACCTGTGTGGCCGGCGGGGCCGCTCGGGGGGCGCCTTCCCGGCGCCCTCCCCCCGCCTGTCCCCGGCGGGAGGGCCCGCGGGCCGCCCGCCCCTCGGGGCCGCTCTCTCGCCCTGCGCGGCCGCAGCCCCTGGCCTCTCGCCGGGGCGGCACAGGCGCGACTTCGGGCCGAGTCTGAAGTGCCATCGGGTCCCGGGCGGGATACAGTGCCCGACCAGGCCGAGGTGGAAAGTATAGCGGGCTCGCTCAGTAGTTGGCAGGGCAGGAGCTGGCGTCCGGGCCGTGTTCCTCCCGGAGCGGATCGGCAAGCGCCATGGCCCCCGTTTAACTCCTGGTGAAGTCTAGGATGAAATCGGCTCCCGAATCCCTGCCCCTCGTATTGTCACGTCACCTTAGCACCGCTTGGCCGCCATGCAGGCGAAGGTAAAACGTGCGACAGCACAGGAGCGAAGTGTGGAGTTAGAAATAACCTTTCCTTTGCTAGATGTCTTTTATTGGTGGGGTTTTTTTAAGGGTTTTTAGTTTGTTTTTGTTTTTTAAATTTTTTGTTTATTTATTTTTTAACCGAAATGGGAATAGGAGTTATTTGCCTCGGACCGCTGTCAGGTGAGTGCCTGGCACAGCCAGGGGAGCCCTGGCAAAGGAAGGCTCAGCAAGGCGAGCCTGCGCTGGGAGAGCACAGCGCTAACTGGAGCTCGGGAGAGAGACCTAGTTCAGAATAGCTTAAGTGGTCATTCAGGAGTTACATTTAAAATACCTTAAAGATGTTTTGTGCACTTCCCTTTTGCTTCAGGTACTGTACATGCGTGGTCCACTGTTTTATTCACTTCCTCACCTTTGAGAATTCAGGAAGTGTCACTGTTTGTGGAACTGAACTCTGAAGGTTTAATTGTTGGGAAAAGCTGAATTTGAGTAGCTGATAGGAGAGCTCTCAAGACTTCATTTAAACTAATATTCATAAATATACATTACCTGTATTGAAAAGAAAGACATGTCTTCTGACTACTGACTTTCCATCAAATACTTTTAAGATACCGGTGTGATAATCATATGAGCAGCTGGTGCTTGTGTGAGATGATTTATATCTGGATTTGATAATCTCACCTTACCCAGTGGACACTTATTTCAAATTAGCTTTCACCTTTTATTTTTAGGAATTTATTGCTCTTACCTAGTATTGAAATATAAAAAACCCGAAGCTGACTTGAGTAGCCTTTTTTTCACAAGCAGGCAAATGTTTCTGTTTTTTTTCCCTGCACATGCTGTTGTAGCTATGGTACGGATCACAAGGGAGACTGGGGGTAAGGGCAAGGGGTGGGGGAAGGAAAGAATGCTAAATGGTCTTTCCCTGTCCTAAGAATCCAAGCAAAACTTCCTCCAAGTTGCAGGGCTGCGAGGGAGCCCTAAGGTGCTGTGACCATCTGACCTAGTCAACATCTGTTTAGCCAAAACAAAAGCCTTCAGATAAATAAAGATGTGTGAGATGAGTTGAAGACTCAGTGATAATAAAGATGTTATACAATCACCAAATTACCTGTATTTGCAGTTATTCAGTATGAAGAAGTAAGGAACTGACACTATTGGCATAAAACTCACACCTTGCTGTGTAGGTGCTGTGCTAGCCAGTTTTTACCCCGTGTTCATTATTAAACTCCAACCTTGGAACCCCACAGTATTCATTGGTGTTGCTGTGGTACTCATCCACGTAATTTGCTGTAACATTCTCACACTTGATAATGTTAGAATTTATCCACCCATGGTGTATAAATAACTGATGCAAGGTATCTAAGAGAGGAGAGAATGTTTGAAACCACAGCTTTGAAGGAAAACAAGTGTTGAAGTTCTTCTACTGCCTGAAATCTAGACAAGTTGTGCTATTCCTCTGCTTCAGCTTCACTTATTCAGCTTTTATGTGGGTGCTTCAAAAATAAAAGTAGTAAATTCCTGGGAAATCAGATTCTGAAGTGAAGTCTGAGTGCATATGAAAACAGGGATGTGTTAGGCTAAGCATGTAAATGCTTAGAAAAATATTCTTGGGTGCTCTGAGTGATGTTGGTGCTCAGCTATGGAGCAGCATTGAGCGTGAGTGAGCCACTGTCCAGGAGCAGCCCCAAGCTTTAGAAATCCTTCCTGCAGTTCTCATCCCCCAGCTCTCTGGGAAGAAGGTGCTTCTGCCAGGCTGGGTGCTGCCTCTGATGTCATGAGGCCAGAGCTCTGTTTAGTTACTGGCATGAATACAGTAATAAACCAACTGGTCTAAGGGAAGGTTTCAGCAAATACTCCTGACCTGTGGTGTCTTAAAATCTCCTGCTCCTGCCTGTTAAGGGAGCCTGTTTGTAAATAGGGCAGGTCCCCTGCATCAGGACAGTGTTTTTATTCACACCCAGTGAACAAACACCTCCACCCACTGTTGTTGTTTTAAAAGACTCCAGCTGCTCATGAATATAGGGTCAGGGAGGGCCGCCTAAATGTTTCTCTGTGCTTTCTCCCCAGCACAGCCAGCAGAGCTGTTTCCTGTTCTTTGTTTCAAGGCTGGGGTTTGCGTCACACATTCCAAGTGGCATATGTGGTGCTCTTTCCTGTTTCAGGCTGTTTTCTGGCAGTTCAGTAGCCTGTCCAGGCCCCTTGTCACTGCCCCTCAACTCCCAATCCCCACCCGATGAGTTATCATGTCTCTACACACTCAGGATTGCTTAAGATGCCTGTGTTATGTCATAACGAGGTTTCCAAGTTAACCTTTAACACGCCCCTTCCACTCCAATGCACTTCTGGGGTGAACTGGAGTTTTGAGCTCTGTTCGCTGAAAACTTGAACTCAAGTCTCCAGAAAGTTGTGAGCCAGTTTTCTGCTCTCACTTGCTCATCAGCTGATCTGGAATAGCTCCATTAAAGTCACAGAGTTGCACTGATGTATAAAGAGCATATGTGAGAAGAAAGTCCACTTCTGTAGGCTCATAGTTAGGAGAGGGTTTTGACTTCAGCCCTTACTCAGCCTGAACGGCTCACTATGAGCACTTTGTATTTCCAAATCTCAAAAGAAGTATTTTCCCCTTATGCAGGCTAGAAGGCTCATTGTCTTCCAGATGTAATACAGAAAATGAGGCACTGCTGTCTAAATTTCTTCGGCATTAATAAGTACTGCTGTCCCACATTTTACATTTTTGAAGGCATAAAAGTAATTGTTTCACTCCTGTTTTTATATTTATTTTTCCCACTCACCCTGTTGCAGGCAGATGTAGTGAGAAATTGAGAGGAAATTGAGAAAAACATAAATCTTTCTGTTACTTTGAATCTGACAGAAGAAGAGCTAAAGAACCCAAACCAAAGCTCACTGAAATAGAGAGAAAAACTTGCATTAACTTCAGTGTGCCTTGGATGAAAATGCAAGATGGAGTATTTATTCCTCTGTGTTTCTTATGGCCTGGAATATGCATGGTTACTGTACACACAGAAGTACTTCCACCCTTTCATTTTCGTGTTTTTTTTCCCCTCCAGTCATTTTTAAAGTAGTCTTTTAGTTCCTGCTCTTGCTCTTCTGGATGCTACAAGTTAGTTGTTTGAGATCACTGAACGTATCTTTAGGAAATATCTAAGTACACAATTTAAACTTCTTTCAGAGCTTAATTGTATGGGAAAAAAATTTTATTGGATTGTGTGAACATATTAACAGCAAACTGTTTTTTGTCTATTCAGAAATCCAGATAAAAGGAAGTATTTGGCTACGCCGTTTTGGTAAGTTGTTTATTGATTATTTTAATGTGTTGCTCTCAGTTTTTATTTTGTTGTTATTTCTGTTTGTTTTAGAACACCATGGACGAGTTTACCCATTAGAACACAATTATATATTTTAATTCTTGTACTGTTAATTTGCCCAAGATTTCAAACAGTTAATCTTTTTTTCCCAATGACAGAGGAAAAGAGTTGCATTTAACTGTGTTTAATATTGGAAACTGCTGTATAATAAATGCAGTAAATTTTGTGGTTCACACCTTTTTGTAGCCAGAAGTTCTGTAAAATAGGGAACTGAGGTTAAAATTATAATAATTTTTGTAAACCAACTTTTAAATATTAATTAAGACCGCTAACAGGAGGACTTTTAGAGTTCTTTTATGCTGTCAGCATTCAATCTTTGTGTTTTCATTCCGAGGCTAGTTGCTTCCAATCCAGAATATGAAGTTTGGCAGAGCTGGTTTTAGGAGAGATTTAACTCTTCCCTGTGAAGCGGTTACTTGATGCCAAAGCTTCCTTTGAGGGTTTTGTAGCTGTAGGTGATATCTCCCAGGGGAAAAAGGTGTAAGTGTAGATCAGCCAAATGGAAAGACAAAGCTCCAACAGGTTTTAAATAGTAAACTGAAGGGAAAAACCCTCCCACCAAACGCATGGTCTGTCTGTTATGCAGTCCATGTGTGTTACCAACCAACCAGCTTGATCCATGAAGACATGACAGAGTTTCCACTTTTTTTTTTTAGAGTCTAAGTTACTTTGATCACTGTCACATTTGTACTCACTACACTGTCCAGCTCATTTTCCTGTTTGGTTTTTTTTTTTTTATTTCCATAGGTTCATAGAAGTCCGTTATCATTTGCCCTGTGTTTGGATTCTTGCTCAAATCTATCATTTAGGCTGTTATTCTTAAATGTATACTTCCTTTTTCTAGGATTAGATTTTCTTTTTTCTTTCCCATGCTATAAAGATGTTGAATCTCTTTTTCTCGTTTCCTGAAATAGCAGAACCCAATGACATAAGAGAACAGTATTTTCTGTCATTTTCCCCTCACAACTGTAAGGTTTAATATTTCTCCTTTCAAATTATCTTAAAAATTAACCACTTAAGAAAAACACAACAAGAAAAGCAAAGCTCAGTTTAGAAGGGGAAGATTATCATACCTTTCCACATACTTCATTTGTTTTCAAAAGTCTGGTCTTTTATCCTTACTAGACTGTTTCTCCTTCTAAGAAGTAGCTTGAGACAGGAAACCAGACTGCAGTCTGCCCTGATAAGGGAGAATATTGTCTAATGGAGGTGCCTCAAGAGGTTCTCCTCCTAGGTTTAGTGAGTATAGAACTGAAGGTTGAACAGGGTTTACATGGGCTCAATTTTTCCTTGGTAAAGAAGATATTTTCTTTACAAGCACTTCAAGAACATTTTTTCCCCGAGATTTTTACATACAAGAAAGCCATTTCTAGACACATGGCTTCAAAGAGCCTGCAACAGTATTAGCAGAAATTTAATTGAAATACTAATTGGTCAGCTACATGTCAAAGCAGTTCTAAGTCAAAAAAGGTGACATCAACAAAGTTATGATGCACAAGTTGTGCAAAACCACAAGTTTTTCAGCCTACTTGCAGTCCTGAAAAGAGGAGGATGAAAGATTTTTAAGTCTTTGCTAAGAAACAAATAAAGTTTGAAATACTCAATACAGAATTCTGTAGAAATGCTCTTTTTCTTAATGCCTATCAATAAAACTTTGAGGAGAAAATTTTTGCCCAGGTACAATTTTCTTTTACAAAATATTCTTAACTTTTTCAACAATTGTTATTGTTACCCAGAGCAAATCCAGCAAATAAACACAGAAAGCTGTTGATCACTAGAACATTTTCTTGGCATGCTGGTTCTTTCTGATTCTCCTTCTGCTCTGTTCCTCATGGTTTGGCTGCTCTGGTCTCTTCCCACAGCACCACGTCTGGACCTTTGGTGCTTTGGCTGAGTCTGACTGCTGGGCTGAACTGGAGAGCTTCTTTGTCTTCTGCTATTTTGGGGTCAAGTGCAGTTAAGCACTTGCTTACTTCCCATTAAAGTTAATGGAACGTTAGAAACACTCTTTTGCTGACTCAGGTCTTGATGAGCAACTGGTACAGTAAAGTGCAAATACCTTATGAGCTCTGGAAAACAGCTTTTTTACATTCCTCAGGGAGTGTTTGTCTCAGAAACTGGTTCCTCTCTGTCAAACTCTTCGGAAGTTCCACTAAAGAGAACTTTTCACCTGGGTTCAGAAGACCTCCCTTCTCTTCTGGATTTTATCAGTGGAGAATCCTCTGATACTATTGTTTCTCCCTTGTATCAGAGCAAGTTTGTCTTGAGGTTCACAGAAGTCATAGGTTCAGAGCAGCATGTGTGAGTCCCAGAGTGCTTGGACTGAAGAGCTTTTGCAGCGTGATAATGTTTGCTGCTGGATTCAAACAGTGCTGCAAGAGCTGCAGTTCTTGCAGAGGGCACTCATGCAGTGCTAATTTAGCAGATACCATTACACTATTCTGTAATTATACTGACAATAACAATCATACCTTGAAGCTTCTAGATAAAAGCTTGCTGTGCATGGGGCACCATTCCTTTGTTTCCCCCGGGCACAAAGATTGAGGAAATAAACCCTGTATGTGTTGGCAGGCAGAGTGAAGAGGGGCAGAGTGTATGGTCACCACCCCCTGTCTGCAGCAAGTCAGTCATGGGCTGCTCTTCCAGGTATTTCATGGGAGCACAGGCTTTATATTAGATCAAACCTTTGTTGTTGGATGTGTGCAGTCAAAACTGGCCCTCCACCCCACCCTTTCATCGCAGGTCTGCAGAGTTGGTGGACCTTGAAGGTAGATGTGCAGGGCTGCTGGGAGTAGCTGCACTGCAGTTGCCCTTTTCCAGCTGCTGTGCAGTGCAGATATGAGGTCTGAGTGCATTCTTTAACCACTTTGCACATTTCATCCAGGGTAAATAATGCACACAAGCCCTTATTGTCAGAATACATGTTTAAGTACCTTTCAGCTTTCATTTAATCTTAATTATGTCTCTGAAACAATAAACCATACACCTGTCAAGAAGTTAATATTGACAAGTGTTCAATCCTGACAAGGTGATGAGCTCTAATGATAATTAACTTCCCTTCTGGAATGGATGCCTGGCTGTATATTGGATCATAAGGACAGAATTTGTGTTGTTTCTGGCTTGCTGTCTTCATTGGACTTCAGATAGGGGAATACTGAGGGACTTTGCCTGGACTTTACCTTGCACCTGTCCCGATTTGCATACAAAACCCAGTTGCTTCATTTGTCTTTCTGAAGTACAGGGTGTGAGCAAAATCTTATCAAAAGCCAGGTCCTGTTTGGACAAGTTGGACTGACTTGGCAGAGATCCACTGGGTGGAGTGAATGGGAGGAGGCAAGAAAGTAAAACTGGGTGGCTTGTTAGCAGAAAAAAAGTGGGAGAGCCAAAAAAAAAGAGAGGGTGGAATGTTTGCTTACCGGATTGCAGTTAATTATTTAGTTTCAGATTACATTCATATTAAATTCTTTTACCTTGCATGAGAAAACCCTTTAATGCAAAATAGTTTACCTAATAAAGTCAAAGACAAAAGTGCTTATTTTTAATACATTTAACATGAATATGTTGTTGTCACCTCACCAGTTTTTCCAGAGCACCTCAGGAATGAGAGATGGTATTTTGATTTTCCAGAAATTATTTGTATATACTAAACAATTTGCAGGCCTTTATGCAAGTAGATTCTGAAATCACTCGGTAAAGTAGAACCCAACTATTTTTTCATTCCTCTGTAATAGAAACAGATAAGTTTACCTTTCTTATTGCCCCCTTCTCAAATGTTTAGGAGAGAAAGACTGAGAAGTTTTGAGTTAATAGGCATGATTTTACAAATATTCTGGGAAGAACTACCTGCTTCTTAGTAGAAGTACCATGCTTTATTTGTGTGATTGTACATGCACATATTTGCTCACAAGTGTGGTCCAAGCTATCAATTTGGAGCATTATTTTTAATACAAAGAGGAGTATTTTGTGAGTTTATTTACAGCCTTAGAAATACATCATTTTGAACTAAATTTTAAATGTCAGATCCAAAGCTCACTTGTATCGACTCTGTAGCGGTCCTACAGGACCAAGTGTTGCATTTTAATTAATTTTCTGTTCTTGAAAATTGGTTTCCAGTCACTATAAAACAGGGAAAAGAAACCTGCTTAAGAGTAACATGATAAAGAAGTGCTTGATTCCTGTACTGTGATGCAGCATAGTAAATTTACATAAAAGTAAAGTTTTCCTCTGCTGATCTTAGATGACTGCACTTGGGAAAGATTGAGAATTACTTTTCACTTTTGTTCAGAGTAGTACACTTCGTGTTGTCTATATCAGCTTAATTCCTGCACAGTGATTTAGAGCTATCTCAGGAAACACTGAAATCTGTAGCATGACACATGAAATGTGTATCAAGTGTCTTTTCACACACTTTCTTGGAGCAAAAGGTTAAAACAAGTAATTCTTAAACTGAAGAAAATACAGTTTTAGAATTACAAAAATTACACAAAGGATGAGCGTCGTTGCATTCACTTAGAACAACCTTCCTTCCTTCCTTCCTTCCTTCCTTCCTTCCTTCCTTCCTTCCTTCCTTCCTTCCTTCCTTCCTTCCTTCCTTCCTTCCTTCCTTCCTTCCTTCCTTCCTTCCTTCCTTCCTTCCTTCCTTCCTTCCTTCCTTCCTTCCTTCCTTCCTTCCTTCCTTCTTCTTTCCTTCCCCCCCCCCCCCTTTTTTTCTTCTTCCTCCTTCCTTCCCTTCCTTCCTTCCTTCCTCCCTTCCTTCCTCCCTTCCTTCCCTCCCCTTCCTTCCTTCCTTCCTTCCTTCCTTCCTTCCTTCCTTCCTTCCTTCCTTCCTTCTCCTCTTCCTTCTTCTTCTTCTTCTTCTTTCTTTCCTCTCCCTCTCTCCTCCTCCCCATTCCTTTCTTTCTCTATTTCTCTTCTTTCTTTCCTTTCCTCCTTCACTAAAGTACAAATTGGTGTGTTACTTTATCTATGCACATAGAAGCTAAAAATCAGAAGTTTCAGGAAACCTGAAAGGAATTAGTTCCAAATTCCTATATAGGAGCTCTGAGTGGCTCCATTTTACTGTAAACTTTTTTCGTGTCTAAAAGTACAACTGCTCTGTTTTCACAGTGCAGATGAATGTGTGAGAATATGGGTGATGCAGAGATGTGTGGATATATTTCTGGGAAGTCAGTATTCTGAAACATTAGCTCTAGCTATGTGACTTGTTGAAACCTGAGAAAGATTAACTAGGTAGCAGTTATCTAATGATAACCATTCAAAGAAAATAGTATAATTAATAACCTTCTCACGAACATGCTTAAGGTATTTAAGGAATTACCACAACTTTCAGCACATAGTGCTATCTTACACCACTGCTCCCAAACTAAAACTACGTACTAAACTGGAAATTTCATTAAGCTGCATAATTTGTTTCACTTTAGTTTTGCAATTTGTTTTTGTCAGGCCTTCAACTTTTATAAGGTGAATTATGAAGATACTATAATTTACTCTGAGACTTGTTTGTTTCCATTATTCAAAGCACACACTGTTGTAATATATTTCCAAAAGTCTTTAAACTTCATTTATATACCTGAATAACTAACAGTAGACTTGTAACAACTCATGCTGTCTCTCTTAACAAATTTTGATCTATGAACACGTTAACTGCAAAATTGTTCATTAGCGTAGGCTTATTAGAATTGTTTTAATTTGAGGAGGTACATCTTTAAATGTTCATTTACATTCCTGGGAGAATTTCCCAGCCGCAGGTACGAATGTGTTGGTGAGCCTTCAGCCTGTGCTGCTGAAGGGGGTGAATTGCCGATGCTGGAGCCTGGCTGGATTCGCTTCTTTCCAGTGCCATCTACTGGCCACATTGAATTTGTGTCATTTACTTCTGCCCTCGCTCTTGAAAGAGGTCGCAGCGCCCCAGGCAGGGCTAAGTCTGCGGGGTAAAATCAGAATTTGCTCCTTTGACATCAGTCATATAATGTATAACCTCGAGTGATTTATAAACAGCCTGGCAACATCTAAATGTCATTGTGAGCAAATTCCTTTTGCTTCCTCTTAGTTTCATCGTGTACCCTTATGGCTTTACCCAGAACAGGTATCTGCTTTCCTTCCCAGTATCTTTCCAAGATCACCATGGCAAATGTGTAGTATGAGAGCTGTGACATGCTTTATGCTAAATACTTTTATTTCAGGCATTTAGGGATTGGCCAAGTAAGGTTGAACACTGTAGGAAAAAAACCCTGAAGCTGCACAGAATGCAAGCAGATTTTTTAAAGTGCTTTTATTTTGCACAGTTAGCACAAATAGTTGTTGAATTGTCAGTAAATCTATTATCTTAATAATAACTAATATCTAATAACTGATCTATTATCTTGATAATAACTAATATCTAGTAACTGATGCATTTTTTCTGTTAAGTTATTGTAGCATGTAGAATGTAATTCAAGTTAGTCTTGAATTTTAATCCTTTTTTTGCATTGATATCAGTGTCACTGTATGTGATCTATTGAGTGTTTCTGTTAGGACTCTTAGGAAAGAGAGATCCTTTCCAGAATCAGTTCACTTGTATAAACAAGATTATTCTGAGGTTGTAATGGTGATGAGAAATGTGTGGTCTAAACTCTGATGTGTTAAAACACTTGACAGCTAATGAAAGTGAAAATTCTGTGGTCTTGGTGTGCTGACATGCACAACAGAAATTCAATTTGCCTTTCATTTAAAGTGAACAGATGTCCCTTTGTTTCAATAGCAATTTGGAAAGAAAAATCTTGCAATAAATTCAGTCAAAGATTTAAAAATCTCTGTTGGAGATGGATAAATATTCACATTAATCTGACAAACTAGTAAATTCTCTACAATTCAGAAAGTTGGTTCAGGTATTTCCCATGGCTTTCTAACACCTTGTCTTTCCCCAGCAGGACAGAACCTCAGAGGCATCAGGACAGGTGAATAAAAAAGATGCTAATGTTTGACCCAGTCCCTATCAAGCAAGAAGCCATGGAGCCTGTTTCAGTGGTAAGACTTTTCAAATATTTTGGCCCTAAAGATGACTCTTTAATTTTTCCACCTTTAAATTAATAATGAGTTGTAATTAAGATTTGGACTAGGTTAGGAAAGCATATGAAGCTCTATTTTGCTCTTAGTGCAATCAGAAAGGAAAACTTTCTGTAGTTTATTAATTTATTGCCTTAAATGACCTAAGCAGTTGCCTATGAGAGGAGGGAGCATCCCTGTACTCCTGAGCCACTGCTCTGTAAATATCATCTCTGTGGCTCATGCTGCTCACGGAGGTGGGCTGAAATTAAGTTGCCACGCTTCATGGTGAAGTGGCAATGGCCTGTGGTTTCAGTGTTACACCCTTGAACTAAGTGAACAGCTTCTTGCTGTGCCTTTTTTTGTTTTTCTCTTGGTTGTGGTAACAGGTGCCTGTGGCTAGCTCTGCTCTAAACAGCAGAAAATTAATCCTGCAAAAACCCAAACCAACAATGGCTTTTTGCTGGGTAAACTGGCTGCACTGCTTTACCAAGTGAACAAATGAGAACTAGGACAGGGGGGAAAAGGGGAAGAGGAGACACTCCTCTTAGTTACACTTGTTGCTTCTTTAAAAATGGGTTAACTTTCCATGAACTCAGAGAATAGGGTCATCTCAGAGAAGAGTCTGATAAGCAACAGCAGTGGGACACGTAGGTGGGAGCAGTACAGTGAGAATTGTGATGATACAGGCTGCTGCTGAAAGGAAAGGCTTTGACTTTGCTCCCTCCTCACCAGCTTTGTGTCTCCTTTGCGTGACTGAAGAATTGTGTGGTCTGAGAATGGTTTGGAACCTTTGGATCAGCTCACTGAATGGTCAGAATTGCTAACCCACCAAAAATACTCATTTTTTGGTCAGATCAAGAAGCTGATCTGACTCATTCTGTGCAGCTGCTCAATATTAGAGCAAGGGGAGAGAGAGAGCATGAGAGAACCTCCCCTTTCAGCTTTTAGCCTGCAATAACCGATTAAGTGTAACATGAAACCACACCCCTAGAAAGGCTGGTCCATTAAAAGGGTGAAGTCAGTGTATATAACTCAGAGTCCTTTAAACTTGTGCTCTGAATGGCATCTTTCAGTGAAAAGTTTGTTTCCTCTTTTATTTAAAATAAAGAGTAATTTTCATAAATTTAAATGCATCTCTAAGCAGTCTGATTTCTTCTGTGCTATTAATATCACTTTTGGGAGTTAGGTTTATATGCGTTTTAAAATTACAGTTTGACTTTTGTGGGGTTTATTTGCTGGAGAGTAATGATAGAAAAATAACTGTCACTGAAAGTACAATGAATTCCAGTAAAGAAAGAATTTTAGTATTGGCCAGCCTGTCACTTTAATTCCAGTTACAGTGTAACTGTATTAAGATTCGTGGTGATTATCTGCTATACTCTAAGACTATTAATGGTGTCTGTTGAAATCAGAAGTGTCATTGCTGTCTTTTGGGCCACCTTTTGGGCACATCTGCCTTCATCTCCCAGAGAAGGTTCTGCAATGGTTTGGGGCTCTGCACTAGACACACAAGTGCCCCAAACAGCTTTGTGCTTCTGCCAGATGTGCAAGGTCAGTCCCTCAAAAAGCTCACCAGGAGAGGAGCAAGCAGTCTTTCCCAGACCAGCAGATGAAGGAAAAACTGCAGTGGGAAAAACAAGGGAGTGTTTCTGAGCCAAGTGCATTTCAAGGCTGGAGTTCCAAATATTGGTTATTCTGTACCATATCCTTCTCCCAGTGATGTGGTGCCTTCCATGCTTTGGACCTTTGGAGTCTTCTCTTAAGTCTCTCTGACCGGCTGTTAAAGACTACTCAGAGCATTTTACCACATCTGTATGTTTTTCTTTTTGCCACTGCATGAGGGGAAAAAAAAAGCAGAAAAGAAAAAGCAGAAAGTCCAGAGGAAAGTATGGTTTCTGGGTGACGTTTCCATCACTGGACACTACTTTGTTTTCCCTCAGGCTGAAGAGCATGTGTGTTTCAGGTCCTGTACACACAGAGGCTGCTTAGCCCCAAGCCCTTGAGCCCCCCTAGCTCTTCTTGGTCTTGTGGTTTCCTTGGAGCCCTGGTGCCACAACAGAAACTGCTCTGGAGACACCTCTAAAGGGAGGTATTGTGATATGGAGAGAAAATGAGAAAGGATAGCAGCTACTGAGTGAGTTAGTTTTCTTGACCACCTTTTGAGGAGGTGGAATGAGAGAGAAATTGTCGTATTGACGTTGAGAGGTGCTAAGCAGAGCACACTGGGCTAACATAACCTGGAAGTCTGCAATCAGGATTATTTGTATTGCATCTTTCATTCTGATAGAATCATTAGAGGCCAAATTAAATTAAGCCTCTTAGGAATATCTCACTCTTCTCTCTGAATGTAGGTGTACTCTTTACACTGTAGGTGTAAAGTCTTTGTCTCTAAAACATCACAGTAGTTGGAGGGGAAGGAGGAAATTAGTAATGGTTTTGACACCACTGTGTTTCAGGGTGTGTGGCTGAAAGGATTAACTATACTTTTCAGGTGACTGAAGCTTGCACCCACACTATTTCATCACTCTACCAACAGCTCATGCCGTTTATTGAAATGAATTATTGAACATACATTACGATAGTTCTTAATGAACTACTGACAAAGTCATCTGAGTCCTACCTGCAGGGTTACTTATTTACCTGCAAGGACTTCTTAAACGACTTTTTAAACATTTGGACCAGTTACCATTTGGTGAAACAAGTTGCTTTTTGTTTGAATTGGAATAAACGGTTTTTCTCTGTGTAGCAGAGTAGTAGAGAGAAGACTTGGTCAGGCGCTAAGAAGTATGACACTGATTATGTGGGTCATGACGATTCAATTTATTGATAATACAGTATCTAAATATTGCCAATGCAGTATGTAACATACTGAGGTCTAAAGGGTTATCATATATATATATATAAAAGCAGGTTCATCTAGAAATGTTTACAGTCTTTGGCCTTGCAGAATGCACAACTCAAAGCACCTGTGGAATTACTTATGATTTTATCTTTGTATGTGACTGAATCTTGGCATTTTTATTCACCTATCCAAAAAAATGAGTGGTCCAGTCTTCACTGTGGGCATATTCTGCTGGCCTCCTGCTGGGGAGGGGGAAATCCACCTGGAAGCTGCCCACAGTCTCAGGAGACCAGTTTTCCCAGTGTCCAGCAGCATTTCTACCCTTTTGCAGGCTGTGCACCAAAATCAATCACAATCATCATCACTCCCTCATCAAAGAATGCAGAAGCTATGTGAGCATCCAGACAGTTATTCCTTGAATTCCCACCGGGTGTTCTCAGGATAAGGTTACCCCTAAGGATGCTTGTTCTTTAATAGACTCATTGGCCAAAAGCATTCCTGGAGATTTAAATTTCACAGGCTTTTTCCTTTTTAGCATTCTTGCAATGGAAGAGAAGTTCATAGGCAATGACATTGTGATCATCCCTGACAATCCTGCAGCACTGTAAATGCACTGATGCTTAGTGGTGGAATGTTTACAGTTCATTAAACCTGGGTGAACTCTGTACTGTAAACCAATAAAAGGAGTTTTAATGGAAGTATTTAATGTTTCTTACTTGAAAAAATTATTATTTTTTTGGCTATGCCCATAATTTGATCCAATTTAATAGATACCAAATGCTGCTAAATATTAAATTATATCAATATTTAGTGGTCTCCATCACTTAGAATGCTGATAATTTCATACCTTGGCTCAGCAGTTCTGGCAAGTCTACAGACAGTACTTCTTGAATAATGGCATTTAATAAAATTTTGATGAACCAATTACCATCAAAGATGAATGTTTCTATAGATGGAATTTGTAAGAATAGTCATAAAGAGAATATATAACTTGCAGAGATTTTAATGTAATATTTAGTGTCTGAAGATTAATCACCATTTTGTGTGCTGCTTTATTTGAATGTTTTATGGACTGAGGGACTCAGCTTTGTTGTTCTATCACAGTGCTATGAATGCAGGAGGAAAATATAATATTTTCTAAACTCGGTGTTTCAAACAGTAACTGAAAATAAGAAAATTATACTTATGTCATTTTGCAAAAATACCTCCTGTTACCATTGACATTTAAAATGAACCAAGTGTTTCCTCATAGGGAAGACAGAGGTAGGAAACCAGGAAGATATATTGACAGCAGTGTTCACCCCAGGAGGAAAAAGAATTGAAATGTTATGGAAATAATGTTATAAAAATGCAGTAGTTTTATGCTTCTGATGTTTCACTTTATACCATTTTGAACATTTTTAATCCCACTCATCAAAATACTTTTGGTGCCAAGGAAGTAATTAGTTTTTTATTATTAGTTTACTTACCTAAAATCCAAAGATAGCATTTTATTTCAAAAAGTTGAAAACACAACTAAAATTTATGTGCATTGCATTTTCTGTATCTCATTTTTGTGTTAGAGCATCACATCAGTTTCCACTGTGAGTTAGCTGTTAGTGAACAACCTCAGTTTTTAACAGTTTTTAAATACAGTATTTGTTTAATAATACTGCATTCTACAGTTCATGTTAATACTTCTTGGTTTTCAAAAATCACTAGATATGTGTGTTTTACTTTTATAATATGTATGTACACACATACATATATATATAAATATATAAATTATTACTAAATTGTGGAGATCGCCACATAGGTCAAGATTAGTTTTGGGGTTTATATTGTAATGGGAACTGCTAGCTACCACTAAGAGGAACATTCTTCCAACACACCAAATGTTTATCCTTGTGCTCATTTTCCAAAATTAGACTGGCTAAGTAGCTGCTTTTTATCTCAAAAAATCGTTTAGAAAGGTTTAGATTTTACCTTTTGCACTCTTGAGTTACCCATTATTTATATAGTTCAGCTGAGTATTTTGTATTGATTGTAGGGTTCAGATTCATAATTTCTTTCTTTAGTGATGATTGTTTTTCAATTACTTTAGCAGTTGATTGGGACCCATTATTTGCAATTCTAAACCCAGCTGAGCTCCCCTGTTTCCAGAATTGATGATCTTCAGTACACAGTTACATGCTTGGCATAGCAGATTATCTCCCAGGTCAGTTAAGAAATGTACAGGCATGAATATATGACAGGCAATTTTAAAGGGAGAAAAGTAGCTGAATAAGCCTTGAAGATTTGTTTTCATAATCTGTCTTACATTGCTTCTGAAACAGTTAGTGAATCAGAACCTAACTTCCTGTGTGGGGAATCTGAGGCTTTATTTAATTCCATTTTATTTAGAAACTACATCAAAGTGCTTTCTTGAAACTTTTTCATTTTGCTGTTTTATTGGCTGCCTTTCTTTTTCAGCAGTAGCTGCTTGCATGTGTTGATTTATTATTTGATTTTCTGTGTTTCTTTTCCACTCCTTCTGACAGTCATACCCATCCAATTACATGGACCAAATGAAGCCAAACAAATACGGCGTCATTTATTCTACACCAAGTATGTTGCACAATAAATTCTACTCCAGCCCTGAAGGACTATCAAATGGGATCCAGATGGAGCCAGTAGACCTTACCGTAAATAAACGGAGCTCGCCACCTTCAACTGGAAGTTCTCCTTCCCCACTAAAATTTCAGACTGTGCACAGGAGAAGTTCACCTGGATTGACTCTGTCCTCCCCCAGCTCACCTCTCAGTAAATTCACACCGTCACCCCCAGGAGTGCAGCCTCTTTCCATGCCAATAACAATCCCTCCTGTAATGGCCGCTGCTCTTTCACGCCATGGACTCAGAAGCCCTGGGATACTCCCGGTTATTCAGCCTGTTGTGGTCCAGCCAGTTCCTTTCATGTATGCTCCCCATCTCCAGCAGCCCATCATGGTGTCCACAGTTCTCCCAGATGAGATGGAAACTCCAAGTAGCATGCAAGGTTGGTGTTGTCAGAATTGCTTTTTATGCTGTCTCATCTCCACAAAATAAGACAAATATCCAAGCACTTGGTTTCTGTGGGTTGTTGATATTTTAGGAAGTGGAAAGTAATTTCTGTTCTTCCAGAATAAACAGGCATAGAATTTGTTGTGTAAATATTTTACCAGACTTACCAAGGATAAGGATCACAGAATCAATTAGGTTGAAAAGACCTCTGAGATCATAGAGTCCAACCTGTGACCCAGCACCACCTTTCCAACCAGATCATGGCACTGAGTGACACAGCCAGTCTTTCCTTAAGCACCTCCAGGGACAGTGACTCCACCACCTCTCTGGGCTGCCCATTCCAATGTTTAATCACCCTTTCTGGGAAGAAATTCTTCCTAATGTCCAACCTAAACCTCCCCTGGTGCACCTTGAAGCCATTTCCTCTTGTCCTTGCAGGCAGTTGCAGAGAGTGATGAGGTCTCCTCTGAGCCTCATTTTCTCCAGGATAAACAATCCCAGCTCCCTCAGCTGCTCCTCACAGGACTTGCTCTCCCGACCCTTCACCAGCTCCATTGCTCTTGTTTGTATCTACATAAACTATTGATCTACTGAGATTTGGACTGATAATAACATCGGACTGGTGAAAATTAATAGAAATGTTTTGAGTCATAGTTCATCAGGAGATAACTAACTGAAAGATTTTGTATTTAGTGTAAATTGTCACAGTAAATGTAGAACTGATGGATTTTTTTAACTATAGCGTTTTTTAAAATATTATTTATTTCCATAACTCTTCATAATTTGTATATGTTGCCTTCCCTCTCCTACCCTCTGCCATACAGTGCCTGTCATTGAGTCTTATGAGAAGCCCACACTGAAGAAAACAATCAAAGTAGAGCCAGGAAGTGAACCATCAAAGACTGACTTCTATCCTGAACAAATGTCACCTCCAATGATGACCTCATTGTCTCCTCAGCAAGTAATGTTGCAAGAGTAAGTAGCTAACAGTAGTCCCAAGATCAGCAGAGCAATGGAAAGCACTTCATACAGCAGTTAGCAGTTCTGAGGAGTGGGAAGGATTGTTGCTGTGCTTTAGAACATGTAATAAAATACACGTTCATCCCTCCCACCACTGCCACTGTGAAATGTGATTTCAACTTTCTTTTCCCCCTTCTTCAGCAGTACAGGAGTTGATACATATTTATACCTTGCAATAGATCTGTCATTTCTGAAATGCATTTCTAAAGTGATGATAGGTTACAGTTCCACAATTTACTGAAAGCAGGACTCCCATAAGCCAGTGATAACCTACTTATGTAAAACCAGCCGCAAAATTGAAAGAAACTTAAAAGACAGTTCATACTGATATATCTATCCATGTTACTTTAAATACCTTTCTTTAAAATGAGTGTTGTGACTTTTTCTTCTTGGAGGACTTCTTTGTCTTTTCAAAAATTTTGCCTGCTTGGTGGGAAGAACCTCTTCAGCCTTACAAGTTCTGTGTGTATAAGTGAAATTGCATTTTTACCTGAGGCCATTGTTCTGGGGGTGATTTTTTTGGCACCTCAAGTAGTTTCTGAAGCTTTCTTCCCTCACAGCCACTTTTTCCACCCCTGTATTAACTCATTGTGCTGGCATAGCTGTTACTAGGCCCCCTGCATGAACTGGGTCACAGATCTAATGGGTTCTAAACCAGTGCTGTTTGCAGAAGAAATGACAAGGGCTAGAAGAAGAAATTAGGTCTGGGGCATAAACCTTTTAATTGAAAACATTAAAAAATTCTCAGTTCTCCTCTCATGAGGAGCCATGGGCACCCTTCCATTTCCTGTTTTTCTGGGGAAAATCCTGTCAGCTTGTTAAAGCCACGGAATGACACAGAGCCAGGGTCATCCTTCAGCAGGCAGTGCAGGCTGCCAACGTGGCTCTGGCAGGAGCTGAAGCTGGCAGCTGAGCAGGGCTCACAGCACAGAACCTCAGGATCCATTTCTGCACTTCTCTCTTGCTCACTGTCATCCTTGAGGTGGTTGTGTTTGACCTCACCTTACAGAGTAAGGGAAAGAGGGTTTCAAGTCACACGCTCAAAACCCAGTGTGATTATGGTTCAGAGAGAGAAGGAAAAGCATGGGATGGATGGGTGATCTCCTGTATTTCCTCCAGAACGCTGCCTCTTCCTCCTGCAGATGGCCATGGGGTTCAAAAGCACACCACAGCACCATGGCTGGCTGCATTCCACAACAGCCTTCTTGTGGGCACCCCTCCTTGTCTTCAAACAGTCTGGATGCACCTCCGAGACTGCAGGCTCTTGGCAATTGGATGCCAGCTAGCTTTTATAAATTAGTTTCTTTTAAATCACCTTATACATGTTTATTGCATAAAATAGTAAGCATGCATGTTTACTAGTTAGTAACTTACCTTCCATAATGGACCTACCACACAAGGGAGTCAGATCCTTATGTAGCTGGAACTAACTACTGCTAGGTCAGGACTATCAAATGGTTCAGTTTATTTTTTGTCTTTGTTAAGTCTCTTTAACAAGAGCAAACCAGTAAGTGCTGTTCCTGGCTGGTACCACACCCTTCCTCCAGGGCTGAGACTTCTGCAGACTTGTCCCCTGCAATAGTGATTTGCATTATTTATTTCCCACTGGGCGTAGTTTCCCCAGCAAACCCATCCACTGAGCAAAGAATGTAAAATTTGGTCTCATATGTAGATAACTTTATTACAGAAAACATTTGTATGTCCATGTTTCCTAAGCATCAACTCTGCTTGCCCATATAGAGTGTGATGTTCATGGGGATTCTGTCCGTGCACTGTAACAGCTTAAATTGCATTGTAGCTCTCCTGTGAAGCTCTAGTTCTTGCTCCTGGAGCCAGCCCTTTCAGGTTCACATTCTGCTGTATCCAAAACAAGTTTATAAACTGTATTTATCATTAAAAAATACATAGACAACTCACACAAGTTACGAGATGTGAGATACTTACACCTTTATTATTAAAGAATGTTGTTGTCTCACAGCTTTATGAGCTGTAGCTAGGCATTGAAGTTTTTATCACTATTCATTGGTTCCAACTGCCCAGACATCTAAGCTGCATTAAAGGGGTATAGGAAACCTTTAGTCTCACTGAAGTGACTTAAATTTAAGATTTTTAAGTGACTTATTTTGCTTTAGTGTTAGCTTTTGGCAGTATATCTGTCTATATCTATCTGTCTATCTCTAAAAATAATGTTGGTGACATTTCTGGAGGGATGGTTGGACTTTCTAGTATGTCTGGTAATCAATGTAACTGCAGTTATTTCTAAAATCAAACTTGAGGTAATAATAATAGTATAAGGAGCCTCATTAACGTATTTTAATGCAAGTTTCAAAGTCTAACTCATGCTGTCAGCATAGTATGGTCTGTGGTAAAGAAGAAAAAGCTGTTGAAGTTTTACCGTAATTTTTAGAAGGTACTCTTACCTATTGAAGAGTGCCAAATGGTACATACATGAACTTACATCTAGTTGTAGAAGAGGGAACGAAAGAATTAGGGCTGTGCTTTTATTATTGGCACTTACTTAATATTTACCTCTGAATTTGACACCACCCTAGCCATTTTTTAAAACTGCCACACCCTATCTGATTATTGATAACATTCTGTTGTCTTGCCAGCCTCCTCTCCCATAAGGGGAAAAGGAGACATTCTCAGTGCTTTTTCCAGACACTTGCAGATTGAAAATCTAAATCACAAATGGCCAATATCCTTTCTCTCCCTTTTCCCAGATGTTACCATGTCCAGGACTAGGCTCCACACATAATTACTTAAACCAAGTCTGTTTGCTGTCCTAAGCTCGAGCTTCTCCAAAAAGACTGGTATGCAACTGCATTGAAACTGAGCATTGCTTTGGAGAGCTGTTTCTTTGGAAGCTAGAAGCCTGCCTTCTTATTTAAGAGTGTGTGTGTCTCTGTCTAACATCACCATCTGAGGTTTCCTGCCATTATAATATTTTTAGCTAGACTTAATGTGTTCTTAAAGAGTACATCACCCAACAGTCACAGAACCACCCAAGAAAGAGAATTTGGTTCCCAGTTTCCAGCTTCTAACTCTTTAAGAAAAGAATCAATAACAGAATTCAAGTTTTCACACATCGGTTATCTGCATCCTGCTGCTGTGGGGTCATAGAAAAATCTTTTCTTCTTAAGCCATGCTCAAGATTCTCTGTCTTCAGCACGTGCCCTTTATTGTGCTGAGGGAAGTAGGAATTCAATGTTTCTAAATATTAGGCCCTAAAGGAACTTGGAGTAAGTAACCAATAGAACCCAGTGTTACAAAACATGAGTTGATTGGTAAAAACATGTGAAATACATTAACTTAGAACAGACAGGAGTTCTAGAAAGTTCCTTTGTGTTGCATGGGGGAGCTGGTTTTGCAACAAGGAATGCTAATATCTGCATGTTATATTCGACACATACCTTTTTGACAAACATGAGTTTTTTAAGATTGATGTGGAAGAAAGAGTCAAGGTTATCCCCAGTTTTACAGTAGGGGGGTCATTCAACAGTCAAAGACACCTTTTAAGAAGCTTTTATGTTTTCGCACACGTGAACATTGATGGGTTTGTTTACAGCAGAAGTCCACATTTAGTTCATAGTCTTACCTGCACTGTACCTGTGAGCTTCTAAAGTGAAAAATGGTGTTTAAGAAGGTGGAGGGACAACTTCAGACATCCTGTGGGTGTGGCACACAGGCTAAGCTCTACTTTTAGGAATTGACGTCAGTGGTACAGGGAGGCCGCACCCTGCTGCCAGCACCAAACAGGAAATTCTTAATTACATTCTAAAGGAGTGGCTGGAACGATAAAGATTGAGTTCTGCTTTGAAACCCTAAAGATACAATTTCTTTAATAATATGGAATAGCTGTTTCCAATTACAATCAAATTAGTTGTATTTGAAGGGGAAAAAAAAGTGAACAAACGCAAGAAAAGTTCACTCAGGGTTTAAGAAATTTGGTTTGACTGAAAAACACAAAGTTGAATGGGGTTTTTTCTCTGAAAGTTTTAAAAAAGAACTAGGAAGTAGTAAAAATGGCTACATCATGCCACAAAGTGAGTAAACATTTAAAAATATTACTGCTAAAATACACAAAATTTGCTAAACCCTTCTGAATTTTTCGACATGCATGTAATGTTGTTCTTTCTGCCAAGAGACAGAGTGGTAGTGAATAAAAGGCTCTGTTATGAATCATATTAGCTGAGGTTTGCTGTGCTAAATGTTTTTGATTTTAACATAAATTTAACTTTGCAGGAATCACCCTTCAGTTATAGTTCAGCCAGGAAAGAGACCTTTACCTGTGGAATCCCCAGACACACAACGAAAACGCAGAATACATCGATGTGATTATGAAGGCTGCAACAAAGTCTACACTAAAAGCTCCCACCTGAAAGCTCACCGAAGAACCCATACAGGTCTGAGCATAGCTGTGCTTCTCTTTCATCAAGTCTGTGGTAAAATAGTAGGCTAAGCTTGTTACTTCTGCTAATGGCCAGGTGACCACAGGTGTAAATAGCAAAATGACAGAAGGTACCTCTGGCATTGTTGTGAAAATAATTATAGCCTGAGCAAAAGACAGAGGACGTAGTAGGAAAAACCTACAATAAGAGACTGTAAGCCAGAACAGTTCACAGTGCATGCTGATATGTGTTACATTCACTGGCTCTTCACTCATTTTGTGTCCAGTTGCTTGCAGTTTACTCAATCTGCACAGCCTGTAAACACCAAATCAGTTCAAATTGCACTGGCTCACCTATGACATCACTGTTAAATTTGACTGTAATTTCTATGGGAGTAGCCCATCTGCAGAAGTTTGGACTGTATGCCAAATGCAAACACATCTGCTCTCTGGAGATGCTAACCACTGGTGCAGTGGTGCTTTTTATCTGAATGAGTATTCAGTAAACATCCCCATCTTTGCTCTCCACAGAAATGTTCATCTTTGCATGCTGAATGACTATATATACATCCAAGGTTTTTACAAGGGTACCCTCTTTTAGGAAAAATGGAGCCCAGTTAATCTCTGTTGTGCATCAAGCCATTTACCTGTTGGGCAATACAGTGCTGTTCAAGGAGGAGGATGACATATTAGTAATGATAGAGAGAGAGTTTGAGTTGAGGTACTTGCGGCAGTGATGCCAGTCATTTACACTGCATTAAATTTCAGAAATCACAAGATTTCTGGCTGTTGTGCTTTATGGTAGCACAGTCCTTTCTCCCAGAAAATGAGATCCCAGTTTTGAAAATACTCGGAACTAATGCTTAAACCTTCATCCTTCTGGGTGTCATAATATAAAACAAGTGCTAATATGGCAGAGAGAGGAACAGGGAGGCAATAAAAAATATAAGTTGCAGCAGGTAGCAATGTTTTGGTCAGTTAACTTCGACTACACAGTTTCTACCACAGAATACTCTTCAGCTTTGAGCTGTTCAGAGGCTTTTTGAGTAAGCATTGAAGTACTTACTGAAATTTGGCAAGGCAGTAGAATAAATCTATCAGATTTATTTGTGAACTTAATGTGATCAGAACTGATGTGTTCACATCTTAAATCCCCACTTCTGTGTTTCCTTTCCAGGAGAAAAACCTTACAAATGCACTTGGGAGGGGTGCACGTGGAAGTTTGCTCGTTCTGATGAACTGACGCGGCATTTCCGCAAGCACACAGGAATCAAACCCTTCCAGTGTCCAGACTGTGACCGCAGCTTTTCACGCTCAGACCATCTCGCTCTTCACAGGAAACGCCACATGCTAGTCTGAATGTCTTCTCTCCCTGACTCCTGCCACACTTTTTTGTTTTTTACACATGCATTTTAATTTGGATTCAGCTGGTCTGGATCTCTGAGTTTGTACCATTAAAAGCTTACGTATGGTCAGTAACAGATGTTATCTAACCCTTCTATGTCCTTGCCACGGGTCAGACCTAAAGAATGTGAACACTTCTTTTTTTTCTTCTGGGGATGCTAAGCAAACCCTTTCTGCATTCAGTATGTTCATTGTATTTCATTTGTGAATAAGGGAATTTTTAAACTAACAGCTTTTGTTGGTTTCTTCATATAATCAACCCAGCATATACTGATAAAATAGTAAATGTTATTGAATATCCGAAGTGCTAGTCCTTGCCAGAGACTATTATTTATGTGCCCCGTAAGGGATACACTCTCATTTTATGCTCAACAATGCAATGAATGGACTCTGCCAGCTGTGTTGATTTCTGCAGTGTGGTTCATACAACAGTTTTAGGAAGTCACCTGATTTAGAAATCCCCTCTGCCCAAACAGTGAGTAATAGTAATACTGAGGAAATAAATCTAAACAGTGTAATTACTTTACAGAAAGATTGACTCATAGTATCATTTACCCCAGTCAAGAAGAGAAATGGGCAGGAATTGGTCCGTACGCAATACTGTGCATCTAAACCAATGCCATCTGTCATCTGTATTACAGTGTAGTATATATCCTTGTTTTTCTTACATAATGCCCCAGTGGATTTGTTAAAGGAAGACTTTGTGTGACTCTGTATGTCTGGTTTCTGTGCAAGTGTATGGATGGAACAGCGTGAAGCTGAGTCAATGGTTTACCCTCCGGAAGTTCTTCACCCAGAGGGTGGTTGGGCACTGGAACAGGCTTCCCAGGGAAGTGGTCACAACACCAAGCCTGTCTAAGTGTCTGGACAATGCTCTCAGGCACATGGTGTGACTTTTGGGTGTCCTGTGCAGGGCCAGGAGTTGGACTCAATGATCCTGATGGATCCCTTCCAACTCAGCATATTCTATGATTCTGTGAGTCTATGGTACTCTCCTGTGATTTGGCATTAAATGACATTCATGGAAACCTACTGCACCTCATTTCAGGGATAGAGATTATCCCCCTGCATTCATGCCCCCCTGCATTTCTTCTGAATAATTTTTTTCTCTTTGCTGTACTTCAGAAAATAGCAATCATTAAGTCAAAAATGCTCTGAACTGTACTGTTGTGAGTACCACTGTAATACACTACAGTATTTAAAATTATTGATCCACAATATTTTTATGAGAAGATGGCATCAGATCTGAAGTACTTCTGATGATAAATTGACTAATGTATCTGTTTTGGATAAAAGCACATACCAGATGTTCCTAACTCTGG
Organism: Camarhynchus parvulus; assembly: GCF_901933205.1. Classification (NCBI taxonomy): domain Eukaryota; kingdom Metazoa; phylum Chordata; class Aves; order Passeriformes; family Thraupidae; genus Camarhynchus; species Camarhynchus parvulus. Next base: position 22,962,550 of record NC_044574.1, read on the forward strand.
TTTGTGACTCTGGTAGTCTCTCCATGGTAGGTACAACTGCTTCCCTGTGGACGTGTCTATTGCATTAAAACCATGCCCATTAGCAAACAGAACTCCATAGCTAAAAGAAACTGAATTCAGGCAACCTGCAGTTGCTCCTAGAAATGGTCCTGTCTGGGATCCTCTGAAAGGAAGGTTTCTGTCTGTATTAGCTGGCAGACTTTGTGGCGCTGCAAGGAAAAAGGATGTATTTCTCTACACTCACACAGAAGTGCATTTCCCTTCCTTGCCCTATGTAAGGTAACCACCATTCCCTGTACGTTAAACATACTGAAGTCAGCTTTTCCTTTCTTTTGGAAAAACCCAGGGAACAATGGAGGTGTGGGGGGAGGAAGTGTTTGGTAGAACCCTGCAGGAGACAGGTGGAGTGTCCATCTGCAGGTGGGTAATTTTGAGCTTGTGGAGCAGGTAGGCTGTACTTCTATAACCAATGGAGCCCAATGCCAAACAATCTTTGAGATGCAGGAGTGTGAGTGCAAAGAGCCTTTATTTGGTGATAGGACTTTACCAGCTGTTCTGATGACATCCACATGCCTGTGGAATTAGAGAAGGAGAGGTTTGTACTTCTGTAGAAAAATGCTCTGACAGCAATTGCTCTGTTCCAGCTCCATACATCCTCACCACCTCGGCAGGGCTGCATCTTGTGTCTTCCAGCTCTCCCTCATTGCTCACCTGTGGCACTGAAACACCCGGCACATGAATCGGCCTTTTTACTTTCTTGGTAGGCCAGATTGTTAGTGACATTGAGAAACTTGTAGGAAAGAGACTGATATTAATGAGCAGCTGTTCCAGAATGTGGACTTCCTTTTTTTTTTTTTTTGGTCAGTGGTAGCCAAATTGGCTATAGGTTTTAATGGTAATTTTGTAAATCCAGGCGTGTCACTGGCTGGGAGGCTGTGTGGAGGGAGCACTGTGGCATCAGTCACAAGTCTACAGATGTTTAGTACCCTGGGATGAAAACAATTCTCTGTTCTGTTGATGAGGGGAAAAACAGATACTAGAAAATCAGCAACTTAATGGCAACTGGTCCCATTTTTACCTTAAAAATGGAAATTTATAAAATTCAGGATGTTTAAGGAACATTTCTTTCTAATGCTGTTTCTCTTTTGAGGCTTACATATAATGTTTTCATTAGTATGTTTTTAATATTTTTAAATTAGTACCCTAAAAGCAGAACTTCTTCGTAACTAAGAGTTACTTCAGATAATTTAGTCTAGGTTATTTGCCATGTTAATTCATTAGCTTACGTACCTTTTTCCTGAAAGTATTTATGCTAATGATGAAGTCTAATACAGTGGAGATTGAGCTTTCAAATTTCATTCATGTGTCTTGTGAATTAGGACAACAGAAATTTCAATATTAAATATAAAAATTTGAGATTATTACATGATAGTGCCTTCCTTATAGAATTTTTCAGTTGTGTCTGTAGTGTCTGTGCGATGTCTAAAAGGTCACAAACAAATACACTTTTAGCTGAATGTGAATTCACATCTTAACCAGCTCATTGTGTAATTTTAGCAAACTTTGATTTGAAGGATACCTTGCAACTTTGAAATGTACTCACTTAACTACTTTGCAAAACCAGTCATTCCATCTATGCCCTAAAGAAAAGCCAGTTTAGACAGAAAATCCTGGAGAATGAGTATTTTAAACCCCCCCACCTTTCTCTGTAACAGTATTGCAGTGTGCAGTGTGTAACAGGTAATACTGTTTTACTAAAATGTGCCTGTTTAAGCTATTTGATTATGATAAATTCCTAGTTTCTAAGACAATTGCAAGAAACTAAGCAAGTATGAATGTGTGGGGTTTATTTAAATATACACATGGCATTCTGCAGTGATACTTCTAATGCCACATCTTGTTCAAATATGTTGTCTTTGCCAAGGATAGCAACATGATGAATACAAATCCTTCCAAAAAATTTACAAAGCATTTTACATCTCTTAAGAGGGCTAGACCATTTTTCATTATATTTTACAGATATTAGCACTTAATGTACTTTAGAGGGTCAAAATAATCTTTTTGCTTAGCATCTCTCACCTGCAAATATGGCAAGGACTTTTTATTTACTTTGATACTTCTATAAACTATGCAGAATTTTTAAAATAAAATGTAATATATTTTATAAGCTAATAAGACAAAATGGCTAATTAAAGGTTTCTATCATGCATTACTATAACTTGCAAACATGGAGACATTTTGGTAATCTATTCTTACTAAAGATGTGAATGTTTAATGTACTTTCACTGTTTCTACTTTGGTAGTCCAATGGGAACTCAGTAATGACATTTTGTCATGTCAAACTGTGAACATAAAAAATTTGTACTGTACAGTCCTCATACTATATTTAGTATATTTAGTATATTTAGTGCACAGTGCATACGTATTATACTTGTTAATAAAACACTCAGAATGTTGTTTGTGGTCATGTTGTCACATGCTGGATGGCAAAGAGCAGTGATGCTGGGGTCAGAGACAGGCCTGGAGGAGACCCCAGTGGCTCTGGGTGTTTGGGTGGCCCTTCTGCCACCTCCCCTGTGTGCCTGCCCCACACAGGGCCCAGGACAGCAGCACAAGGAATTTGTGCTGGAGGAGCTGTGTCCTGCAGCACACTCAGTGGCAAGCTCATAAAAATGTTTTACTCACCTCTAATTAGGTCATTCTAATTAGGGCATTCTAATTAGCCCATAGGCAGGTGTGGAGCACCAAACACGTGAGTTTGCCTTTTTTAATCACTCACAAGGTGACTGACTGGGCCTGCTCCCCACAGCCTCTCCCAGAGCGGGGTGCCAGAGGCTGCTGACATATCACCACGTGAGTCCTGCACACCTCCAGACACACCTGCAGGCTGTGCTGAGAAAACATGATGAGGATGATGATGGTGATGATGAAGAATGGGGTTTTATTTCTTCGTACCTTATCAGATGCCTAAGAAGAGCCTGGCTGAATTCACAATGCATCTCTAACATTTCCCATTTCTGCTGAGGTATTTGCATCAGGTTGTTGGTCTCTCTCTGCCTGGGATCCTGCAGATCAGCCTGGTGAGCACCTGTGCCATGTCATGGTGATGTACAGAAGGGAAAGCAGGTACAGCAGAAATGAGGCACAAAAAATAAAAGCCTGCAAACAGCATTCAGAAAATGAGTAAAATTACTGCCTTGTATTTTTTGGCCTCCTGCACATTGCAAAGCCAGAGACAGCTCATTATCATGCTGTTGATTTCTAAGATTCAGGAGGAGGTACCAATGGCAGGGGGAGCCACGGCCACTGAGCCACCGTGGCAGCTGTCACGGGAAGAACTTGTCCTGACCTGTCCTCCCGAGCCCGCACACAGCAAGAAGCAACTCCAGCTGCTGGCTGATGAGATTCATCTCTGTTTTCCTGTGAGTCAAAAAGTATTGCATACGTTCTAGACCGAGTGATCACTTTCAGGCAGCAGTGATAATTTCATCGGCCACTGGGTGTCCCTCTTAGTCTGAGAAAAAGGCACAATTGAAGTTGATGCGATTGTCATTTAAGATAATAATTTTCTCGTGCTTGAGAAATTAAGCTGATCCCTCTGTCTTATTTGCTATCACTGAGCTCAATCCTGTCATACACAGAAATCTGCTCAAGGATTTAAAACTGATCTCTCTGTCTTTACTGCGATTTTTAGTCATAAAAATGCTTTAAATGTATCCTTTACAATTAAAACTCTGGTCTGGCTGAACACTAACTAAGCCAACACAATGTTGCTTGATGAGAAATACTGTCAAATGCTTACTTAGAGAAGAAAACCAACCAACACACCAAACCATGGCAAAATGAGTGTGCTTTATCAAAGGAACTCAGTAGTGTATTTTAAGAAGCTGTAGTGTAGGGTATGTACATAACCAAAATATTTTGCATCTGCGTGACAGATCTGTGAGGTGGGAAGGACAGAGTATAAAGGGCTCTTACAGCATTAATATTCCAAGACAATATACATGGCAGACTTGAGAAACTATTTCTTTCACACCCACCTAAAACTTACATTTCAGAACAGTCTTAAAGGTGAGGGAGTCCTCACAGCCCAGTCTGTAATTATTTAGGACATAACCCCCAGTTTGCTGATGCATTAAATTTCCAGAGACCAGAAAGCCTGAATTAAGACTTTTTACTTCCTCTTTTTTTGCCTAGTAAACAGGATAGACTATGTGCCTTTTAGCCCACTAGCACTACGTGTGACTGCTAATCACGTCAGGCTGTAATGCCTGCGAGGGGGAGAAGGCTTTCGGGAAGAAGGGTCACAGGATTTCTTGATAGCATTCCCCACTTAAAAATGTGTCAAGTCCTGGAGAGGTAAAATCGTGAAATCATAAAATCATAGAATCATAAAATAGTTTGGGTTGGAAGGGACTTCTAAAGGTCATCTAGTCCAACTCCCTGCCATGAGCAGGGACATCTTCAACTAGATCAGATCACTCAGAGCCCTTCCCAACCTGACCTTCAATGTTTCCAGGGATGGGACATCCACAATTTCTTTGGGCTATCCCTTCCAGTGTTATAAAAAATTATTACCTATTTCCAACCTAAATCAGCCCTCTTTTAGTTTATAATCAGTACCTCTTGTCTTACCACAACAGGTCCCGCTGAAAATCTGTTCTCATCTTTCTTATAAGCCCTGTTTAACTACTGAAAAGCCTCAACAAGATCTCCATGGAGTCTTCTCTTCTCCAGGCTGAACAACCCCAGCTCTCTCAGTCTGTCCTAATAGGAGAGGTGTTCTGCCCTTCTGATCATCTTTGTGGCCTCCTCTGGACTCACTCCAACTGGACTGACTCCACATTCTTCTTACGCTGGGGATCAGAGCTGGCTGCAGCATTGCAGGTGGGGTCTCACCAGAGCAGAGCAGAGGGGCAGAATCCCCTCCCTCCCCTGCTGCCCATGGGGCTCTGGATGCAGCCCAGGACACCTTTGGCTCTCTGGGCTGTGAGTGCCCATGGCTGGGTCATGTCCAGCCTCTCATCCAGCAGCCTCCCTAATCCCTACTAAATCTTGATTTCTGGGTAAGGCTTTAACATGGTCTCCCACAACATCCTCCTCTAAACTGGAGAGATACAGATTTAACGAGTGGAAAAAATTGAGTAATTAAGATTTAGTAGGGATTTTTAGCTCTTCTTTCCAAAGCTCAGGAGCCAGGCACCTGGCATCCTGCTGCCATCCTACCCACTTAACCTGAACTGGTAGGTGGGTGCCAGCAGGACACTAGGAAGCTCTGCCAGAGCTTCAATTTCACTGTTTCATCCAGCTACCACACCTGGTGTGTGCTTGGTGAGCCACCTCAGTGAGTGTTAAGGATCACATTCTCTTACCAGTTTGATCACCTCATGTGCTGCCCACAGTTGTGATCTCAGGACTTTACATTTCCATCAAGCTGTAAGAACAATGGCACAACTCCACATCACCGTTGAAATGACACATGAAATTTAATAACACATAAAGAATTAGATGTTTATTACACTCTCGAATCCAAGCACAGCAAGTTACTAGATGTCTCCTACTAACAAACACCATTAGTTAAATCAGTAAGATTTTAGCAGAGAAGTTATTTCCTAGGGAAAATTACTCTTTTTTCACCTGTGTGATGACCCTCAGCACCTGTTCATTAAATGAGCAAAGTAACAGATTTCAGGGGAAGCCTGGAGATAAAAGTGCTTCACCTCCAAACATCAAGTTTCTAAGTACTAGGAAAGAGAAAAAACACACAGTCCAGTATACCTTGATAGAATCACAGCAGAAAGCAGCAATTTACAATACTATAAAAAGATAATAACTAGAGGTATTAACTGTGAATTTGAAGACAGTGAATAGCAAATTCTATGAACTCATGACTTGGCAGGTATCTATCTCTAGGCAATTGGTAATGTATAATACAGCAAAGGAAGAAGAACATCAAACAAGAATCAATGGATTCAACTTTTCAGCATATACCCCAGAAAGTCTCTCTGTGATGAAAGGAAAGATTTCCAGGAAGGGAAAACAGGCTAAAAGGGTGTGGATACTGTACTCTTAACACCTACTGTACCAATGTACTGGATGGGATTCAAACAAGAGTTTTCTTCTTTGTGTTATTTAACGAAAACCAAGAAAGCAGATCCTTACAATCTTAATGTCACAACATTCACATCAGAACAAAGATTAAATGTATGCCTTGGCAGCCTGATTTCACTAAACAAACAACTATTCTTACTACTTTCAAATATAGCTTTCAATGGGAAAAGTCAAAAATAAATGCAACCTGAAAATAAGGTAAATCATTATGAAAATTTCTCTCTCATTCTCTTTGTTGATGATGGGCAACTACAGAGGACTTCTGACTACGTGGATGGCTTGAATAAGCAATAGCAATTTCTATATGTTCCACATTTCACAATGAACAGGGAATATTGTAAGAAAACAGAAAAAAAATATATTAACAGAGTTTAATGCAAAAAAGTCAAGTCAGTTATTCACATACTTATATTACTAGTACGTGTAACATCACTCTCCTACTCATTTGCTTCACTGGATATTGGCAGGTTAATGCTAATGGCTGCCCTGAGGTTAGCCCAGAATAGGGCGCGCTTGCTCCTCTCCTTCGGCCACTCCATGTAGGTGCGCTTTGCCATGAGAGCTTTCAGCTTGTGATACCTGGCAGGGATAAGGTACGGAGGGATGGGCTCCAGTAAAATGAGGATTAAGCTGTTGGAATTCTCACTGAACAACTTGTGATGGGCAAAGTACAGCTCATAGTGACACCACTCACTCTGCACAAAGTTGGGAGACAACACAAAGATCGACCTGTAGCTCTTCTCAATGCAGTTAATGATGTTCTCCACAATGCTCTTGCCGGGGATAAAGTTTCTCTCGTGCTGGCACAGTTGCACGCGCACCCCCCCTCTCCAGGTTCGGGATCAGCTCGTTCTTCACCCACGGCGAATCGCGCTCGCTGTAGGAAATGAATGCGTGGAATTGCAGAACGGCCTCCTGATCTGCGGGGCGGTTGTGCCAAGCTCTGCGCTTCGTCTGAGTCCACTGCCACGTCATCCGCACGTACCACGGCACATCCAGGTAGATGCACAGGAAGGCCACCACAGCCACCAGCAGCAGCGTCAGCAGCAGAGCTGTCACCAGCAGCAGCGTCGTGTTGCAAGCCAGCGGGCTCAGGTGGAAGTCCTTGAGCTCTGTCCCTCGCAAGCCCTCTGGGTACTCGCACACGTAGGCTGCCGGCCAGCCAAACAGCTTCCCCCCCGAGCGCCTCTCCAGCCGGATAAAGGCTTGCAGCTCACAGGAACACTTGAACGGGTTGTGCCCGGCCTGCAGCTCCCTGACCCTCGGGCAGCTCTGGAAGAAGTCAGCAGATGGGGTGAGGATGGAATTCATCTCCACGTTCAGGAACTGCAGGGACGTGAAGCCGCTGCAGCCCGGCAGGTCGGCCAGCCTGTTCGATGCCAGGTTCAGCTCCTCCAAGGATTTCAGCTCCGCCACCCTGCTGGGGACATGGCTGATCTGATTGTTGTGTAGGCTGAGTTTTTTGACGTTGACTGGCAAGCACTCAAACACAGCATCCACCAACTGATTGGAGGACAGGTCCAGCTCTGCCAGAGACTCGGCCCACTGGCACTGCATGCCGGCTCCGTCGTGGCGCAGCAGGTTGTTGCTCATGTCCAGGTATTTCAGGGACTTCATACGGCTCGTCATGAAGCTTACTTTGAGAAGGCTCTCAAATTTATTCTTCTGCAAAATAAGTAATTTAAGATCCCCAAGAGTGCCACAATTCTGGAACAACTCATCTGTCAGGGCATTGTGTGAAAAATTTAAATACTGAAATGAGCTTGTCCTGTTGGGGCAAAGCATGTGTGGCATATATGCATCAGCTATTGTCAAATTGGCGATATTCATCTCTGAAAACTGTCTGTATAGAATCTCCTGGTTGAAATAATAAACCTTATTACGAACATGCTCCAAAGTTAATGCTTTCATGGAGCCTTCCAAAGAGATTAATTTTTCCACAGAGCTTAATAGGGGTAGAAATGCATATTCAGTCAGCTCCTCCAGTGGTCCCCTAAAAGTCAAATTTCTCACAATCAAATGTTCCACAGGTGAATACCAAATAAGCATGAAAATTTGCAGGATGATAGCCCATTGTAAATCCACAGCATCAAGTATGAGAGTTGTTGTCTTGATTTTCTTCAGAAGCATTAAAGATGGAGAGGGAAAATCTTTGTAACTCAAGGTATATCTTAAGTTAACTATTTTTAAGTTTTCTGAAGTGCTCATTCCATCATACAGGAGGGAAAAAATGAAGTTTTGGTTTGCTGCAAAAGCAATGTGGAGGTTCCTTGTAGTCAAGACTGTCAGACTATGAGGCTCATACAGCGAAAAGTTTCCCAAGTTCAGGAAGACAGTGTGCAGCTGCAAATGTTTGATATACCTGAAGTCTGACGTTCGTATCATCGTAGCACTTAACCCAAGGTACTCCAAATGAAACATGTTCCCAAATTCCTGACAGATGGGCAGGGCAGTAAACTTATTGAAAGAAAGATCTAAATGTCTAAGATATGCAAGAGTTAGGCAGGAAACTTTTGAAATGTTATTATGAGATAAATCTAAGTATTCTAAATTTTCATTAAAAATGAAGACACTAAAGTCAAACACTGCAATTAGATTATGAGAAAGATTTAATACTTGAAGGTCAGAAAGATTAATAAATTCTGAAATAGTAAGTCCAGAGATCCTATTATGTGATAAATCTAATACTTGAGTACAGACTGGAATGTTTTTTGGAACATTAGTTAGCAAACTGCTTGAATAATTTGCAATAAATTCAGCTTCTACAGTAGGCTGAATATTATTCCATAGCGTGAATGTAAAGATACAAGTTAAGACATAGATATTTATGAGGGATCTCATTATGTTATCCAGCTTTATCTTGGTTTTTTACAGAAACACAGAAGCATATCTTTGTTTTCTGTTCAATATGTCCCACTGATGAGTCCAGCCCTACAGAAAAAAATACATTACATTAATGAAGCTGTTGAATGGTTGAAGTTGCTTTTATATTGTGAAAATAAGCTTCAATATAAAATCTATGTAATAAAAAAATATTTTTATATACTCCTGTTTTCAGTTCTTACCAATCATCCTCACTCCCCTTCTTTAACTCTACTTACTGACTCGGTCAAATATAAATTAATTCTCTTATAGTGGGTGGGATGCCACTAGTATGTTACAAACACATAGATGTTAAGAAATACAAATTTCTTAACAATCATGAAAAAATACAAACCTGGTACAAACCAACACCAATACATTTATGAGAACAAACATCAAAAGAAAGGAGAACATCCATCTGCTGTTTCTATACATCCCAAGTTCACACAAATTTGGGAACAAAACTCCAATAAAACCACCCCCACAGGAGCTGGTGCAAAAACAACCTCTTCACTCAAAAGATATTCTTCACACCCAAAAGACCCTAGGCATTGCCATGCACCCTCTCAGGGTCAGATTATCAGCTTTGTCCTTGCTGTAGCACAAAGATATAAGAGTCCATTTTTAGAATAAGCCAAGAATTCTGAGGAATTATACTGTCCATTGTATTGGGTTTGCATGGCAAGGTTTTGGTAGCAGGGGAATACAGGTCTGGTTTCTGTGAGAAGCTGCCAAAGGCTTCCTCTGTGTTCCACAGAGCTGGATTCAAGGCCAAGCTCATCCACAACTTTAGGAGTGCCTCTGGTATGACACGGTGAAGAAGGGAGGAAAGCCCTGGGAACAGCAACTGCATGAAACACAAACAACTCATAAACAGTTTCAGAAGACAAACATCCCCAGTTTTATCTTCTGTTTTGATTTTTTTTCTGTTAAAAAGATCTAAAACCCCAAAGTTTTAAAAATCTGTCCCTGTGTAATCTTTTGTTAAATAGAAACAAAAAGCCCTTTTTTTTCAGTTCTAGGTTATAATGTGTGCTAGTCCCTAATAATTTGACTAACTGATGGTTAGTCAAAACTCAGCCTTTCCCATCCAAGTTTCCTATCAGGCTTAACCAATTTTTTTCTTAATTAAGTAAAGCAAAAATACATGCAATAAACATCACCAAATGCATTAAAAGAATAAATCACTGAAGTATTTCTACCTCTATTGAATGCAGTAGAGAGGCCAAATTACACCTTCAGAAAGTTGTACCAGGATATCTGAGGACACAAAAGAAGTGAAGCTGGGATGATTGGTCAAAGTACAGTATCAATTGCAAGAAAAAACAAGACAAGGAAATCTGACCCAGTTCCTTCAAAGTGCAGTTGGCTTTATTCTTCAGAGTCCAGGCTAATAAAAAAATGTAACTCTTGAATCAAACAAACTTTGATCTAGAACTACCCGGAGGAAGTTCCTCCTGGGCAAAAGGGATGTCAGTAATAAAATAAGAAATGTTCTGAAAGGAGAAAAAACCAGAAATATATTCTCTGTATGCATTCCAGCGCCAGATGAGATTTAATTTACTGTACATGCTATGCTAGATACTCCAACAAGAGAAAAGCCACACTCTATAGCCCTGCAGAGTGCTACAGTCAAAGAGAAAAGCAAATACATCCAGAAAAGCAATAATAAGGATCAAGGGTTACCCCTCCAATGCTGTTTCAGAATGGTATTAAATTAGAGTTGGCTGAGAATTAAAACTGCCATACCAAATGATTTTTCTCCCTTTCCTCTTTGCTGAAATTCAGACGAGTGTTTTCACTGAAACTTCAAAATGCAAGAGTATCTTCCAACATAAAAGAAACACCAGCACCTGAGATTTGATGAAGTCTAAGATATACATACATCAAATAGAAAATTATTATAAATAATGAAGCAAATATAACCCACCTTTTGTGCACGGAATTCATCTTCAAGCTGAAGAACCAGCACAAGTCCTCTGCACACTTGTTTGGTATGCTCAAAATAGAATTTCAACATATGTAATCTTCAGGATGGAGAATCTCACATGAGATGCTAATTCCTCAATAATTACCTACCTCAGGAAGCAAAAAACCAGGTCTTTTTTAAACCAGATATACAATTCTAAGAACTAATGAAACCTCCTTACAATGCAGGTATTAAGAGCACAACGAAAGGAAACTTTTACCAGTTCAGACTAAAAATACATTTACTCCTGTAATATTTACATAACCAGCTGGTTTAGGAGGAAATAAACCTATCTGTAGTATAGAATATTTCTCTTGGCAAGACTGTTCAATTAATTCTGCATTTCTAATTTCAAGTCTGCTTCTGATGTTACACAGATGTTCTAGAAATCCGTCAACTGCATCTCCTCTTCACACACAGAAAAGAGGAAGCAGAACCCTCACTGCCAACTTTTGTTCATATCAAGATCTCTTGCAGAGCTCTACCCTACCAAATTTTTTTGCTCATCAAGGAGAATAATTACTGTAATCCACTGATGGATGACAGAAGTTTATATCTCCAAAGGCAGTAACAGGGCAAACTGGCACAGTTAAAAACCTTTATAGGCCAATCCTCTTTACACTAGAATGGTTATCAAGGATACCTCACATTGTGGCTTCCTCCAAAAAATTATAAAAATTAACAGTTGAATATTCCCTATGACAAGACAGCTGTAATGAAGCCACAAAGAGTACGACACAATACAGGGCAATCTGGGGCTGAAGGATGTCACGGTTGAGCCAGAAATGACACAAATTCACTCGAAGGCAGGAGAAGTGCATTTAATATGAAAAATCCTCTCTTTTATAGACAGATTTGACACATTTTACTTGATTGGCTTTCTCACAAACAGTCCTTGAGAAGAACAGAAAAACAGAGTAGAAAAACACCACCTGCAGGCTGTTTATACTAACAAGTTATCATCGTTTCTATGACTCCCTAAAAAGTCTCACAAGTCCACTGTGAGAAAACAAAACCCATTTGCTTGCTCTCTGACCAGGCTGTTGCATCCACAGAAGGAATCCAAGAAAGCAGCCATTAATATTGTGAACAGGGACATGAGCCTGGGAGAAAATCAACATCTGTGACCCAAGATAAGACCAGGGATCATGAATGTTTCTCAATAAAGCAGCAAGAGTGTTTGCCAGCTGATACCATCTAGACTCCAAGTTAAAAAAGATGCTCCTATTGGTAGGCATTAATCCATGATACTGAATAGAGTAAGGCACTTGTTGACTGAACAATGATATCACAATTAGCCAAAACAGTGGCAGCTTTACTTCGAATATAATGCCTAGAAAAAATTTGATGCATGGATAAAATCAAATATGCCATCACCTTTCATCAGAACTGACTGTAGTGCACACACAACTATTGAAACCACCTTTGAGTTTTAGTATGTTTAATTTTTTTACCACCTTTCTTTATGAAGCTTTAAAATACATTCAAATAAACAGTTTGCTCTAAAGAAAAATTTGTGGATAGTTAAAATAAAACTCATACTCCTGAATACCTCTGTTAAACCATTAGGAACCTTGCATAATTTATTTTTATTAACCAATTCACCAAAGTTTTGTTTGGGGCTGGTTTCAGTTTACTGATTCAGTCATTTTTCATGACAGGCAAAAACTAAAAGCAATGTATTTCTTTCCATGCATCTCGAAATGTACCAGCTACATACCATCTTTTCCATAGTCAGTTCACATATGTTCATACAGATACCTTGTTCCATTTCAGAATTTTACACTGCTGGGGTTTTTTTGCAGTTTTTGCATCAGTGTTCACAAAAAGACATTTCACACTTCTGCCTGTGTGTCATCATTATTTACCCAGAGAGGAACCAGAACCCTTGGCCAGGTATGAAAAGCTATTCAGGACCAGCACCATGCCAAAAGTGAGAAGAATCTCTCTGACAAGAATTGCAGAAGGGAACTTGACATGCGCAAGACATGGGGTTAAAGCACAGTCACAGCAGATGAACTCATCAAAGCACTCATGACAAGTTAATACAATAATTAAAGGTTTGCAAGGTTGGTGTTTGGTCACATCAAGGACTTTAACTGTAATTGTCATTGTCACCTATATGTTGAGTAGGTGAAAAAAAGGGCTAAATTCCACCACAAGTCAAAGTGGGCAGATACTGTATCACATTTATGCTCAAGTCAATTTTGCTTTGGTATAAATAGACACAAGGATCAAAGCTGTGGAAATCAAACTTGTAACCCTTGCAAAACACACAATTTTCTCACTTATTGATTATAAATACTGTTTTCTCTTGACAAAACAGTGACTACAAATGAGCATTATAGTCAATCTCAGCAAGTATTTCCAAAAGAAAAAACAGACTAACCAAAGCCTTGAGTAAAAACATAGGTTTCACAGAGGTTTTGAACCTTCCTCTCGGCAGAATCTCCCAGTCCCATTATTTTCCCCTGGGTGCCTTTCCTTCCTCTAACTCTTTGCAGCTAAAGTTCAGTGAAGATGTTTTGTAACATTTCTAAAGCTAAAGAAAGGCTGAGCTCTCAGCGGGCAACTTACATTGTGTCAAGTCTGCCTGTCTGACAGTTTCCTTTACACTATACAATACTTAAATACACATAAAAACATTTCCGCTTTTACTCTTGAATTTCATTCTGCACATTTTTTATGTTTCAGAGAGTGTTTAACTCCCATGTTATCAGTTTGGCATGTTGATATTTTTATGTATGTAAAAATAGCATTCCTGCTAGTCACCAAGATGACTAATCAAATGCCAGGAATCTGCTCTGATACAGTATCTGATATCAGAACACATTTACACACTCCCTTTTCCTGATAACTGGAGTGCAGCAGCAGTTACACATTTCAGTGCAGCACCAAATGCAGGCACACATCACCAGGCTGCTCAGAAAAGGTCAGTCCCTTTCTAAACTGTGCAGATAAACTGACTCACATGCTGTGAGGCTATGTATGGCCCCATGAACATGGAAAAATCTCTTCATGGACTAAAGCTGGTTTTATAGAAAGGGTTGAGAGGATGACAGACAGATAATTGTTTGAAATATTCTAATAACACTTGAGAAACTCATTCTTTCTTGTGGAATCACAGAAATTAGCTCTAATAATTCATTGCACGTTTAGCTGTTTAATCAATTATTTGGCACATATGGAAAAAGATAATAGTATGTGGGCTTCTGGCTCCAAAGTACAAGTTTTAATTGATGCCCGTGCTCATTAAAAGCTACCCTTTCCAATTTATTCACTCAAGGATTTTGGAATCCAGAAACTGTAATACCATACAACTGTAATTATATACTTCTGCTTATCATAACATCAGCTACATTCCCTGAGGTCACATAGTTCCAGGTTCTTTCATAAGTGGCAAACAAACCTTGCTTGTCTTGTTAAAACCTTCCACTCCTTAATTTCTGGTAATGGCTATGGCTCCCACATGAGTAACAGGAAGGTTTCTTGGAAACATTCTGACTTTCAGAGCGTTTTTCTGTCTTCCAGCCAACAGAAGAAGCCAGATGAGTTCTAAAGGTTACACACAAGGGGATGTTAATTGTATCACAGAGGTTTCAAGAGTTACTGGCCTAAAACTCTGAGGCTTGTGAAGAACATTTTCAAGCAAGGTAGCACATAATCCAGCTGTCCATGGTTGTGAGAAAGGGATAGGCAAAACAAGCTGTCCGATCATCTTCAGTTTTCACACTGAAGCAGCAGCGGGAGGGGAAGGAGGAAGCAGAGAAAACATTTATTTCCACAGTTCTGAATGAAATGTCTGCAATTTGATAACAAGTGTGCTATACTAATTTTGAGGGTAAGTGGGATGAGAGAGCTAAAGGTGTTAAATTTGACTTTTCTTCTACAGGTCATAAACAGTCACTCACAGTTCAAGGCTTCAGGTCAAGAAATCTCAGCCTGCTTAAACCTCAGGCAAAAAGAAGCATCAAAATCAAAACCTTTTGCTAGTAATGGAAGACAGAAATTAGATAAAATGTAGACATCCTATACTACATGAGGATTTCATCATAACATCCTTTTTTCTCTCATATACATGTTGAAAAACATTTTTGAAGGGAAACTTCCTGCTTGATGGTCATCTGGTTCTGGTGTTTCAAACAAACTTCCCCTGTTGGGGCAAAGAGGAAGTTTGCTGTCATCATCTTCAGCAGTTGTGAAAGTTTGCCTGAGCCCAGTCATGCTTTCCTCAAGCTAAAACAGTATAAGTACAGACAGAGGGGCCTGCTATGTTTCTGTAAAGGAAAAGCAAATATTGTAAATGTAGTTTGTTTTTCTAACTCAGTGAATAAACCATTAAATTACCTGCTGTCTCAAGACCTGGGAAATTTTTTCAGGCTTTGAATGGTTATTGACATTCTGGCCAGAAGTCATAGCCATGCTACAAGAGATACTGTTTCAGCAGAAAAGGACAGATTCTTTTAATAATAAGCATAAAGTAAGATATATGCATGAGAAGACAAAAAGTAGAAAGCTAGGGAGAAAAAAGCATGATTTAGAGATGTCAGGAGATTGTCAAAACATAGACAATATGATGAAGGCAGCTCTGTTACTGCAGATGGCCTCCCACCCCCTCTGGTCAAAGTATCTCTCAGGATCAAAATGGTACCAGGACCATGGTATGAGACCCATGGTCTTATAGCTCTGTGCTTCTCCCTTGCTGTAATGCTAAGCTAAAAAATGAAGTACCTCACCTTTTTTTTCCTTAAGAAAAAAACCCCAAAACTTCTCTTCCTTGCTCAATCCTTATTTTTGGCAAGTTCAAAGTTCACAAACTGTGTCTGGGTCCTATTCTTTTATCCACCAAACCCGAGCAAAGACTAATTGGCAGCCATTATGAGCTCTGGACTTCAGGCACCTTCTCAGTATCCTTAATTTTCTTTCACATGAACCAATTTTAGAAAAAAAATCTCCTTTGACAAAGCTGTATATATTTTGTGATTAAAGCAGCTCTGCAAACTATCCAACAGCTGAAATACTCTTCCACATGACTACACTAAACTGCTCCAGATTTTATTCTGCTGAGAAAAACTCACTATAATATTCAAGTCGTATTTCAACATCCATATACAAATTCATTTGCAATTTGCTATCTCAAGAGATTTGCCATAAGATGAATTGAATTTTGACTACAGTTAGGAGGCAACACAAAGACGAGTTGGAAACAAGATTGTGTAATAAAAAGTTAAACACATTTACAATGAATGGAAATCATATTTATTATTTCACTAAGAAAAAACAGATGAAACTCCATTAGAAAGATGCTTAATCTGTTTCCTCATATGAGTTTTCATCAGCTTTTGGCAGGTTAATGCTAATGGCTGCCCTGAGGTTAGCCCAGAATAGGGCGCGCTTGCTCCTCTCCTTCGGCCACTCCATGTAGGTGCGCTTTGCCATGAGAGCTTTCAGCTTGTGATACCTGGCAGGGATAAGGTACGGAGGGATGGGCTCCAGTAAAATGAGGATTAAGCTGTTGGAATTCTCACTGAACAACTTGTGATGGGCAAAGTACAGCTCATAGTGACACCACTCACTCTGCACAAAGTTGGGAGACAACACAAAGATCGACCTGTAGCTCTTCTCAATGCAGTTAATGATGTTCTCCACAATGCTCTTGCCGGGGATAAAGTTTCTCTCGTGCTGGCACAGTTGCACGCAGCCCTCCCCCCTCTCCAGGTTCGGGATCAGCTCGTTCTTCACCCACGGCGAATCGCGCTCGCTGTAGGAAATGAATGCGTGGAATTGCAGAACGGCCTCCTGATCTGCGGGGCGGTTGTGCCAAGCTCTGCGCTTCGTCTGAGTCCACTGCCACGTCATCCGCACGTACCACGGCACATCCAGGTAGATGCACAGGAAGGCCACCACAGCCACCAGCAGCAGCGTCAGCAGCAGAGCTGTCACCAGCAGCAGCGTCGTGTTGCAAGCCAGCGGGCTCAGGTGGAAGTCCTTGAGCTCCGTCCCTCGCAAGCCCTCTGGGTACTCGCACACGTAGGCTGCCGGCCAGCCAAACAGCTTCCCCCCCGGGCGCCTCTCCAGCCGGATAAAGGCTTGCAGCTCACAGGAACACTTGAACGGGTTGTGCCCGGCCTGCAGCTCCCTGACCCTCGGGCAGCTCTGGAAGAAGTCAGCAGATGGGGTGAGGATGGAATTCATCTCCACGTTCAGGAACTGCAGGGACGTGAAGCCGCTGCAGCCCGGCAGGTCGGCCAGCCTGTTCGATGCCAGGTTCAGCTCCTCCAAGGATTTCAGCTCCGCCACCCTGCTGGGGACATGGCTGATCTGATTGTTGTGTAGGCTGAGTTTTTTGACGTTGACTGGCAAGCACTCAAACACAGCATCCACCAACTGATTGGAGGACAGGTCCAGCTCTGCCAGAGACTCAGCCCACTGGCACTGCACGCCGGCTCCGTCATGGCGCAGCAGGTTGTTGCTCATGTCCAGGTATTTCAGGGACTTCATACGGCTCGTCATGAAGCTTACTTTGAGAAGGCTCTCAAATTTATTCTTCTGCAAGATTAATGTCTCCAGCTCAAGTAGGTTGTCACATTTTTGAAAAAGAAAATCTGTTAAATCATTCTTTAAAAAATTTAGGTATCTAAAGGGACTCTTATATGAAGGACAAAGCATATGAATCATCTCTGAATCAGCTATTGTCATATCTGCAATATTCATGTCTGCAAATATTCTGTATAGGTCATCCTGTGTGAAGTACATGTCTGTGATTATAATTTTCTTCATTGTCAGTGCTTTCATAGAAGTACCTGAGTAGTCAAAGTCATAACTTTGAACTTGTGACAGCTGTGTTACATTGTTAATATTGAAGTATTCAACAGATGAGTGCCATACAGTCTGAAAAATTGCCATTAGATCATTCCAATTCACTGACACATTTGTCAGTGTCAGATTTTGTAACTTGGATCCTTGTCTGAAATTAGATAATAAAGCTATCAAGCTTTTTACATGTTCATTTCTGATTTCTGACAATGACAGGCTTTCTGTAGTATTTTGTATCACAACCCAATCACCATCAGCTTTGGACGGATGACTCTTTGTATACAGGTGTGGCAGGCTCGTGATTTTTTGGTTAGAATCATCTTCTGGCAAATTGTTAGAAACAGATGTAAAGAGTTCAACTTCCACAGACAGGTTGACATGGTTCCAAAAAGTTAATGCAAACAGACACTTGCACAGAAAAACGTTTCTGAGAAAGTTCGTATTTAGTGTCATACTGTTTTCTCCTTCCTTGCAGGTGCTCAATACTTTTCTTAACTGTCCATCTTTGTTCCAATCCTGTGGAAATTAAAAAAACACAAAACAAAAACCAGATTGTATGATTAAGCAGCTGTGCAGGAACCATCAGAGAGAGAGATTTTTTTAAGATTCCAATTTCTCATTTCTCCATTTGATTAAAAAAGCAATGATTTTCTACAATCATTCAGGAGAGACATTCTTTATTAACAGACCACTGAAATTTTTATTTGGCAAATAAGGTGTATTTAACAAATAATGAGTCAGTATTTTACAAACCATGTCTGATTTCATAGGTGTCCAAAATTTGCTGCTTTCTTACAGAATTACTGCTGTGATACAGTGCATTATGAAGGCTTCCTAAACTGTGTAATAAGCTTTGATTAGAAAGTACAATAATTGGCGTCAACACATCATCCTTTCCTCAGGTTCTCTCTTAAGTGATGTGAACTGGGCTCAGAGACATTATTTTAAAATGGACTTTTGACAGTAACACTTGAACTGAAACACAGGATGGAGGTTCAAAAGCCTGAATCAAAAGCTAAATGTCTTTAGATAGCTGAGACTGGATCATCAGTGCTTCTTTTAACTAGGGAGGGAAACAAGGGTGAGGTAGAATGATCTATATTTATTCCTTGGGAAAGCCCACAGAAGGGCTCACTTCTCGTCTGAGCTTAAGCATTTCCTGAATTTAGACTCTGAAAGTGGGGCGCTCACATCTGGTCTGACAAGTGTACAAAGAGAACACCAGACATACACTGGGAATATTTGCAGGCTACACAAAAATATACACAAAAATAGATGTAGAACTTCTGTACACAAAATTCAGCCCTGATCTAAGGACACTGACCTCAAACATCTCTGTTGTGAAAGAGAGGTTTATTTGAACAGACTTCAAAGGGAAAACATCGTATCTGTGTCTTTGCTTTGGTTTTCCCTATTAGAGGTCACTTTTTCTTTCTGAATGTAGGAGTTTAGGATAGCCAGCCTCCCTTTGTTTAAGTCAGCCATTGAGAATACTGCCTTAAATCTCCTTTTAGCTATTGCATAAACCCATTAGACCGCCCCTCTAAAAGAGGAACTGGTAAGAACTTGGTTAACAATTTTACATGTGTAAATCTTACTTAAAGCTGTTTTCCAGATTTCTAATATCTTTTTATTTCTTCTTCTTTCCCCTTCCCTCCCATTAATTTTAAATCATATTGTCACCTGAAGTTTCCCACGGTACTTTTTAATGACTGCACTGGCCTTCAACTTTCCCTTGATATTGAAGGGGTTAAATTGTGAGTTTGTATTTCTAATGACTCTACAATGAGACAGTAGCTATCACCTGAGAGACTGATTTACAACTTCAAGGACTAAATTCACTGCACCATTAACCATTCCATAAGCTTTCTCAGAATTACTGGGGCAAAATACATGTTCTACTCAATCTAACAAAAACAAACAAACAAACAAAAGTCCACTGAGTTCTTTAGTAAAAAATGCATGAAACTAAGCTTGGAAATCATCTAGAAATAGTGGGGCAATATGGCAAAACTTTTCCAGCCTTTTTCCAAATTCTCATTTGGAAAAATCATATGCATCACAGTCCTCAAAATGCATTTGGGCATATTCAGTCCAGTTCCTCTGATTGTTTGGGCAACTTTACTAATGTGTTTATAATTAACCAAAATACATAGCTTCAAGAGAAAACTGAAAAATAATCTACCTTTAAATCATTATTCCTTCTTTGGATAAAATTTCAGCAATATCCATGCACTAGATGAAAAAAGGATAGGATTCGTCTACATGTGTTTTATTTTCTCTTTTATATATCCTAGCGTTCAGTCAAATTATTTATGAGTACCTTCGAAATTTCTTTAGACTATCATATGAAGCAACACAAGTAAAATCTTTTATAACATATAACCTGTGATTTGGAGGCTAATACTGTAGAAATTATCCTTCATAGTCATATCACTTTTAATTCAGAAGTACCCTCATGTCTTCAAACGTGATAAAAAAATCTTAATCAAGAAAAGCAATCCAGGAGGGCAGGCAAGCCAAGAGCAAGAAAATGTCCTGTTGTTTAAAGAGCAGGGAGACAAAAAACGAGGTTTTAAGAGTTTTTCCAATATAAAACTGGTACAAACTGACTAAACTTCCATATAAGAAATAAACAGAATACATTTAGCTAAGACAGTTCAGTATTAAGACATGCAGTTCGCAGGTTACCAACATAGCAAAAAACTCATGCTACAAACATGCCTTTCACAAGGATGAAACACATGATCAGGTTAGACCCAGCTCCTGAACTCTAGAAAACTGAAGAAAAACTACTGCCATCACTCTGCCCCCCTTAACTATGGGTGTAGTGCTAATAAAAAGAGACTGCTACTTGGACAGGTTTTTTGGATAAGTATTCCGAACACAAGCAACTTCATCATCGTTGCTTACCCATACACTTGAAAGAACATCGTACACTTGCTACAGAAAACAAGGCTCATTTTCAAATAAGATACAGAATATAAAACAATTACAGCTAACTAGCAACAGCACAAAGTCAACAAAATTAAAACTTTTCTCACCACAAATCCCTGCTGTCCGAAAAAGCAGAAACTGTTCTCAGGAAAACAGAAAAAAAAAAAACCTTCCTGTAACTCTATCCTACTGAGTAACAATACTTGGGAACACCCAAATTTTTATATACATGTTTGTGCCATCTACTGACAGCTTGTGAAATGGCATTTGCTTTCCTCCGGATGTATTTCTCACATACAACACTACTGTAATATCCCCACTATTCTATCACTGAACCTTCTGGTTTTATGCTTTGAAATATATTAAACACGAGAAAAATTAATTTTTTTACCACTTTCTACCTTCATTAAATTAATATGAAAATAAGTACTTCTTTTGAATAAGAAATTCAAACACCTTTCTGTCTGAACTTAGTAATGATCGAAGTCTCTATGCATTATTGTAATTTTTTGTCCATTTTGCTATGCCAATTTAGTTGTCAGACTCTTATCAAGGCTGGTTTATAAAAGTACCATTTGTCTTAGTTTAATTTCCATTTAATGGGAATGGAATAATAATCTCTCTCCTACTCCAGCAGTGTTGTCATTGGGTTAAACAGTGAACATGGAAACACTGAGTGGAATTTGGTTTGTTTTCTTTTTTTTTTTTAATTAAAACAGAGCGGTGACTTTGGTACTGAATGCCCAAACACAGGGTAATTGTCCTGGCAAAGACATAAACTAGTCTCTCTTTCTTTCTGTATAATATTGGTCAGAAACTCCACCATAGCTGAGATCTAAATACAGAACTGCCACACTATAACCTACCTTTCTGGGTTAGCATATCATAACACATTCATTATTTAATATTTCAATTATTCAGGAAGCAGAGGAAATAATCTAAAAAATTACTTTTTCACTTTAAGGCTTATTCTGTAGATTATATTTAATTTCTCAGCCTCAAGTGAAAAGAGGTCATCCAGAAATGAAATTGAAAGATAGGACAGGTAGTAAGCAACAGAATATGGAAAATTCACTGCTATAATGCTGATGAGTCCTACAGTTGTACTGTATGATTTCATGCGACCTCTTGGAGTAGCTCTCCTCAGCGGCTCACAATGTGCTGGTTTGCCTCCTGCGTCAAAAGTAACTGCTCTCTTTGGCAGACTAGTGATAGAAATGATGCTGTGTCGCCTTTCACCACTGTAAAGGCCATGCTTCGCTTTAAAATGAGGCGGCAAAAAGAGGAACAGGTATGAGGAATTACACAGAAACAAGAACCACAGGCTGTTTGGAACAGCCTGAAACCCCGTTGCTCCACCAAGTGTTTCACCGACCCCAGGTCAGTAAGTGCTCACTTTGAGGAAGGATTAGACTTTCTAAAAAAAAAAAATATGCCAGCTCAGCAACTAGATTAATTTGGAATTTTTCTCTCAGAGGACGGGTAAGCACCGAACTGGCTCCCAGCGAAGCAGCCACATCACCGAGCTTATCTGAGTCCAGGAAGCGTTTGGAGACAACGCTCTCGGGCACGTGGTGTGATTCTTGGGGTGTCCTGTACAGGGCCAGAAGTTGGACTCGTTGATCCCAATAGGTCCCCTCCAACTCAGCATATTCTATGATTCTATGAAATTCACCCCTTTTCCGCCTCATCGCCGCCGGCCCGGAGGGAAGCGCCGCTGCAGCCGCGCCCGACGCTCCGGCCGGCGCTTCTAGTGGGGTCCCCCGGGCCCCGCCGCGTCCCCCGCGCCGAGAGCCGTGAGGGGCGGGCATGGCGGCCGGGGCGGCTCCCCGCGCTGGGTCAGAGAAGCCTGGAGCCCGGGGACGGCTCGGCAGCTCCGTCGCGCTACCCCTTTACAACATGCAACCAACCGCCTCACACAGCCGGAAGAAGAGCGAGGGACAAAAGCCAGCCCTCCCTCCTCCCTGGGGCCGGCCCGGGCCGCCGGGCCCGCTCTGCCTCCTCCCCCCGCTACTGCCGACGTGGCGGGGCGGGGAAGGGAAGGAGTCGGGGGCGCGCCGGTCGGGGCACTGCTGAGCGGTAAGGGGCACGGCGATTTCTGCATTTTCTGCCGCTTTTGACACTGGCTGCGCAACACAGCTCTGTCCCAGAGGGGAATTTCGAAAAGGGAAAGAAAGAAAAGGAGAAGCGGGAAGTTGTGGCCGCTACAGGCTTGCGGGAGCGGCGCCCCGGCTGCTCCTGCCCCGCCTGGGGCAGGGGGCAGAGGGCAGCGGGGCAGGGGGAGCTGCCGGCGGCGGGCACCTGGGAAGGTTCGCTTGCACTCGCCGTGCCAGCAGCGGCCCGCGGAAGAGGAGCGACAGCGGGCGTCGAGCTAGAGGGGAGCAAGGTGCCGTCGCCAAAAAAGTTATTCCTCCCTCCCGCTCGGGGACGGTGATTCGTGCCCCAAGGCGCCCGGCGGCAGCTGGGCTTTGCTTTCTAGGGGAGATGAAACTCCTCAGACAGGCTCGGCAGGTGCCGCCACCGCCGGCCCCCTCAGCGCGGCTGGGCGGTGCGGGCCGGGCATTCCCCCGCCACCGGTCCGGGCTGGCTTTAGCATCTCCCTCACAAACTCCCCGTAGAGTAATTCCCTTTGGGCGGAGCTGTCCGAGTTTATTTGGATCAGGACAGTCTCACGGATGAGAGGTTGAATGACGCTGACCCCGGGTGCAGCCCGGCTGGTGTGTTCTGCCAGACGTGGTGATTTGCTGTTACGTGCCGTGCTCCTGGAGGGAAGGTTCAGCAGGCGACTGCAGGGACCGTGGCCCCAGTGGTACCCAAAGATGACCCAGTTCTGCAAAAATCCATGCGCACATCTGTGTGATCCTTTAAAAAGTGCTGGGCTTACTCAGAGCTAATGCTCATTCAAAATTATGAAGTATGTGTGTAAGGGTTTTACAGGTTTTAATAGAGGATCCTCATATCTCATGATGGAATTTGACTTAAAAATACAAAAAAATTTCCTTAGGTGATGCTGCCCATCACACAGTGAGTACTGTTACAACAATAGCAATACTTCCCTACAATAAAGCATTTTATAATATTTGCTATATTTTTAATGGAAAACTGTCAAATGCAAAGATTCTGACTTCAGAATTCATGTTTTCTGAAGATAATTAAGGTACAGTGTAAGCTGAAGTAATACAAGTGATAGCAAGTGATTACTTTTTTACTTATGTTTCTTGTTCACTGCTCCAAAGTGCTGCTCTTGGAACTATTTAAACAAGTGATTCACATTAGATAAACAGGCTACTAAAGCTGTAGATGTATACGGTTCTATAGACTTTAATAAAATATACTTATTTAAATACATGCTTCTCAGGCAGATTTCTCCTAAATCCCAGTTATGTTTTGCTTTTTGCCTTTCCCCCCCCCGTTTTTTAGTCTCTCATTCTTCCTGATTGATGCATACCATTGAGCCATATTTAATTATTATGAGAGTCAATGAAAAGGCAGCATCTACAGAGAGGACTGTACAAGTCTTTTTATGCCATGCAACTCAACATTTTGCAAGCTCTCTGTCAAGGATTGTCTTCTGAGTGCCAGGTATACTGTTGTTACCAACAAATAAATGTTAGTAATCACAGAGCAGCAGTCCTTTTGGACTCTGGCAGTACCACTCCTTAATCAGCTGCAGAGCTTACTCTGTGGCTTTATCTTTGCCCATCAGCATCCTCAGCCTGATGACTGCACAATGGTGGAAAATACCTCCAAAATTACATTGGAAGATAAGGAATAAATAAGAGAAAACTGGTTCGTAACTTAAAAAAAAAAATCAGTAACTACTTCATACAAGTTTACCTTGGCTTCAAAATTGAAGTTTAATCACACAGCTGGAATTTTAGGAGGTGGTGAGAAGTGTTGCACTCCCCAAAGAGCAAGACTTTGGGACAAGTGATACAGAAACAGTGTGAGCAATGACTCTATGCTATGGCTGTGTCTATGAAGTGGCTCTAGGGCCCATGGCCTGTCATGTTCCCAGATTATGCCCCTTCTCAAGCACTTGAATGTCACTACAGTTTTAGGTACAGAGAGTTGTCCTCTCCTCTGTCAGTCAGCAGGCTGTAGGAACCCTGTGTGTGTCTCAGCAATGAAAGGGAGAGCAAGAGCTGCTTGGCCTTTGCAGCTTGGATTATTTTGTTCTGCTATGGTCTTTCATACACACCCGATAGTGAATATAGAAATTAACCATGTGGAAACTCCTACATTTGCCTTCTGCAGACAAATTAATATCCTTTCACTCTCACCAAACCATGTTTTGGAAAGCAGTAATGCTGCTTTTTGTATTTGAGTGGGATCCTGCAGAGTGAGTGGAGTATTATCCTGATGCCAGTGCCAGTGTGAGGCGTGTGCCACAGGGCTCCATGCTTTAGGAGGTCTTACATCAAGGTTGTATTGTTTTTCAGCAGCAGCATATGGTAAACACTGTGTATTTTATAATAAACACTCAAATGTTTATGGTACCTAAAAGACTTTGCTTTCTGTATTCAGAACTGAAAATGTCTGAAGACATATCTGATGGCACCCCACCTGAAGAAAAACCTGAAGTAATGGAGATGCCCAGCAATGAGGTATTGCCTCATGAATCAGTACCACACCTCGTAGAAGCTGAGATCTTGCATGAGTCTTCACTAGATCAACATGGACAGGTCACTCAGAATGTTAGTAATGGAAAGGAAGGAGACACAGTCGTTAATGAAAACCCTTTGACTGAAAAACTCGTTGAAAGCCTGCCTTCCAGCCTGCCTTCCAGTGAAGACACAACTGAAGACAAGCCCACTGAGTGCATTGAAACTGTAAGCCTTGATGCAGAACCTGAATTGGAAGAAACACTGCATGAGCAAAGCAATCCAGTAAGCCATACTTTCTTTTCTGTAAAAGCCCTCCTCTCCTTGCATTGTGAGGACAGAATTTTGTATAATGTATGTCCTGTTTTTCACAAAAACCTAGGAAGTTATGTGGAAAACCTACATAGGGATAAATTAAATTGTAACACCAAGCTTTTAAAAACTAATAATACTTGAATTTCACTTTGTCAGTATGATATTAATTTGGTCTTTCAAGTCTGGTTGCAATGAAACTTGCATTGTGTAAAGGTAATATGTTACTGGATACATTCTTGAGACAACTGTTTCTTAACATGATTTAAATATGGAATACTGATAATGGCTTAACACCAGCCATTAGTGTAAAAGGTATGCAGCACCTCTTCTGGCTGTGTTTTTATTGAATTCAGTTGTTAGGAGTTCCCTGTGCACATCTACTGAATTGCACATGTGAGGAGACTTTGGAAGAGAAGCCTCCAACTCTGGCTCCTGCCTCTAACCCAGAAGGAGACAGGTTCCTATCTCTCCCTCATATTAGCCTTAATAAACTTGTATGGCTTTATAGGATTGGGTACCTGAAGAAATATTAGGACATCTGAAAAGATATCTCTGGAGATTAAAGCTCTTCCAGAAACACATGATGTGAACTACCCTTCTGCTTTTTTTGTGCACAGAAGTTTGAACTCCACATAATACCCAATCTGTCATCATCTATTAAATGCCAGACTTTGTTTCCTGACAGATTCTTTGTGTTTCCTCCTGCCTCTTGAGAACAAGATTTTAGACAGTGGAGTAACATTTTTGTTCTTATAGGCTGCAGACTCCTCATCTAAAGCGAGTAGATGGGGAGCTTGGGGTACCTGGGGAAAGTCTCTCCTGTCATCAGCTTCTGCCACAGTGGGTAAGTGTTCAGTTGGTAAAATGCGTGGAAATAGTTAATAATTTTCATGTGTTATTAGACAGATCTTAAGGATTCATAGACAATTTTGCCTTGATAAGCTTGGGAAGCATGATTTTTTTAAAGAGGAAGATGGACCTTCCTAATTATTCAAATTATGGACAAGGTACTAGGCTTGTTGGTAAAGTTAATGAATTACTTGATTGTGACTTCTTCATAGACGGGATCCAGTACAATTTCTATCAGACAAAGGCTTGTGGTTTCTCAAGTCAAAGCAACCCAGATTCCTTCTCATTCATGTTAATGGTTTGTATCCCAGGTTTGACTCCTGCCTACACATGAATTCACTTGTAGTAAATCATTCCAGCTTTTCTTGCCACCCAGTGAAACACTCATACTGTCACACTAGATTTCAGATAGTAAAACAATGTATTAAAACATGGGCCCTGTACTCCCTCTCCCTATACTCTCATTTCCAATAGTAGGTCAGTACAAAATGTCCTTGTGAAGACTTCAGGTAAAACTTAGTTATTGCTCTTTGAAAACTCACTGTCAACAAGCAAAGCATAGAAATATGTAGTTAGCAGTGGGAAATAATTTCTCACAAACCAGAAATGTTTTGTAACAAAACAATCTGTTAGCTAGTCAGTTCTCATAAAGGATCCATGGAACACTTTCAAAAGATGAACCTAGGAATTAAAATTAATAGCTAGTTACTAAAAATGAGTTCAATAGAGATACTGGTTTTATGATCCCATATAAGGCTAAATAATTCTTCTCCTTATCTCCTCTTTTTCATGGACAGTAAATGGTTTCTGTCTGTTTCTCAGAGGAGGGAAGTTTCCTTGTCCTCTCTTTTTTCAGTAACATCCACAGTCAGGAGTAAATAACTGCATTTTCTTTCAGACAACAACAATTAACATTTCTAGTTACATTCAGAATGGGTTTCTAGGGTGTGTGGAACGAGTTTGTTGTGTAGGCAGTCTGACTTGATAAGGTTGTGTGATGTCTGTTTTGAATAGGCATGTCATCACCATGCCTGAACCATGTTTGGGGTCTTGACACTAGATGTCACACTAAGCAAACTATTGAATCAACTTCATAATGAGGTGAAGAGATTTCTTTTGTTCTTGAAAGGTGCAAGAAAATTGGTTCCTCTTTATAGAACCACAATGGAGCAGAACCACTGAAGTAGTTGCTGGAATGATGAGATGGGAGAAGGCTCACTGTGATATGGAGGAACAACTTGTACTAATTATCACCATTTTAGTGTCTTTCTTTTCAATTGTGTTTTTTAGTAGATCAGCCATTACACAAGGCAATCTTTTGACAGTGTTGATAAAGCTATCCTGCTTCAGAGGGTGACTATTGCAGCTAAATCAATCAATTAATGGGTAGTAGCCACTGAAATGTGTAGTCCCTCACCTGTCTTTTCCTTGTGTGTTTCTTCCTTCTCCCTGTACCAGCATTCATTTTCCTCTGAGTTCCCGCTAATCCAGTTTAGGAAGCAAAACTGACATAAGAGTAACTCTAGAGGAAAGAAAAATCTATTTTCTGCCTCTTCAGTTCCTTGAACCGACCCTTTGAGACCAGTTTTGGGGAAGCAGAAGGGACAAGCATGGAACATGGGGAGGAGTAGAACCTCCCATAACTGCACCAAGGAGCCATTAGGTTAGCTTAGCTGTAACAGCAAACTCTTTATCCCCAGGGCTTATGAGAGGCAAAATATATTTTCAGTTTGTACTGGCAGCTTGTGACTTGCATTTTTAAAACATCTTCTATGCTTTAAAGCTTGAGTCTTTGGTTTTTCTTCCAACTAATCTATCTGCTAGCTTAATTAAAGTGACTGCCTTCTGCAAGCCTTGCCTTTCATATGATGTGTTTTGAATGAGGTATGGTATTCAGAAGGTGCTGAAGTTATGGTGCTCAGTGAACTGCATTTCCAAGAAGTCTGTTCTCTATCATGCTGTACGCAAATGCTTCACTCTGTGTAAGTTTAAGGTATTTTACCTTTAGGGCCATTGCTAAGACTAGCACCTGTCGATACATTCACACAATAAAACTAATAAAAAAATAACCCAGCTGTTTGATTCACATGATCCTTGAAATTCATAATGTAAGGCTGCATAATGCATCTTCCTAATGTATTGTTTGTAATTACTGTTCTGCTATCTTGATTATTTTGTTCTTGTGTATATTCTCATCTAGTTCCTCAGCTATGAGAATGGCACATGAAAATATCAGACGCCTATACTTCTCCCTGGTATGCTGAAAAGCACTTTTTGTCACTCAGTGTGACAGAACGAAGTGTCACTTTAGATGTCACTGTGTTCATGAGCTTGGATATTATTACGCATGGGTATGTGTAATAATCAGCATTACATAGTTGAATTCTCTTTGGAACAGATGTGCCAATGCTGCAGAAAATGTGAAACTAAAGTATTCAAACTTTGCAAATGTCTTTTCTCTATAGGTACTGCCCTGTTGCAAAATAAAGGTACAATATTAAAAAAAGAAGGCTAGGTGTTATGCTTGTACTTTATGTGATCATAAAAAGGATAGTTAATCTCTTCAGACTTTTATTTCATAAATTCGGGTGATTAAGGGAAAACTACTTTGAGTTGGAATCACACGGTGGTCGCAACTGTTTTGTAAATAACACTTTTCGGCTGCTGTAGCAGCAAGGCTGGCCCTTTGCCGTTACTCCTTTTTAAGAATGCTGAATGGAAGTAACAGACAGAAGGAAATGTGGGTGCATTCTGGGTTGGCAGTCTCTTTTGCAGTCTTTATGTCTTTTAACATGGGCTTATAGTCTAGAAGAGACTGAGAACCAATAAAATGGTGTAACAGCCTTTATGCTTATTGCTCTTATTGAAACCTTTTATGCTTGCAATAAGGAGATCTGAATCTAGTCTCATTTACTAGATTAATTGGAGTGATTCCTGATTTATAGACAAGATAACATAGGTGTTACAAGAATCTAGCCTGTTTGTTTTTTTGTTTTAACTGCCAGGAAGAGAAGTTTCGTGAAGGCTTGAAGTGAATGGAGTGCCAATAGGATAGCCTAAAAGGGGGCAAAATGGGGTCCCACTTTTTAGTGCACAAAACCAGAGCACGGCTGGATTGTCCACATCTCTATACTTCATGTTGTGGAGTGATTCTCCTCCAGCCAGTTTCAGGTTCCTCAGTTTCTCATCTGGTGAAAGATGCTCATTTAAGGCCTCAGTCTTCATCTTTAGCTTGAGCTAGATGAGGCTTCACTCATGTTACTAGACTAAATTTTGATCAGTTCTTCATTAGATGTGCTCCCATGGTAGGACACAGGTTACAAAGGCAGTGTTGTAGCCAGGGACAAAATCTCAGACTCCTCCCCATCTGTACCACTGAGTCAGAGAGTCCAGTTGCCTGTGAGTACTAGATGGACAAGGGATCAGTGATTCCTATACAGAGTGGTTTAGGTTTCAGACAGTGAACTACCCTCCAGGGATGTCTGTTTGCCTCTCTCAGCTCTACAGGGAATCCAAAGCTGCTAAGCTGGGAGGTGGAAGATAAAACAGCTTGCAGCAAAGTGGGATGGGATCTGACTAAAGCATTTGTGAGTGCTGCAATCTGGCCTTGGGAGATCAGGCAGACCAAAGGCAGGTCACGTTGTTAGGCGGCGTTAGCAAAACCTTCCTTTTTAAATGAAAGATCCAGCTAGGAACATGAGCAATAATATTCTGTGGAAATTGCCAGCCAATAAAAAGGCAAGGAGTCATGAAGGCAAGAGAAACAAAAGCAACAACACAGGGGAGAAAAGAGTGCTTTCTTCCAAAAGCTCACAGTTAACAATGCCTATTGCATAGCTCTTCTGTCTGCTGTTACAGAAGAGTAAATGGATATGTCAGAGGTGTCAGCTCAGTTGCATTAGCACACCCAGTGTTACAAAATGAGTGCATCTTTAAATTGTAGGCTTCTCTCCCATGACCTCTTTTATTTCTGTGCCTTTTGAAATTACAAATAATCATTTTCATTTCCAAGGCAACAGGTATTTCTGCCCTGTTTGTGCACGTATGATTGCTTCAGTTGTGGTCTTCTGATCTCATCTGGTTTTGCTGCTGCAGTCAAACATACATGCCATATAGCTTAGTTCAGCAAAGCCACCCTTAGTTGACCTAGAATATCTTCTTATTATTCTAGGGCATTTAACTACAGCCCCAAAAATGCTGCCTTTTTAGGTCAGTAAATATCAATACAGCAACTGTGTGCTTTCTCTTCTTAAATGTGTTAGCTTGTCTGCCAAACTATGGGAATCAATTCAAGGGTATAAAAAAATCACAGGAAAAAAAGTGGGAAATTGATCTGAAAACATGTAACTTTTGCAGACAATTCAAAATTTTGCTCAATATTTATAGGATTTTTATATGACTACAGGACCATAGTATTTTGTTACCAAGTCAGGTTGATTAAGTCACTGAAAAGAATAAAACTCTTGCACATTTAAAAAGTTGTGAGCAGAAGCAGTGGAAAGGAATGTGACATGCAATTAATAGTGATTTGAGTCCCAGGAATATGGGGATTAAATGACTCCAGAATCTGTGCATGCTAATAGTTTCATTGAGCTCATTAGAATATGTGGGAGATTGGGATTAGACCATGCAGTACATTGCTCTCCAGTATCTGCATTGGAACAGACTTTGCAAAAGTCAGGAAATGATCCAGCAATGACTTAAACACTGTGGTGCATAACCTGGTATGATTCACACAGTTGGATGCACTACTGTTTTTTGTAAGACAAGAGATAAAATAGATAAAGGTCATATTTTCTTTAGACAGGTAAAAGCATTTATCTGCCTAGGCTTTTACAGTGTGAAACATTGGGACCTTGTGCAGCCTATGAAATTCCTTGTCTCTGCAGGTCTGTTCCATAGGCCATATCTGTTCTTTATGTTTACCTCCAGGTACTGCAGTTTTCTTCTATGTGATCTTTCAAAAGTGCTGCTTCACATATGTTTTCTAGAGTATATTTATTCATAAATATATATATTCATAAATATTCATAAATCTAAGCTTTCCTTTTTCCTACTCCAACTAGATTTGCTGCATCTTTCTTGAATCAGATGTTCGAAAGCATATTTGTATGACTACACACACACACACACAGATGTATATGTTTTTTCAGAATGCTGCAGAACACTGGCAAGTGATGGGCTGTTTTGCTGTAATTAATGTAACTCAGAAAAGATGCTTTGAACGTCTCTAATAGAATGCACACAGTTGTGGGAAATTGTGGACAGCACACTCATTATGCATAACTTTGCATCTTAGATGTCTAGATATCTGCCTGACCATCTGTATTAATGCCTTCTCTGAAATAATTTATCTATTTATAGTTCAGTTTAACCAAAGAAGTATGAAATTGTCATTAACATTTCTCATAAATTGTTAAGCAGACAGTTGAAGCACTCTGGATTGTCCTACTGCTAGAAGTGATCAGTTTCATGCAAGATGCACTAACAGTGTACAGTACAAGATAAAAATCAAATCGTGTCACTGAAGCTATTTAATTTTGTGTTGGAAAGAAGTATTGCTCACCTGGTTTGTTGTTCACCTGTTGCACCTTAGCTGATGCACAGAAACTTCCAGCAAAGCAAGATTAACAGGTGGATTGCTTGTAATGAGAGAAGTATATCATGGACACACTTGTACACATATCCAGAAGCAAAATAGGCAGAATTTTAGAGTAGTCTTTTTTAAGGGCAGCATTTTTCAACTACAGTTGATGCAGATTAGGAAGATATTGCCTCCCCTTGGCTGACTACCAGCCAGTCTACCCAATCCTATAGTGGGATTACACTAACAGATCACAGGGTCTCACCAGTCCCTGTGATATGCTAGTGTAAGTAAACTCTGTGTAGAAAACCAGCAAGGCAATCCTGTTCTGTCAAAAATATGCAGATACAAACAGTAGCAACATGTATAATTTATATTAAAGTAGACCATTTTAATAGAGGGCTAGGGATTCACTGCATATGAATCATGTAAAGGTGGTAAAATCTCTGTAGGAGATCACCTGCCGCTGGAGCAATAGTTCTGCTTGTGTCATTTGACATCAGCAGACTTTACAAAATGTATTTAAATAGTAGCTTTGGGGAGAGACATTTCAGAATTTTACTTCAAATGAGAAACTAAGGAGCTTAAATTCTGAAATAACTTTGGGGACTGGAGTCAGTATCCCTAAAAACATAGCACCTCTGCAGAGGACTGAAGAACAATTCCTTGCCTCAGTCCTGCAGTCATACACAATCCATTAACTTTGGTTTAATTGTGCTAGAATACTGAAAACTATGTGAGGTGATACTCTATGGCCTTAGGAGGACTGTCAGTTTCCATTTAAACTGATTGCCATAGAATATTCAGTATTTTGAAAAGCAGGGAACTAAACTTATGTGGGCCACTGAAATAACTTACTTTTCAGATCCAGCATAATTTGTGTTATATTTCAGCCTTATAATTTATATTCAGTTAATATGAATATAGTGGAAGTGAATTATTAACCTAGAGAAAATTAAGCAATTCAGGTAAGTTTAATAGATATTTGGTTTGTCATAATTCATGAAGTATAAGAATACTATGCACTGATAGTAATAAGTTTTCAAATCATATAGTCTAAAATATGCCTCTCCTACAGGTCATGGGATAACAGCAGTAAAGGAAAAAGCAGGAACTACCCTAAGAATTCATAGTGGAAGTTCAACATCTCTGGAAACAGCGGAGCCTCCTACAGCTGAAACACCAGTTACTCGTAAGTTCAAGTCCACTGAAATTGGACAAAACTCTTTGACTCTGCCAAATCAGTTCCATGTAGAAAATTTTAAGATTTTGATCACATAAACCAATTTACTGTAATTTTTGACT
The DNA here is from genome assembly GCF_901933205.1 of Camarhynchus parvulus. Lineage (NCBI taxonomy): Eukaryota > Metazoa > Chordata > Aves > Passeriformes > Thraupidae > Camarhynchus > Camarhynchus parvulus. The sequence continues at coordinate 22,995,902 of NC_044574.1, forward strand.
TGCAGGGTTGAAATTATGCTGTAACCAGCTTGTTTTCTTTTCTTAGAAGCAGAAGATTCTTTGGCCCAAAGCTCTTCTGAGAATATTCCTTCTTCTCCTTCATCTGGATCTCGTGGCATGCTGTCAGCTATCACTAGTGCTGTACAAAACACAGTGAGTCATTTTAGCTGGTCTCTCTGCTCCAGTTATTATTCGTTATTTTTCGGTTCAACTTCACTGTAGGTCATGTTTTTTAAGTTACAGGTCTTTGTAAAGATAGTTCTTTTGTAAGTCTTTTTAGAGTCTTTTCCATGACAAAATAACTTTAAAATTAAACCGTCTAATTAAAAAATAAAAAGTCAAACAGAACTAACTCAGTTACTATGTTTTCACCAGTTTCAGTGAAAAAAATATGGTCTTCTCCAAAACTATGAAGAATTCTGCAAATTTTTGGAAAATCTTTTTTATAATTGTACCATCATCTGATTTTTTAATTTTACAGTTAAGTCCTTCCAGAGGAAGTGGGATAGGACTTGTTACCATTTTTGAAGGCAGATAGCATAAGAAAATACTCCATTTGCTTATTTTAAGACTTATACTAAGCTCTCTATTTTTAGTTCCTGTCCTGTACCTTCTTCTCTTTATCTAATCTTTCATTTCATATTAGCCTTCCCAGAAGGGGCTCTGATTGCAAACTCAGTTAGGCAAAATCTTTTGTTCAGTTCTTTCCTATCATCCTTATATTTTGTGTGTTGAACTTCATCCTGTACCATACTGTTTCCAAATAAATTTTTGTGTCATCTTCTTCCCCAATTTTTTTGCACCTGGTGTTTCACTTGAAGTTATAGAAGGCTTTAAATATTTGCTGTAAAAGCATAGAAGATTAATTCCCCACTGAGCAAGTTTTATGAAATGGCAGTTCTTTTTTATTGTATATCCAGTTCACTCTGACTGCCTCATCACTCTAATATCAAAGATTTTAGGAACAGAAGGAGATTCCTATAGATTATTCCTAAAACTGTTTCTACAGAACCTGGAGCATCATATGGCTTGTGGAGCTGGCCACCAGTAAGATTACTTGAGCATTATACAAGATTTGCAAATAAGAGAAATGTGCTTGTAGGCAGCCTGGAGAGCTGCTATACCACAGTGATCAATGTGGTACAAAAAGAATCACTTAAAGTCTCACTAAGTCACCTGTAATGCCACTGGAGACTTTGGAAGGGTTTTCCATTATAGATCAGGTTACATCAGCATTTGAGTGTCTGACACACACATAATCCAGATTGAAATGGAAATCTTTAGCCAGGGAAACTTCTTCAGTGTACATAAAAAATATGAAGACACAGTAAAACATATGTATTTAAATAGATATGTTCCAGAGTCATCATTAATGTTAAAATTTTAAAAATCCAGTAAGGCAGAGTCTTCTGTTCATGATGGACTTGGCTCCATATTATTCATATGTAAAACAAGTTCGTACAAACCAGATGTCATTGGATGAAATTAAAGTGGAATAGAATAGAAAAGAATAGAATAGAATAGAATAGAATAGAATAGAATACAATACAATACAATACAATACAATACAATACAATACAATACAATGGCAGAGCCACAGAATAGTTAGGATTGGAAGGGAACTTAAAGATCATCTCGTTCCTATGTCCTGCCTTGGGCATGGACGCCTTCCACTAAACCAGGTTGCTCAAAGCCTGATCCAGCCTGGCCTTTAATACTTCCAGGGGTGGGGCTTCCAACACCTCTCTGGGCAACCAGTTCCAGTGCTCCACCATCCTCATAGTGAAGAATTTCTTCCTGATATCCAATCTAAATCTATCCTTTTCAAAGTAAAGCCATTCCCTTTTGTCCGAACTCTGCTTGCCCTTGCAAAGGGTCCCTCTCAAGCCTTCCTATAGGTCCTGTTTAGATACAGGAAGGCTGCTGGAAGGTCTCCTCAGAACATTCTCTTCTCCAGGCTGAACAGCCCCAGTTTTCTCAGACTGTTTTCACAGGAGATGTGCTCCAGCATTTTTACAATTTTTTTAAAATTTACAACAATTGTTACATTTTCTGTGGTGTAAGTAGTTCAATTAAGTGGAAATATTTGTATAGGTTTGGTTTTTTGGGTTTTTTGGTTTTTGGATTTTTTTTTTTTTTTTTGAAAACGTATTCAGAACAAAGTAAATGCATCAATCCTCTTGTTAGCTGAAGTATAGGAAATTTAGGGACCTGAATGTTCAAAGATGGTGTCTACAAAAACAATCCTCTTTACAGTTCATATTACTCTAAACTGGCAAGAAAATAACCACAATGCATTATTTTATACAGGGGAAAACTGTATTATCTGGAGGCTTAGATGCTTTGGAATTTATTGGGAAGACAACCATGAATGTCCTTGCAGAAAGCGATCCTGGATTTAGGAGAACCAAAACACTGATGGCAAGAACAGTCTCACTATCTCAGGTTGGATATATTTAAATACTACTCTGTCAATGCAATTTCAGATTCTTTTTCCAGAATTTCAAGGCCTCAGGGAGAGGTTTTCTTTATTGCAGTAGATGCTGGCTGGGTTGGAAATAAATATTAAGCTTTACAGTTGCTCTACTTTATTTTTCTTCATAGAACCACAAAAGATAATGTAAAATCATCTTTTCTGCATAATCATATATGCAATTGCTGATTTAAATAAGATAGTATATGTGGTGATAAATCATTACACTCTGGAGGCAAAATAAAATTGTTGGTGTTTTGGTAACAGCTGTATATAGATATCTTCCAGCATAAACTTTACTATGCTGTTTTCCTTGTCAATCACTAATACTGGAATATAACATATGTCTCATTAGGAATTAAACCTATAAAAAGTTGTATCTCAGTGTCCATCTAACTTAATGGTATCCTTACACAGTTGTGATTCATATTTTCAAGCTCAGAGATGAGATAAAAACAGAAGTATAAATGCTGTCAGTACAAAATTATTTTAGTTCTCCAGACCCTGAAAGGAGGATAAACAATAGACATTGAAAACAAAGTATATTTACTGCATGTTTACTTCTTGTAGAGAAGAGTAAGGTATTTTTTTTAATGAGATGTTTCATCTTTAGTGTTTGTCATTGGAAGAGTTAACAGACTTATACTGTTATAGAAGATCAAAAGCAATTAACTCTTGTTGAGGCCCACAGGGTTAAAATGAGGTTTTGAGAATGTCTCCTTTAACAGCATGCATGGATTTGCACATAGAATCTGAGGCAGCATGCAGCATAAATCAGTTCTCAGGGGTTGCACTATTGCTTTTCAGTGATTTGTTCATAAAACTTTGTGAATTAACTTTTGAAGATGGAGACTTCAGAGGAAAAATGTACTGTAGTGTAAATTTTAAGTCATTTGTACTAAACAAATCACTGAAGACAATATTGTAGGAATTTTGAGCAGTGGAGTAACATAAGTGGTGGGAGTTCACCTGTATTCAGAGACTTGCATGTGACCTAACATGTGGTTCAGATATATTTACCACCTTTACTGTAGGAAATTCATGAGAGATCACTTCATCCAGGAACAGAAGGAAGGAGGAGAAGATCCTATTGGATATCCTATCCTATCCTAGTCTATCCTTCTTGTACACTCATGGAAGTGTATTAAAATCCCACCAAAATATACCCAAGTATATAGAGGGTAGTTCTGCTCCATCTTTCGTATAAGTCATCGATCTCTTTTGTCAGTCCCTCTGTCGCATAAAACTGACTTTAGTATTTGCTAAGAATATTTTATAGAAAATATTTATGTAGGTGCATTATTTATGAAAGATGGTGGATAGGTCCTGAAATTAATACTCTTCCCATTTTGTGATCTGTAAAAAGAATTGCATGGCTCTTTAAGGCTGCACATGAAATAGTCCTTTCTCTTTCATTATAATGGGTGAGGAAATTTATTGTATGGTATCTGTAGCTGACATTGCTTTTGAAAATACAAGCAGGATTTTTTTTTTCATTGTATTTTAAAGAGAGATAGTTAGCAGTTACCATTGGGAAAACCCTGCTTAGAATACTATATAAATATTTTATCAGAGAAAATTATCAAAAAATAATTTAGCTATTTCATCTCTAAAATTTTAGCTCTGCAGGTGTGATATAGTCCCAAATTTTATTACTACTTCTAGACACACAGAAGCAGATAATAATAAAATCTGTCACACTTACAGTACTATCAATAAAACATGGAATGATGTATATTTTTACAGCTGTTGCGAGAAGCCAAAGAAAAAGAGAAACAGAGGCGGGCCCAGCAAGTTACAGTAGAAAGAACAGCGCATTATGGACTACTTTTTGATGAATTCCAAGGTTTGTCTCATCTTGAAGCACTGGAAATCCTGTCAAATGAAAGTGAAGCTCAGGTACAGTATGCACACAGCATAAATTAATATGGTTGGTAAAAAAATTTATAAAATAAAATTAATTTTATTCTGCAGATGCATGTAGAATGAACAGTAAGTTTTCCATCGAGTTCAGAGAAAGCTGAATTGATCCTATGGGCTGGCTCTGGGTTTTGGAACTCAATACATCTAAAATATAACTACAAGATTAACTCAAACTTCATAACTGACAGATATTTTTGTTAGGACCATATGTAGTCTGCCATGCACAGCTTGTAACACTGCAGATGTCTTTCAAATTCCTTGCAGAATTTGCAAGGTTGAAATCTTTTGGTTGAAATCGGGTACAGATACTTACATTCAGGAAAGTACCCGTGGAGGCTGCTGAATTAAAATTAGTTCCAGGTTACTTATTCAGTTCTTATTGTGTTACTTTTTAAAGTTACATAGAACTACACCAAGAGATTATTACTGGAAGTATACAAATGTCTCTCTGAAGATGGTAATGTTAATAAAGCCTATCTGATAAATATGTGTTTCAATTTCAACTCTCAATTTATTTGCTCTGCTAGTACATCAGTAGATTGCTGACAGTGGACTAATAGAATTCTGTAGATTAGATTCCTAGTGGTGGTATTTTTGTATTGAAACAGTTTTCTAAATAAATTTCTTAAAAACAAGTTTTCTTTTTTGTTTGTTATTGTAATTAGCATTCTTTGCCCTGTGGGGTACTTCTTAAAATATAACCAACTTATGTTTTACAATATTTTATTTGCTCTCACAAATAAAAGAAGCTTATATTAATAACAGGTAGATACTGTCAATGTTATTTTTATTTTTTGTTATTATCTAGATGAAAAATTATATGTTCAAACTACACATGTAAGGTTCAAGGGTCTGCTTTTGGGAGCAAAAAACAAAACCAAAAATCGCCAAAAACCCCCACCCACTAAACAGGAATGAGATAGATATAGATAGATAGATAGATAGATAGATAGATAGATAGATAGATAGATAGATAGATAGAAAGAAAACAAGTTCAGGTTAATTGCATGTGTCAATAATATTTTTATTTTACTGTGAAATACCACAGGGGAAGCCAGACATGTGCAGGTTGTTACCATGAGGTTTCTGATGCACTTCATTTATGTCCTAGACGTGTACATAGTCCTACTCAGTCCAACAGGATTGATTGTGTGGGTCAAGTCCAGTACTCAGATAAATGTTCCACTTACCATGCATAGATGCACACAGACACAGAATACAGAAAGAATACTGTAGAGAAACTTGAGACCACTTCTGACAGCCCAAAAGCCACAGGAGAGGAGTGCAAGAGGTACTGAAAACATGTATGTTTAAGCTTTTATTTTACAAGTTTCCATTAAAAGGAGTTCCCAGTTAGCCCTTGAAATGGATAGTGCTATAGAAAGGGGGGAAAAGGCTTTATGTAATCCTTCCCAGCCTGACTGGAGTGCCACAGCTGTGTCTTGGGTTTAACCCTGAGCACAGGAGCTGGACACAAGGACACACCAGTAAGAAAGTAACAGCTCTGTCCAGCCTTGCATTAAAGTAGAGTGTGCCTCTGTCCAACAGGCTTTAAAAAAGCCCCTTGAAACAAACATAAAGGTAAAACTTTGTACCAAGGGGAGTAAGGGCATTTCTCCTGGCTTCCATAGGCAGAAGGAGCGCTCTGCTCATGGAGTTAACACCATCTAACACTGTAGTACAAACAGTGCTTCAAAGAATCTGTTTCCATCCCTCTTAGGTGTGCCACCCTGTTAGATATGCAGGGACTTGCAGTTAGCTGAGACATGCAAAGACCTGCCAATGCATTCTTCAGAACAGGTAGACTGTCAATAATTTTGGCTGCATTTTGAAGGCAACCTTTTCCATCTCTTCCCATGAGTGCTCAGACTAACCATTATGCCTGTGCTCTTTTTGCCTGCTGCCTTCAGCCAGGCAATCCCAAAACAGGTTGCAGTTAAACCACAGATTTATAGTTCAAAACTCATGTTCTGGTGAAAGGAAGGGACCTGATGATGTGGCAAGACTAGTGTAATTTTTGTGATACTCAACAAATTCTGTTGACAAGATCTAAAAATGTCTAAGCTGGGAGATTAGAGACAAGATTTGAACATAATGGAAGTTTCCATTTCTTAGTCTATTTTGGATTCAGGCTCTAAATTAGCATTTAGTAATACTGTCCTTTCTTTTACAGATTCAGTCACATTTATCAACACTTGATGGAGAACAGTTGGAGACTGTGAAAAATGATTTAATTGCTATAAAAGAGATCTTTGTTCCAAAGGAATTAGATGATGAAGTGGTGCAGGCGCAAGAAGGTAATTAGAATTACAGACTTAACCATATGGATAATTGCTACGTCTTTATCCAGTAATTAAAAAAATTCCAGTCCAAACTGTATAATTTCTGATATCCTAATAGTCTTCATAAGGTAGTTACTAAAATGAATACTCTAAAAGTTCTAGAAGCTGATCAGTGCTTAATTTTGAATTTATATTTTAACTGAAGTGTGAATTATGCAAGCATAAATAAATATTAAATCATTTTGCTATATCATCAATGAAAGCAAAAAATGGAAAATAATAACTTTTTTGATAACTGAACTTTTCTTACAGAAATTGTATAATCTGAAAGTTTTGAAGTACTTAGAAATCATTTTCTGTTCAGCAGCTTCACCCTCACTCTGCATCCCCCTTTCTAGATGGGGGAAAAGATTTGAGTATCATAAAGAAATTTAAGAATCCTGAATTTTTTTGAATGAAAGTGACTTTGAAACACAGTAGCAAGCTGCTTTATAGGTTTTGCTTAGCAAGATGTGGCACGTGGAGTGTGAGAAGGAGGTTAGAGCTTATGCTGATAAGCGTTTCCATAACTGAACGCAGTTATGGCACAGCATTGAAGAGAATGGGCTGAGCTCCCAAAAATACAATAAAATGGGTAGGTGCTTTGGTTTGGGGCAAAATGTGTGTCTTAAATGGGTCCGAAATGTTAGCAGTTCCCCAAACAGGTTAGAACAGAAGGGTAAGAAGTCAGCTTACAGGCAGCATGGTTCATGTCTCATGGCCTGTGAGATCCATACCAAACCTCTTAGAGCTAACAGCAAAAATCCCCTTGACCTGACTGAAGACTGGATTATGCCATTGAAGGCCATATTGCTGTGTTTTGGAAACAAAGATACATAAAAGGATATTTTCCACATCCTTTTGGTCTTCTCTAGGTTACTTTGCCCATAAAAGCTCCATTTTGCAAGATGGTGAGATAAGATTTCTTTAGCCTTCAGAAAAGTTAGCAAAACTGTGTTAACATTCACATGTTCTAACAGGAGAGCAATTTCTTCTCAGGCTGCTCTTTCTGGCAGTGCTTACTCAGCTTGCCTGATCCCTCTCACAGGAAACTCACTGTTTCTCATTGAGGGGAACAGCAAGTGCTCAGCATAAAGTCTTAGTGTGGTAAAGTTTTGTGCTGTTTTTTTTCCCTCTTACTTGCTCTTTAAACCCCATACCTCTATGGAGTTGTGCAAAATAGAAGGCAAGAAAATGTATTACCTGCTTAGGAGTGAGGGTTCACGAGATGTCTGTTGTTCCATGATTTCTGTGGAAAGTTGTTCCTTGCTTTGAAACCAGCTCCCAGGAGAAGCTCTGTTTCTTGCACAAAGTGATGTTTTCTCTGAAGGTCAGAAGTTCTGTTTTTTTCAGTAAATCACAACTGCTTATCCTGCTCCTTGAAACATTTACAAGGGTTTTGAATGGGCTGCAATCAAGGCAGTGAGCACCTTAAAAAAAGAGACCAAACCAAAGTGTGCTGCAGATTTGTCCTTGCAAAAGCAAACCACTCCTCAGTAAAACACATTCCTTCCTCCTAAGGCTGCGGAAACAGATCTGACTGTTTTCTGGTACAAGTAGCAGAAGGCCACACACATACCCTTCCCTCTAATGTTTCCTCTCTCTTTGATTATGCAGCCCTTTCATGCATTTTTCTCTGCAGCTTCATTTCAGTTGTTTATGAAATAATGAGGAGAATATTTGAAGAAGTGGCTTTACCTACATTTCGAAAGCTTTTAACACCAAAAATTTCATACGTGAGGTTAAATAAGACAGTAACCACAGTGAACAGTCAATTGAATGTCCCAGTTATCAATAATTTTGGTGCATATACGTGCACACTTCCACACATTCCTTTCTTGTGCCACAGTCACTGTTTTAGTGCTGGAATACTTGGTGAAACCATTTCACTGGATGTATTTGATCATATAAAATACTATAGCAGTAATACTCTAACTACAGCAGTAATACTCTAATACTGTTATTTCTTGCAGCAGATACAGGAGAAGAGTTTGTCAGCATGCTCACAGAACTGCTGTTTGAATTGCATGTTGCTGCTACTCCTGACAAGCTAAATAAGGTTAGCACCTGTTACTGAGCTGCCTTCAGTTTCTTGGGCAAAGAAGGAGGGCTTTGTTCTGAAATCTGACACAGGGCAGTGCCCAGTTCACTTCAAACAGCTCAGAGAGCAAAGTACGGTGGGCTGAGACTAAAATGCTGAATATAGAAAAGCTTTCACAGAAGTGAGATTAATAAGGCAGTGCAGTTGGATGAGCCCTTTCCAGTGTTAGAAGGCTTGAATCAGGGGTGTCTCAGCAGAACAAGGCTCATGGGAACAGCAGATCTTATCTTACATACTGGCAACAGAAGTCAGGTTCAGAATCATTTTGCTTGCTCTAAAAGTGAGTTGTGTGCTACTCTGTGTAGCCAGAGAGCTACTACCACAAAAGTGAGATGTCTAGGAGCTAGTCACATAACCTAGTCACATTTGTACTATCAGGTCCCTTTAAAGCTGGTTCATCTGCTGGTCTTAAGCTCAAATGAATATTTATCTCTCCAGCTACATAGATAGACTATGGATAACTAGCTTAGGCTTAATGTGTTTTAATTTGATTTCATGTTAAAAAAGAGACATCACAAATTTCCTACTAAGCATAGCAGTAGTCTGAAGTTGTATAAAGTCTCAGGACTCTTCAGCTTTGATCTATTTGCATGCCAGGGAAAGCCGCTCAAGATACAGTGATTTTATATTTAATTTTCCTTTAAGAATTTAATACATCTCTTCTACCTCTCCAATTTTTTTTTTCTTTTTTTAGACACACTTCTTATTTTCTTATTTGGGACACTGTGTAAGAAAAATTTCTGTGTAAATTCTTTTGAACAATAAAGGTGAAATATTAACTTTGGAATTAACACCAGCTGTATGTGTTGGTTAGGAGAATTATACCTTTAGAGGAATTATCCCTGGATGATACATCTTTATGCAGTCCAGAATGCTTCTCCCTACAGTTTCTTAAATGTATACTACTTAAATGCCACTCAGAGGTTTGATACATTTCTGAGTATAAAGAGGAAGTCATTAAATGTATTGTTAATTCATGTTCAGGAATGTCATCTCAATCTCTTCTCAAATGGAGCTTTGGGGTTGGGTTCTTTGTTTGGCAGGCTAGGAAAAAAGCTCATGAGTGGCTGGAAGAAGCCAGTTTGTCCACCCCAGTAGACATAGAAGAGGAGCTAAATGAAAAACCTGAAGAACCTGGTGAAGAAAAGACTCAAAAAGACAATAAAATTGAGAGTGATAAAACAGAAGTAGACAAAAGCAAAACTGTGGAGGTAAAATAACTTTTGGAGGATAAGTTTCATTAAGTGATAAGATTGTTTCTTTATGTGTTGGCTTTATCCATCATCCTTATTTTTTAAATTCATGGAAGTAATAAGAAATAATAATACACAACTATTCACTGTAGACACAGTTGAAGACTAAAGTACATAAATATTCTTACTGTTATTCTGTTTCCATAAGTAAATATCAAAGTAACAGGTTCTCTATCCCATTGTTTTTATGGTTTTATATCTGTGGTTTTGTGTGTAAGCATGTGTATACTCAACATACAGTGAGCTGAGGGATGCTGAGGTGTAATGCCAAACATTACACGCACACTGAAAGTTGTATCTCAGTGTTTCTTAGTATCTCCTTCTCTCAGTGACAATACATGGGAAAATGTTCAAACTATTTAAAGTTTCAATTGTAAACAGAAAAAACAGAAATATTATTTAGGTAACTAACAACTGTTCATTTTCTTTATGAAAGATAGGTCTTAAAGCTAAAAATGTTCATTTAGACAGTTCTGATAAGGTTAATTGTGATTGAGTATTTTCTGTCAGGTTAATAGCAATATTAAATGTGGTTGCTATCTTTGTTGAAATTGTTATTTCTAATTAGAAATTATCTGCCATGTTTCCTTACAAAAAAGTCTAAAGAAGCAGACAGAATATATACCCTGTATATGTTACAGATTTTTATGTGATTGCAGATTACCAGCTGGCATCAGCTTGTGAAAGCTGTAACCCCATAGTGCTACATAAAAATTTCTATAATTGTTGATAAAAGCCAATTTTTTTATTGGGCACATTATCTATTTCTGCTCTAGAGATTCAGCTAAGGGATGACTCGGTACTTTTGGCTCCATATGAAAATAGTTATGATTATAACTTATTCTAGAGTTTAGGTATCTTTCTGTTTGTTAGGACGAGGTTTAAAAGTGGTATGTTGGAAAATCCAAGAGCCTGACCTAGTTCCCAGCCAAATAGATGGTAGACTCGATCTTACTAATTTTTCAGAGCAAGTAGAATGTCTGTATTTTATAGTCTGTGGATATTTAATTTTCTAGTATTGTTTGTGAGGATGGCTAATTTTACTTCACCATGTATGTGTTGGTATTTCCAGTTCGGGTAGGAAGGGTTCCTATGTTTGAAATTCTTTTATATGTATATACCTATAAACATATTTATCAGTGTTGTTATTATTGATTATATTATTCCCATTTTTAAGGAAATCTACATGCTGTCCATTGAAAGTCTGGCTGAGGTAACTGCTCGTTGTATTGAACAGCTTCATAAAGTAGCAGAATTAATTCTACATGGGCAGGAAGTAGAAAAAACAGCTCAAGATCAAGCAAAAGTACTGACAAAGTGAGTATTATGTACTTCATATATGAACATTTGACATTTGCATAGAACTCATGAAGTTCCATTTAGCTTGAAGGCTAAGTAAGTTCATGGATCAACAAACAGCACTGGATTTAGGGGTCCTGGTGCTATATTTTCTCATGAAATCAGGTTCTATAGGCTACCTGTCATTTTTTGACATGGCTGACATATGTATGTGTTACAAAAACATTACCTATACACAGGCTAAAAGTTGTTTCTGCTCCAGCAAGCAAATGTGCCAACTTGGGTTGCATTTCCTGTTCCCTCTGCAGAAGATACTGTGCTTGCATATATGGAATTTGTTTTTAGAGTGTATAACGCAGTCCTATTATCTGCCAACAGTTTCATTATCTAGTGTTTACCTGCCAAAAATATACAAAAATCAATCTGTAGTTCTAACCAATAGACCACATTTTTTAGCAACTTTGTAGTTAACCATAGTGAAACACCCAGAATTTCAAGAAGCCAGTCTGTCTAGTGGGACTCTAAACTCAAATCTCAAGCTCTCTGTAGTTATTAAGTCTACTGATTTCAGTAAGTTTTCATGTTAAGATATTTTAAACAGTTGACTCCTAAGTAAAATATTTAAAATTTAAGTGCTTATCCTTAAGAATGCTACTAAGAACAGCAAAGTCGATAGGAGCACTTCAGTCTAAAACAAAGCACTTATTATTTTCCAGAATCAGAGCTAAGGTTCAGTGCACCTTGCAGGATGAGGCCCTATGGGATACACTTGGGAATGTCTAGGAAAACAGTGAAAGATCTCAGAACAGAATTGTTCTCTCATATTTTAACCACAAGTGGTCTTTCCCTTTTAGCACAGAGTGGATGTTTTGTTGTTCAGTAGAAAACTTCTCACTGTTCTCATTCAAGTTTGATTTATTTCCAACAGTATTCCCAGAAATTGTATTGCTGCAATCATCAGAAAAACCATAGTTAAACTAGAAGTTTATAATTTAAACAAGTGAAACATTGCACTGTCGAAAAAGACTGGTATGTGAAACAGAACATCATTTTGCTACTGTAGTCAGCAGTGGATTTTTCAGGGAAGGAATATAAAAACTTTATCATTAACAGTTTATGCCTAAATATTTTTAAAATATTTAGAAGCAAGAACATCTTTGTTAAGAACACGTTTAAGAACATCTTTGCTTCCAAGATAAAGTTTGTCATGAGGTTTTTATCTATTGATAGGCCAAAGATGTATTTTTATATTTGTCTCTCTTGTTTTTTTAAACCAGTTTAACAAGTGCCATGTGCAATGAAGTTTCATCTTTATCAAAGAAGTTTTCTGATTCTATAACAGCAGCTGGGGTAAGATGACAGCATTTTTTGTAGCATTTGGGCGTTTTTAAACATAGTTCACATCTTAAAACAGAAGTTCATATGTGGGTCCAGAGGCTTTATATCAGCAAAGAGGCCACTTCTTTCCTCAGATCAAGCACACAGAGCATTTTTACAGCAGGGAAAGTTTATAAGCCTTGATAGATGACACCAGTTCTCTGCCTTGTAAAATCTCTCTCTCTAGAAACCACTTCCTGTTTTTCCTGATCACCACTCAACACTTCTCACATTGAAGGGCCCTACATTTGAAGTTACACAGCTTGATGATAATTTCTTCTCTAACTCAGCCTATCCCTTTTGAACACATTTGTGTAAAAGTCATCAAAAGTCAACCTTAAGATGGTTTCATGAGTTGTCTTCTTAGCCTTTACTAGATCCCCTGGCTTAGCACTTCAGTTTTCAAAAGGTTTAAGAGATTAGAAAATCTGTTTGGTCAAACTTAAAAAAAAATTACTCTGTCTTCTATCACAAGATATTCTATTTAAGAACATCCATTTATCTGTGAACATCTTTGCTAGAAATAGTATCCTGCCTTTCAAGATGCTTCAAGGATGACTGACATCTCAGTATTATAGCAGGATTCAGAGGTAAAAATTGTGCTGTTGCTGAAATCGTCTGTAAACATCAGAGAAGAGCTAATTCTGGTTCTCCTGATTGTTCCATGAAAACATGAATCTAATTCAAATGAAATTTTTCCAGTTTTCCATTAGGTCTTCCAGGACATCTCTGAGCGTGTTTTTTCATAGTTATTTGTTAAGGTGATTTATGTCTTTCCTTTTATCATGAATAATTTACATAACTTCCAATTACTGCAAGGAGAAAATGCTTATTTTACATTTTGGGATTGTACTTTAGCATATATCTGTGGGACACTTGAAATAAATGCATGCACAAAAATATAAAAATACATTGGATACAAAATATTAAACTGGCCCACTAAACAGTGCATTTTGTAATGGATTTTCTAGTAACTGAGAGTAAAAATGTAATTCTTGTCTCTAACCATCTCTCCTTGGTTCTGCCATCTTTCTTCAAACTAAAATTAAGAAGTTTCATGTTTCTGTAAATCTGTAATATGAGAGCTACAAGGTTGTAAGTGGAAATCCTTCAGTTAAATTAATCAGTATTGTGTTCAGTGTTGAAAGAAAACAACTCTTGCTGGAGGATACTGTTGTTCTAAAAAACCACATTGCAAAGAACAGTGAGAATAAAAAAGGGAAGAACTTTTGCCACTTTAAAAAGTAGAGAAGCTAATGAATCTTGATTTTCTCGCCTATAGTAGTGTCGCTACTCATTGTATCCGTCTTCCTATCTGGTGGTTGAGAGGAAGGTCATGCATGCTGAGCTGTTTCACTGGCCAGCCTGCACTGCCCAGCACATGTGCTGCCTCCAGTTTGGGGATCTAAGTTTCACCTGGTTTTCCTTCTGTCAGGGACCTTTCATCTGGTCCTAACCACAGATATTTGTGTAACTTCTAAGAACTTCATTTTTCTTCTGACGTGTCTGTTTCCTTTTGGTGTCCTTGAAAATGAGCAAGGGGTTAAAATTCTTGTGGGATGTGAAAAGGTCACTGATAGAGGATGGACAAATAATGTCATTACATAAACCTCACACCTGGAGGAAAGTAGGCAGTTTGAAACTCTGTGGTACATGAATTAATGAAGAAGTAGAACCCTGGGCCTCAGGGTTCATTGTACACAGAGCTCATTGTACTTTGTGATAGAAATGCATAGGGTATACTGAGGTGTGGTTGAAATGCAGAAACTGTTACTAGCAATGCTGAGATAAACAGGCTGAGTAAGAATCAAGGTGAAAGAAGACCTCTACAGAATTCATAAAACCACATCTCAGTATATTTCTGTTAAGTGTATTTCTTGACCTGGCTTTTCATTCTGTTTTCTGATTTACAGAGCAATATGAAGGCAGAGGTTCTTAACCCCATCATCAACAGTGTGCTATTAGAGGTAAGCTCCACCTCTTCACATTAGAAAATGTTCTAATAAAATTATTTTAAATGAGACAGGCACATTTATTTCCAAAGGCAAAACTATTTAAAAAGTAATGACAGTATCATTCTGGCTGTTCAGTGCCAGAACAAATTTGTGCTCAGCCTCTCCCACAAACATGGTAGTAGTCAGGTTGCATTTACTGAGGATTCTTAAGGCTGTATGACTGAAGTGAGGCTGGCCAGCTCCGAAACTCTGCTGCTGTCAGAGCACAGGAACACACTGGTCAGAGCACAGCAACAAATTGCAGTTTCAGACTATTCTTTCCTTTAAAATTTGGATTGTAGGTATGCTACACTGTTTCTCATCTGCAGGCATTTTGATTTTTACAAAGATTCACAGTCTAGCAACAGCCTTGGTCAGCACATGGATAACCATGTGTCAGACCACCAAAATGTTCATGAATGATTTCTTTTATTTGACACCATGTTCTATTTTTATTCAGAAAGGCACAATGAATAAAACATACTTCAGTTTTACCAAGAAGAGGTTGAGATGAAGTAATATCCTCATAAAGTCCTAAAACTCATAGGAACTGCAGCACAAGTTTTTAACTCTGTTAGATCACACTTCCCTTAAAACATAAAGAAACATATAGAAGTGACCATATATTGTCATTCTGTGTTTAATAGCCGCATTCCCTTAAAAATAAGGAGAAGATTGCTTTACAGTAGGGAATTTTGCACTGAATTAACGATACCTTTAAGGAAAATTAAGGAAATTTGAATAGAGCTGTAGTGAACACACCCATGCAGTTCCTTTTGTTATAGGGTAAATTTGCTGTAGCTGCTGACTTACCTTCCTGTGCTCCAGGAACTGCAAAATCTGGGAATATCTAGAATTGTGGAATACAATGTTTTGTACTTCATAAATCCCATAGTTGTATACAGTATGTATTAATACAGTCTAGGATCATGGAGAATTACAGGGCACTATACTGTTCAGTATTAGAAATTCCAAAAATAGCACCACATGTTCAAACCATTATAATTTGAACTGTTAATTTCAGTGACACTTCTCCTACCTACAGCAAATTCAAAATTAGTTCAGTTGATGGAAAGACTAGCTGGTTTGTTTTAAAAGTCAAATCTGCTTCTGAACACTGTGGCATTTTATTCTACTTATGTTACCAACAAAACTGTCTTAGAGTTCAAACCTAGCAGCAGTTAGATTTTTCTATATTTATTCAGGCTATGCTATGTACAGATTCTAAAATCTTGTGTGAAGACAATGCTAATATAGCATGCTGCAGATGTAAAAAAAAAAGAGGAAAAGAAAAAGAAAAGTCCAGTGTCATTCCTGAAGTACATGGCAGCTGTACTGATGACCCACATGTTTTCTGCCCCCTTTAGGGCTGCAACAGTACTACTTATATCCAGGATGCTTTCCAGTTACTGCTTCCAGTTCTGCAGATTTCCCATATCCAGAGCAGTTGTTCCAAAGCCCAGGAGTTGTCAGCTTGAGAGCAGCCACAGACCCGAAGTCTTGAGCTGTGCCAAGAGAAGAGCTGGTACAAGAGATGTCTGGCCACTAGAGTTCTTTGAAGACACTAAATGCGGTTTTGCACACACAGTACTGAACATTTTAAAACTCTTTCAGACTTTAAGACTTTAGAAGTAGTTAGTAAAGTGAGTCATTTCTTTTCCAGTGCAGTTCATGCTTTGCATTAATTTAAACAGAAGTTTACTGATATTAGCATTGACTTAAATATGGATTCTAAATGTTGACCCTTTCAGTTGTAAACAATGTATGAAACAAATTGGAATGTAAAGTTTCTTAAAACATTTAACTTCAAATTACCATTTATATGTTTGTATTGTAACTGCAGTTTAAAAACTATATTTCAGAAGATGGTTTCAGTATTTGATTTTTGCCAACATGAACAAATTACCAAAGTGTTGAGCTTGTTAAGTATTATTTCCAGTATGACATATTATTAATATTTATAATATGATGTTATTATTTCCATAATAGCATCATATTAATATGTACCACTAACATAACACTTTGTATTGAAGAAATTATACAGCAGTAGGTATTAACTTTACTAAGTGAAAATTATGGAGGTTATGCATAAAGAATTATACTGAAAAGAAATTTTCTGAGCCAGTTAAGATTACGGTATAGCTCTGTATTTGCTGACCCATAAGTTTATATTAATTTAGGTCCACTTCATCATTTCAATGGCTGAACAACACAGGAAACAAAAGTAATATTTTTAATATGCAGAGGATAGAAAATTTCCCTTTCGTTTGGCAATCCAAACACCTGCTGAACAGCCTTCTCTCAGATGTACTACTGGGTTAACACTTTGGGGTTTACGGATACCTACAGTTCAGAAATAGAAGTTGTACCAAGAAGTTATGGAAGAATTCCTTTGGGTGTGGAGGTCATATGTCAGAGCAATCATCTTTTTTCTGAGGCAATAGTTAGGGCATAAACAAGCAATAGGAAGGACATTTCATAACAACACTAGCAACCGTACTAATTTGTCCATATCTTTAGTTTAAAATACTGAGCTTGGACCTAAGAATTTGTTTAGGCTAGTTTACCTCTTAGACAGGAAGAGCCTTCCAATATTTTACATAGCCTGTTCTCTTGAATTTTTGTCATTTATTGTGTTTCTTTCCATTATTCTGTATTTTTCTCTCTTGGTATACTCATTAATTGTATTTAAATGCTAATTTTTATAGTTAACATTTTAATATGTTTAAGCATAGTTCATACATCATAAAAATAATTAAATAGAGTGTGAGGCAGTTTCTGTGTTTGATAGGAAAGAGAAACCGTGCATCTGCTTTGCACATGGTAACTTTTTTGAGTCCAAATAAGTGGACAGAAAGGTCTTTTTGTGTTTTACACTACTGTTCCTCTGTCACACTCATGATGACTTTTCCATTTTTTGTTGTTTAGAGATGAAATTTTCCCTATCCCTGAAATAAGGTTTATTATGCAAAATCTATTTCCTGGCACCCTGTAATTTAACAGACATAGAGATATCTTCCTGGGTAAGTAGAAGATGTACAGTCTTCAAATTCATTTGCACAGGCTGAATATAATATCAGAAGCCTCAGGGGATAATGTTTGAAATCCCTGAGGGGCTTTCTTAAGACAAAGATTGCTTGTCTGAGATATTCCTTACTAGAGGTTTCATTGTCTTGCTTAAATTATGCATTTATGAATAAAGTACCTTACCCTGAAGTAAAAGAAGCTATAAAAAGTAACATGGAGATCTGAAGTATTTACATCTGTACAATGTAGGAAGGGGAACAGGGCAGTATGTAAGCATAGGGATACTCCCATCTGATGTTAGATTCAGTCATCTTGTCCTAGGAAAACTGAATGTCATATCTTTAAATCAACTTTAGGTTGACTTAATAAATAAAATTCCAGTAGAAAAGTACTGTATGGATGTAGCCAGAATATTTTGTTTACACTGATTTGTATTTTTCCACCAGTCAAATAAATAATTTGAGGTACTGAACTGAGACAGTACAGTAAAAGGGATTGGTTTGAAGAATAATGTGAGGGGAGTATATTCTCAGTGAAGTAATTTACTTTCTGATTTTTTTTATTTACCTTTGGAATGATGAATGGTATTTTACTGTGGGACTTACAAAAACAAAAGTTGCCTTAAACTTTTAATGGATAGTGTTCTTTCTTTCATCACTGCCCTTTTCCAGGTTAGTACACTGAGCCTTGGCACTTGGCAAACTATTAGATTTTAAGTACTTAGGAAAATTACCTGTTTTCTTGAGGAGATGTGTTTTCCATGGCATTCCATTCACTTTTGAGCACACCCACTCTGTTATGCAGCAACAAAGGAGGCAGGCTTGTGCATTGACTAAGTTCAAAATTTGTTGGGATGGAACTTAAAACAGTGTCGGCATGCCTACAGCCTTGCAGATGATTCACAGTTACAGGTCATCCCTGAAGAACGAGCTGGAATTCAACTGTTAAAGAAGTAATTTACTGAATATTAAGGATACTGACTTCTTTTTGTCTTGGGTTTGGGGATTTTTTTGGGTAAACAAACCAAAGCAAGCTGAAAGTTGTTCACTGCTTTTTAGGGTATAGTTTATTCATGTGTAAACATCCCTTCCCCATGAGTTCCTCCTACACTCCAGCTTCCATTGCTAGAGACAGCTGAACAAAAGAACTGTCTCTTCCACTTTTTATCATGCTGCTTAAATCACCCACTGAAGCCTTTAATATCTTCTTCCAAAATGTGCCTCAGTCATATCATACAAAATCACAGTCATTACCAGTTGGGATGCTTTTTAATGATGTGTGTCACCAGTAATGTCCAGTGTCACTCACCAGTCCGGATTTATAACTATTTCACAGAGTCTGAAACACCACAGTATTTGAATGACAAATACAGGTTTCTCCCTTTTTGTCTGATTCACAGAAGTGTTTTTATCATACAAGCATTCACCCAGCTCATAGGATTATCTTTGAGACATTCCAGTTCTATTTCAGGTGACAGCCCCATCCTTTCTGCTAGTCTCAGAAGAATGTAGAGCGTGGAAAAGGACTTTTCTGAGTTCTTTTGAAAACCATCTCAGAGGAAGGCTTAACATGATGCCATCAGCCAGTCTGACCTACTTTGGAGTTCTTGCAGTCGGACTGGAAAGCCCTCTGGACTTTAAACACTTTATTCTGTCTCGGGTCAACCTTTGTTGCTGAAGCTGCTTTTATTGTGCAACTTATACATTTTCCATGCTGTCTTCTACTTCAGCATTCATATTGATGACAGTGTGCAGTTTTAGAATTAAAAATTGAAAATAAATTGTCAAAAATTCAGCTGTATTAAAAAAATGGGAGACGGAAGTTATTTTCAAAAGAAAAAAAAACAAAAGAATGTGCTGTCTGGAAATAAGAACAATTTTCAAGACTGGATTGGAGAAAAGCCTCTGTAAAAATATTTTTTCAGCATTTTTCAGAATAAACAAGGGATGACATCTGATTAGCTCAGCAGAACGGGAATAATGCACTTCTGAAGTAAAATGAAAATCTGCATGAACTGAAAGGTAGTCAGAGGTGGAACATTAAAAGAGGAAGAGCTCAAAAGAAAGAATAGAAAGGAAATAGTTAAAAGAAAAGAATAGGAAAGAACAGTTAATTTGATCACTGTGGATCTGCAGTGCTCATTCTCCCTCTATTGGCTGCCCTACAAAAGTCCCTGAGCACACGTTTGCTAAGAACTCCTTAGCAGTCTCCCCACTTTGATCTCCTCTTCACAGCCTTCCATTACAGCCTTTTGAGGACCTACCCAGAACACCAGGTAATTCAATTTTAAACACCAGAAGAAGCCCCTCAACGCATTTAATAGATCTGGGAAAATGCAGCCCTGCTCTTCCAGCCCTTTGAGATCTCAGAGGCTGTATCAGCAGCTTATCTGGTGCTGGCATTTAAGATGGTCTCTGCCTTCCCTCCAGTTCCCTTTGCTAGTTCAGTCCCATGTCCATTTTGAACATTCTCTGCTCCATCAGTTCCACCTTCCCCACCAGTTCTGTTCACACACACCCACCCCTTCTCCACCTTCATGTCTCTTTTCCTTTGCTGATTTCTGAGGCTCTTCCCTCCTGCCCATCATTTTGTGGTTGGAGAGGCTGCACTAGGACATCCTTTCCCTCCTGACATGTTCAGTTCTGACAAAGCCAGAAATGAGGACAAGGAGTTACAAGGATGTGGAAGGAGAAAAACCAAACCTCAGGAGAAAATGACAAGACTAAACCAGTTGTATCCAGTCCTTCCTCAAGTATAAGGAGGCTGGACTAGTGATCACCTGAAATCCTTCTCAACCAGAACTACTTCAGGATCACTTTTTTTGTTACCATCCTTACCAGTGTTCCCCCATTCTTCCATTATTTCCTGTAGTTTGGATCACAGTTAGAAGGCAAGGTAAGCTTTACTCAGCAGACAAGAAAAGCTTGAAAGAGCCTTTTGGGTTTTCTTGTTTATGGTGTTCTTAAAGGTAACTTGGAAGATAGAACCTTCCAGGGTAGTAAAGCCAAATACTTGGAGAGCTGTGGGATAACTGTGGGTAATAAAATAGCAAATCACAGTTTATTTGTCTAAGGAAAAGAGGTAGGTTATAGGCAGCAAGAATAATAATAGAATTAAACTATAGGAGAAATAAAATTAAGTTGGGGTCACAAGAAGCAGGGCTGCCCCTATCAAGATCTCTAGAACTGAAGGGGAAAAGTGATAGATAGCTTGAATCACTTGAAGCATTTAAACACTGACCAAAACTGCCTTAGCAACTCTGTAGTGAATTGAGACAAATATGTCTCTTTGTCTGTAAGCTTCTCTCTATAATAAGAAGAAAACACAACCAAGAAGCAAATTGTGAGAGGCTTACTTTATAGACTGTATTAAAAACTCCTCTTCTGAAAATCTTATTAAAAATTCCACTTCTGAAAAACTCTGCTTCTGAGAAGATTCATTATTACCACAAACAAACAACAAAAAGCCCCCAAATCAAGAAAGTATTTTTCTCTTATTTTTTAATAAGATGGTAAAATAAAAAAACAATAGAAACAAATGTTTCAGACTTATCCAACAAAATACAAAAAAACCTATATGCCCTCAAATCATTCAGAAGCTAATATTCACAACTATTCCTATTAAATCTGAACTGCTCGGCGTAGACTGGAAAATTCAGTTTCAGAAAGCTTCAGGAGGGAAAGGCTGTATAAATGTAAGGAATGGAGGTAATGAAGTATTTACTGGATGCTAAATTACTGCCTATCGTGTTTGCAATGGGCAGTTTACAATCTGTTCATCCTGATGGATTTAGCACAAGGGAGCCTGAAGTCCTGGCAATTTCTGTCTCTGCCTAGTAACTGATGGCTAAGCTGTACCCACAAATCATTTGTTAGCACCAAAGGAGTCTGGGACCCTGCTCAGCCCAAACAGCTCCACTGCACTCAGAGGAGCAGCAGTAAATGGAAAGTAAGGAAGGGTTCCAAGAGATAATGGGTTGGAATGCTAATGATCCAAGCTGGAACAAAGGATGGAAATGAAATTTCTCAAAAAGTACAAACCCATTTACTGTCTTAATGAGTTATCAAAAATCTATAATAACCATTTTGTGATTTGAAGCCAAATTAGTATTATTACACATTTTTTCTTTATCCACTAAGATATTGCACAAATTATGATGGTCTTCCTGGTTTACTGCAGAAACTAACATGCTGCAGAATTCTTTCCTTCTGTAGTACTTTGGCCACCCTTCTCAACAGCCAGAAACTGTATCTTTAGGCATCTTAG
Source organism: Camarhynchus parvulus (assembly GCF_901933205.1). Lineage (NCBI taxonomy): Eukaryota > Metazoa > Chordata > Aves > Passeriformes > Thraupidae > Camarhynchus > Camarhynchus parvulus. Next base: position 23,017,936 of record NC_044574.1, read on the forward strand.
TCATCTAGAGCATTAAGTAGGTTGAAAATTATGCTTATTTCATGAAAGTAGAGGATAATTCATAGCTTTATATAGATTTCTTATCCTATGGAATATATAAAATAAATTTATGCCCTGATAAAAATATGCAATTATCACAAGGATTACCTCACAACCATACAACTAAGTATGAATCTTGAATGAACAGAAAATAGATGTGAAATCTATACTCTGTTGTTGAAGTTGTTTATGCAGCAAAACATGCTTGTTCATCATTCATATTTTCTTAACACAAAGTATTTATGATGGGAAGAATGGAACTTGTCGACTAAAATGCATAATTGTCATTCCCATGAAAAGATGGATAACATAGCCCCCCAGGCTGGAAATGGGGATGCTTTCTTCTGAGGTGTATGATGTGTCTTCTTTCATCCAGAAGTGCTGGTATTTCATAGGGTGATACCTGAAACTAAAGAAAAGAGTATCAGGAAAAAAAGAGGAGGGTAAGTCTTCTCTAATTTATCTCAAATGTAATAATTTTGATGTTCACAATAATGAATTCTCCTCTTTATTACAAAAGAAAACAACATTGTAACTAAAAGGCAGACAAAAGAGGTGATGCACATAAGGTTGGAGCCAAAGACTGAGACTGATACCTGGCACCTGAGTTGTAGCCCGGGTACCTGCCCCACAAGAGTGTGACACAGGAACTTGAGCAAGGCACACAGACCTTACCCACTTCCAGGGAAGCTGGCAATGGAAGGGTGAACATTCACCACATCCACCTAGCTGAAGTGCTTTTCTGTGCCCAACTGCATTTCCTATTCTATACTGCTATATTGGCAGAAAAATTTGGAAATAACGAAATGAAAGCAGCTTTTTCCACATTCACTAACCATGAATGACACATTCGAATTTGGATTGCAGCTCCCAGAGCTCACAGATTCCAATCAAGCTTGTCTTACTTTTTAGGGAGGAGAAGAGGGAGGTGGAGTGGAAGTACAGAATTTCTGTACTTCTAACTTGCACACTGAGTGAAAAAGCAAATATAGCTTGTCAACCATTCTGGTAGTTCCTATAGCTGCAGGCCTGATTACAACATCTGTCTACATTTTCTTTTACATGGTAGGAACTGGGTTCAGAAGTGTTCTTTGGCTGTGAAATCATACTGGAGGCAGCAGCTGCCGAAGTGAGCTAGAAAATGACAAGTGTAGGCAGGACAGACTGCATCAAAAATTGGTGCCAGCTAATGGAGCAGCAGGTTTAAACAGCCTGCACAGTGCCCCTTCCAGTCCAGTTCTGCCAGCAAGCAGGAGTGCTTCCCTTGGAAACCCTTAGTGTCTCCTTTGGATAGAAACACAGCCTGGCATGCCTTTAGTGCAGGACCCAGTAACTGTGCCAAGTACCCTGGAATGTGCTCAGCAATCCGATTGTGTGAGCTCCTCTGTGCTGAGAGTTGTCACTTTAATGTGCAATTAAGACTAGAATCTTTTACGGAAGCAGAAACAGGAGGAATTACTTTCATGATATTTAAAAAATAAATGCCTCATTGAGTGCATACAGTTCTGAAAACAATTTAAAGCTGCCTGAGGGCATAAATCATAGAATCATAGTTATCAAGAGGAATTATGGTGTAAAAAATGAAGTCTTACAGAAATGGCCAACCCTCAAAGCCAATAGGTCAGTACTAGTAGGAACTTCTCCCTTCAGCAGCTTCACACCAAATTTTATGATAACTTTAATGACAGTACTATCACTTCAGAGCACTGAAATTAGGCTTTTCAGAAAAACTGTCAAAAGGATAATTGGAAGGATCCCAGCAATTTAAAATCACACCTACTGTTCTTCACAAATACCTGCATGAAAGCAGCTTAACTGTAATCTTCCTCTCACTCCTGAGCTCACTCGTTACATGCCTTTGCTAGAATGTCTTATGAGTTTCACTGTTTTCTCTGCATAATTCCTAGCTTCTGTTGTTTGTGTGGGTGTCTTGCTTGAAGACAGATGAGAGAGAGATTCTTTTAAATATGAAAACATTTTCGTAAAGCCACAATCACATAAGAAAAACAGGCAAAGAATATTTTTAGTTGCACTTTCTGTTTGTGCTACTAAGTTCAGCAAAGATGGCATTTAAAGACCTCTTCAGGAAGGCAGCAGCAGCATGAGCCAAAGCCCAGGTAATGCCATAGGTATACCTGCACTGAAATTTCCTGGCATTAAACTGGGATATGCACAATCAAATTTCTAATTCCCTATGGGAGTGTTTCATAAGAAAACAATGACAGCGATGATAATCTGAATGTTGCTGGGTAAGACACAGCTCTCATACACTTGTTGATCTCTTGTGCCAACCCTTGCGCCCATAGGGGGTTCCATGCCCACATGTGTCTCAGATTGTAAGAGAAGAAAGGGACCCATCAAATTCTTCTATTTTACAATCTTTTTGACAGAGGTTTTCATCTTTTTAGCCATACACTGTGTGTTGTCCCTGCCAGTTACCTTATATTCCAGTTTTATAATCCATTTCACCTGAAGATAAGATTGTGTCTTAAATTCTATATTCACTGGAGACCAACTTGTCTGATTTAACTGTGCAGCTACACTGTCATTCAGAAAGAGCTACAGAGGCATGAAGCATCTTTGGTGTTCAAGGATCTCAAAGCCCTTCACAAAGACAGATGGCAAAAGGCAGTGTACTAAAAATCATTGGCAGCTGCTGATGTGGAACTTTCATTAGTTTTATGCAGTCTTTGACATGTCTACCAGTTTTATTATAAGAATTAATGCAATGCAGGATACCAAGATTCTTTTATCTTGTCCTTGGCATTGATTGCCAAAGAGATTGACGCAGTAAATAAAATGTCTGGGTAATAGTGACCAGCTTGTGTGAGTTTGATCTAGCATCAACTCAGAGCATAACACTGGACACTTTCAAGGAAAAAAAAAGTCCACAACAGTTGGCTTTAAGACACTGAGTTTTTCTTTTCTTTCTCTCCTCATAAAATGGCAGCACTTCATCCAAGAACTGTCAGGTCTATCTGTACCTAATTTCCCCAAACAGAACACTGTTCTGTCCCTAACCATTAATGAAATCTATTAATGCTGCCTTTGATTCAGAGAATACAGTGCTGCTTCCCCTTAAACAGGCAGAGGACAGGAGAGGGCTCACAGTTTCTCTTCATGCTACACGTGGCTTTTATTCTGCCCTGACCACTCTAAGACTGAAGTGTGCCTTTGGTGTGAGAGAAGCCAGTGAGCCCCCCCCAGTCTGCCCAGACTCCGTGTGGCCCCACCCCAGGGAAAGACAGCTTGTCACAAGGGCAGGACTCACAAAGTCACTCCTTGAGGCAGGCTTCTTTAGCCTCCAAGGGAAAGGTTAGCCAAAACCTTCCGCACTCAACAATGATTTCACAGATAACCATCAATAAAACCATATTTCTGAATGCTCCAACACCTTCATCTTACATATGTAAGATGAAGTGATTTGCCTCTTACTTGCCCACTTTCATTTCTTACTTCAATTATTCTTTGCCCCCACTGTTTAGGGAATGGCCATTGAATCAAACACATGCAGAAGTGCTAGTCCTCATGGTTTTTCAAACCAGATACACATCACACAGCATTTCACAGCTGCTGAAAATAATAGTTTATGGAAACGGAGTTCTTAAAGTTAAAAGTACCAGTTGATGAAAGTAAAGCTTTGTTAAAAGCAATCTCTCTTTTAGCTGAGGATAAACAGTTCTTTGTTACTGTGCGAATTAGTTAGGAGATATCATTAGGAGAGACAGAAAAGTCGTGTCTGAGCCTTATTCTGGCATGCTCTTACCTGAACAGCATTGCCTCTGAATGCAAATATTTGCCCTGAGTGCAAATATATGCCCTGAATGCAAATATATGCCCTGAATAAAATGTTCATGCTTCCAATCTAAACACAATTAGGGTAATTAATGTCACAATCTTCTCACAGCACTAAGGAAATGCATTGACAGCTGTCATATGTTGTCCTGGGGTCTGGCCAGGACAGAGTTAATATTTTGCAGTAGCTGTGAGGGGGTGAGCCTGGAGCTGTGTGGGCATGGCTAGGAGATTATTCTATACCACCTCAGGTCATTGCCAGGAGCAGGGGATACAGGACTCTTGCTTCCAAGGAGAAGGGTGTTCCTTCCAGTGGGGAGAAAAGTGGTAGGGAAGAGCCAGTCAGTATTGTCCCAGGATTTCTATGTAAATGGTTTCCTTACCTATACCTTTTGTTATTGTCTTCTTATCTCATTGCTGTTTCCACTAAATTGTTCATATCTCAAGCCATGATCTTTTCGTTTTGTGGTTCCAATTGGAGGGGAGGGGAAGCAAGCTGCATTGTGGTTTTAGCAGGACTACTGAATAGGAAAACACCATTCCTAAACCACAACATATGTAAAGTGTGTTTCAACACCTGAGGGACGTGGGCCATTCATTGTTTTCCAGGACAGTTGCTAATATGGTAGTTTAATGAAAGATGGCAGAAACAGAGGATTCTTACCTTTGGTGCTCAAGTGTAGTTGTAATAGTTACTGTGAAAATATAGAGACATTAAGTGATCTATGCTGAAAAGATTCACCTTTGGCAAAGGTACCAGTGCAGAAGTTGGTGCATGTTTTATTAGCTGAATTAGCTGTTAGTGCAATAGTTAATAATGAAGCATTTGGGTGCATTTCTGTGTGCACACAGAATAGATAGATATAGATAGACAAGATAGATGATAGATAGATAGATAGATAGATAGATAGATAGATAGATAGATAGATAGATAGATAGATAGAAAGAAGACCACACAATTGGATCTAAGTATATTGATAAACATGGCAACACATGTACAGTCATATGTTTATCAATATATTTACATTTCATAATCAACAGTATTGTCTTAAATCTAAAGACTTAAAAAATACATTTATAGAAAGAAGTGTCTTTTCCTTGTTACAAAAAGAAAAATAGTGGAAAATTGCAATGTGCAATTGATTATTGATACCTCTCTCAATCTACTAGTAAGAGCAATACTTCACTGTTGCAGACTGGAGCAACAAGCAAAGAACAGGCAAATAGATCTCTCCTGACCATTCCCATGGCTAAACCAATGTTTTTCAGCCTTTCATCTTTCAATGTGTTATGCTAAGGGGCACTGCTGAGGCCATCAGCAGGTTCTCCAGCTCATTAGCTATAATGATCGTGATCAGAGTTATCCTTGCTTTTACATTTCCTCCTCCTCACAACTGCTGTTACACCTACCACAGCTGCTGTGTAGGTAGTCTCCTGACAGAGAAATCAAACACTCTGTGCTGTGATTAATGGTTTCTCTGAGTGCAGCTCCAGCTGGCTGAAGATGAAGAAAAGTATAACTCATCTTGCCTGTCTGATTCAGGGCAGGCATTGAAGTAACTCTTACCAACCAGACTGAGGTTGGTTTGAGGCAGGGAAGGGCAGATGGTAGCAGCATCCCCAGTGAAGCTCTCTCAGGTTTCTAGCTCTGCCTAGAACCCCTCCTTATTTGAGGCTCTTGTATCAGTGGTCTGAAATGAACACTCTTCAGGGGAGCAGCTGTCAGTGCAACAAAGATGATGGGTTTGATCAAGAAGCTCCCTGGTACATACTTCTCATCTCCAGCCCACCTTCTACTTCAGAGAAAAACCCACGCTTCATCAAGCTGATGTAGTCTAGAACTGTCTTTGGCAATTCTGGGAATTTGATTATTTTTGCATTTTTCCAGCCTCAGTACTTAGCTTCCATGTGCAGTACTTGTAACACAGCTTCTCCCTGTTGAGCTAACGAGTCTTTAGCAGCATTCTAGAGACCTCACATTCTAGAGACTTCACTGAGACAAACCCAGCACTCATGCAAAAAGCGGATCACAGTTTCCTTCCCCAGCCTCAGTTACCACAAGCACTCATAGCTAGCAAGCTTTCCTGGAACTGAGGCATCCACAGACACAAGCAGTAATGACGTGGATCTGATCTTATCAGATGAAGTGAGAAGAAGGGGGTTTTTGCAGGAAGTAAAGCAAAACTAAAGCAAAAAGTGCTTTTTATTATTTTCACAGAGTATTTAGCTCTGAGAGAGTATTCCTTTAAGAAATGTATTCAAAACAATACATGATGAAAGGCAAGATCTAGATCTACGTTTCTGCAGCTGGATTATTTAATAATATTTCCACACAATGTCATGTAACATTACAATTTACAATGTATTCAGCATTATTCCCACAAATCACATCTGGATTTCACCTCACTGCCAGCTGTCCCTCTGAGAGGAAGACTATCTGGAAAAGCAAGCCTGCTTCTGTACAGCACTGAACAAGGCTTTTGGGCTTTCTCAAGATACCTAGTCTTTTTCTTTCAGTTATTCACACAGAGATTAAGGAAAGGGAATAATTAAACCCAAAGTGTCCTGGATCTCATATATTGTCTCACAGAGCAACCAAAAATCTGAAAAGCTGTTCCATCTCTTCTTTCTATCCTTTAGTTCCTAACAGTGAAGGTAATAAAAGCAAAAGGTCACCCCAACAGTAACTCCACCTCTAGCAACACAAAAGTTAAATTTGTATGGGAATGAGCCATGACTTTTTCCCTCTGCTTCTAAAAGATGAGTTTTAGGTGAATGCAACATCCTGAAAGAAGAACAGAATTAACAAAGCATGCTAATGATCAGCCATAATACTATATAAGTGAAGGCACTGAAGCCAGGTGAGCACCTGCTTAGCAGCACATCCCATTTCAACCTTAGGAATGTCCTATTTTTGAGCCAAGAGTAAAAAAACCAATTAAGTTGGGCAGGTACCTGGGAGATGTGGATATGAGAGAGAGCCGACAGAGACCAGAAAAATAAATGGTATAGTACTGAAGTGTCTGGGAGGAATCCCTGCAGAAAAGGAAGAAGCTGCCCTACAGAAAGGCTAACGGGGCCTGGAAAGCACCTGCTCAGTCAGAAACTGAGCCCAAATGGCAAACAGCTGAACTCAGATGATCTGGGAACTGCTCTCATCTATGTCACAGAGTTCCCAAGTCATGTCATCTCTTTGTGTCTCCTGACAGCCTCATTTTAAAAACAGTAACAGTAACAACTTCTTATCTTTGTAAGTCTTCACAAGATCTATGGATGACAATCACTTAAACAGAGGCCAGTATTTTTAATAACTATAATATACTATCCTATAACCCAGCTAGTCTCATTCAAACGCCAAAAATTTCTCTAGCTCAGTCATTAATTCACAATGGAATTACCTCATATTCTGTCAGCAAAGCTGTTCAAAATTTTTCATTTAGTTCTGTCCTCAATGTGCAATTTCATCTTCATCGTTCCACATGAAGCACAAAAATCAAACTGCTCCTCAGTACATTAATTTTTTTAACACCATAAAAAGATAGCATGACATTACATTGAGTTTCCAATAAAACTCCATCCAATTTAAATAGAGATATAAAAGAAGGAACTCCTTAAGCCTTTAATAGAAAAAAAATCACCATACACAATAATATCATGCGTGCAAGTAGCCATCACCTGGTCTATGCACTTGAAATATTAGTCTGTATTACTTATTCAAGTAGCATCTGTTTTTTCTAGACATTACAAGTATTTTCAGGAAGAGCTATCTCTTACTGCACATTTCTATGAAGATTTGGTTCCTTACATCTGGAATTCCTGAAACAATTACTGCAGCACAGTGGCTGCAGAAAGTTAGGACTGGGAGATTAGTCTTGGTTCTGAACAGAAACCAGCTTCTCATCATTCCTTCTGACTGGTGGAAGAATGCAACAGAATGATCAATTTCTTTTGCTTGAGGAATTTCATAAAGAGGCTATTTGTTTCAAATATGGAATTTTCTTCAGAGATCGTTTGCCAATTGCTTTTTTCCTCCGCCCTTGTAAAAACAAATGTCAGCACAGTGCTAAAGTTTAGGACACAATATTTTGCACCAGAAAAAAAGTGTCAGAATTTGCACCAAGGTCTGCAGGGATACACAGGGTTTATCAGCTAACACATGATTATAGATCACTTTTGGTAGCAGAAGTAAAACTGATTCTCTTTTCATGCCACCTAGCTCTCACAAAACACATTATGCAGTTTTTCATGTTATTCACTTGGCTAGAAGAAGTAATAATTTATTTTGTTCAGATAGCCACACTATTAGTTCTAAATATATGGGGCAAACCAGAATAATCAGGGTTGTAAGATTTTTACTTACGTTCTACAGTTGTTCCACGTGACAACGCTCTTGTTCAGGAATTACAGGTAATCTCTTTGTAGTCTGTGCAGGAAGTGGGGCCTGTTGTTTGCTGGTTTTCACTATTAAAAGTTAAAATAATTTTTATCCATATTGTTAGCAGCAAATATATCTGCAGAGTGTTGGACTTGCATATGCAAGTTTAAAAATAATTGAGACCTATCTGAACACAAGACAGAGATGGACAGTACTGAAAGTACTAACCATGTCTGGTATTTAATTTCCTTTTAATATTAGTAGGACTACAATGTCCTGGTTCTACACTGATCAGGGAAGCAGCTTGAAGGTAGGCAAATAAATTTGTGTGAAATAAATTTGTGAATAAATAGTAGTGAAAATCCAAAAGCATGCAAATTTGAGGTTATGTAAATGTCCCCCAAAATACAAACCCTTAAATTTGGCCAGTTAAGCAGAAACAATGGAAGTTTAGAGTGTGAAATTCCTGACTCATTTTCACATAAGGGCAGCACAGATTGCCGCAGGCACAGGTGGTGTGGCCTCAGCTCATTTGTCACATACGCAGGGAGAGCTACTGGGTATCGCCCAGTTGTCAACAAAGGTGACAGCATACACCTCAGAAGCAGGAAGGGGAGAGGTGATGCCTTAGCACACAGATCCTGATACAGTATCTCAGTGAAATACTGATAAGGAAATGCAGAGATAGCACTGTCAGGCAAATGCATGCAGAGTTGTTTATCCAAAGCATTTTTCAAAGAACTGCTGTAGAACACAAATAATATTTTGACTCCAGGTCAATCCTGTCCCTGACTATCCATTACTTCTGTAAACCTACAAATGGGTTTCCACTGAGATAACAACAAAAGGATAAACTGTGCCCCTTATATCTAGCTATGTTCATTCTCCACTGACTACATCATTTGGGCTTTTCTTTTTACAAATGCTATTAAAAAGTACAGTTTGGATCTTGGCACTCAAGCAGCTGAATATATAAAGCAAAGTAAAAAAAAATTAAAAGTTTAAAAAAAAATAACAATGGATCTTGTTTGACCCTCAGGATGAATGAGATGAATCTGGAGAGAATGGGAATATAGGCTGATATCCCCTTCAGTGCCTGTGTGTAAGAGTGTTCTGCATGCATGCAAACTGAGCAGAGAAAAGGTCCTTTGTGCATCAGTGCTCTATGGAAAGCATACAGGGGCTATAAAAGGCTCCCTAAAGTTACCTGCATCCTATAGATTTTATCCTTCTTTTTATCTGAAAAAAAATTTTAAAAGCTCCAAAGTCGTAATAAGGCTTCACAATTTTCTTGGTTATGTTGCATTTCAGAAACACGTAAGTCTATGTTAAATACTGAATACTATGAGAAGCTTTGCTTTTGCCAACATAATTCATATAAGTTGCAGAGGGAAAGATAATTATTTAGCTATGTCAGGAACTGAGAGGGACCACCAAATAGGTGATGTTTCAGTTAGCCAAGATTAAACAAATTTCTCTTTCTTGTCTTAGCATCTATTTGCTGCTGTAGAAGATGTGTCTTGCCTGTTCTCTTTGCTAAAAAGAAAATGTATTGCAGAATACAAGGAGGAGTAAGTCTGAACTCGCTAGGATGCCAGCCCTGACACTGCTGAGCCAGCATTTGCTTCTGTTTCCAACATGTCAACTAACCTGAAGCTATAGCAACACATCAGAGATATGGCAGAATTTCCCTTATTTCCTCTAATCTTGTGGGAAAGGAACTATTATTTTAATAGGATAGCACAGAAAACAATACAGGAATTCAAATGAGAGGGAATTTGTCTTGCCGTTTCTTCTGTGCAAATTATAGCTGTCAAGCCCACTTGTATCAAATAGTATGGATGTCACAAACCCTAAACAGTCCAGAAAACAACTGCAGATCAGGAAGCCTGAGGTTTTATTCTCTGAATCCTGGTTGTCACTGTGACCCTGCAATGCTCTTCATTCAGGATGAGTTATGAAACTACCATCCATCAGAATTAATTTTGCATTACTGTGAGCCAGACAATTGAGTCAAGGAATCTTGTATTTGTATCCTAAAATGTAATGAACCAAACTGTGACTCCCATGAGCCAATGAAGCATCACTAAAAATGAATATATTGTTTGAGCAATGTAGAACAAGATATTATGCTTGAACTAAGGCTGTTCACACAGACCGTAGAGCAATAGCACGATGATTTTAACAATATGATTCCCTGTCTGAATTGTCCAGTTCTAGTACAGGAATGAGAACAAGCCTTTTTTTTCTAACTCATCTTATGCCACATTTGAAATAGAATCAAAATAAACAAGGAAAATAAAGTCTGAATGGGAGTTTATGGTGATAAGATTCCAGTAATATAAATTCCCACTAAAGTATAACTCAGCTAATTATGTTAGTGAATCTTCCAGACCCTACTAGGCAGATTCAGCCTAGTTATTAAATGCCCTGATTTATGCAACCTCATTCCTCTGCAACTTATTCTTGGTTTTTGTTTTTTTTTTTAATAATGTAGCATACAGTTCATGCACACTGGCCTGCTCCCAACAAGTAGTTTTGTGCCATGTGCCCAGGATTACCTTTTTTTTTAGGATACAGCTACATGAGAATAACTACACTTAGTCAGTTACTAGACTGGAAGAGGTACCAAAGTTGTTTAGGGAAAGTGGGCTAAGGAAGAGGAATAACAGCAGGGTAAGTATAACTTTCTTCCTTTTATCTGCATTGGAGACTGATTTAAGCAGTAAGCTGCAAGCGACAATTCAGCAGTCTCTATCTGAGTTCTTTTAAAACTCTGTGGGGAATACATTCTACTCCTTCTAATTGCCATTATTAATTTATTAAGCTGTTCTAAAACCTCTTCTACTGCTTCTTCAATTTATGAAAGCTCTTCAAAGAAACTCTTGCAATAAATTCTCGAGTGGGAATCTCACTAAGATTCTCTATAGTAAATGCAAAGCAAGGAAGTGGCTTCAATGGATCCTTTTCCATGTGTTATTACCATCAAGTTCTATTTGATGAAAATCCTCCGTGTCTGGAAATACAGATCAGCCACTTAATGAATAGTTATTTCTTGCACATAAAGGTATCCTCTCTTCTTTCCCTTGTCTTGTGGATGCATTTAAGGGAAACTCTTTTTTGTCAGTTCATACCATTCAAGGGACAGTTACTATACATAAATGCAATGGCAGGACCAGCTCCTAAGTCTAGAAAATGTGTTTTGTACAACGCATGGTCTAGTGCATTATTTTTTAGCTTTACAGCCCAGACAACATTTAGTTAACATTTATGACAGAATGCTATTAAGCTCCCCTCTTGTCACTATATGTGCTTAATCCTTTGCAGTACTGTGAATTTGGAAGGTTGTAAATTAAATCCTTCCCCAGAGAACATTCTGTACATTTTCCCTTTTTTCCTCTGGTCACTGGACTTAATGACAATGATTCATGGATATAAAGCCACTAACAGTTTCACAAAACTAACATCCATGCTGTAAATTACTTTTTTGTAGGACCACAGTGACATTAAGCCAGTCATTTACTAAGCCTCCTAAGAATTCACTCCCATTCTCAAAGTATAGGCTTCTCTCTTTTTCTTCCCTTGTAATTTCTTTACTTCAAATAACCTTTTAGGAGTACATATCCATCTTTTCATCTATAAGATGTACTGTCACATCCTCTCAAGTACTCATTACTGTGTTTCCAGGGTGATTGTATTGTCTTCAGTGGATCTCAATGGTTTCTTTCAAGATTGCAAGCTATGCTCTAATTATAGGGAAAATATTGTCAAGGGCTGTCAACAAAGTCATCTGTAGCTATTTATAATCCATTATCATGGTAACAAATCCTAAGCATAGGAACTGTGGAAAGAACAAACTCTTCATATGGATTTGATTGTAATTTAAATTATATCGGTATAAACTATGAAATTGATTGGATTGACTGAAATTATGGTGTGTGAAACCAAGGAATTTTATTTTAAAATAAACCTCATCATGGCAGTTCATGCAACTAAGCATCTTTCTGGGTTTCATGGATCGATTGTAGTAGGAGGCACTTAAGAGTGAGAATGACAGACCAATAAGGGATTCCTATTCTCTTCAGTAAAATCTAGTAAAATCAGATTTGAATTTCCATAAGACCCCATCATCAAAAATGCCTTGGATATACAACATTAAATGGCATTAAAAATGCCATTCTGAACATGTGTTTAAACAGGTATGATATTAGTGAAGCTACTCAAGACAATAGATGTCAGAAAAGTAATTCCTTCCATGCAGAATGAAAAGAATGAGCTCATAAATATGTCTCAGAGGTAGCCAGTGCTTTAAGAGCAAGAAGCATAAATTGTACTCACAGGGGAGTTCAGACAGACAAGAAGCTATTCACTCTTTCCTAGGTAAAACTGAAATGCCATGAAATACTGAGTTGTAGACATAAATTATTGAGTCTCCTCTTACTCCCGAAGAACTAACAAAACAAAAAGCAAAGTACTTAAGCCTTAAGTCATATTTAAAACCACTTTTTTAATTTGCTGGCTTTGTATTTTTCTTGTTTTGAAGGGAGGTTAGTTTGCCATTCAGAGCTATTATTCTATATGTTCATGTTAATCTTTTTAAAGATTAACAAAACCAGAATCTATGAAATGTATTAAAACATTTCACTCTTTGAGCAATGTCAGTAACACTCACAGCAACACCTGGTAATTGGCACTCACACAAATATTTGATGCCAAATCCAGTTTTCTAGAATCCAAATTTTGAGTTTAGCCGTCATTTAATTTATGTGTGGTAAGCATACTACACTCTCTGAGGACCACAATTTTTTACCTATCTGAAACTCAAAAATTGCATTTTGTGGGAATTTGACCCTAGAAATAGGCTATGAAGTGCCAGCAAAACCATTTATTGAGTCCTGCTGCAGCCATTCGTTCCATGCTTTGATAGCAAATTTTATCAAGAGTCACAAACACATAGAGCATACGTACACATGTGTACATCTCTGTATACTTTTCACACACACACAAAGCACTCAGGTGACAAACCTCAAAACTGGCACACAATATGACCAAAAATTGAAAGTTCAAAGTCATTAATGCAACACACTAGGAAGACTGGGAGAAGCACTCTCACGTTATATATATGTCTTCTTATAGTTTTGTGGTCAGATTTATTTCTTTAAAACAAAAAAGTGTTTCCTTAACATAAGCCAGATCAAATTTGTGTAGGACCAAGGTAACTCTGAAACAAACTCGAAGCATCTCTTGACAGGAAAATCTTAAAAGGTCTTTCTTGATCTCCTCATGCCTCAAGATTTGTTAAATTTTATTCTACTTTTATATACTTACCAGGAAATGGATGAATTTTAGTAGCAGATACAGTTCTTCTTGCATGTATGGAACTCTTTCTTCTTAGAACAGTAGAAACTGATGTTGCTACTCTTTGTTTATAATCTGCTTTAAACAAAATGTCTTATGTTAGCATCAGCCCTGATTAGAAGGAAAGCTTGTAAACCCCTTATTATTAAACTGTTGAATACCTTGGAAAGTGTTTAAAAAATCAGGAAGGTGTTGGAATAAGATGATGAGAAAAACCAAGGGCCAGATGATTTGTATTTTCCTGAATGAAATTTTGTAGAAATTCCATTCAGATTTGTCCCTTTCAAATTATTCCTTGCCTTTTTCTAAACTGTGTACCTTGAACAAATTTTGGAAGGATATCAAGAAAACTACATATTTCAGTACAGCTTTGGACTCTCACTGCTGACAGTGGAGTAGCAAGGATGGACTGCACAGGCAACCTAGGAAGCTGACAGATTCCTTGCTAGTGTGGGGTGTTCATCTCAGGAAGCACAGCCTGAGAGCAAGCTCCACACCCCTGGCAAAGCTAGAGCTGGATTGGGCACCTCTGGCTGTTCCTCAGCACCCAGTTCACAAACTCTCAGTCCTTCCATCCTTCTGCTGCTCTCTAAATGCTGTGCTCTCAGTGGGTTTACTGCAGACAGTTGTGCAGCTGTTGTGGTTAGCCCTGTTCAGCTGCGACTGCAGTCCAGGGCTCAGCCAGCTTCTGGTGACAGGCTTACTCCAATTCTATGTAACAGAATTTATTTTTATCTTTTTCCTTTGAGAACACTAAGAAATTCATTAAGTTAAAATTATTTAGGTCATGAATTTTTTTATGACTAGCCAGTGGAGATCTAAAGGACTAAAGCCCCAAGCATACACTGTAACAGTTAATGTCAAAGGAAGCTCTGGAAATGTTTGTGAGACAAGAGTGGAAAGGAAAAGGCAAAACAATTAATTTCCAGTTTAGGACCTTTGTCATGCATCAGTGGTAACCTTCACCAAATTTATTTGGATATTTTATTTTATGCACTCATCAAAATAGCTTAATGATTCAGAGAGTCTCATAGTCTACCTAGCAGAATATCTTGCAAGGTCTCAAGAGGAAATGAGTAATTCCACATTTCTTAACAGCTTTCAGTGGTGCTCAGAAATGAAGAGAAAAAATACTAACTGAATTATGGCTGGAAAAATTCATAACAGCTGGTTTAGAAACATAGCTAATAGTTCTGCTCTGTTCTTTGAGCACCACTGAAAAAAAATAGTGTATAGACTTGCAATGAAAGGTGGCATCTTAATATATACACATGAACCTTGTTTTATTTTTTATGCACTTGTCTTTTTATCAGTAACATAATGATGTTGGTTATAACGTTATATATTATAAATTTAACTCATAAACCCACTCTTCCTCAATTAGCATAAAATGTATTCTTGAAGCTAGTAAGTTATTAGAAACCTCAAAAGGGCATCTCTTCCTCCCTGTTTGTGTTCATGATGATTCTGAAAACTTGACTTTAATAAAGAAGTGATGTTTAAGAATAAAGGTACTAAATCATTAATCATCACTGCTTACAGTTCTACATTAAAAATAGAATGTTATGACTCAAAGCATAGAAAATCAGAGACATGACATTTGTAATTAGTTTTCAAATTACAAATAAAAGTCCTTTAAATTAGAGCACTTGATAGCCCACTCATAAAGTCGTAATTTACACTTTGTGGGGTTTTATATACATGAAATCTGTCTCAGAAATTGGTTCTAGCAACATGTAAAATATCATGTATTTTAAGCAACATAACCTGGTAAGGAGCTCCTTTCATCAAGGTGGGGAGGGTACAAACTTGACATCTTAAGCAATTATTTTGCTTAGTCATTAAAGATATATGCATAAAGTATTTACATTATGCAAAAAATCACAGAAACATTTTGTGTGTGGGCACTACTCTTCCTTCTGTTCAGTTATGAGTAAAGCTAGACTTCTATTGCTCCTTCATTACAAAATTACCTGTGCATACAGTAAGGATGACCAGGGGAATGGATAAGGCTTATTATTTGGTTTGCTACCCCTGTGACCAGGGTCTCCTTTCAGCAGCTCTGAACTACAGGGGAATGCACTCCTGCCTGGCAATAACAACTAAATGCTGGTTGTCTGGAGGCATTCTGCCCACTCAGGGCTGACACAAGCAGAACGTCTCTGGAAGCTGCTGTGGAAAGCACCTGAGAGTTATTCCCTCAGGAAACAGCTTAAGTAATATTCTTTCCACAGTGATGAAAGGTAATGTGCTCCTGGTACCACCTACTTCTGACTTGGGAAGAGAAACAAGGACCAGCAGCTGACAAGTGGTCAATTTTTGGCACTGTTGTTGTGCAGAGGACTTTATCTTAATTGCTCAAAGGTCTCAAGCTCAGGGTACTCCTACAATTTTATTCTTGTTTTATTCACTGTATATTGCTAGAGAAAATACTGTAAATCTGATTTCTGCATGTATCCCAAGAGAAGAGCCTGTCATGGCTGAAAGAATATTCTAGAAACAATTGTTTCAATCTGTGAACTAATGACAAGTTCTCTCATAGCAAAGTTCCAATCACTTGGAATAGTCAATAGTGATGTTTCAGAAATCACAGCAATGTTTTCTTTGCTGAAGTAATAGCAAAGAGATGAAATGTTATCTGGGCTTAATTCAGCTCTTGGCTCAAGAAGGTGCACCTTGGTTGCACTGCATGGGATTACATCACCAATGAATTTGAATAGCCAGTTTTTAGGACAGACAGATGAGTGTATATCTCCTCATATCTATCCTGTAATTTTTCCTGACTGTGACCTAAATAAATTATCTTCAGGAAGGAAAGGGTGTTTCAATTCACTTATACTGATCATTGGGATTTCTGCTTAAAACTTTCCACAAAGTTTAACAGTAATCGTTTCATCTGCTGAAATCAGTGTGAAACCAGAAGTTCATATCACTAAGCCACCAATCATCTATCAAAATCCCCACATTTAATTTGCCCTCAACAAGCTTGGATTTGCATCTACAATTTTTGCATCCACCAAAGAGGTGAGAGGTAATACTATCAACCATCTGAGTACTTCAGTCAGTCTCTAAGAAGCTTTTACCATTTGACAATCAAAATATCAGTGTCTGAGCTACAGTAATAATCAACAGTTTTATTATTATAAATGAATATATTCTTACTTGCATAGAAATTTAGATTCATGCAGATTAACTTTTTGTTACTTACAGTTCCGTTTATTTTCTTGGACTATTTTGTAGATGACGATTGAAACAGTAAATACAAAAACTACTGCAATCATAGTGAGCCAAGTGATCTTCATCATACACATTGGATCTGTCCATAAAATGTACAAGAGAGAAAATTAAGCAGCAAATCACTGGCAGCAGAGAAAAGCAGAATATTCCATCTTGGTAGGTTTATGGATTGTGCCTATCCCCACAGATAAAAACAAAACAAAACCAAAAAAAATAAGAGATTAAGCCTTTTTTTACAGCCTTCTCTGGTTTTTGATGTTAGGTTTCCTGTCTAGAATTTAGCTTAATTTTTGCCTGTACTTTTATATCTATATCTCTATCTATTTCTATATCTATATATCTCCCCACGGCTGAAATAGATACAGATAACTGAGTGAAGGAAAACTTTTCAGCTCAGCCAATGAAAATGCTTCAAAGATGAACATTTATATTTAAGGTAGAACAAGGGTAATACGTGTCCCCTCTGTCTGCGTAAAGCGTGGCAGGGAGTGGTCCACTGTCCAACATTGGCCTGTATTGGCATTCTTAACCTCCTGGTCTATCTTCACATATGAGAGAAGGCAAGATTCTACATACAGAAATTTTCTTATAAAACAGTCAGGAAATGCCACCAACAGGAGCCCTCTGGGGAATTCCTTTAAAGTTGCCTTGAGGAAGAATCACATGGGACTGGTTACAGGAGGTAGGCTGCTCTTTTGGACAACAACTGCTGCAGAAATGCATCCACATTCCACAGTGATTTAGTTCAATAGCTAGTACAAGTCAGGACTGTATACAACAAAGAAATGATGTGGAGAACTTCCCCCTCTGGTTGGATGAATGGCCTTTCAACTGTCTTTGGCAGCTGCATGTTAATGCATATCTTAGCACTGTCAAATAACTGTTTTAAAAACCAGCTATGTTACCATAACTCATAAAAAAACAAATTACAGACTGTAGCCAAACTACTGTTTCTGTTTCCCTGACTTAGAACAGAATAGACTTCAACTTCCCTTGTATCTTCTCCATCCAGAACTTGTGAGGCAAATGCCAATGACCCCATGGCTCATTCCTCCTAATTTAGAACTAAAAATATCTTTTATACAGCAACCTAGGTTCCTTTTAAACAGAGTCTACCCCATCTTGTAGTGGCTTGTAATGACTTGATTATCAGCCTTGCTTAGTAAAAGCCCTGTGCACCTCTTTAGCTGTTTTGAAATAGGGAGAATAAAAAGACATATTGTTAATTTTCATTGCTAATATGAGATTACTGCTACTCAGGTAAATCAGTATTAACAAAGGGTAGTTAGTTCATTGTATTGACACAAGTTAGCAGGGCAAGTTACATATTATGCCCCTCTCATGGCTAGACATATCTATTAAATAAAATCCAAACAAACAAAGCCCAAAACAATCCTAAACTGTGCTTTCTTTAGGATTTTCTCTGGACTTATTTAACATGTTAATCCAACTCTAAAAACCATATTTTTTCCAGTAAAGGTACAGCATAAAATATTTTTTCCATGCAAAAATGAGTGAATGCAATAATCCAGCAATTTCCAAATGAAAGTGTTGTAGATAGACAGAATGGAAGCCCTGACCATGGTCAGGAAATCAAACAAAAAACTTTTGCAGCACAAAGAGAAATATAAAAAGCTGAAGGTTGTCCTCTGGGAAAACTAAGCTTAGTTCAGCTGAAGATTTATCTTTTAAGCATACTGCAGTGAGGCTGTATAGTAGGCTATTGCAGTACAACATTAGAATGGTCAAACCTATCTCCTGATTCTTTTATCACCATAGTTAACACGGATTTTTAAATTTACCTCCAAGACAACAGGGTTATGCCATTATCAGGAAAGGGAAAACTTTATTTCCAGGTTTTGTCACATGCAATTTGAGTCTGTTGCTGCTAAGCAAGAAACAATGTACAGATCTTTACTTTGCTGTATTTCTTCTAGAAAAAAAAATCACAGCTAAACCTGCTTTAAATCATTACAAAAATCATCAGTTGTCTACTATGGACTGCTTTTTAATAAGGGGTGTTCAAAATTGTATTCTCTTCTTGTGAAACATTTAAATATTTTCAAATGATTGCTGGAAGCAGACAACTACCTACTTGAGATTTTTTGCAAGATTATGTTGTTTCTAGTTTGATTTCCATTCTGAATCTCTTTTGTAACTTACATTCCATATAAGACTTCAGTTGCAGTGAAATATTTATACAGTCATTTTGGTCTTCCATCATTGCCAAGAGACAAGAATGATTTAGTTGTTTGTTGGCTGTGTTTGGTCCTCTGACTATAGAATTGTTGATGTGGATTTCCATCAGGTAGTTTGTATTATGCTCCACTTCTTTCTTGGAAACCGTAGTGAAATTGAAATATTTGTAAAAATAAGTAATATTTTCTGTTTTCACTTCAAGCGAGCCTTTTGCTTTTGGAAATAAAAATTAAAACAAAACTGTTATACAAGTGGTAAATCAAGAGACAACTCTCAAAAAGTACAGTGAATTCTCTGTCTCATTTGCAAAAACATAAATCTACATTTTCTACATCACTGACTATGAAAAAGATGGATAAATATATACTGTGTAAAGTTACTCTGAATAGATCTAAAGAGCATTGTTTATCTTACACATTTTCCCTGCAAAGTATAACTCTTTTTTGCTTTACTATCACTTTTTTGTTATTGTTGTTTTTGTCAGTTGTCAAAGGCAACAGGCAAAAATCAGGCTATGAGAAGGATAGAACCCAGGCAGAAGCCACATGATGATAGAGATTTGAAGTGCACACACTGTCTATCTGCTATCAGTTGCAGGAGGTCCTTGCTTCGCTTCAAACCACACAATATGTGAGACTTGTGCTGTGTTTACAAGAAACAGGTGAGATATTGTCAAAAGTATTAGTTGTACAGGTATATTGAGAACAGGTTGTCCATATATAAGCTTTATTTTTCATGCTTGTTAAGACAGCTGTTTTGTAGTGAGGAAAATATACGGTTGGAAAATACCTGAATTTCTTGTATTCAGGACTTGGCCTATTGCCCCTGTTGCTGACAATGTTAGAAAGAGGTATCTCTTCCCCAAAGATTTCCAGATATTTGCGAAGAAGGAATGGGCTGCTACTGCTCTGAAAAGATGTGGGTTGCTATCTCTCCTCTGTATTGCTGTGCCATTCCTTAGTCAGTGCTGCTTTCTATAAAACATGTAAGGCCATTTCTGATACTACACAGTTGAGGATAATGCAGACTACAAACACAAAAATGGTTATTTCATCCATAGTTGCTACCAGAATAGTTACCTACTGAATCAGTTCTTTAGATGCAGCCTATCTTCATAATGCCAGCAATCTACGTGTAGAGTTCCATAATGAGATTTAAAAGCAAATTCAGCTTGAAAAATTGTCAGAAAGTACAACTGCTTAGAAATAAATTAAGTACTTTAGAAACTACTTGCTACCAACATGTTTCACTGACAGCTAGGACTGAATGGCGCTGAGAATCTGGCACAAAATCAGCATTTTCCAGCCATGCAAATAAAAGCTAAAAACTGCCATTGTTCACAGACTTGCAAAGACCACAGAGAACCAGAAGCATATAATTTTCTGCTAAGTACCAAATAAAAACTTGCCTTTTATTTTGTAATTAGCTACTTCAAAATTAAGTATTTCTCTTACCCTACTTACTTTTTTTAGCTATTGACCCTGATCCTTGATGATCAACATTCACATCCCTCTTGGATTCACACTCTCTCTGTTTAGGGTGGGACTGTTGTTCCCTCCAGGACGACTGGCAAATACATGGAATATTTTGGAAATTGGAATTATTTATAATGACCTTCAGCAAAATAGTCTGGGTTTCTCTTCTTTGTTGCACTGATGTTTTGTAAGAATTGTTAAAAGTACAAAGTGGAAAAGTGGTGTTACTTGATGAACAGGTATCCATGCAGGACATCATTACAGTGTTGGCTGTAAAAGAAAGAGTGCTACATTAGTCAGACAGTCATATAGGACACATGGACAAGTATGCGCTTAGAAGCATCATGTAGTGCATATTCCAACCATCTTATGATGAAATGCACTTTTTTATTTTTTCTTGAGGATTATGACAAGATGTTAAATGCATCATATATAAGAGAAAGCAAGCACAGAGTCTTCCCACAACCTAGATGCTGGGTTTTATTTGCTGAATTGTATTAAAACTCTTGTAATAGTAACTGGAATTTCTGATGGTATCTAGTCACATTCCTGTTTCAAAGCTGCTCCAATTTGACTGTTCTTCAAAAGAAGAGAAAGCACATTTATACTTCTTCAAAAGAATGGAAAACTTGTTTGTAGAGGGAACTCAGCCCTGGAACAGTGAGTTGCCACACTCCAATGCACTTATGTTGTAAAGTAGCTATAATCAGAATGAAAGCTTTCTTTCCAAATGACATTGAAACCACAGAGTGAAAATACACAGCAATGCTGTGAATCCTCCAGCCACACCCTTCACATTCTCTTCTATTCAGTCGACAAACATGGATTTTAATTATGACCTTTGGGTTTGGTATTCGTAGTCAAATTTCAGTATCAAAGTACCATAGCTAGAGTACATTAATGCAGTTCTGGCAAGCAGCAAAAACACATAGTTATAAACGAGTGTGATTTGTCTTCCACATTACAGTAGAGCTTTATCATGCAAATTTTTACTTGTGTTAATTTTGAACCACTTTTTCAGTAACTTTGAAGTAATTTTTCAGATAAAAAACCTCAAGAATAGAAAAAATTTGTGTGACCACAACATGAAATATGTATTTATGAATAAACCACTTCCCAGAGTTGATGCTGCACTAACCTATGGTTTTATAGCTATGTTTCCCATTCTAGCAGTACCCTTGTATCTCTATAAAGGGAAAATCTTGTATCTAACTCCCATTATGAGCAACGGGAGCAATGTGATCATAAATCCTTATGAATAGAGAGCAAAATATATCCCTTAGTTGCTTCAGTGCTCAGCTGCACTCGGCCACCTGGGCTTGCAGAGCAGCAGGTTGACCTCAGAACTGATTCAGTAAGAGATTCCAGACAGGATACAGAAATAAAATCCAAACTGCAATGTCAAAGTCAATTATCTTCCCTTTACTAACACTACATCAGGGAGTCATGAACTCCTTATAAAACATAATGAATTGAAATGTAAAACACACAGGTAAAAAAAAGTTCATTTTGATATAAAAAGGAAGACTAACAGACAAAATTTAGGGTTTGATCTTTCCCTGAGGCAAGAAACAGAATTTTCCTCGAAATTCTTACAATCTGACCCACACCACAGGCCATGGAGCAGGCTTCTGCGATTAAATTCTTCCATCTGAAAGAGGCATTTTGTGTAGAACTTGTCTGTGGAGATGAGCCAGGAGCAAAAATGGAATGCTTACTCTGTTCTCATGGCAAGCCATGGCATCTGGGCAACCAGTCTAAAACCACTGCTACAGCTTTCAAGGGCAACTAACCATAATTCCCTAACATATCCTTTTCACCAAGAAATCTGTACATGGACTTGGGAAGCTGCTGACTGCACTGTGACAGACATCTATGTTCAGCACTGCAAAGTCCATTCTGAACTTCACAAATGGCTGAACAGATCCCAGAGCTGCCTGTGAGCCACGCTGTAGGTGTGTCAAAGGCCTGTTATCTGTTGTAGGTGTGTCAAAGGCACGTTATCTGAGCAGAAAAGGCGTGAATGTTGTTGAGTTAGGGAGGGTGCTTCCCATCCTCTTGAAAGGTCTCTACTGAGACAGCTGATCAAATGACAATCTAGCATAAACAAACTTCTTTTTTCCCCACATCACAGGACTGTGGCCTTTCTAAGGAGGGGTATAGATTGTTGAACACTTGAAGAAGGGCTGCAACAACACTACACTTTTCCAGTGGGTTACATGGCAGACAGAGAGCCATACCATACCCCTTGCTCCTTACTGCAGGACTGGGAAGCACCCTCCCAAATGTAAACATCCCTCTAGAAACTTGGAAAGGATTTTGTGAAATCTGAACACAGGCAGTCTGAATAGTAAAAAAGGATTGCTGAGATGAAACCGTGCAAAGTAACTCTAGGGAACTGATTTATATTCAAAGACCTGCAATCACATGCTTAATGTTAAGAAGTTCTGTGATTATAAAATTCTTCTATAAAACCTCTATTTACAGGATGGTTTTTCATATAAAATCCAAATCAATTAAAATGAAAGTATTCACAGGGAAGATCAAAATTTATAAAAAACTTGCTTCCCATTAAGAAAATCACAAATATTTCACTTTGCATGGGTTTGACTCTCTTCCATTTGATCTGCAGTATTCAGTTTTGAGTGAGAGCTGCAGTGTGTACAGTTGCATTTTTTATCACTTCCTTATGGAAGCTGGAGTTGCCACATAATACTGCAGAGATATAAGACCTATGGTACAAGTTGGGGAATGCACAACTGATAGATTAAAGGAGATACACTCCATCAAGTAGCAGGACCCAAGGGATAGACTGGGACTGAAAGCATCAGACTCCAAAAGGATAACCTCCTACTCTAAATCAGTGTAATTTAAAGGTTCAGTGACTTGTAACCGACAAGTGGGTTGCTTTACAAACAGAAAGGAAACATTTCACTTCTGGTAATGCTGAACTGTGTTCTTTTGAAAAAAAATTTAAAGGCTTTTTTTTTTTGGAGAATTTATTTCCCTCCTAAATTATTGTTTAATGATAAATTTCCATTTTTATTCCCTCTCCATAATGAAAGTAAACGCTGGAACTTCCCCTGGGATAAGACATCCAGGAATTAGGAGCTTTCTGCCATTCATTTAGGAACTCGCAGAGGAAGAGCCAGTGATTATATTTCACATCTCAAAGATTTCCAACAACTCTGTCTGCTGAAGTCTCATGGTGTAACCAGCAATTTGAAACATTTACAAAAAATTCTGTACATTTTAGGTTTGTCACAAAATCTGAAATAAAACCAGTTTTCAACAGAAGGGTTTTGATGAACCAGAGACCCAAAATCCTTACAGATTTTGAATAAATTGTTCAACATATTTACTTACTAATGTAATTCAGACATCATTACACAGACTGTTATATAGTAATTTAGTTTTTAAAACATCCAAAATGCAGCAATAATTCTAATTTTCCAAATATAAATCTGTGCTGCTCCAACTAAAATTCTGTTCCACACATATACTTCACAATCTTATTTTAGACATGCTGTGATTAAGACAGAATTGCAGTGATCACACTATTGCAGCCTAAAGCACGGCAAATAAGAGCAATCTAGAAAAATTATCATGGAAAAATGTAATTATTCTTTGATGTTTGACACTAAGGTTAATGTTTCCTTCTGGTAATAGTCCTGTAATTGCTTATTTGGATAATCTGTGCTACAAATACTTTGTTTACCTCTGCATGGAGGTAAAACATTAATTATTCCAACATCTTAAACTGAATTATAAAAGTTATGATATTCAAAACTTATGACAGCTTACCAAGTTTGTTCATTTATAAACTATAACAAACCTATACATTATATTCTAATTACTGATATGTCCACTCTTTATGGTTAATGAAAAAAATACATAATTAAATTAATCTGGATATTTTGATACTAAATTATATGCTTCATAAAGAAATTATGTTATGACGCCTGAGGATACACTCTTTGTCAAAGGGATGCTTTTTATTATAATAGTTATTTATTCAAAAGCTTTCTTAGGAATGGATGTGAGAAAACAATTTTAATTAACTCATGAAGTTTTAAAAAAGTAACTTGCACGCATGCATAGTTTGCATTTATCCTAAATTCAGTATCAGCCTCTAGGATCACAAAGAAGAATTTGGCATTTATGCTACAAGACTTGCTTTACTCAGTTACATCCATTCTGCTCTACTTTTTGTTAGATTAACACTGCATATCTCCTTCACAGACAGCATCTCATTGCCAGATAGTAATTGTACAATGTTTTACAGCATTTAAGTATAAAAACTTCTAAAAAGTTGTTTCTGAAGACATGAGCACCTGCTATAAAAGAACATTAACATTTTCACTACTTTCTTCATTATGAAGGCCATAAAAATACATGCATGGAAATAATTACCAAAAATTTTGCAGTGTATGTAAATTATGAACTCATTCCAAATTACCACATATAATTAACTCTGTTGGTAAAAAATCTAACAAAAAGAGTCTACATCCTTTGCAAATTCCACATGTGTGCAGCATCCTAACTATTTCTTTTAGGAAAATAAATAACTTTTCAATTGCAGACTTCAGAATAAATAAAAGGTTATTTTAAAAGCTGATCACTCACCTTCATGGATTTTGAAAAATTCAGGTAAACACAAAATAAACACGATAATTATTCCTAGTCCTAATCTGAAGACCACTGGTTTTCTCAAAAGCAAGCACATGTCACCAAAGCACTCCCATCTAGCGTAGTGATGGCAACTTCCTTCCTGGTTTAGCTTTTAACTTAGTGCAGACATTATGCAAAATAACACCTATTCATTTCCTTTTCTTATAATGACTTTCTCTTTTACTTCTCACTGCATTAACTTGCAGAAAACCACATTCTGTTCTTACATGGGCATAGATGAGGATGATTCATTCAAATATGCTCAAGATAAAATTCATGTACGACAATGACAATAAGGAAAAAAACCCAACTATTTTATATGTTTGTGGAAGTTTTGCTTTAAGAACCCCTTAATAACCACTTTCATATACCTGCTAAACAGTAAGTCAGTTGTCTTTGTGAAGGAATTTTGTTCTCATTTGGCCAAGAAGATTTTTAAAAAATGAGTCAGACCCTCATTATAAAAATGATTCAGAACCACGTGAATCAGTTATGGGGATTTTATTGTTTTATTTATATACATTTGCATGTGGCTAGGTGGAAGATAATGTTATAGAGAATCTTTCAGACTTTATTAGACTATTGATTTGACCATTACAATCTAAAGTTTTTGTACTGGCAATCAGTGATATGCTAAGCACAATGAACTGAGGATGAGTTGTTCATATTATCAATTGCTGCTGTATTCTTTAAAGATGACAGATGTGTTGCCAATCTGTCAAGTGTCTTCAGTTTGCTTTTTACTATTCTTTACACCACAAGAAGACTGGATAGAGCCATTGCTATTTCTATGACATGATGTTCACAATTTTTCAGCTAAATTTTTCAGTCAAAAGTGAAGTATTAATTCTGACAACCACCATGATATTCTATAAATTTTTCTTATACATGAGACTGAAAAGAACATTTCTGAAATGTTATGAATAAAACTACCCTGAATAATGCATATGTAAAACCAAATAGCTTGACTCAAATATAGAGTAATACAGTGTAAAGGATTTCATTAATTCAGAAAGATGTCTTCTGAAGTATTTTTCCCACAAGCCATTAAATATTGAGTACTACCCAAATGAAGTAATACTGTTGAAATTAAAATAGGAAATGCCCTACAAACTCAAAATGCTCTTTTTGTCATCTAGTTATCTCAGAACATGAGTAAGGCAAGTGGAAGCAAATACAGTATTCATTCTATAGAAAGAGTTCTAATGAAGCTGTAGTGAATATAAATTTAGTATGATATTTTAAATGTAGCACTTTCGTGCA
This sequence comes from Camarhynchus parvulus, assembly GCF_901933205.1. NCBI lineage: Eukaryota > Metazoa > Chordata > Aves > Passeriformes > Thraupidae > Camarhynchus > Camarhynchus parvulus. The sequence goes on from NC_044574.1 coordinate 23,044,348, forward strand.
AAGAAAGTAATTAAATAAAAGCAAAATAAACTCTGATTTTTTTGACAGAATGGTATAATAGAAGCAATAGGATACAAAAAATCATAGGTATGAGTTGAAAAGGAAAAAATTATGCCATTTATATGTCCTCCATTAGGAATTTTGCTCTACTTTGGTTTTGCTAATTTGCATTGCCCCTTAAGTATCTTCCATATCAGTTACTTACATTTTCCTGTTTTCGGTGTTGTATGGCATTCACCCATCCTATCTGCCCAGAAGAAATGGAGAAAACACTGGAAAACTGCAGGAGGACTTTTCAAGTGCTATGTGTATCTGTCTCTTTCTGATACAGACTATCACCGCTGATGGTAGTGTCTAAGGTCAGGATAGATATTGTGCTATAGGATTCCACCCAAGCTCAGGCTGATACAGTATTAACCTGTGGAATACACTGAGCATTGGATTCTACAGAAGGTGCCTTCCAAGAACTCTGCAGTAAGCTGATATAAGGGGCATACCTATTTTAGGGGTATTGTGATGGCAGATTTTAGTTTTGTTTTGTTTCTGAGTTTCAGAGTGCCCATGTATGATCTCTCTGCACATCCCTCAGGGACACCGTAAGCTTTAGACACGGCTACCTGTGGGCAGTTCTCTGTGTGTGTGTGTGTGTGTGTGTGTGAGTGTGTGTGAACTGACTGAATCAAGGTGTGTGTGTGTGTGTGTGTGTGTGTGTGTGTGTGTGAACTGACTGAATCAAGTGTGTGTGTGTGTGTGTGTGTGTGTGTGTGAACTGGCTGGATTAAGTGTGTGTGTTTGTGTGGCCTGACCACACACCAACCTGGAAAACACGAGCTTTCTTTCTTGGGGACAATCTTCCCTCCAGCTAGCTAGTAATTTTTACACAGCTGGAACAACTGGCATCTTTGAAACCCCTATCCTAATGCCAAGTTTAGTTAAAACCAGCTCAGTCATTTAACGCCAGGCAGGATAGACCCGTCGGATGGGTGAAGCGCACAGCCAATCAGCCATGCAGGCCGTATTTCCTGCCATATTTCCAGGCAGAACGAGGCCCAGCAAGCGCTGTGGGTCTCATTACTGTGTCCAACCTGCACCGCCATGCCTCAGCAATGGCCTCCTGCGCCCTTAAATCAGTTTGAGCAGTTGGAGGTGCATCTGGCTGTCACACAGTCTATTAATTTGGGAAATTATTCAACCTCTGGATGGCAGCAATGTGAGGCATTGCAATGTGAGGAGGGCAGGAAAGGCTGTGTGTGTTTGCACGAGGTGGTTTGGAGCAGCTGCCTCAGCAGTGAGTCCAGGGTCCTGAGAGGAGGCAAAAGGCTGTGGTGCATATTACCACACGTTTATTTCTCTTAAATGGGGCAGCGGGCAACTACGGAAATGTCTGGCTTTGTGTTTTTGGAAGAAAGACAAAGACTCCCAGAGATCGGATGAGGCGGACAGAGCCTCCCGGGCCGCTTCCCCTGCCCCGCCGGCAGGGGGCGCGCCCCGCGGGCGGCTCCGCAGCGAGAGAGGAGCGGCCCCGGCCCCGGCCCGCCACACGCGGCCACGCGACGCTCCCGCCCCGGGGCAGGAGGCGAGGCCAGCGGGAGGAGGCGTGTCCCTGTATGGCCCCGCCCCTCCGGGCCGCCCGAGCGCAGGGAGGGGCCGGAGCGGGGCCGCGGGGACGCGACAGCGGCGGGCGGGAGCGCCCAGTGCCCGCGGCTCCCAGCGGAGCGGGAGGGCTGGCGGCCGCCGGGCGGGGCGGGAGGAGAGGGCGCGGGAGGGGACGGGAGAGGGTGCCGGGGCCTTCCGTGCGAATTTTTTTCTTTCTCCGCCCCCTCCCAGCCGCGCCCCCTTCCCGGACCGTGAGAGGTGAGGAGGGTGGTGGGGGCTCAGCAGCGAGGGGAGGGGGCCGCGGCTGCCGGGAGGGGGAGGAGAAAGCGAGAAGGAGGAGGAGGAGGAGGGCGAGGGCCGGCGCCTGCGAGGGGTGGGGCGGGTTCGCCCTCGCTGCCGCCGGCTCCCTCCTGCCGGCCGGCTGCGGAGAGGGGCTGCGGCCGGTGCTCGGTGCCCGATGCCCGGTACCGGGGCCCGGCGGGAGCCGCGGCGCTCGGCGGGGCAGTGCCGGCGCTCGCTGAGCGGAGCGGGGCGGGGCGGGGGTGGCGGGGCGGGACGCAGCGCGGGGTCCGGTCCCGCCGAGACGGGCAGCGGCCGTCGCCGGCTCGGTGCAAAGCGGTCAGAGCGGAGACCTGGTAAAAGTGCGCTGGCACAGCTCTCGGAGACTTAACCCCATGTGTCTTAACCTTCACCATCACAGGATGAAATAGTGGAAAACAATTTTTTTTTTAATTTGAGACCGGTCGAACAGAATGGAGCAGTGACTGCCACCTCACTACATGGGGAGCGGCGTTATTACATGGGGAACAGACAGAAGTCTAAGTGTTGAACATCAAACAGCTGCTGATTATATACCTTATTGGTTTATGTTTTTCCTTAAAGTGTTTTTGTGGCTTCGAGCTTTGAGCTCGGACTGGTTGAGCTTCGTGAGCAGTGGGGCAGCCCAACTGAAACCCAGCCGCCCGAGGCTCCTGGTCGGCTTTTTGGGCAGTAATGTCAGAACAGTAAAAAGGGAAGGCTTGGCTTTGTTCCTTTCTTTTACTTAAAAGTCGATTATGAAATTACGTGAGCTAAACTCCAAATGCAATCGTCTTTTGAAGAAAAAATTATTGCTCAAGTCTTCTACGAGCATAAACAGAAGTAAAAACTTGAACTCATGGTAATGGTGGTGTAGCTTTTCTGTCTAGACAAACTATGTACTGGATAGGTGGATCCTTTTTAAAAGCAAATCACACAATGTATTTTCATGAGCAATTCATCAATTTTGCAAGAAATAATCTGATCATTTCTCACAAAGGTCTTTTTGCCTGGGAATTTCCTGGGGCATATGTGGATTACTATTAAAAAAAAAAAAAGACACCTTGTTCTTTAACTTCATAGGTGCATTCCTGATAGGGCAGATTGTATTCCTGTTTTATGCTTTTCCCTTGCTGAACAATGATAGGGAGCATAAAGCAGGATAAAACCAAAATAATAATAGTAAATAATAACCCTAATCTGAGTCAAATAGTGTTTTCTTCTGCCTTGTGTCAACTTCATTGAACCATCCATCCCTCAGTCAGTTTCGTCTGCATGGGCAGATCTACTACTGAGGACAGCATGTTTCTATCACGGCATGTTTATACATAACACATTGTGTTTCACAGAAATGCAATAACTACTAATTAAGAATAGAAAAGAATTTGCGTGAAGATGAAGAAAATCTTCCATTAGACCATTATGGTCAACAGTAATTGCAAGCTGTTGCTAGCAATGACAATTCGTATCGGTGGACTTGTTCCAACTCTCTGGACTTTTGTATCACCCATGCTTTTTAAAAGATTATTGTTTGCTTATGTTTATGTCATGTGGTTTTGTTGATATAATTCAGTGTTTCCTGATATGCTAAAGTAGATAACCTAATCAGATGTAGCATGACCCAATAATGGAAGTGTTTACAGCTCTTAAGAAAATATAATATGATTTTACATTTCCCTTACAAAATTCTTGCAGTTTCCTCTTTCCATAGCGATTAAATTGCTTTTCCCTACAGCAGTCTTACCTAGTAGAAAAATGCAGAAGTTACAAACTTGACTATCCACTGCTTGCTTTTTGTCATAAGAACAGAACCTTTCATTCAAAGTTCCCAGCAAGGCCATGCTGCCCATAGACACATGTATTATTGGGCTGAGTGACCTTAAGAAACACTCATACGGGAGAGATGAGGTTATGTGCTGCAGGTGCAAGAATGAGGTGGTATTACCCTTCAGAGATCTGCAAGGTTCTGGAAGCCAGTAAGAAAGGTCAGACCATGAGAGGTTACATATTAGGTATCACATTATGTATGCTGGTTTCATGTAAGGCCACTTTCTTTCACTGCACAGTGCATATAGTAATTTGGTTGGTGCCAGGCCAAAAGGAGATGCTATTTATGCTATATTTGCCAGGCCAAAAGGAGATGCATACTATTTCAGCAGGCTGGATTTTTTTGAGCAGAGTCTAACTTTGGTTAAGAAAATTTTTAGTGGCCTGTAAATAGGTAAGGGTTGAGAACCACTGTAACAGTAAGTGTGAATCTTTATAGAGCTGCTCCATTTAGGGAAGCATGTTTAGTAGTGGCACTTGGCTTTATTCACCAATGCAGTCAGTGTTATTCTTTGGCACTATTGTTCATTTTAAGTGCTCTATGTGGCAGATCAGTTCTTCATCAGTTTTTCTCTTCAGGGAAGGGAATCAAAGATAAGGGTGACAGTGGACTAAGCTTAATCTTTTTTTCAAGAGGTACTGTCTTAAAAAACAGTGTTTCTTGAGAGTTTACATATTCACATTTCATAATAATTTCCCCTCTTTTTTGTGAATCTTTGTTGATGGGTATGTAACTTGAAGTTGTGGAAGGAACTAAGGTGACAGTTGTGCAGTGACAGACACACTTTTAGCATCTTTCTATCAGTAAGTGTAAGAATCACAAAACAAATTGAAAGAAGCTCTATCTGAACAGAGTAGGGAATCTGCTTTTGAGATTATTCATTTTTTTCTCCCCTCTAGTGGGTGGTTCTTACTTGTATTTTTCTGTCTCTAGATTTTTTTCTGCTACCTCAACTTTTCTTGGAAAGAGGAAGATTAATGGAACTACATGATTCTTTGAACAACTAGAGATGATTCCAGTGTTATAGGTAAGTATTGCATTTACTCAGTTCTAACAGTAAGTTATGCTACAATGAATGTGATTTTAGCCCACAAGGGTACATGTCTTCCTTACACATGAAATTTCATCCTTTTTTTTGTCTTATATAACACGTCATGTAATGGTTTCTTTCAGCAAGTGTGCATAAGCAGCAATGACTTTGCTTTTGTGGGCTTCACATGCAAGTGTTTGGACCATTTTTATGTGATTTCAACACTTGTGCTCTTTATCAAAATATTCTTTATAGAAGACTGTCAGCATTACTGTAAAGTTCAATGTCGATCTTTTCAAAGTGCATGAGAAGCCTTTGCATCTTTTAATCATTGTAGGAAAAACGGGGAAATTGATACAGAGTCAGTTAGAGAAAATACTGCTTTTTGTAGAAATTAATACGAATAAAGGCCCACCAAATGCACAGTCAAATCTCATCACTCCAATATTACTGACTGGGTTTCACTTTATTTCATTCTTTTAGCAACAAAGTAGTAAGATTGTTCCAAGTGAAAGTAATTGTCAAAGGGAGTAGCTTTGACATTTGCACAAAGGAAAAGGATAAAAGAACGTTGAAAGCATGAATACATGCAAGAATCTAGCTTTATCTGAACTCTGTAAAGTAAAGTACTGCTGAAAAATAAATGCTAAGGGTGACAAAAGCAGCCCAATTAATTTAGAAATACTAGGTTTTACTAAAGTGAAAAAAATCTGCTTTCTCGACTGTGAGATGTCTCTGCTTTGGAAATGTTTCCTGTAGAATTGACTCATGTGATACAAATACAGAAAAGAGATGGTCTTTCTCCCTGTTCATGTCATGATCAGTCACATTGTTTCCCTCAGTCAATCCGTATCCTTGTTGGTAGCTTCCACCACAGATGATATCCACAATTTCTTGAGCTTTAAAAATTATAATGCTAAGATTCCTCAGATTTTACTTTGTGAACAGGCTTTGTGTTTTCACTGCTTTGCTGTAGTTGAAGATGTGGTAGCTCCAGCTACCAAAATAGCCAACCTCTGTCAGAATTTGTGCAGACTTGACCTGCACCCTTTCTACAGTGGTGATGAAAGTTGAAAGGGATTTGAATCAAATGCCCAAATGTACTACAAAGAGAAGGGACTGAAAAGGTTGATCACTGTGAGATATGTCTTTATTCCCATATTACTGCAAGGTAGAATGACTAATTATTGAGCAGGGCTGCTGATTTTTAATTATGTCTTATGGACATTGCTGGCATTTTTCCGGAGGACAAATTTCTGTAAAGTTGACTATTGATTTCAATCTTTTCAGAGGAATACTTTGCCAATTAATTACCTCTTCTGGCAGTTCTAAGTGCAACTGATGTTAAAAATCCTGATGTCTTCTGTAACAACTGGATATACTTCAAAAAATTTTTGAGTGGTAGCTTGGATTCTTCCAAGAGCATCCATCAGATTTTCAGAGTAAATGGAAGACTGTTCACAAAATTGACCAGGATGTTTTTGTAAAACAGTGAAATTTAAGGTAGAGTGGGTACTGGCTTAATGTCTTTGAAAATGCGTGTGGATAGGCTTGTCCCACTGCCTTAGCTGGTGCTTTTGTCTGATAGCAAATATACATTGTATTGGCTCTATTGAGAAGAACTTACTAAAGCACGATGATATGATCTGTCTAGAACAGTTTTGAGTTAATTTGGGTGGAAGTACCATCATTTATTACAAAAAAAAGTTCACACCATTCTGGGACTTGCTTAACCTCAATCTCAGAACAGAACTTGTCAAAATGAAGCTAAAGTATAGCCTTAAAACAGATTAAATATCCACAGCACCTGGCTGTGTCATATGATACATATTCATGGTGTAGAGTAAGAAAAGACTCAAGTCCATAGAGGTTTACTAACCTGAACTGTAAAGAATAAAAATAATCATATGGCTGAATTAGCAAATTAGTTAAAATTTTACAAGTAGCGTGCGTGTGGTGGGGAGATGTAGGAGAAGTTCATAGGAAGATGAGTTTTTTATCAGTGATTTTGATTGTTAGATTGTTTGCAAGCAAGTTCATACTTGTTAGCAGAGTAGATGTTTTATGTTGACTTTTGCATGAATAAGCCATTAGCCTGACAGTTGCTGTGAAGTATTATATGGTGGTTATTCTTTAGATCTATATGCATTTGTCTGGTAGATAGATAAAATGTATTCTAATATTCTAAAAATAAATACTTTTGAATATTAAGCAGTCATTTCATCCTTGCCAAAGATGAAATCAAAGTTTAAATCTTGCTCTTTTACATGCAGTATGGGAAATTATATTTTTGAATGTAAATGTAATCATAAGCTTTTGCATTCAAAATCTAATGAGAGCATTAAGGAGGTAGGGCACTTCATGATGTTATCATAACTTGATATGGCTTGGCAAGATCTCCACCAAGCACCATAGCATTTTAAACTTGGAAATATTTTTCAAGGAAATAAAAGTAATTAACTAGAATTAGTCTATGAGTTTATAAACGTGTGGGCAGATCAAGTGATAAGTAATAGAACTTCACTTTGTACCTCTTCTCACTTCCTGACAGTTTTTGTAATGAACAAATACAAACCTAAGCTGAATCTCTGCATAAGAAATTGTCTGATGGTTCAACTCAAAAACAATTGTACTTAAACCAGATTGATTGATAGTTTCAGTGAATATTTGAACATTATTGTTGTTTGAAAACGTATAAGTTCAATGAATGAAAAATAATTTTTGCAAATACTGAAAGCTAAGTAAATAATTTTTAGAACTTTAAACTAATGAAGAGGAGCAATGGACAAATTATTGCAGACCCTCTGAATCTGAGGAGATCTACATGCAATAGTACAACACATAGTTTTGTATTTCTCTTAAGAAATGGCTATAGTTGATATGAGAGAACGGAAAAAACACACACAAAACAAATAATTAAAATTTTTTATCAATTTTGCTTTCTCCTTCTGACAGTTTAGCAATCTGAATTCAGGATTTTTCCCTTTTTTGAGCATATTACTTCAGTAATGGACCTCATGCCCCTGAGAGTGCCAGTAGTGTCCTGTGTTCTTCCTGGCACTTTATTTATACTGCTAGTGTCTAGTTGTTGCTCTCAGTGCAGAACAGGAAACGTTTAGGGGTTCCTTTAAAACCACGGGTAAGGCAGCTAAGATGGGATCAGTGTGCTGTTCAGGATAGCTGAACAGTTAACCCTGCAAGTGCCTCAGTGATTTAATAAGTGGTTGGATTTCTGCCATTGTTCCCTCTATCCTTAAGCTCATTTGAGTTTTACACAACCATGGAAGGGTAGGAGCTCAGAGCTGTGTTTGGACAATCAGTCAGCTTTTGTGTTAATTTCTGTTTTACTTTGTTTATAAATCCTGGGTTTAGGCAATACATAGCCACCCAGGCTAAGTTGTGCATACTCAGAAGCAAAAGATAGGCGGCTTGTGAGTCTGTAAGCTCCCCAGGCAAGTTTGGTTTATGTCTTGTGGTTTAGTCAGTTCTTCCCAGATTTCCCCTAGTAACATTTCTGTCTGTCTACTTGCCAGTTTCAGTCAAACTCTGACAGAATAGAGCCCTTGTTGCATTTGAATTCCTGAAAGGTTTTGAAAATACGGGTAGGTAGGAAAGGCCAAATAAGTAATATTATTTGACCTGCCAGCTGATGAGCCTGTCTGTTCTCAGTCTGAATATGACAAAGAATTTGCTTGTCCTGCCTGTTCTGGTACTTGGTAGGGAGGGATATGCATACATGTGGGATAAGGGAGACTACGTGAGGTAAAACATGCAGAAGAACTGTAGTTTTTGTCAGAAGAGCTTGTAAAATAAATCATAGTGGGGAATCTGAGATTACTTTCACATGAAACTGTAGAGACAGGATAAAGAACCTAAGAAACCAGTTTTCTGATTGTGGTTAGGAATACACATGCATGGCTTGATGCATGGCTTAAGCTGAGATTTAGTAGTATCCAAGTATAGAATTAAAAGATATTTTTCCTAATGTGCCTCAGATACATACTATTTAAGCAACATTGATCCAGGCAGTGGACTAGTTTTGTTTTAGAGTGAAGAGAATAGTTAAATATACTGTGATTTGTTCAGTTTTTTTTCCCCTGATAATACTTCCTTGAGCCAAATCACTAGTAAAGTCAATGGAAGCTTTTAGTTCACATCTCCAATTTAATCCTCTTGCTTTTAACTTTTGAAGCTTATTGTAACTTGAAAAATCTATCACCAAGTTACAATGCTTGTAATAAAAGCATGTAATACAAGGCACTGAATTCTCTCCCCAAGTGGGGTCACCAAGAGCAAGTTGCCCAGGACCATGTCCAGACGGCTTCTGAATATCTCTAAGGATGCAGACCCCACAACCTTTCTGGGCAACCTGTAGTCAGTCACCCTCACAGTGAAAAGGTTTTTCCTCATGTTTAGATGTTGTGTTTTAGCTGTTGCCTATTGATTCTTGCCCTGTCAGTGGACACCCCTGAAAGACATTTATTTATTTATGTATATTTATTTATGCGCATCGATGGGACCCCCCTGAGTCCTTCATAATGCCTATGATGCCTCTTCTAAGATTCAACTCCAGGTGGGCAAATGGTCATAGAAATCTTTATATTTAAAGGATTTTTATGAGAAGTTCTGTTTGACATCTGCAATGTTGTGCACAATTGGGTTCTAAAAACTTTGTAAGTCCAACGTTGTTTCTTTCAATAGAAGTTGTTTTTCATATTTGAGACATCGTGATTCACATAAACATTAATCTTGACACTTACAGGTTTTGATATGATTCTTATAAAGCATTCTGCCTTCTAGTGTGATGATTGTTGGTTTTATACTTTGATCATGTGTATTGCCTTTCTGTGAACCCTGTTTTCTGCAGCACTGCTTTTGACTTTCAGTGATCAATGGCACACAAGGAATTCCAGATAAGATCACACCACTTGTTTTATAAATATGTAGTAAGATATGATATCTGCATATATTATCTCTTATGCAACTTAAATTTTCAGTTGGGGGGATGAGCTTAACTGAAGCTGCTAATTAAACAGAAATCCTCACTGAGAGAGAAATTGGTCTCTTGAGGTGTTTTTTGGTGTTAAATGATTATTTAGAATGCTCAAGTCTGTGTCTTGAAGTGCTTTGCTTCAGTGGCTGTGGCATTGCATAGCTTGACATTTAAATACGGTGTCACCTTTTCGCCCACAGACCTCTACATATTTCTCTTAGAAGTTTGTGTAGTCTGGCATGGAGTACTATGTTGCATTACCTAATCACTTGCAAATCTGCTTCTTCACTGTTTTTTAATGTGTTTTTTAACCCGGTGGATTTTTATATGATGCCTAATGTAGAACTGTGAATACTTGTCATTTTTTACCAAATAAACATCCTCTCTGCTGTTGACAGTGTTGGTAGTGTTATCCTTTACCCATTTACCTGTGAGTTTTTGAGGAAATCTGAATACTTAATGGTGAAATAACACTGCTGCTGTCTTGGAAAAATGTTAAAATATTGTCTTAGTTTGCCCAGCAGACCTGCCTACAAAAGAAAACTATCTCCTTGTTATTTTGTTTTGATTTGTCTCAATCTTTCGATCTATCCTTTATGGTCTTTTGTAACTTCATTAGGCAATACCTTCCTAAACTGGTTCTAAAGAATGGCTTTACTTTCAGCCGGACATCTTTAAGTGTCTGCAGAACAGTGTTTTTGTCACCACTCTTTCTTAACAGTGACGTTTCTAAAGGAGATGATTTGTGTCTTAGATTTGTGACTACCTTGTTTCTATTAGAATTGGTGCTACCCCAGTATTCCTGGAGTAGATGAACTGGGAATCTTCCTTGTCTTCACTTTATGTGGTGCTACTTGACCCTTTTAGTACAGAAAACTGGTTCTGGGTTTCGAAAGACTGGCCCTTCACAGTGTTGTCCATTTTGTATTACAAGTAAATTTTAACTTCAAAACTTGACCTGATGAATTGGAGTGCTCATTTTTTGAGAGTGAATAAGCTTACTGTGCTGTTTACTGAGGCATAGCTCTACACTATGGCTTTGCTTGTAGATGGTGCAGTCCCTGATGATGCTTCAGTATTAATTGAATAAAGCAATGTTAATGTTTTAATCTTAAAGAAGTACAAATGTCTTGAATCAGAACTTCTGTTGTGGGTGAACCAGTATGATATTTGAGCTTGGATCTAACAATGTTGTCATATATTACATGTGGAAATCTCTCTTGTTCCCTACCCCACCCTTAGCTGAATAAAATAAACAGCAAGTCAGGCTGTTGTTCTGTACAGGTCTTTCCATGCTGTTGTTAAGCTGCCTGCTCCCTCGTGTTTCAAGGGAAATGTACAATGCAGAGTGGCAGAAAGTTGTGATGCAGTACCAGTAATTTGGCTACAGCTCATTTCTGCCAGTCAGAACAATGAATTTAAGTACATGAAGTCAGTAGCTGTAGGACATTTTCCTCTGTTTCTCCTGAATGAACTGTGCCACAGCTGCTGATGTAAGGCTCTTTTCACATAACTGCAAACCAGAAGTGTTTGCATTTATATAAAACTTCGGGATAGGAAGAGATTATTGTTTAGAGAATCATGAGACATTAATATAGCAATCTTCCTGAAGTCATTGTTGAGCTGTTTCTGTAACTTTGGGTCTGGAACGCAGGAATAGGGAAGGAAAAAGAAAGTAAATATTTAACACTTCTTCTAACATAAGCATAGCTATAAGCAGAACTGCAGTTTGAAGTTCATCTATAGCAGTTTTCTTTGAGCAGTTATTTTAATGCCTCAAATCAATATTTTAAAGTTCGGAAATCCCATTTTAAAAAGTGTTAAATTTTGAATGCCTTTTAATGCTGTAAGTATGTATTTGATAAATTGATGAACATCGTATGGTCAGTGAACCTTTCTTACGTTTTCAAATACACATCTAGGATCACTAAACATTGACAATGTTGCTTTTTCACATCCTAATGAGTCTACTTATGTCTAAAACTTGTCTTTTTATATTTAATGCTTTTGTTAACCATTATTTTTTCAAAAAACAGCTATTGCAGTCACAATAAAGACTTTATGTAATTATTTTGACATTTACAATCTTAATTGGCATTTAAAGGATCATTAATATATTCTCAGGACTACCTGGCCCCTTTTAAAACTAATTTGACACACTAAATACCTTGAATATATTATATCTGAGTTGTCTTGAAGGTGAGTGGTGAAAGGTTTTGGAGTCAAATCATAGTAGTGACAGAAAAAAATGTTACCATAAAAAGTAGTGTTGAAATTTAAATATTAAAAGTGCCTCAAAAAAGTATTCCATATACATGTTTGTTTATTTGAAAACTTGATTGATTTCCTTTGGCAAGAAAAAGGAAAAATCAACAGAAGCCCTAGGTCTTATTATTTAAGTAACAATATTTCCATATTTCCTAGTGATATACTTTGAATATGAAGTACACCTTCCCTCAAAATATACAGTAGAGGTATCTTATGTATCTTATGACTAAAATTGTTTAAATTTATCTAGTTATGCTGGATTGCAATCTTTAATACTTGTATGAATAAATGTATGTAATATCAGAGAATATCAGTGCAGTAATTTTTTGGTTAGTAAAAAAAATTATTTTTATCTCTGTGCAGATAAACTGTCAGATTTTGAAAAGGGCAGTTTCTGAAGCTGTCATGCTATGTTCTTGGTGTTACCTATTTACACAGTTGCAGATTTAACATACAGCATTTATTTAGATGTTTCTTTTTGTTCACAAGCCAGAATCTGGAAAAATGTCCTGTCCCCCACTGCTAGCTGCAGGGATTTATAGCTTTGTGAAGCTCTTCATATGAGATTAAATGTTCAGGTGTTCCTCTTGAAGGAATATCAATCTGTTCAATTAAAAATCAGAGTTCTCAAGATTGTTTTCACAGTAAGCTTACACAACCTTGTTAATATGAACTGAATTATGTTCTCAAAGGTGACAGTGTACTTGTATTTGAAATGTTATTTTGATTCACCACAAAATAGAAACTGCAGCAGTGCCCAAGGTCAGAAAAAAAATGGATAGAAGTACTGTTGTTTTCTCAATAAATGCAAACTTTTGCCTTAGTAGATGAAAAAATATTTCAGAATCCTTGCCAAGTCTGTGTATACTGTGCTTGACTAGGATGGATTGAGCAGGTTTCTCAGAAATGTGTTAGTGCTTTAGAAGGATGTGTGATGGGAAGCCTTTGGATTTGTGAGCACCAATCACCAGATGAGATGCCAATGATGAAGTCTGGGTGATTGTAGTCAGTGGAAGTCCTAACAGTCCATTGTTGGAGATCTCCTCAAAAGTCTGATAGCTTCTGGCTGGAGATCTGCTAAAAGATATCACATTATCAATAGTAACAAAGATTGTCCAGAAAAGAGGCCGTCAGTTGTTTCTAAGGAATACTATCAGTTTAAATTGAAGAGTTAACTGTCACTTGTCTTATCTTGTCATCTATAATACAAATATTCCTATGAAACAGAGAAATATTTTAGATATTTATGCTGTCAGTCTTAGAACTGTCATTTTGAGAGTGTGTAGAGGAGCAAGAGTTTCTTTAATCTAGAAAAATGAAAGAGAATAGAAAACAGTTTTGTGGTTTGGTCTGTTAAAACTACAGCACATTTTGGTTTCTAATCTCTGTTTGAGCCCATAGCTTCACAGCCAAAGAAAAGCAGTAATTGGGCTGGTTTTGCCAGTAAATCAATGAGAAGTGCTGAAAAAGCACTAGAATCGCAAATCTGCCACTGTCTTAGTAGATTTGTACTGGGACAGCTTGAATTTTAAATGAGTCTGTTACACAAGAATGAGAATTCAGGTCACTCCTTATGTATAATTGATTTACCATACCAGCAGAAATAAAGGTATTTAAAGCTTACTTTTTATAGCTGAATGGACAATTAAAATATTACTGGTTTGATGAATGTTAACAAATACACCAGTTGCTTGTCCTATTTCTTCACTCTTGATGAACACCCAGCACCAAAATAAAACAGGAGAGGATAAATAAAAAGATGCCATTTTGTTTTTACTTCTTATGCCTTACTCCAGTTTCACTCAACTTGCAGTTACACAAATGATGCTATTTGAACACTACAGTTAAGTGTTTAATAATTAGCTATATGTGTACCAGATGAGTGGGGTCTGCATGTCATATCATTTTGGTTAAACAGCCATACAATTTTCATGCTAATATATTAAAACACTGATCCTTTCTTAAATATTTCCCTATCTTTCTGTGTTTAAATTAAATCCCCAGGAAAGATGGTAAGTGCTTTATAGATTTACCTACTTCATCATCTTGCATCTGATGTATCTTCAGCTGTTTTCTGGATATGCTGCAAAGGTCTCAGTATTTGTCTTCTGGTAGGTGAGGATGCCAGCAAGGTGCACACTCTGAAATGCATCTCTGTGGAAACAGCTGGAGTGCAGTTCCTGTAGAAATGAGCTTTTGCTAGCCTTTGTGAGAAGCACTTAGATCAATAACTGTGCTCTGGGCAATGACTGGTAAGCTTTCCAGGTTAAAACTAGCGCTTACAACACTGCGTTTCCTCAGAAAATAGCATGATATTCTCCTGGGAATGTGTTTTAAACAGTGTTTGGGTTTTGGGTGGTAAAATTTGGCACTGCTTAAATTTTCATGTGGACTCTGCATATAGCCTGTTTTAAATAATACTGCAGGTATCCTAATTACAACATGCCACGTTTTGGAGTTCATCATGTTCATCTGAGAGAGGGTGGCTTTCACTTTTGATGAAAACTGTAGGGCAATAAATAAGCACTTGTGTGTTTGTTGCATATATATCCTGGAGAGTTGAACAGACTGAGTTGTAAAGTTTGAAAACATAGATCTCTGTATCAAGGACTGATAGAATCTAGTGCCTCTTTTTTGTTCTAAAATTGTTATTAAAATTTGCATGTGGCTGAAATTAATCTCAGCATTTTATACCTAACTAGCTTCATGTGTCAGAGAGGAAATAGGGTGGTTTTCTTGGGAACTGTAAATTGGTCATTGTGCATTTTGTGAATAAATGTATATAATATCAGAGAATATCAGTGTAGTAATAGGCTTTCTAGGCCATTCATAGGAATGGCTGTTCCTCATTTGAGTAAAAACTTTTGCTAGACATTTTAAGATGTTACATAAATTACCAGTCCTAGAGGGAGTTCTGTCTCAAGAGTTTGCATCTCTCTTTTTCACTGTTCCATCACAGTACTCCTAATGTGATGTGGAACAGTATATGATTAGAAAGAAGCATTTTGAGCAGTCATCTTACATTGTTTATTTTGCAGGGGTTTGTCTGGTGTCTTGCAGTGATTGGTTTTTTCTTGCTTTCTGTTTTAGTGATGTATAAGTGAATGGAAACTTATTAGCTCATTTCACATAGAATTTTTTGGTTACTGCAGACCTAGATTTGAATCAAAGCACATCAAGATGAAAGGCTTTACAGCCTCCACTACTAGTCCCTTGAGCCTTCCGAGGCTGTTCTTGTCCTTTTTAAGTTCGTTCATGTCCTGTAATGGGAAAAAGAATTATTTACAGTTCAGTTTCTCCCCAGCATAATCAGTTATCTTCGAGTTAGCTTTGATTCTTCTCTGTAAATTTATTTTTTAGCAGCATAGAAGGAATTTAATTTCATCTTTGCACTTTTTTCTCCTCTGTAGTAGCAAGAGTTAACAGAATAATAAACAGATTGTAAGAGGCAGTATAGAAATTGTAGTTTGCTGTCATTTGTGGTTTAAAAAAAGGGGGTGGTATTGAAAGGGCTTGAAAGGGCTTTAATGAATATTGTTTAGTGTTTTTGAAACCTAATGGTCAGAGGCAGCAACAGAAACAGCCTCAGAGCTTTTAGGGTGAAGTGATTAGCATTTTTCCTGATGGAGATGATTGTTTCACCTCCTCTTTTATGTCAGCATTTTTCACTGTCTGTTGCCTTCTGTTTATATTCAAATGACATACCGTTAAAGAAGCCTTTTTTGTGTGATTGCAATGCTTTTTCCCCTCCTTCTGTAGAAAATCTGCTTGCCACAGACAGGCAGAGCATGTGTTTCTCTTGTCTTGGTTGGGTGCACAAATCTTCTTTTATGTGTGCTGTTTCTTACCCTGTTGCCTAGACGATCGCTGGCTTTCACTAAGAATGTCTGGTTCTCGTAAAGAGTTTGACGTGAAGCAGATTTTAAAAATCAGATGGAGGTGGTTTGGTCATCAGGCATCAGCCCCGAACTCTGCAATTGAAAACCATCAGGGAGACTTCTGGAATAGAGGACAAAATGTAACAACTGCTGGCAGGAAGTTTTTAGACTCGGGTAACTTACCTTTAACATCAGTTGGTTACAGAAGGTCCAGCCAACAGGATTTCCAGAATTCACCTCTTTGGCCAATGGCATCCACCTCAGAAATCCCTGCATTTGAATTCTCAGCAGAAGACTGTGGAGGTGCACGTTGGCTTGACAGACAAGAAACAGATGATAGAGCAAGTGAAGAAGAAAATGAATTGGACAGCAGCTCATGCAGGTTAATTATTACTTTCCTATTGTGAAAAACATGTTTTCATTTCATGTTTGTAGTTAGTATGCATATGTAGGCTAGCCTTTGTTCTGAACTCAAATGCTTCAGAAACCTAGCAGCAGCTGTCCATCAGAAACAGAATATTAATTATAATCAGGTTCTGTGTGTTTACTAGGACCTTTTGAAGGCAGACAGTGGGCATAAATAAAGTGCAAACATGGATGCACTCGTGTTTTAAACAGTGTACTAGTACACTGCTGCTATGAACAAGGTACTGCCCATTACATGGCAATGTTACAGAATGCTTTCTACATTATTTTGAAGTGATACTGATTGTTTAGTTATGTCAGTTAGGAGAAGATTATGAAAATGTAAACCTCTTCTCATTGTGACCTCATGCTTCCATGCATATCTATAGAAGACAGAGAATGAGCTGTAAAAAATACTTAAGACTATAAATCAAAGAAAAAAATTACATCAATTGAAAGTCAATCAATTTGTGCTTTAAAGTGATTCCAGTAACCTATTTGGTTGAATTGAACTGTGCATCTGGCAGAAAAAGAAAAAATGTTTCTGTTGCATCTGTAAAGATGTTTTGGTGTTCTTTTCTTACACATCGTTACTAAAGATGAAACTGTAAAACTTGTTCTTGAATTGAAGTTGTTTACCAGTTATTGTAAATTAGGCAAGTTAATAACCTTTATTGTGAAATATCTTAGTTAAATATATAGTTAAATTCTTTTATTTCATTTACTGTATGTCAGTCAGTCTTTCACTGAAAGTATTTTTCCTGTTTTATAGCTCATGTAGTGCATAATTGCTTACCATTTCAGAAAATGTTATGTTTGCTTTCTTGCTTTTAAGACAGCTTTACACTGATGTGGCATTTCAGAAAGTGTGGCTACTTAAAAGGGTACACTGTTTAATAAAGGCTATTAAGGACAGATCAATTTTCTTATAGCAGTTGAGTGTTTTTCATTCCTTAGGAGAAGAATCAATTTAGTGGAAAGGCAAAGTAGTCCATAATATAAACATGAACTGTTTATTGTATATATGACCTTTAAAGATTCAAGGAAAGGAAGGAGAGTAAAATTGCTTAAAAGTGAACATAGTGTATTTGCTTTTATCACCCCATGTCAAAATACTAGAATTACTGGGAAAGGAAATCCTACATACTGCTGTATCATAACAGCAGTCCCACTGTGCTGCAACAACTATGTAGCTGTAACTAACACACCTCTGAAGAGATCCCATTTTAAATGACATTCAGATGTAAATTTTTAAATAGCTATGTTATTGGATATGATACAGGTATAACATCATCTTCCATTTCAGCAACATATATTTCTGATGGGAAATTTTTACATGCAGCATTATCCCAGTTAGGATATTCTCTTCATAGCAAGGCAATCACTGTAGGAAAATAAACATGTAATTTTAAAAGATAAATGCGTAGATTGAAAATAGTACAATATTTGGTCTTAATTGTAAGAGAATAATGTGCATATGGTAAAAGTAATTTGTTACTTTGTTGAATTGGAGAACTGCAGATACATATTTAGGAGGTTTTAAGAAGTCTTGGTTTGGGGTTTTTTTCTGTTGCAGAAAATTTTCTCTAGTTATATACTAGAGAAAATGCACAAAGTATTTGAACTTAGTAAATTGGAAGTATCTTTTAAATTATGTGCTTAATTATGTATAGCATCTAGAGGGTTTTGTATTTCTGTTACTGTCTTCTAATTCATGCTAATGTTTACTTACATGCTTTAAATAATTTAGATAAGTTTTGAGTTCTGTGTCAGTAGAATTAATTATGCAACTAATGGCAGTGTAGGAGCTTACTTTCTATTGTTATCCGTATCTCTGTCTTATGGGGAGACTGCACTTATGCCGTGTTTTGTTCACGTCATTTGTTAAAAATGTATAAGCTCTTGGACAGACTACACAATTCTGCCTAACACCTGGAGTTTCTCTGATATTAAGGACTTAATTAAATGTTTTTTCTATGCAGTCTAAAATATGGCTTCTTATATGTTGACTTGAAGGAAAAAACCCCATACCAACACTTTTGTTATGTAGTTTACAAAGAGCTTTTTTTCCCATATGAAAACATTGTTGCCTTCTTTACAAGTAAATCATGTGCATGAAAGTCTTTTTAAAAAACCTTTTGTAGAAGCTATAGTTACCTTTCCTCTATGCTCCTCTGTAACTTACTGCCCAGTTAGGGGCCCTAATAACATGAAGTAACAGAAGCAGCTCTGCTGCTGTGTTTGTATCAGTCCTCCCTTCTTTGCCTGGTCATATAGCACAAGGAGAAAAGCATTTAGATAAGGTCTTTGCCACAGTGACATCATTTAGATCATTATGTGATTCATTTGGAGGAGAGCTGCTGTCAGATTAATTTGGTGTTATATAGAGTTCAGTTCCAAGTTTAGTACCAGGTCCTTGACCAAGGTTGTGTCTGAGATGCAAACAGATCATTCAGATTCAAGAATCACAGCTAGTCAGCTGTAATACTGTTCACATCATACTCCTGTGTGTCATTTGTAACCAGCATTAGCTCGAATGGTTGTTTACTGGGATAGGTAGTTTTGAATTCTTCTGCAGATTTTCATCTCCTAGATTTCCTCTATTGCTGCTGTTTATTAACTGCCCTGCATCCCTGAGGCAATGATTATCCTTTTGGATTCATACACTTTTAAGAATTCACCAACAGCTCTGCAGACTCTTGTACAGAAAGTGCAAGCCTATTAGCATTAGATTTGTTTTTCTTAACTTTTTTTGGTGGTGCCTTAGCAGCAATCTACAGACCTTGAAGGCATGGTGGAGATAAAGCTAAAAATACCTAGAGCGTACCTAGTGCGCAGAATGTTGTATCTGTTCATTTCATCCATGTGTGCACTAAAATTCTGGAATTACTTTATTGTAGATTGAAGTGGGGAAATGTATTAAAATATGATAGAGGATGTGTATTTATATTTGAACATTAAATACAAGCAGGATTCCAGAATTCTTCAGCTGTATGCTGACCTTGAACAGTTTAGTAAGATGTCTGTAATTACTTAAAGACGAAGTCTGAATGTACCACATGGTACCAGCTCTGCAGTATTGCTCTGTATGTTCAGTCTTGCAATTAGTATGTTGTAACTTCCAATCTAAGCCTGCCTCCTCACCCTGAGTTTTCAAGCTACAGAATCCTTTGATATTTCTTTTTTTTCACCTCAGTCTCACTGACCTTTGAGGGTGTAAGTACTTCTGTAATTCTCTCAGGTTGTCATTGCTGTGGCAAATAGAAGTTGAACAATATTCATAAAACAGTTTGTGGAAGGAGGGGCATTTAAATTTTTCATAGCGAGTCACAGGGTAACAGCCTTTTAAGCATTCTTTTTCCTTTTTTTTTTTTTTTTAATTTTTGCAAGTACTGTAACTATTAGAGTGCCTCTTTCATGTTCTCTTTATGGACCACTGAACTTCAGTCTTTCTTTCTCCTGTTCCTTCATTATGGAAAATGGTTTGTAAGTTACTAGCTCGAGGTCAGGTGTGGGATTGAACATCTTTAGATGAGAGGGAGAACTAGGCTTGACTCTGTGGTGTCCTGAAAATGTTTTATTGTGGATACTGGAGAACAGACAGCATTGCAATTATTTTTCTTTATTGAATGAGAGTGATGACTGAGTTCAGTGTGGAAAACTTGCAGTTTTGAAACTGGCAATAGCTCCAGTGAAGTTGTGATCCCGCAAGTGCTGGCATGAAAAGCTTTTTCCATTGCGAGTTCTTCCTTTCTATCTGCAAAACACTTTGTAAGGTTGTAATGTAAATAAAATTCTGAGAGCATGTAATTTTTAAAAATTGTTATTAATGGAGTAACTTTGAGGAATATGGGTTAATACATAGTTCAAACAAACTAGAAAAAGCCACAACATATTAACCCAATTGATAACGTGCTAAATTGTGATACGGAGATATGGAATCATTTCCTAAGTATTTGGGCATTGACCAGCGACCTACCCGTTCCACTTCTGGTTTTGTTTTTCAGGGCTGCTGGTTAAAGAGTTGCTTTCACTGAGTACTTCTTGCTCATTCCCTTGAGGATGCCACCCAGCTGGCCAATATAATGTTATCCATGGTTACATGGTTACGTCTTTGTATGAGCCCTGATTCAGTTTCCAAAATGGCCACAAAGAATACTTGTTCTGGTCTCTTAGAGGGCCGGTGGTGGAGCAGAACAAGTGACTCCTGGGCTACAGGGAGCGGGGAAGAAGTTAACGCATAAATAAATGGCTAATCACAGCTTCAGCAAGAATATTTAACATAAAGTTAGGCAGGTATCTAATTTCTGATCCATTATTAGATTTAGCTCTGAATTAAATACCAAACTGCTTGGCTTTTTTAGCTATCTGGGTACGTGCAAAAAAACCTCCAAAACTAAAACATATCGCTAAAACCAAAACATATGATAAAACCCAAGACCAAACCACAAAGTCCCCCTTTACAGAAAATCTTCTGTTGAAAATTTAGGCTTTGGTTTTGAGGAGCTCTGTCTTGAAATGAGTATCCTACACCAAGGAGTGAGATAAGTTTCATGGTGGATTTAGCTCCAGGCATGCTGCTCAGTTCATGACATCTTTGTGGAAGCAGGGGTTGGGATGCGGATATTGTGAAACCATATCCTTCCAAATGTTATGGTAGATCCAGAGTATTTTAAAAGTTGCCTGCATTGTTGAAAACTAAGCAGTGGTCAGTTAAAGAACTGTGAGGAGGAAAACATGCTTTCCACAGTGTACATCATTAGGATTCATTTCCTTTTTCTCCTAGGGCCATGCATTCCTTTTACATTTTCTCTATTCCTGGTTTTTCCCAATCTTCTGTGTTTGTGTATACAGATGGGAATAATTTTTCTCCCCATCTACCCTTGCTTTTCACTTCTGTTGACTCTGATGGGCTAGATGTCATATCAGACATAAGGAGGGCAGTAGAAGTGGTGGTGTATCAATGTGTTTGTGGGTTTTTCCCTGCATGCCCATATGGTTTTACTAGCTGAGTTTTGTTCTGGCCACCTTAGGTTAAGTGTGAAACATAAGTGGCAGAGAGGGGGTTTGGTTCCTTACTGCCATCCTTCCATTACTTTTTGGTGTTGCAGGGCCTTGGTGGATGCTCTTCTTTAACCATCTGACAGCACTACAAATACAATTGCTGGGCTGATCTCTTTGTCTCACTTAGTTGAAGAGTACAACATGAAATGATTATAGATTTTCCACAAGGGTCTAGATTGTTTTGGAGAGAGAAAGAAAATATGAAGAAACATAAAATAGCAAAGGAATATGTATTAAAACAAATCATGCGTATCAACTTTAAAATCACATGTGATTTTTATTTTGTCCTTTGTAGATAAAATTTCACCTGAATGTTGTATGAACTAAGATTTCTGTTATTGTCTTCAGCAGAACCTCCAACAGCAGTCACACCTTATCATCTTGTCAAACAATGGAGCCCTGTACCTCAGATGAATTTTTTCAGGCTCTTAACCATGCTGAACAAACTTTTAAAAAGATGGAGAATTATCTTAGACACAATCAGCTGTGTGATGTGGTGTTAGTTGCTGGTGATCGTAGAATTCCAGCTCACAGGTAAGTTTATTATAATAAACTTTTGAAAGTTATTTGAAAGTTATTATGTAAGAAGTTATTTGAAATAACTTCATAATTATTTACAAATGCACCTTCAAAGTGTGTCCCATGTTTTGTTAAAAAAATGTCAGAACATCCTAAACAATTCAGAATACTTTAAACGCATATATGTTTTTTAACATTTATTTGGAAATGAAAAGTTAATTTTTCTATTGTATGCAATACAGAATAAAAAAGTTCAAGTTCCTTTTGTTTCCAAGTATACTTATGATATTTGCATAACAAACCCCCAGAAGTCCCAAATACACTCCCAGAATATTGTAAGTTGTAGTGGTTTCTCTACCATAAAGCAATGTAAATCTTTTTCTTAGATTTAATTTTGTTTCATTTTTTCTTTGTACTAGCCATTATGCTATTGGAGTCACAATTAACAATAAGGACAGTCTTCTGTTCACATAAAGGTTTTTTGCTCCTGTAGTAAGAAGAGTCCTTTTATAGGAGATTTCTGAACACTGCCAGTATTAGAGGTGTAAAACAGTTCAGACATTACCCTCTCTGTCATCTGTGTAATCAACAGATCATATGCTTAAAATCTAGGAAAATACCAAAGATTGCAAAACATAGGCATGTGTAGCTGAAGCACATTATGGTATTTAATGCACAGAAATTATAATTTTAATAGGAACCTAGGTATAAATAAGCTGTGGTTTTCTAAGTTGAGGTCTACAACTGAAATAGCATCCTAAAGCATTCTTGTTTTCCATTGCTGATTCCTACTCCCACAGTGCAACTGCTCTCAATGCTGTAATAGCAATAAAAAGATGGGAAGATGTTGCTAGTTTGGAGTTGGTACTTTCCTTAAAAAGCCAGATTTCTGCTTTTATTTGGATATTATCCACACTGTTGTGCTGACTCAGCTAAGGGAATGACAGCATGGGGATGGAAACTGACTTGAGAATCAGAGAGGCTTTTAAACCATAGCTTGCTGTTGCTCTCGGAGACTTCATTTTATGAAATGCTCAAATTAGTTACTAAAGTGTGTTGTCCCTGTGAAAATAATGAGTCAGATGAAAACAGGGACTAGACACACCCCTAGTGGGCACATGCTCAAGTAATTTAGGGTCAAAAAACTTTGGAGTGGTGTAAACAGGAAAAAATAGTGATTATAATAAGGTAGTCATTTTACTTCCCTATGGAGCCAAGGTAACCCTTTTGCAGTATGTGTTTGGACTGTGGCTTATGTTAAAAATGTGTAGAAAGGGTGCAGAGGACAGCCGTGAATATCTTTTAAGGACTGGAAGGTTCTATTTGCAATGAAATAAATGGATAGAGAACACACTAAAAAGTTCTTTAATGTGGTTCACACTTGTTTTTTATTTCTTCAGAGAACTGACTTCACTTCTCCAGTTTGTGCTACTGTATCTATTTCTGTAGTTATTATTATGAGGCATATGCTACTACTGCTCTGGACTTCTCTTCTGAGGAGAAACATCTTGCCGTAGTTAGTATATTCTGTGTTAAATATGTATGAAAGTTAAAGCCAAAGAAGCACACTTTGTGCTTGTAGCAGGAAGTAGGAGGCTTATGATTCTCTCTTGTTCACTTTATAGTGTTGGAGCAACTTACAAAGAAGCTTTGCCTTTTGCATAATAAGTTCTTTCTCTGTTTTGTTTTCACAGAGAAACATAGCAATAACTGCAGTCTTAATCTCAGTAAATCCAAAGTATCTCACTGAAAACTGATTTTTTTTTTCATAGTGGGAAGGATAAATATGGAAATCTTAAATTTCATTTAAATTTTATAGAAACTCAATAAGATTACTGCCTTTATGTATTTGTAGTAGCCAATGTTATAAGAAAAAACTTCTGTAATATTTTTTGCTGCCTTCATACAAGTTCTGAATTATTAGTATTGACTGTGGGCTGGATCAGTCAGTACATTTCAGAAAACCATTTTGTCTTGAGACTTAATAAGCAACAGAATATGTATTAAATACATCTTAGCTTAATGGCTTAACATTCTAAGATGAGTAAGAAAATAGAAAATTTGTTTACGCTGGACATCTTTGTTTTCCTTTATTTTTTTATAAGAAAGATAAGAGTTTTTCATAGTATGTGATCACATAGTGCTGGTAAGAAAGAACATTCTTCATTATTAATATTAATCACACTCATAGAGAAGAGTATTCAGATTTTCAGTTTTGAACTTGGTATTTTTAATAATTCCTGTATTTTTGAAATTATCAATTTCTACTTTTGATTGAGTGTCGTGAGGTCCATGATGCATGCTTTTAGAGAAAAGAGACATGAGTTTGGTATCTGCCTTGGTAATAATCACAGGTAATACAATACTGAAATTCTGAGAGGTTTTGTATCTATTTGAAGAATTCAGGCTATGAGTCTACTACAAATAAAAGCATCACATATAGTCATGATTTTTCTGAATATGGCATTCCCTATTGTTCCAAAAGTGTTTATCTTCCTTTTCTGTGCTGAAATTGTAGCTAAAATCTTATTTACAAGGTCAAGAAGCAAGTAGGAAAAGGGGACCATTCTCCAGTAGGAAGAAATGTATTATATTCCCACCCCTTCAGCTTGCAGTTACATAAAGAAATTTTGGATACTTTGATTTAATTAATTAAATTAAGATTTTCATAGTTTTTCATGTTTATTTTGTGTCCACTGCAATTTCAGATGTCTGCCATTTATTATGTTCGTATTTATTACATTCAGCTAACTGCTATATCCATAGTAAAAGCTTGTTTTGTTTAGTTAAATAACCCACTGATTAGAACATTCATGTAAGAAAAGGGAAATGTGTGTAAATTCCTGCCCAGAGGGCATTTAAAGCCTGCCACGTCCTTTAATCAGCAGTCCGGGCAGAGCCATTGTGTGTCTTTCTGTTGACACTGAAAGATGGAAATACAAAAGAGATGGGACTTAAGAAAAGAAGGCAAATGGAACCTTGTGTACTGTAGGGTTTAGGAAGCTTGTTTGAAAGAGCCTGTACTCTTCAGTATCACCTTACAACTTCAGTGAATGCTGACAGTGAGTTTCCAAGGACGGTTTTCAGCTGTAACACAGCCACAAACAAGGAGCTGCCCAGGAAAAGTCCCTTTTATCTTTCAGATCTTAAGCAGCATTCTGTCAGCTGAGACGGGTTTGGAGATACTAAACCTGTAAATTGCCAGGTTTGGTTGCTGTCATCATTTTACATAGTAATTGCTTTGGTGACCTAGAAAACTATCAAGATGGTGCAGCTTGTGGCAGTTCCAAGTATGGGTTTAAAGTGTGCCATATATTTTACTGGCTCTCAGTGGAAAATTCTTCAAAATATATTAAGCTATCATGGTAGATCGTTCTAATTTGGATTTTGGATTTTGCCAGTATTTAGTGACAAGTGAATATCAAATCACATGTGTATAGCAGTAATTGATTTTTATTGACTACTGGGAAAAAGAAAAGGCCAGTTGGCTGAAAGTCTGCCTTTGTTTTCTTCTATTCTAGCTCATCAGTCACCTTGATGCATTGTCACTGTATATTTTAATCCCATTTCTTTCTTTGAAATAACTTCTTTTTCTAAATTAGGTGAATTAAGAGAAAAGTGTAGATACCTCTTCTAAGGCTTTTCATTGTGAAATCATTGCAAAACTGCTCTCAGGATAATTTGTGCTTTTTCAAATTACCTGTATTAAACTACTTCTGGGCTTCACATCCTCTGTCAGCATATGCAAGTCACCCTCTGGAAAGCACTTACCACTGTGAAGCATGTATACCTCCTCATGGATCTGAATATGTTTGCAAAAATAGTAAATGGATTTCATTTCTGTTAATTTCCTTCAGAGGACTCGTGAGTCTGGAAATTACAGGGAGAAATTTGCTGATATCAAACCTCTGATAGAAGGCATTGGGACCCTCGTGTTATTTTTTAGCATTTCTTCAGCAGTTTTTTCTAAAATGTATACAGTCCAGTGTTCTAAATAATAGTGCAGCTACCTAGTCCAGTTGCACTGCTGGGGGAAGAAAGAAAAGAAAAAAACAGCCCCCCAAACTGTGATATGACTAAGTATTAAATTCCATTTCCCATTGCAGAAGACCTGTCTTTTTCAAGCTCTGTTCTGCATAGAAGTTCAAGTCAGAACAGTCAGATGTGAATATGTTAAGTTGGTTGTTTCGCCTTTTTAAATTCTGAATTGGACCTGCAGAGATAATTGGGTTATTCAAACCACTTTCCCTTCCGGTGAGAACCCCTATTTTGTACATAGAAATCTGGTCTTGTCATCTCATTCTAGCATCAAAAGCAGTTGCAGAAATTCTCCCTTGATACTTTGATGAAAGTACTCTCTAATTTACTCCCCTTCTATAGATCTCTGAGAGGCAGTATTTTCATTTAAATGCAGATTTCATTAAACCTGAGGTTAAAATGCCTAGAAGTGATGCCTGGGCCGTACCTTGGCAGAAAGTTTTGATTTTTCTTAGCTTGTCAGCTACAGAATAATTCTCATATTTCAGTAACAGAATTTAATTTTCTTTAAAAGAACAGAACTTTGATTTTTTTGACAAAACTTCAATCATACAAGGTGTTAAAATAAAATTAATCTTTTTCCCATGCAATTGTAACTCTGCTGTGTTGCCTCAGCAGCTAGAAAACAAAGATTACCCTTATTTTTTGGTAAGCCTGACCAAATGGTCAATGATCAGAAAGTTGACAAGAAAAATATATTGTGAGATTAATTAGTCCAAATTTTTTAACTTTGCAGTTAATTAACCAAGAGACTGCTTCTTGTATTTCATTACTTTGTGTATGTACCTGTAAATTCTCCCCTGAGCACTGGTGCTCACCTTTTCATTTTTGTTTTCCTGTTTTGTGGTTCCTGACCTCTGCCATTTTAACACACCAGTATAATAACTCAGCACCGCATAAACTGCCTGAAGTATTAGATTAATTCAATGTATGCATATGGACTGTTTAATGTATTTGCAGTAGGCTGGGTTCTTGGGCTTGCTCTTTGTATAGATCCATACATATAACACATGTATTTATAGTGAAATCCCTGTGAGCAAGGCAACAGTGAACTGCTACAGCACAAAAATTGATCTAAGCCACAAGGCCATTCCTGGAGGTCTCTAATTCCTCCTGAATAGTTATGGTTGGTTTCATATTCCTGCCTCATATAATTTTCTCTTTTACCCCAGTCTCTGAATACATGGAAATTCCTTCACATTTTGAAGAGTGGCATTATTATTTGTAAAGAGTGTTTTACTCTCAATAGTCCAAAGAAATGTCCGTTATGCACTAACATTTACTTACACAGTAAAATAGTCATGATTATTGAGAAAGGCTAAATAGATACTCAAAAAAGAGATTACTCTCTATCATCTCCACATTTACTGTGACAAGTTTTGTTATCAGTATTAGTAATTGAATGTATATGTGTGCACCAAGAGTAAAAGCATTTTAAAGCACTTTGAGAAGGACTAGTAAGTCATTCTTTCACATTTAAAAAAGTATCTAACATAATATAAATGAAGATCAATTCAATTTTATTTAATAATGTATATTTATATACTTCATTTCCAGTTTATGTGGATTTGGGGGTGTTTATGTCTGTGTTGGCTATTAAAAGTCATTGAGCTTTGAGAGGGTAATTAGTTTAGATCAGTAGCAAATGTAGGTTTAGTATCAGTACTTCATTATTCATAGAGAGAAACTAGAGCATGGAGCACTTTGTCAATTTTTAAATGTTTTTCTCACTACAGTGTTTCTTCAAAGGGCAAAGTAATGAATCATAAATTAACAAACATCAGGTTGACTAAGGTTTTTTCCTTTTCTTCTGTTTCTCTCCTTTTGTGCTGCATGTCGTACTCAGATTGGTTCTCTCCTCTGTTTCGGACTACTTTGCAGCAATGTTCACTAATGATGTAAGGGAAGCAAGACAGGAAGAAATCAAGATGGAAGGTGTGGAGCCAAAGGCATTGTGGGCTCTCGTTCAATATGCATATACAGGTAATTGAGCTGACAATTCAGGGAAATTCATCTAATGAATTGTCCTCATGTGAGCATTGTATTCCATTACTAGATTTCAAATGCTCTTTACAAATTATTCACATTATTTAACTTCTTATAAATATATAAAAATAAATCATAGAATATCCTGAGTTGGAAGCAACCTACAAAGATTCTCAAAGTCTAACTCCTGACCCTGCTCAGAGCACCCTGACAATCACACCATGTGTCCCAGAGCGTTTTCCAAGTGCTTCTTGAGCTCTGTCAGGCTTGGTGCTGTGACCACTTCTCTGGGGAGCCTGTTCCAGTACCCAACCACCCTCTGGGGGAAGAACCTTTTCCTAATGAAAAAGGAACCTTTTCCTAACCCCCTTCAGGCCATTCCCTCTGGTCCTGTCACCAGTCAGCAGAGAGAAGAGATCAGTGCCTTCCCCTCCCCTTCCCTGGTGAGAAAGCTGTAGACAGCAGTTAGGTCTCATTGCTGTTACCTGAGACAAGCTGATAGGATAAAGTTTCTCTGGTAATACTGCATTCAATTAGTTAACAAATTATGTGAATCTATTAAATGTATCATGACTGACAAAAAAAGGAATCTCATTAGGATTCCCTTTCCTTACATCATCATGGATACTAATCTTGAAAACTATTAGTTATCTAATGCTGAGGGTGATGTTTACTAAGCCTTCTATTCTGTCATATAATCTGTAAATAATTCTATTACCTTGGGGTTTTAGGGAATTTGTAAGATTATAAGAGCAAACTAATGTGATTTTCTTTTTGATGTAACTAGGTCGCCTTGAATTAAAAGAAGATAACATTGAGTGCCTGTTGTCTACAGCTTGCCTTCTTCAGCTCTCTCAGGTTGTAGACGCATGCTGTAAATTCCTTCTGAAGCAGCTTCACCCATCCAATTGCCTTGGAATCCGATCTTTTGCTGATGCCCAGGGTTGCACTGACTTGCACAAGGCGGCTCACAATTACACTATGGTATGTTGTTACATTAGCTATCATCTGCTTTATTTAGTAGGAAAGATACAGAATGTTTTCCTAAATATAGTACTAATGTTTTTCCCCCAGAAAGTCTTCATAATTTTCAAACAAGAATATGTTTCCATGATGAAAAATTACAAAATAGCTGCAAAGTTGCTGATTTAGAGTTGGAAGGAAACACACAAGCATAAGTGCCCTGTAACAGAAATGGAATTGTGGGGTATGCATTTAATAACATATTTCAAAAGCCTGTTCTTCTTTCTGACAGTCAAAAACTACAGACTTCACAGTGGGGAAGCTGCCATCATCTATTCCAAAATTAGACATTACTAAATGGAAGTATAGAGTTCCTTGAGTTCCTTTTTTGTAATGAACTGGAGTAATCGGGTTCCAAGATATACTTGGGGTATGACTGTGAGCATTCAGCAATATAGATTCTGCGTCATCCTTAATAATTTGGCAACGGGATGTCAGGCATCAAAGAATTTAATCCTAGGCTAGGTGATATGTGACTAAATACAAACTTGCCAATTATATTTTTCAGTTAACTTATAGAAATTCAGACCTACCAACTTAAGTAAACTTCATCTGCTTAACAGTCATCCTTTTATTTTAATACAAAATGTGCTTTTTTTTCTTCTCACAAGTGTATTTTAGTAAAGTTATCAGAAGAAGGCAGAAGAACTATCTCTGAAGCAAGTCAGTTCATCTGCTCTTTGCAGTTTTGTGAGGCATTTTGCTCACTTGTTGATGAAATTTTGCCTAAATAAGCTCTTGGGATTTGAATGAGGGCATGTAGATACTGCACAAGAGATGTGGGAATAAGGATAGTACTTAATTTGCTTGTGTGTCATGGCATTACCTTGCCATTAAGTTATTGGCTAAGATCCAAGAGTTGTAATTTATGTCTTGTAATTAGTATTAGAAATCCATGGCTCTTCCTCTTGCTGCCTTAGGTTTTGCTGGTTTAAAACTATTTTTAAAAAAATTACTTATTGGCTTAAATTAATTTAGTTTACTATGTATAACAGTTTAAAATAGTTCTTTTTTTTTTCTATATACAAGACAATGTTCCTCTGCAGTGAATGATCTCTCAGATATTTGATATCATGGACACACAAATTTACTGAGGCAGATCAATAAATAAGGTGCAGATTGTAACTTACATGTTTCTATTCTTGGTCTTCATTATTGCAAAAATAGGGAGTCTGCTATTAAGTAGAATGTGCAATGAAACAGTAAAGGAAATGTGGCTTATGCCTTTGAGGAGTATTAGAATTTATGTTGAGTGAGACCAGTGATAGAAAAAATATGTGAAAAGAGAAACTCCCTCCTCTGATCTACTTGTTCCTTTTCAGAATAAGTATGTATTTTGGTCTGGGCAATTGTCATGTCCTTTTCAAGTGAACTGCCAAAATCAGTATAGTAAGAATTATTAAACTAATGCATCCTTAAAGGGGAATGTTGGCATTCCAGTCTTAGTATTCTGACTGGCAATTCATGACTTAGGGAAAATAGGGCTGTGAACTTTCTAAAAGCCATTCTTCTTCAGCACCTATCTTTTGTTCAGACCAGAGGAAAACAGTTCTGTGCCTTTTGGCTGTTGTTTACTTCGGTGGCAAAATTGTTGCTTTTACGGCTTTGATGTGAATGAAATTCAAATTAGGTGGATTTTAAAAAGCTATTTTCAAAACTAATTAGTTGTGCTAGATGAATTTTTCCCAAGGCCTCTTTTAATGTTGTTTAGTTCCAACAGAGACATTAAATTGAATTTTAGTAATAATGAGTAATAGAGAAGAAGCTTCTTTATTTTGAAATGGATGTTGCTATGGAAACTGCATAGAAATGTCTAGTCCAATTGAATCTTCAATTAAAATAAATCCCCAAGTAATTTCATTTGTTTAAAAGCTGTTTGAAAAAATAAAATGTTCAACACTAGTAAGTGCTAGGTATTTGATGCTCTTTCCATTAAGAAGTATTAGAATGTAAGGGTTAAGTACACCTGTAGTAGCTGGCAAAAATCTCTTTCTTAAAACAGGGAATTATTTTTATGCTGCATTGGGCTGCATAGAACAGTGTGGGATTATATTGAGTAAAGTTTATAGTTCTGGTTCTTTTAAAATACTTGTAGTGGAAGTTACTGAATAATATAAAATACTTAAATTTTAATTTACACATGTTATTTTCTATGAGACAGAAAAGAAACGCTGATTGCCATTTAATATTTTTACAAGTAAAACAACTTCTCTGCTTTGAAGCTTTTTGTTACACATGTAATAAGTTTGTAATCATCTTACCTGCTTCATTAAAATACCTTTTT
The DNA here is from genome assembly GCF_901933205.1 of Camarhynchus parvulus. Classification (NCBI taxonomy): domain Eukaryota; kingdom Metazoa; phylum Chordata; class Aves; order Passeriformes; family Thraupidae; genus Camarhynchus; species Camarhynchus parvulus. Next base: position 23,075,557 of record NC_044574.1, read on the forward strand.
ACATGAAGTTTGAAATTCAGGTGAAATCAGCCTTTGTTTAAACTGGAGCATGAATCAGTGAGTTATCCCATTAGGTCTGCCTTTGTTAATAGGGTTCTTCTGTCTGAGTACATTAGTCATTGGAAAGCATCAGTGATTAAAAAAAAAAAAACTAAGAAGGATTTGAATGTTGCATTTCTTTATATTACAGATATATATTATGCTAAAAGGACTGAAGTATTGCATTACTTTATTGCTCACTGTGTTGACAGTTGATAAATTGTTTTGACAGAAGGGAACAGTTTATCCAAACTGGTCAATTATTGGCATTACAAACTTAAGCTTGAAAAATCCTCAATATACATGAAGTGAAACAAGAACTGAAGCAATTTGTAGTGGATTTAATGCTGTATAAAGAGCAACTCTGATTTTTACACATCACAGTTCTAAAATAGAGTTGATAGAATCATGAAATGTATCTGAGTAAAGATATCTTTTGAGCAAAGGTTACCCTGTTTTGCTGTGGGTTATATATAGTATTTGGGACATACAGTTAAAAATTTAGGAATTTTATTGGACTGGCCAGTATTGTGTCTGCTTGCTTTAATGGATTTGTAATGGCATTTTGTGCAAAAAAAATTCTGCACATTTTTATTGCTGTCTTCAAAGTCAGAACACCCCTTTTTTATATCTTGTTTGTTTGAAACAGTTGATAGTGTACCTTGAATGAAAACCAATAGATCCTTTTCCACAAAAAGTAAGCAAAAGGGAAGTTAGTACTTTGAGATGAGGAAAATCTGTGTTATTTCCAGAACATGAAATATCTGTGGTGACTAGTGAGTTATTCTTAGGTAAGTGTCAGTAGCTTCTTCAGTAGCCAGATTTTAACTTTCTGATTTACAACTAAAAAAAAAAGAGTAGACATTCAAAACTTTGTGTGATGATGCCTGAGTTAGTCCCTGTCTAATCATTGTTGATCAGCTATGCATGCTTAAAGCAGAGTGAAAAGTCATTTTGATTTTGATCAGAAGTCTTCAGAAGGTATGTAAGCAGTGATAGTATTACAAGATTCAGATAAAGTTAGTTTTGGAATTTGTGTGATTTCTGAGCAAGCCAGTGGATGTATAAAAAGAAAAACTTAAAAGAACAGAGTAATAGATTGGGTCCAAGCAGAGAAACCTAGGTAGTTTTGCAGAATAAAAGGTGTGGCACACTTAGACTTGCTTTCTCCTGTAAGGCAGTAGTTGGGAAACACAAAATCATTGAGTTATGATTTGGAAGAAAGAATTAAAGAGGGATAATTTGTCCTTTTTTTCCTGCAACAGTCAGGATAGGTTTTTCTATTGGGGAGCATGAAGAGAAGAGAAATTTAAATGCTTTCCGTCCATAAAGGACCATAAAGTTTGTGATAGTGCCAGAACAAGGATTTTACATTCTTGCACCTGAAATTGCAGTCCAGAATGTCCTGCTCAGTAATCAACTGAGGAACATACTCATACTTGGAAAATACTCATTCGCTTCCTTTTCACCTGTGAAAACCCAAGATACCTTTGTCTTTCAAGTTCCCTCAGTCCTGCCTAGCACAATAGATCAGTACTGCCTTATAAAGACTGAATAGGTTTCTGCATGCTGCTCAGCCTGTTTTGGAGTCCAGAAACAGTGCAACGAGGAGTCAAGCTAAAATATCTGTACTGCCCCTGCACACAGAGCAAGTATTCGGTTGGTTGATTGTTTAGCACATCAGTCAAATCTGAGTAAAAGTAGAGAAGGTGGTATCTGACAGCTGTTTGACTATTAATAGTTTACCAGGAAGTCAATTAGCACAGTTCTTAGTGAATTCATACTTAGTTAACCAGTGGACTGAAGCAGTCAGCAGACACCATTTCCTGATTGCTCTCCTTCAGATCCTGTGAGTCAAACACCTCTTGCTTTTTGGTTGCCCACATTCAGAGTTTAAGCAGAGCCCCATGGTTAGAGCTGCCTGTTGGGCAGCCTCAGTCCCTCTCAAGCTGCAGGTGTCTGATGCTCTCCAAGGTTTTCATCCTTCTGACACAGTGTGCAGGGAGACTAACCGCTTCACTGCATCCCACTGTAGGGATTAAGTGTCATTTAGAAATACACATCATGGTATCTTATTTTTTATGTGCTCCTAATATTTTTTGTTCTGTACCAAGTCTGAGGCAGATCTGTCATTAAAAGTATCAGCATTAATCACTCTGTAGTTGCTGAAGAATGAATTTGAAGTGATGTGAATGAGCAGTACCCAGCATTGAGCATGAGGACTGCATGTCCCTGTCTTGGTTAATACATAAGCCTCAGGCTACTTATTTGATAAAGTTTCCAAGCCATTTTAGGAGCTAATTTTGGGATTGGGAAATTCCCTTTACTTTCAGGACCAGAAAGAAAGGGATTGAAACTGAAGATCATTTGTTCTCTGAAATATCCTGTTCTTCCACAGAGAGTTCCCATAAGAAGAAGGAAAGAAAAGGCTAATGAGGAGGTTAAGAATGCTAGGAGATACACTGGCTCCTTCTTTTTGTCTTCAGAATCTCTGTCTGTAAAGGAAGAGGAATTTTCAGATTCTGGTTATAAAAAAAAACAGACATAGGACAAAGGGTGCTTGTATTCCCAGTGGAATGCTTTGATACTCTGCTCAAAAGGAGTCTCTGCTTTAAAAATAGAATGGGAGCAAGAGGAAACTGAACTTGTTCCCATCAGAAAGCAATGGTCTGCAAGCAACAAGGAAAATCAGGCTTTTTACACATAGCAGCTGTTGAAGTGATGAAATCCAGTTGGAAAAAAGCTTTCCAAAGAGGATCCCTGATTGACTTACGCAAGATCAGCTTGTTGCCTCCAAACACAAAAGAACTTTTCGTGCAAGTGCTTTCCCCTTCCTCTTCCTGTGATCTGGATAGACAATTTGGAAAGTTTAAGGTAGTAAGTGTTGGTGTTTCTCTCTGTCAGAGCTCACTGCCTGTTCATTCAGCAAAACTAAAAGCACAGCTCCAGCTTGCCTACTCTCTAGGAAAAAGAACCAACAAAAAAACAGCCAGTGGAAACAAATGAACTCAGTGGAATGTGAATTCTGGTGAACTGTGTGTTTAAACTGTGGAAATAATTTTCATCACTTCTCAAATTCAGTTTTACTGCCAGGCATTTAATATCAGAGTGAAATAAATAGCAATGCATGTGTAGTGCTTCTGAATATTGGTACAGTTCTTTTCACTGATTTTAATTCATATATTTGTTCAATTTTACTTTTATTTCGTTATACAAATAGTTAAATGAATTAAAGAGGAAAAGACAAATCTATCTCCCTTTGAATCTACTATAGCTCTCACTTGGAAGCACTTTTTTGTGTAGACAATTAGACCTTTGTTGTAGGAAAGCTTTTCAGATATTAAATATTTTGAAAGTTTTCTCTCCAAAATCTATCCACAAGTAGAATTATGCACACTTATAACATTTTGAGTTATTTTCCTGATTTCCAGAATTACCCATGGCGTGGAGTAACTTTGATCTTTCCCCTTATAAATCTTGTAGCCATCTTATGTACATCTGGCTTTCATGTAAGATGGACTATTTACACCTAATTAGTTTTTTCTCTTAGCTCAGCTTTTTTTTTATTAGTCAGTATCTTTAGAGTACTGAGGTATAGCTTTGAAAGCATTAGGCCAAGCAATAAAAAAGAAGTATTAACTTTTTTGCTTTGTAGTCATGATGCCCATTGCATATATAATGCCAAACTGTACTATTGTTTTTGTTGCCATTTTAAATACTAAATTCAGACCTGTTTTGCAGTGCATCTCTTGCTTCTTCTTGTGACATTCTCCCCTTTTTTGACCTAAAAATCCTTTTTCCTTTCAAATATATGCTTCTAATCTACAATTTTTTTATTAGCATGCAATTCTTTCTTTTTAAATCATTAAAAAAGGCACTAAGGCCAATTTTCATATTAGGCCTACTTAGACTTCCGTGTTTGTGGATTTAACACATTTTGTTCTCCAGGTGTTTTAGGGGTGCATGTGATGGCAGACCAAAACCAGCACCCCATTAGCTGGCTATCTAGCAATCCACAGTGCATTAAATAAATTGATTGTAACTTTGTTATCATCATGAAGCTACTCTCAGTTTTGAGTGTGAATTTAGCTGCAGTTTGAGCTACCAAAATACAAGAATATGTTGTGATTTTGCTTGCTTGCTTTGCTTTGCTGCCTTGTAAAGAAAAGTATATGGCAAGAGAGGATAGAAATAATATCACCCTTTTCTGTTACACCCAGGTATTTCACTGTAATGGTGCTGATTGTGTGTTAATACTTCTGCTATTCCAGCCTAAACTGATCAGAATCCTCACAGAATATGCTGCAAATCCTCATATTATGAAGTAATCAGATATCAGCATAGGATGTGTTACGTATTATGAATTTCTTATTTTGAAGTAAGGATTTGTTGCTGAAAATGACAGGATGAAAGTTAGAAGACTGAATCCTATCAGAATAAGTATTGTTAGTGTAGCAAGGCATGTATAATATTGTGGATTCTTTGTATGTTTTGCTCCCCAATCAAATCAGATCAATTGTATAAAACCTATGAAATAGCAAAATAAACTTAAAATAATCCATTTTAAATCAACAATAAAATTGTTAGTGTTGTTTATTTTCTCTGAAAATTTACTACCACATTTTCATCTAGCAGTAATGAAATCTAATGAATCTAGCAATGCCCAGTTGTTGTAGCATGTTGTGCTCTTTGCTTGACAACAGGAACAAACTGCATCTTTTTAACTGTACTTCAGAAAGTATTTCTTCAGTTTGCAGTGCCAGGATAGTAACCCACAACCTATGGCTCATTTCTGTCTGTCTGTACACTTCCCTCAGTTGTTTCAGCACATCTGTCTGTGGGACTAAATGATTGAGTTGGGGAAATGATCAGGGATGAAAATAGTTCAGTACTTAAACTTTTTTTTTGGTCTTTCTCCCAAGTCAGTACTCCAGTGGGACAACTGAGAAGATGGCATGAAGGGAGGGAAAAGAGGGGAGGATACAGCAGGTGTTCCATAAAATGTCTTCAAAGTATGATGTTGCCTCTATTAAAATACTTTTCTTTTCAGGAAAACTTCATGGAAGTAATTAGAAATCAGGAATTTCTGTTATTGCCTGCCACTGAAATTGCTAAGCTTTTAGCAAGTGATGACATGAACATTCCTAATGAAGAAACTATACTGAATGCACTACTTACGTGGGTTCGACACGATTTGGAACAGAGAAGGAAAGATCTCAGTAAACTCCTGGCTTACATTAGACTGCCTCTGCTTGCTCCACAAGTAAATTGTTCAGTTTCTCTCTAGTTTATACCATGGTTACAATGGGTATAATGTCTGCAGTATAATTATATTGATAGTGACAAATCATAAAATTTATAGTGATCTGGATTCTTAGAGCTACATGTAAGAACTTAGCATCTTGTATAGGCATGATAGTTTGTGTCTCTGTAAACTGCAGCATATTCTGATTCTAGGACACAGAAAGGGGGGGGAGCTTCCAGAAAATGTTGCTTTTCTTGCCTATAAAAATGCTTATCAAAGATATCTTAGTCACTAGAGGCCGGGTCCTTTTTAAATTTCTTCTATATGGAACTTCCACGGTTTATTTGGCTCATTACATTTCCTTCATGTAGCAATAACTAGGAAATGCAATTTGAATTAATTGTTTGGAGTGATTTTTCTTCTGTTAACCCTTGATAGGCCATCACTGCCTACTTCTTGTTCTTCCCAGTCAATACTTTTTCTCCTTCTTGGAGAACATTAACAGAAAATGTAGAGGAAGCTTTGGGCTCAGTTTGTTTAAATAGTTGGGAATTACAGTTTTCCTACTCCCCTAGGAACAGCTACTCTTGTTAGTCTCAGACTGATTCCCTCAAAGGCAGGGAGGCCCTGTAGAAAGACCTCCACAAGACTGAGCAGTCACCAACTGTACAAAGTTTAACAAGGGAAAGTGGCAGACTGCAAATTGCATGGGGCAACCCTGGATGTAGACAGACTGGGGAATGAGATGCTGGAAAGCAGTGCCATGCAAAGGGATCTGGGGGTCCTGGTCAGCAGAAAGTTGAACATGAGTCAGCAGTGCCCTGGCAGCCAGGAGGGACAACCCTGTCCTGGGGGGCATCAAGCACAGCATGGCCAGCCGGGCAGGGGGGGGATTTTCCTGCTCTGCTCTGCGCTGGGGCAGCTTCATCTTGAATATTGTGTGCAGTTTTGGGCATCACAATATAAAAAGGATCTAAAACTATTAGAAAGTGTCCAAAGGAGGGCAACAAAGATGGTGAAGGGCCTTGAGGGGAAGCCCTCAAGTATAAAGAGTGGCTGAAGTCACTTGTTCTGTTCAGCCTGGAGAAGAGGACACCTCGGTGCAGTTACAATTCCCTTGCGAGGGGGAGAGGAGGAGGAGGGGCAGACACTGATCTCTTCTCTGTGGTGCTCAGGGACAGGACCTGAGGGAATGGTGTGAAGTTATATCAGTGCAAATTTAGGTTGCATATCAGGAAAAGGTTCTTCACTCAGAGGGTGGCTGGGCACCGGAACAGGCTCCCCAGGGCAATGATCACAGCAACAAGCCTGACAGAGTTCAGGAAGTATTTGGACAATGCTCTCAAGCACATGGTGGTCCTTGGGGATGTCCTGTAGGGTGCTGGGAGTTGGAGGTGATGATCTTTGTGGCTCCCTTCCAACTCTTATTTCATGATTCTGTGATTCACTTCCTGATAGCAAGTTTGTAAACTAGGTTTGATTTTTTTTTTTTTTTTTTTGCTTTTTCCTTTCTTATTTTTCCTTGCTGGACCTTCTTTAGTAATATTTAGTATTTAGTATATAGTCAAAGGATTTTGCTTTATGATTTTCAGTTTGCTTAGTGAGAATTCTCTCTTAAATGAAGAAAATAGGATTTTTATGAAATCCAAATAATAAGTAAAATTCATTAAGACAAGAAAAATGGAGTTCAGTTAATTCATAGTGATAAATCACATGCATTACATTCTGTGTATTTCTTCTAATCTGATGTCCTCTTGCTGGATAGTAAGATTCTCTACCAAGCATTTTAGTATTTATTTCCATACTGATTATTATATATTCAAAAGCAAGGTTTTCTCAGTTGTGGCCTTGACTTTGTCATTCAATTTTTCTAGAAACATAATTCAGAGTAAGGCAATTGACAAGGAGAAAATCATTCTTTTGTTGAACATTTAATTAATTGATAACTAAGTAACCCCTCCTGTATTCCTTTTACTTAATTGGCTGTAATTGAAACATTTTTAGAAACTGAAAGTACAGAATTTATCCCGGAAATATGTACTGAAATCAAATTATGTCCACTCAGTAACTGATTAGGAAAATAGCAAGATGAAATACAGAAGCAAAATTATATTTTACTTATTATTTTATCTTTAATTTTAATCTCATGTCCAAATATATACTTATATTTCTAAAACAATATTTTTCTGTTATCTTTTTATTTATTACTTTCTTTAGCACATTAAAGTGTTAGAGCTATGATTTTAATATGGAAACATTTAGTAGATGAGTAAACTTATTTGAAGTGCCCAAAACAGTCTTAATGTTTTCAGAATCAAGTTTTTCTTCATGATTATGTGACATTAGGCTATCTGACAGCAAATATAACTTAATTAAAAGCTTTTTAGTTTTATGGTTGATGAGTTAAAGGTATTGGAAAGAAATTAAATTAGAAAATTGAACATCTTGCTGAAACCGAAACCATTATAAGCAGAGATGCAGATACACTTTAAAAAAATCTTCAGGAAATACTGTGAAACTGTAACACTGGAAGCAAAAAAAATTGTAAGCAAATGTTAGTTTTATTGGTTAGTTTTATGCATCCTTTGTAGACATCTCTGGTTAGTGCTAGCAGTGTCCTAAATATTTGTACATTTATTTTTCCTAAAGATGAATATTTGTCTGCCTCTTAAGCTGTAAGGTGGCAAATATTACATCTCTGATAAGTAATGAAAAAGATGAAAAAAATTAGAAATTTCTGAATTACAAGGCAGCTCAGATTCCTTTTAGGCAGAAATTCCTAGTACTGGAGTGTCTGCACTACCTTTCTCCTTATCAGATTTGCAGTTACTATGATTCCATGCTAACATGTGATTTGTAAATTCTGTTAGAAATGCTTTCAGTACAAAGACCCATGTAAATAATAAAACTTGAAAAAAATGTACTCTTAGTAAGCCCATTTTAATTTCTTTGAGTAAAGAATAATCATGGTAGTTCTAGTTTCAAGAACCTGCAGACTAGATTGCATTTCTTTTTAAATTAAATCAAATTGCTTTCAGAGACTGTGACTCTGCACTGTGAGAAATTCTTTATAGGTTGAGTGGGTTAGAAACTGTAGAAAATGTAGGTTGCATCTTGTTGTTGCAGAACTCACATTCACACATAGTGTTGCTTTAAATACTATGTGCTCCTTGTCCATCAGAAAAATATATTGAAAGTCTGAATTGGTCATGTTGTATTCAAGCCTTACTTTTCATGCATGCAGCTTTGAGAGTGTCTGATTTAGGACAATAAGAATTAATTTATTTCTTTTTTATATATATTTTAAACCATGTGTAATTCTATAGCATTGCACACTGCCTTTTTAGTTTATTATTTTATGATCACAAAGTGTCCCTGTGAAGTGATGCAAGCAGTCCTTTGGGTCAAAAGAAGAAATAATTTAAGGTATGAAAGTAAAGAATGAGATTAAGTTCCCTCTACTAATTTACATGAAAACACTTCATTTGCTATTTTAAATAGTGAGAACTTCAGCCACTTGGATAAATGCTGCAGAAATCTCAGTTTTCTGAAAATCACTGATGAAGGGCTTTGAGAAGGTTTTTTATTCTCTCTGTGATGATTATGTTTTCTGTCATGTTTTGTGTTATTTTGCCTGATACTGAGGTGTTCAGGTTTAGCCATCTGTACTTACTTGTATCCCTTCTGGAAACATGGTTATCGTGTTTGCCACTTTGCAGCCCTAAGGCAACCGTATTATGGATAACCATATTGTGCACATCTGTTTCACAGCAAGTCCCTTTAGTACTTCTGATGACTGATGTCACAGCAGTTTTGTACCTGTTAGTGGTTGGCTGTCAACAGCTCAATAAAGACATCTCATTCTGGTTTGTGAATGTCTAGTATTCACAAAGTGTTTGGATTTTGGCTTTTCAAAGGCATCTGCCTTTTTTCCCCTCTTTTTCTGACAAATGTCCAAATCCCAGTGGGGCACTTCATTTATTTTTTCTGTTATTCATGGCATGTTGTGCAGCTCAGAAAAATGCCAGTTTACAGACTTCTAATAAGTAGAATGTGACTCTCAATGTAATTTTTTCCTGCAGTTCGGTAAATGTGGACAAATCACTAAAATATTTGACAAACCACTCCAGAATCTTTGAACTTAAAAACTTCTTTTAGTAGTCTTTAGTTGAATTTGATTTAATTCATATTTAAGATTTAAAAGTTGCCAAATTTGCTTGCAAGCTTGATATAAAAATTTTAACGAAGGCTTTTATTAAATGGTAGACTGTGATCTTGGTCACTGTTAGGGTGAGGAACAGAATATATATTAAAATATTCAGCATGTGCTGAAAGGGCTTTTACAGACCTCTGCATTGGGTGAATTTTTATGAAAATAAAATTCAATAAAATAATAAAATATTTTATATTTAAATAAAAGCATGAGGTTGAACTGACCCAAAGCCTGTTTCCATTTTCTTGAACATTCCTGCACAGCACTGGAACTCAAGATTATGTTTCCTTCCTTTGGACCATTAAGCTGAAATCATCCATTAAGATCAGATGGCCTTCCACTTTAAATATTTATTTATTTGATGGTTTCGCTCAAAATGTGAATGTTCTGTTTATTAGAAGTTTATTTTCACCCTACCCTATTTTTTATATGACTATTTTGAAAATACAGAGATTTTTAAACCAGGCAGTGAAAGTGTTTGTATAAAACATTATCTTGGTAATCGTGGTTTTATTTTTCATGTTTTTATTGTTTATAGCAATACAGCTTGTTTGATTTTCTTTTTCACAGTTTTTGGCAGACATGGAGAACAACGCACTCTTTAGGGATGACATTGAATGTCAAAAGCTCATTATGGAAGCAATGAAGTACCATCTGTTGCCAGAGAGACGACCTATGTTGCAAAGCCCTCGCACCAAACCTAGAAAATCTACAGTGGGCGTTTTGTTTGCAGTTGGAGGGATGGATGCAACAAAAGGTATTGGCTTATGTAATGTTTAGCTGATGAGCTGTTTTGGTTCTTTTTAAAAGAAATGCTCAATAGATTTTTTTACAACCTGTTAAATCTAAAATTCAAGGACTTGGCAGTACAGAACAGGAAACATCTAAAGTGTATACTATTTATTAGGTTAAAAAGGTCTGTATATCTTTGAGACTGCTGTAAATATTCTGGAATCTAGAGTTCTGATTTGAAATTATCATAGGAATAGCTGATTACTAAGTAGTGAAGTGTTTAATTGAATATAAACTAATCTTTATTTACTTGAGGGGGCAGTAACTTGGAAAAGGAAGAAAAGGTTTGAAAGGCCAAAAAGGTGACCTAAACATGCTTTAAAAAAAGCCAAAACAACAAAAATATTTTGACTAATTGTTAAATAGTTCTGTCAGAACTACTTGGATTTTTTTTTCATAGAAAATTCCATGCTTTTTAATGGTAATTAGAAAGGATCTGGTAAGTTAGAAAAGAGCAGAGAAAGTGTTTTCTTTAATTTGTTGTTTTAAAGCTGTTTCTTGGTAGTTCATGTCACATAGCATCAGCTTTTTTCTCTAATATTACAAAACAGTTGATTTCAATATGTGATTGCATTCCACATGGTTGGTTTATATTCCTAATATTTCTATTTCTAAAGGCTTGATTCTGCAAAGCAGTTACAAAACCTGGTTTTTGTCTTGAAAAGCACCAAGAAAGTTGTCCTTTGTAATGGTGCAGTTAATTGCTTAGGAAGTCAAAAAAGACTATTTGTCTACACAGACTTAAGAATATGCTGCAGGATATCATGGTGTCTTGTGGGAATCAGCATATTACTAAAATAAAAAGTACCCTAGTGCTTCAGAACTTGTTCTTTTTCCATGTGTAACTTGCATATATTGTCATCAGGAGCTACAAGCATTGAAAAATACGAACTTCGTACCAACACATGGACTCCAGTTGCAAACATGAATGGACGAAGATTACAGTTTGGAGTTGCAGTCTTAGATGATAAATTGTTTGTTGTTGGTGGCAGAGATGGACTGAAAACATTGAATACTGTGGAGTGCTACAACCCTAGATCAAAAACTTGGAGTGTAATGCCACCAATGTCCACTCATCGTCACGGTCTTGGTATGTACAGTTCTGTAAAGGCTGACTGCATATTTTTTAAAGGTTACCTGGTTTAGGATTGGTCAAAAAAGCATTCAGAAATAAAGTTGGGGGGCGGGGGGAGGGTGGAAATTTTGTTTAGATGCCAACTGCTTATTCAATGTCCTTTCTCCTTCAGATTATATTGAAGATGATTGTATTTGGTAGCATCAGCTACCAAAAGGATTTTTTTTCTTTTCAGTTTTGTGGTGCACACTGGACTGCCACTAAGAAATTCTGATATTTATTCCTCTTAATTGTCTGATCTTTATTCCCCTTAGTTGTTTTCATATCTGTATTTTAGGAGTAGCTGTGTTGGAAGGTCCCATGTATGCTGTAGGAGGACATGATGGCTGGAGCTACCTGAATACCGTAGAAAGATGGGATCCACAGGCTCGTCAGTGGAACTTCGTAGCTAGCATGTCAACTCCCAGGAGCACTGTTGGTGTAGCAATATTAAATGGAAAGTATGTGAAGGAGTTTCTGTTTTCAAATTTAAAATCTCATTATTTTAATGTAATTAAAAGACCATCTTAAATAAATATTAATAGTTTCTCTTGATAGATACCAGTTATAAGCATTAAGAGCCGTGTTTCTTCATTCACAGAAGAGATACTGTGCTGGGTCAAGCAAGCCTCTCCACAGCATAACAGCTGTATGTCGAGTGTACTAGGGCCCTCATCATCCTAGTGACTGTCACCTGCACTTGCTTCAGTATGGCAAGATCTTTCTTATACCAAGAACCTGCTGCATTACAGTATGAAATTTGGCAGAAAATAATCCCCCTTGCATTCCAGCTGGTCCCCAGAGATCAGAGGGGCTGGGTGCAGCTGGGCCTAATTTCTGTTTATAAGCAGTTCAGTGCTCTAAGTCTGGTTGCATTCAATACTTTAACAATCACAGATCCACAAACAGTGTGGTTTTTTGAAGCTACAGAAATGCAGATTTGGGCTGCTGATTATGAATTCACTTACTGCATCAGCACTAAATATACTAAGGCTAATCAATGATTAACAAAGCTAAGTTAGCAATTCAAGCTAAATTAACAAATTCAGTCTCTTGCTTCACCCTTAATTAAGCTGAGTTTCACCTTGGTATGCACATATGCAGTCAGAGGTGCAGTTCTTACTAAAGAAGTGCTCCTGCTTTGGGAATGGAGAGAGGTGCAAGCCATGTTTTGCCAGGGTGACACAGCAGACAAAAGCTACTGATTTACTGAGTAGTATTGTGGTTGTGGCAGAATATTTATACTCTATTGTCCACAAATTTTCACTTCCTGTTTATGTGCTATCTGTTCATCTCCCTGGAGCTACTTGAATGCTGTCAGGTAAAAAAAAGTTTTTTAATTTTGGAAGCCTAGTTACTGGTAAATTAGTACTTCTGAAAGACACCTACAAAGGGTTCTCTAAGATCTGGAATAAGTCCAAGAATGAGTGGAAATGCTCACTGCCTACAGGAAGGAGGGATGGACTTGATCAACCAGCAAGCAGAGTGCCTTGGCTGCCTTGGAACTGCAGTCTCAGATACCTAAGCTGGGTCTTAAGCTTGCTATATATTCAGCAGTGGGTCCCAGATATGATGAAAAGCACCAGAATTAGAGCCTCACTTTTCCCTATTATTATAGAACATTGCCTAGACTCTTAATGGGGGCAACAACAAAAGATCACTATAACTGACCTTTTTAAAACACATGCAGCATTTCAGATGCAGGAGCAGTAACTTCTGCACTTTCCTATAATGTCTATTTGTAACTTGGTAAGTTTCAGTGATTGAAACTGAAAAACCTTCATATAGAGAGGTTAATATGGCTTTCTCCCTGTCCAGAATGTGAAATCACTGCATAAATGATCAAAACTCTCTCCATGCTTTGAGGGAAGGTAAAGTTGGGAGCTTCATAAATGTTATGTTGCATAAAGGATTGATTTTAGTAATGAACTTCATGGAACTACAGCAGAGTTTTACAGAAACCTTCAATATATTCCTTACCTTAAACACTGTACTGTTTAGGTAAGGAATATGTTGTTTAAGGTAAGGAATATATTGTTTTACAATAAGAAATATATTGTTGTACTGTTTAAGGTAAGGAATATATTGTTTTACAATATATTGTAGTACAGGTACTGCTACTGTTTTAGTAGTACCTGTACTACTAAACAAAGAAACTTCTATGGATTTTTTTAAAGCTTATTTAAATTGTTACTGAGAAGGAGTAGATCAACCGTATTTACAAGATGTTTGTATTTAAGTTCCTTGGTCAGTATATTTAAAAAAACCAAACACTAGTATTACCCAAACTGAGGACATCTTGAAGTGTGCTTCACGGTAACCGTTGTAAATTCACACTATCGTTATCTACAGTATCTAATGTTTGTTTGATTATCTAGCCATTCTTAGGCTCTGAAATAATTTGAGGTGATTTCTCACTGGATTTTACTTCTGATGCATTGCTTCCTTTTTAGAATGGCTTCCATGTTCCTACTTTTCCAAATAAAGTGCTGGGCATGTCTGCTGCTATGCCTAGAGTGCTCATAAATTCTGTTCATAAACTCTTTATGAAGTTTGATTATTTGATTAGTTTTAAAGGTTCATCTGTGATTGTGTCCTCCTAAACCAATTTTTTTTTTTCATTCATTTCAGTCAGCCCTTGCAAATAATTGAAATCCTGCATACCAAATGCTAGAAACCTTTTTCTTGGGACTAAGCAGACTGGGCCACCTAGTGGGTATGAGGGATTTAAGGTAGTGCTGTCAGTCATGAACTAAAACCCTGGTCCAGAAAAGCACTTGAATGCCTAAGATGAGGCAGGGTAGAGATGGTGCATGCACAGATGCACTACTGAATTTGTCCTTCTGACCCTGCAAGTCACATATGTAATTTTGAAATTGTTAGCTATAGGCATAGGTTGGAATATAAATGCTGTGTAAGATATTCCATTTTCTGTAAATTATTGTTGTTATGTATTGATCGTTACAATAGGAAAAGGTTGGAGCAAAATCTTGCCTGAGTTTTCACTGCAGAGCAGTCTACTGAAAGTTGAAAGTCCCCTTCTAAACTTCCCTTTTCAACAAACTTGAAATCCTTCATGTTTCACTAGAAACTGTCTTATTCAGACAACATTTATTTTCTTCTTTTTTTTTGTTTTACTTTGTAGGCTTTATGCAGTTGGTGGTCGAGATGGAAGTTCTTGTCTTAAGTCAGTAGAATGTTTTGATCCTCATACAAACAAATGGACTCTCTGTGCTCAGATGTCAAAAAGAAGAGGTGGTGTAGGTGTAACCACCTGGAACGGGTTCTTGTATGCCATAGGTGGCCATGATGCTCCAGCATCCAACTTAACATCCAGGCTGTCAGACTGCGTGGAAAGGTAATGTCCTGATGGAGGCATATCCTGCCATGGGCTTCTCATTGTGCTAGTCTGTCAGGTGATTTATGGGAAGAGCTGTAAGTAGAAACCCAATAGAATAGGTGTGTTATTTTTAGCATGAACAGAGGAAACTTAAATATAAAAATTTGCTGTGTAGGCATACTATGATTCAAAATGTTACCAGGACAGAATATTTAAATTCTTCTTAATGCAATTCATCTAGATTATTTTAACAATCTCATATAATGAATTATGTTTGATAACTGAAACAACATGGAGTTGATTGCTTTTAAAAATGGATCTTTCACACAAGTCTGAATCTATTAATATAATAACTTTCAAAGGAGTTAACGGTAAGGTTTGGTGGATCTTTATGTATCAAATTCTTTCTTGTACCCTCTAATGACACTGGGAAATTGGCATGTAATTCAGTCATTCCTAGGTTGGTATATCTTTCTGTAATGTGATTAATGAATGGCTGTATCACAAGTTGCAGAAGCACATGTGATCCATAAAATAATTTATAAGGTAGTAAATACTTCATAATTCACTGTATTACATCTTCACTGGCATTTTAGGTATTTCTGAACTATGCGTTAATTCTCTCCCTGCTCCCCCACCACCAGCTGTAAAACTTTTCTTCTTTTCTATTACCTCCCAACACTTAGAGTAAGTCCTCATTGCCCATATTCTTCTTTTACTAAATTTATTCATGCTAGGATATATATTCTACTGTTAACCCCTAAAAAACCCAAAACAAAAAAACACCCACAAACCAAACCAAAACAACAACAACAACAAAAAAAAACCCACACCACAAAAATTCACCACAAGAGAGAAGTAGTTTTCAAACTTTCAGAGTCCAGATAGACCTGAAAATACACTGTGGCCCATAGCCCTTAACATGTGGAAGTTGCACTGAAAAGACCCCAGAAAGGTTTGCAGATAGGAAGCTACTTCTCAACAAATACCAAATTTTTAGGGCTATACAGATAATCAGAAACCAAAGAGAAGTAAGTCTGTGTATTTTTCTACATCAGTATTTTCTGAAACAAAGTTACAGAACTCATTACTTTAATAAATAGGAATCGTCTTGTAATGCATTTTGTCCTTGTTCTTTAAGTGAGTTGAAATTGAAGACCATCAAATTCATGGAACTAGTTCCTTTAAAAAATTAAGGAATTAAGAAATATTAATTTAAAAAATCAGGCTTTTATGACCACACTAAACTTCTAAATTATATTTTGCAAAAGAAGTTGCTATTCCCAGATAAATATAATTGCTTATAAATTATAAAATAATTGGAAAAGTAATTTCTACATTTAACTTACTAATCACCCTCTTGTGTTTGCATCTGTGCTTTAAGTAGTGTTTTCATGTTACAGTTATGCTTGCATGCATTTGTGTAATACTTTGACTAGAGGACAGCAAATAGAATTGCTAGAGCTCTTTGTATCTATGCTCTTCGTGCAAATAAATTAAGACTACTGTCTTTCAACTTGTTTTTAGCAAGTATGATCTTAGCCAAATAATTCTTTTCTTCATACAGTTTTTAGAGCCATTCAGAGCTCTGTAATTACATTAGTTCTGCTGTAAGCATCTGCAGTCTTTAAAAAGATTGTCTCTTTTAGTTAGATTAAAATAATATTCCTTGCCATAAGCGTAGCATGGAGTCTCCTCTGTAGTTCTCAATTTGACTTGTAAAGAATGTTGATAATGTTCTAGAACCACACAATTTTTTTCATTAAACCATCTGCTGTTTACTGTGCTGATACTTCTGATTTCAAAGGTATTGTAAATTGTCTTAAGGGTTTTGTATTTCCCTTATAATTTTTCCAAACCACTTTTGGGGGTCATATTTTTGAAATTGGTAATCTTAGTAATGGTAATCTTAGTGCCAAACCAAATTTTACCAGCCTGTGCTTTGACATACTTAAAGCAAGCATTGCTCTATTGTAGTGTAGCAGCAGAACTGTTTGTGGCATGGCATGTTTAGACATACAAAATGTAGTAAGAGCAGCTGTATATGGCTGTATGACTATTTGGAAAGCAGCATGAAGTAGATATCTGGCTAGCAGTGACTTTGGTTACCACATGACTAAAGAAACAGTTTCAAAGGGGGGAAATTGAGGGGAGAAAGTCCTTTGAAATTGACATTCAGATCTGTGCTGTTCCGTTTTCTACTACCTTGACAGCATCAGCTCCAGTACATTTTGTTGTTGTTGAATTTTGGTAACAGTTTTAGTGCATAACACAAATTATCTTTTAGGTATGATCCCAAAACAGACATGTGGACTGCTGTGGCCTCCATGAGCATTAGCAGAGATGCAGTAGGGGTGTGTCTTCTTGGTGACAAGTTGTACGCTGTTGGAGGATATGATGGACAAACATATCTTAATACTGTGGAGTCCTATGATCCCCAGACAAATGAATGGACACAGGTAGAGTTTCTGATCAGACCATACACTACTATTAATATTGTTATTTCAACTGTGCCTCCTTTTGCAAGGAGAATTCAAATATTCCTTCTCTAAGAAGCAGTTTCTTACTAGTCTGTCACGAATCTCTTTTTTTCCTTTGTGTACCATCTTGAAATGACTTCTCTTGAACAGACAGTTGTTAATTTCCAATAAACTGCCCTCCTTTCTTTTGCAAGAGTATAGCTATTTTCTTTGACAATTTCAGCTACTTTTAATAATGTATTGCCACATTCTCCAAACTGTCATAAAGGATTCTGTTTACATGACTTGCTGTTCTGAAGATAAATGATAAATGTAGATTAGTTTTAGCTCTAGTGTGTCTCTCAACATTTATTTCATCAAGGTTTTGCCTATTTTTTTCATAAATAATCCCTTCCTGAGGTGAATGCTATGTACAGTGTATGCAGATTCCAGAAAGCCTTTAGCCATTTTTCTTTTTGCAGCTTTAAAATAAAAATAATTCTACAGTTCATGCTCAGAAACTATTACTGTCAGTTCAGAGCTTGATTGCTTTTATGGCTTCAGGAATGTGTCTCTCTGTGGGAAGGCACACACAAGGACATCCTGAGCTGACTGTCCTTTGTATCTAATGCCATTTGACATGCCCTAAATCATCTACATCCACCAAAGGTTGGCAGATACAGCACAGACTCTGTGGAACACCAAGGCCCTCCTGAAGTCCAGTTGCAGACCGGGATTAATGTCCAAGCTCATCTGTGATAGCATCAGACACCAGTATTTAGGCCACTGAATTCTGAGCCACCTGGATATGTTATTCTGGTAATAGCCCCAAGTTCTCAACTCAAAAAGAGAATTAAACTGCTGTTTATAAAAATCCCTGGAACACAAAAAACCTCAGCTGTCCATTTCCCTCCATTTCATATTGCTGCAAGCTCTTAAAACACAAGTCATGAAGGAGGATCATTAGAGCTTGGGGCATTCACTGGTACTGGTAGTGATAACCCATGGCATTGTTAGTCCTGCTAAAGAAAAAAAAAAGTGTATCAGAGGATTGAAGGTGCTTCTCACCAGAGGAGAGAAACTGTGCTTCTCGTCATTGCATCTACATGAATCTCACGTGTTTAGGTGGTGATCGTCTCTATGTACCTCTGTATCCTAAGCCTTGACCCTCTATGTCTCACGGAATGCCACAATCCCAGTATATAGGATAGTTGCAAACTTTTGGGATTATGAAATATTAGGAAATAGGAATATTAGGAAATATAGATGGATTAGGAAATATTTGTGTACCTTCCTTCTCTTATTATGTCAGCAGTCTGCCACCTCTACATCTTCACACAACACAGAAGAAGGCAGTGGAATTTTCTCGGGTGAAGGTTGTCAGAGCCACAGACAGCTCTGTAAAAGTCTATTGTTCTTGGGGAAAAAAAGAAATAGGGGAAATGGCATAAACAGCTTCAGGATAGTCTCTGTACCACTTGGTGTGCTATTCACATACATGGCAATACTATGAAAGTTAAAAGAGGAAGCAAAGGGGAGTGTTAGAAACTACTGCCTTCCATTCAAGTCCAGCAGAATCTCAGCAAAAAAGGGTCTTGCCAGAAGTAAATTCTGTTTGCAATTAAAAAACAAAGACTACTAAATTTATTCTGATTTCAAGAACTCTCAACAGGATTTTATCAAATAATAAGTAAAAAGGTGAGGTTGCCCCTACAATTTTAGGCATTTTCGGCCTAAAATTATAAATTATAAATGGACTCTTTTACCACCCTTTACTCAGTTGTCTGACTGTCTAGCTCAGTTATCCAGTTTGTACTATAACAAAGGTTTCTTTTTCTTGTAATATGAATAATTGAAATTATCAATAAGAATTGCTTGATGTCCTTAGGGCTTGCTATTGTTTTCAGAGTGCTTCACTCTTTTATATAAAATATCTTTACCTTTGCTTTGTGTTTGTATCCAGACTTTTAAGTCATGTAACAAGAGCGTGGGTGATATTGTCATTCTGCTGCAGCCATATAATTAGGGAGGGAAATTACTTAAAACTGACTGCAATGATCTCACGGATTGTTTATTTGTTTGTTTACAGGTTGCACCACTGTGCTTAGGAAGAGCTGGAGCATGTGTTGTGACTGTAAAACTCTGAATTATTTTCTCTGGGAAGGCGACATTCTCCTGTGTAGACTCAGAGGATTACTTTCTCCTCAAGCAAACTACGAGTGCACCAATCAACGCCAGGTGCAGGATATCTACCACAGCAAAGCTGACATGATGTTCTTATGGACCAATATTAAGCACTTTTAAAAAACTTTTGTTATGCATATGTTACAAGAATTCTACTTGTAAGAAAGTCACCTGCAACCTGCCAGTTGGCAGTAGAGGACTTCTGTTTAGGAAGTGCTAAGAAAATGAGTAAACCCACCATAATAATCAAATGTTATGGTTCTGGGGCCTTGATTTCCCTAAATGCAGAGCAATGATGCTATAAATGGATATACTTTGATATAATTTGGTCTATCTCTGGATGAAACAAGTTATAGGATTGGACCCCACAGATTTAATTTGCCTGTAATAAATGCAAATGGGTATCTGAGTAACTACAAGGCAGGCTAACATAACAATGCAAACTATTGTAAATGGCAGGTGTCATGTCTGCCTTGGAAATGAAGTTGTGTATTTGGTGAATCTTTTGCACTTTTTAGCATCATTCCTAGTTAAGCAAACTTTTTATTTAACCAAAGCCTTATTTTAGATATTGTCTTACGCTAACAGAAACCTGCTATTTAATAATTTCTGACAGATATTTTTGACATCCAGTGTACTTTTTGGATTTTCAGAGTTGTTATGCAAGATGCAGAACATCATACCTTTTTCTCTGCTTTGGTTCCTGTATTTACTTTGCTGTTTGTATGCATTACTGGAAGAATTCTAAAGTGTGATTAACAATTAACCAATTTAAGTTTAATATTTGCACTTTGGAATTTTTGAAGCATTCCATTACATTAGATTAATTACATTTTTAAATGAGGCTTTGCACTACTATGAGAAGTATAATTTTATAAGATGAAGAAATTGTCTGTCTTTCCTGTAAGGTTATTTAAAAATGTAAAGGGCCCAATCCTGCCAGATGCTCAGCTGCCACCATTTAAGCATGTTCAGCATCTTACAGGACAGTGAAGTGTTCCTCGCAGGGCTGTATCAAATTAGTTACATTATTTAACAGTTACCTAATTTTTTACGATACTTCATAATTTGCCTTTCTCGAGCCCTCTGCTGTTACACCGAATTGCTTTGAACGATCTAAATGTTCTCGGGAGAAGCCTTTTTGTATTTGCTTTTATGTGCCTTGTCCCTTATGTTCTCCGAACAGCACCGCCCGTGAAAAACGGATGTGAACTCATTGAATGTTTTGGGTTTGTTGGTTTTTTTTTAAGTTTGAAGTGCCCGATACCCAAAGTCCTTTGTACATTTCTAATTTTAAACGTGTGTTTTAACGCTCTCGGCGAACTATTTATTGTTTTAAAAGAAATCGGTGACACTTTGTGATGAAGCTTTGCAGTTGGAATACAGCTGATCTCAAGAGGCTTTGCTGGCGAGTTGTGTGCCTTTATTCACTGGCTTAGAAACCCGTTCTCCGTGACCGCGGTTTAAAATCCTGATTTTCCTCTGAGAACTGGGTGCCGCGGCCTCACGCAGAGATCCTCCCGCCGGGGCCGGGCCCGGGGCCGCTCTCTGCCCGCACCCCGCTCTGGGGGCCGCGGCCTCACGCAGAGCTCCTCCCGCCGGGGCAGGGCCCGGGGCCGCTCTCTGCCCGCCCCCGGCCCACTCCGTCTCCGCGGTGACCGCGGCGCCGCGGGCGGGCGGGCGGCGCATGCGCGGTGCCGGCGCTGGCAGCCCGCTCTGGTGGCCGCGATGAAGGTGGGTCCGGACGGCCGCGGGCGCCGCGGCCCCGGCGGGGGGCGGGCGGGGGCGCGGGACCCGCCCTGCCGAGCGAGCGGGCGGTGGCGCTTGCGGCCTGGGCCGGGGAGGGAGGCGCGGCGAGAAGGGCCGCCAGCCAGTGGCAGGGGGGCCTGGTGTGCTTGCCGGCACTCCGCGTTTGTTTACTTTCGCGCGGAGAGACTACGGGTAGAGGGGAGCTTAAAGGGCATCCAGTTGCAGCGCCTCTGCGATGGGCAGGCACATCTTCACTAACCCAGGTTGCTCAAGGCTCCATCCAGCCTGGCATTGTACGCTTCCACGCTTCCACGGATGAGGTGTCCACAACTTCTGCGGGAAACCTGTACCAGTGCCTCTCCACCGTCGCAGCAACCTCTTAGTAACTAATCTAAAAGTACTCTCAGTTTGAAGCCATTCCCCCTCGTTCTGTGGTTGCGTGCTCTTATACTAGTCCACCCTGTCTTGTATGTTTCCTTCAGGTACTGAAAACCCGCAATTAGGTCACGCCAAAGCCTTCGCTTCTCCAGGCTGAGCAATCCCAGCTCTCTCAGCCTTTCCTGTTAGATGGGGAGATGCTTCTTCCCTCAAATCATCTTGTGTCCCTGCTCCTTAAATTACTTGTCAAAATCAAACATCATTGTTAGATGTCGTTTATGAGTGTGGCCCGTGGTGGTTGTGTTTTTGCTGTTCTTGTGAGCAGAACGCAGATTGAGTGTGAGGAATGCCTCAGTTTACATTGACCCAAAAGAAGGGATAAGGACCTGTGGCAGACTTGAGCAAACCTCACGGGCCTTTGGTGGACAGCAGGTGTTGGTGTTTATCTGATGACCTGTGGGGATATAAGTCACAATAGCCAGCTGTGAAACAAACTTGTAGGCTTTATTTTAGATTCAGGATACAGAAAAATATCTGTGGGTGGTGTGAAAGGAAAAGGACATTCAGAAATTTTCTCCATTGGAAGTCAAATCTCTTTCTATAGTGTGTTGGTTTGAGATCGTAGCTTTTAAGACCCAGCAATTCAGAGTAACAAAAAGGTTACCTGTCTCTAAAAGAGTGAATGTTGAGCCTTCTGTGTTTACAAACTAAGGATGCTTTCTGGTCCCAGACTTTTCAATTAAATTTAGAGAACTATTAACAATGTGGTCTTTGAACTAGAAGGGGAGTCTCATGCAATTTTTTATTCTTGTAACTAAGAGGCAAAAATAATAGTTTATTATTAATAGAGCCACAGTTCTCTATGTGGACACACAGCAGCAGAAACTTCAATTTTTTCCACTTGAAAGAACGTTTATCTGGGATTTTGCTACTTCAGTGCATTGGAATCACACAGAAGTTGGGTTTGGATTGTTTGGGGAGGGGATGTGTTTTACCTCCACAGTACTCAGTTGCTAACATGCTAGGCAGTTGTAGTATTCTTATATATTATGATTTTAAGATGTATCATTTCCTACTTCTTTTTTTTCTCCAGCAAGTATTCAGTCTGTATGAAAAAGCTTGGTCTGGTTCTCCTCTGCAGTTTGCTTGGCAGAAAACTTTAGGAAATTTTCTTGCTGTAATAGGGTAAGACTGCAACTATTCATTGCATTTGTCCATCAAAATTGCCGATAAAGAAAGGGAGTTATTCTATATATTAATCTTTTTTAGAGGTGATCATTCTGTGAAAATTTTTGATCGTCATGGTCAGAAGAGAAATGAAATCAACCTGCCAGGGTAGGTACTAAGATAGGTTTAAATTATTTTCATTGTTGTTTTCTTTAAAAATGCTTCTCTTCTGGTGAGGTACTTAAACAATGGGAGAAATTTGTAAGATGATATACTATCTCTGGTGAACATACCTGGCAGAGAAGACAAATTATGTAATTAAAATGTAAAAAAAAGACCTATCACATTAAGAAGGATCATAATGAGGGGGTGTGCAATATATGCTTGCATTCTTGCTACTGTTGCTTTTCTAACAATTTGTTATCATGGCTTTGCTGAGGAAAGGTACTTCTTTGGTTTAGTGCTTCTGTTTACATTAGTGGCATAAATGTACCCATTGGCATTGTTGCTTTAGGTCAAGATGATACTTTTTTCCCAGCTCATCACACTCTGGTTCACATCGGAGAGTGGTATGGGAGTTTACAAACTGGATTTTTTCAGATTAAATCTAAAAAATTGTGTACTTTGGGGAGATATATTGAGCTTCTTAAAAGGCAGTGAGACCGTAGGAGCAGTCTGGATGTGGCCCAGGGGAAACCTCCCTAGGGAAAAATGGTGTGACATTGGGTCATCATATTGGTTTGCTCAGTAAATACATTTTTATTGGGCACCATTAATACCTCATGTTAGTTTCATTTGTGTACTGTTCATCTCTTCTTAGTCATCATGGAAATTTTTAATTTCAATTAAAATTGAAATTGAATGATGATGAATTTCAATTAAGATAAACCCATTAGTCAAGGCAAAACTCCCATGGTTCTTAAGTCTGAAACCTCTAGTCAAGAGTATAACTTTAATTTCCAAATCATCACTTACATGGCCCTGTGTCATTGGTTAATATGAGCCAGAATCACTTAGTTCCCCAGGATGTCTAGAAATCCAGTCTTTGTAGTTTGTGGTAGTTGCCACCTTGCACCAAACCAAGAGATGCAATTCTCATTGTCTTTACCAGACTCACATGTATTTCTGACCATCACACCTTGCTGTTCGGGTTAGGTGTCATTCATAAAATGATCTGGCTGTGTCAGTCTCTTTTGCTTGGTAATATCCATGGCCGAGCTCTTCCTGTGCAGTGTTTTGCACAATGTGTGATAAATGCACATTCTCTCCAGAAAACTGTCCAAAGTGAGGAAAGCTGTGTGGAATCAGAGGTGTAGTATCAGAAAAATAATCTCTACTCTGAATGGCCTCTAACAAACCACAACCTTATGGAGGACTTTCAGTGTCTCTTGAAAATCAAGGTGATAGTATTTCAAGTACTAGAACATAGGTAGCAGTGTTTTTTATGACCTTCCTCTCAGCCCCTGTCATCAGTGAGATTTGAATAAGAGTGGGGTTGCTATAGAAATACTTTACAGATAAATCTGCAGTCTGGGTTTGCAGAGGAGGAGAAGGGGAAAATAGGGACTCAGTTGCATAGTTCTGGCTGTTTCTGTACACTTACAAACACATTTTAACATTCCTAGTGATTTTTTTTTTCTTCAGTAACTGTGTTGCTATGGACTGGGATAAGGATGGAGATACTTTAGCAATAATCACAGACAAATCTAGCACCATATTTCTGTGGGATGCAATCACAAACAAAACAAGCCAAGTAGACAGTGGCATGAGGTAAGAAATTTTTTTTTAACGTGGGTATTTAAAGAGTTTTACCATTGTGATTTATTGATGTGGAGGCTGTATTTCAAGCTCATCTTTTTATTAGAGTCCTCATAATATATTTACTAATTAAACTAATATTCTACGGTTCATTGCTAAATTATTTTTATATAATTTGCTGGTTTTGAAGTTTTTGTTATGGATGGGGATTTTGGGGGTTACAGGGTGTTTGTTTATTTTTTGAGTGTCAGCAGTGCCATTGTCTCTGGAGCACTTCTCTTCAGTGTTTCACCTTTGTGGTAGCAGCAAGGATGGGTGAATTTTTCATGTGTCTGCGCTTGCCACTCTTTCTCCTAAGTCTTTCACACCAGCTAAAGGGAGCTTAAAAGTAAGGGAAGTGATATCAGTGGTGATAATTTTTTTTCCCCTTAGATTAAGAAGGGGGCTAGAATGCTATTCGCAAAGTAGAGTAGTTTAGGATGAAAGGAGATATGTAAGGTTCAAAGCCTTACCTTTCCGAATTTGGCCACAGACTTTAGACTTTTCTGGGGTCTGCATAACCATCAAGCATTGGGTTAATAGATAAGCTTGGTTTAACAATTAAACTTGTGGCTTGTTTGAGTCTATTCCACTAAACTCTTGCATTCTACATAAACATTCTTCCTGTAGGAGAGAGAGTGGAAACAACTCTTTCCTCTGTTTGTTAAGGTGTGTGTTATACACATATTACATTGAGGGAATGAACAGACCATATTGTACCATTTTTATGTGTGAACAAGTACTGTGGGGAGAAGAGTAACCTGCCAGTATGCAAGCAAAAAGGAACATAGAAGGTACTTAACAGAATGGAGTCTGCAATTAATTGCAGTTCCTTAATCATCTTTCTCTCTAATACTGGAGGTAAATTGCTTACTGGAGGCAGTCTTGCTAGAACATTATATATCGATGTAAGTCCCTGATCCTTTTTTTGTCACAGTGTTATTGCTTAAGCAGAGTAAGCACCAAGACATAAACAGTGTGATAATGAGGCTTTTCTGATATCCTTCCCTTTCTGAAATTAGAAAAGCACCCTTATATGCAAACCAAATGTATTGGAGGTCATTTCACATGTCAATATTTCAAATTTCTATTCCATGCCTAGAGTGAAAGTTAAAAAGTTGGGAGGGACTGCACTAACTAGAAAATTCTGGTTTATAGTTTTTTTTGCTTAAGAGGCTCTTGTTTTTTTTAACATGATATATAGTATCTATATAGCTTTAATTATGCATCAAAATAGGCCTTGCTCTATCTGAAACTTCAAGTTAAAATAGCTCTTTCTAACTTCTTTATTACATTGACTAGAACCAGACCTACTCACTTTTGAGTTAACTCAAAAGTTATTGAGGTTATTGAAGAACATATAGAAAAACAATACAAAAAGTGACCAGTGACCAGAAAATTACCAGTGATTCCATCAAAGACTCTTGATGTTTGCAGATCCATTTTCATTTGTACAAGTCACAATATATTACCTCATACAATTTTTTATTACTTTTACTGATGTTTGCAGATCCATTTTCATTTGTACAAGTCACAATATATTACCTCATACAATTTTTTATTACTTTTACTATCTTCTGCATACTTAGATAATTCTGATATTGGTTGAGAACATTTATTTAACTTGAAAGTTCTCCTTGGTCTGTATGACTCATAGAAATTAAAGATAAATGCAAAATTTATTATGCAAAATGTTTTAATATGTGAACACATGAAAGGAATCTCTACTATACAAAGTAAATTTTTTCTTTGTTTTAGGGATGCAATGTCTTTCTTGTTATGGTCTCGAGTTGGAGCTTTACTTGCTGTTGGAACAACAAAGGGAAACTTACTCATATATAACCGTCAGACTTCTCGCAAGATTTCTGTTCTTGGTATGGACTGCTTTGAAACTGCTCACATGTGAAAGTGGAATTTTGCTAATATATATAGTTTCCTTTCCAGTTCTCTATATAAACATGCAGGTAAACAATGTGGTCATACTCAACTTGCACCTTCTACTTGGTGTACTCAGGAGAGTATTTTTAGAGAATACTAAGTTATATATATATATATATATAGATAGATAGATAGATAGATATAGATATATATAGATAGATAGATAGATATACAAATACCTAACACTGCCTTACTGCTTCCTGGGGGACTTGTGTTACCTTTCTTGCAAAGGAATTATGTGGTTGTTCATTTGCTAAGGTACTCTTTCTTACCTGCTTAGAGTGCCTCTGGGCATAAAGGCTAAGGGTATAACACGTTCCCCAGAAATGTGATACAAATAAATGGAAGAACAAGGGCTGTGCTGTTTCATATAAAGTCAAAAGACTTCCATCTGAGAGCAGATTTTTTTTAAAAAAAGACTCTTGCTCTAACAGATTGTTTCACATTCTGACAATTTGTGTTTGACTGACTGATTGAAAGGTGTATGTATATTTCCATCACAGATTTTTTTTTGTGGTTGTGTTTGATTTGTGTTGTATAGATTTTTTTCTTTTTCAGGTAAACACACTAAGAGGATTACTTGTGGCTGTTGGAGTATTGAAAACCTCCTTGCTTTAGGAGGTGAAGACAGAATGATTACTATAAGCAATCAGGAAGGGGATACTATAAGACAGGTAGTATTTATAATGGACATTTGATTTTAAGATGTGCTCCTGGTTTCCAAGAAAGCTGAGACCTATGGGAGCTTGTGTCTTTTGAGTCCCAGGGCTTTCAAGGACCAGGAGCTTTTTATTTTTTCAGTATATTTTATGCTAACATATCATTAAGACCCAAACTGAGGTCATGTCTTCTCCAATTATTTTCTTGATTTTGGTACTAAATGCAGTAGTGTCTGTCCCTGTCTGTCTGTCCTTGTGCAAAATTATACATGGCAGAAATAATGCAATTATTTATCATCAGTATGGACTACATTAACTGTTGATTTCTCAATCTGCACTTTTTTCTTGCAGACCTCAATCAGCTCAGATCCCAGTGACATGCAGTTCTCAGTTATGAAGACTGATGATAGAGTATCAACCAGGGAAAGCACAGTAAGAAGTCACTACCAAATACTGTAGTTCAAGTAGGAATAACCTAACAGGATAACTCCATGTGATATGCTGCATTTTCTTCTGAGGAAATGGAGCTGACTTCTGTAGGAGAAAGTCTTGAATTTGAGATTGTAGAGATTTGAGAGTGTATTCTGCGGAGCTTGCATTTAGATTTGTGAATCACTGCCTTATGAAAGGGTATGTCCTGAAAATCTCTTCTACTATTGATGAAGATTCAGAATTCAGATCCATGGGATTATTAAGGATTATTCAAATTCCTAGATCTCATCTTTTAGTGAAAATATAGGGCCTTACTTTAAAGTTATGCTATTCTTGTCATGTTAATTTTTCTTTTCATTCATTGGCAGGTCAGTGTAGTGGTTGGCAAGAAGACTCTCTTCCTTTTTAATTTGAATGATCCTGATAACCCAATTGATCTGAAATTTCAGCAGCCTTATGGCAGTATTGTAAGCTACAAATGGTGAGCAAAACTTTCTTAATTATTCTAGTATTAAGAAGTTGAGATTTTCCAAGTAGTTCTGATAAATGCTGGAAACAAAATCATCTATCCCATGCTCAGACTGGATTTTTCTTGGCTGCATTGTAGTCTTTTCAGTAATTCTTTTCCGAACACAAGGTAGTCTACATTTTCTAACTGTTCATCAATCATCAATCACTTGATGATTCAATAGCTATAAAAACAATATCTTCCAACAGAATCACTGTTGGTATGCCCAGCTTTAAACAAAACTATGTTGCTGTCTTGACAGAAGATTAAACTCATGGGTTTATAGGTTGTTTTCTATTTGGATGAGTAACTGATGGAAGAGCCAGGGGTGAAGTTGTGTCCTTCAGCTACTTTGTTGGTTTGCAAAGCTGTGCAAAGTTCTTGTAGCCTTCTTATTGTGCAATACCGTTGGTAATATTCCTATAAAGTAAACCTAAGCTAGAAGTTTCACACCTGTACCAAAAAAGTAGCTGTACTGCTTCTGTGTCTCTGAATCATTACAGCTTGTCTTTTAATGCCTGTTCAGTCAACATGGAATTGACATCCCTTTACACTACAACTCTAAAAAAACCTGAAGCTATATGCTTCTTAGTTTATGACCATGTGTAACAAGGTGTACCTGGGCTGCTTCCCTTGCAGTGATTTTTCTTGCAATTGAGCTAATGAGATATTGTTTGAATTCATCTTTACATGGTGTAACTATTTGTGCCTTAACCTCATTATTTCTACTTGATACTATGAAAAGTAAGCAGAATATTCACAAATGTGTTGCTTTGGTACTTCCACCATGTTTGCAGTGCCCTTAAGGGCGCAGTGACTGGCATTATTGTTTTGACATGGCTTTGATGGGACACATAGGCCAGAACCTTGAAATGAAAGTTGCCATCTTCTTGTATGCTTATTTCAATGAGGATACCAGAAATCTTTCTCCTGGCATCACTGCCAGATGTACAGCTTGCTGAAAATAAAGTGGCATTATAGAAAACAGGAGACAATAAAGATGACTTACAAGGCACCTGGGCACAGACGTGATTCTGTCCTTTAGGGACCTTTGATAGTTTCCCCTTAACCTATTTTATATGGTTCAACATGATATATATAAATTCCCATAATTTGTTTATTTTTTTCTGTTACTGGGAGGCATTGACTCCAGCACTGTACCCCAGCAGTCTGAAAGAAAATGCTTTTTGCATATTGCATTAACAGATCTCTTTTCTAAATTGTTGGTTTTTTGTAACAGGTATGGTGATGGCTATATTATGATTGGTTTCTCACAAGGGTGTTTTGTAGTCATTTCTACACACATTCGTGAAATAGGACAAGAAGTCTTTCAAGCTCATAATCATAAGGATAATCTAAGCAGCATTGCTATATCACAGTCATTAAACAAAGCTGCATCATGTGGAGACAACTGGTAAGTGGTAGTTTATATATAAAGAATAGAATTCTTCTCTCAGGACTGGAGCTAATGGGCATTCACACTCTGCTTCCTAAGGCTTCAAGGCTCCCTGAGAAATTAATTTAGAAAAGGTAAGATTAATGGCTCTATGGAACTGCTACTCTGCCTAGAGCTAGGAGAAGCTATTATTGACAAAAATCTCTGCAACTGTAATTAATATCATTAATTGTAAACAAAAAAGAAATGAACTTCAGTATGTATTTTTCCTTTTGATTCATTCTTTTTCTGTTATGTTGCTTGGCAACAAGATAGTCCAAACTTCTTTACTGAGATTTATTGATTGAACATAAACATCTGCTTAACAGGAGAAGAATTAATTTAAATCTGCACTGAGTACGTTGATACCTGATATCCTCTCTGCATTGTTTGGTCTTGCCTACAGTCTAGACAAAAGTTGAAAAGTGTGAGCAATTAAGGAAATAAATAACTGGAATTAAATACACTGGAGTTTTTCCAAAATGTTTTGTGCATATGATAGAACAGCTCCTTTAGCTCCTCATCTGCTAATCCCTGATTCTGTGATATCTGAATTCTTCAGCAAAAGAGGACTTGGATCATAGTAGGAGTTAAAGGGTTCTCTCTGTTCTCAGCTCTGTGTAGGACCAACTGCTGATTTATGACACTTGCACATCAAGAGTGGTATAACTGTGAGCGAAACATGGTGCAACTTCAAGCACTTGAGCTATTGTACAATAAGGGTTATTTCTTTAAGTGGTTTAACTTGCATTGAGTGATGTGACAGCATAAGTAAACTGTCACTCTGTCCCTTTTATATGCAGCAGGATTGAAAGTATTTTTTATATCTATGTTTCAAGCCCTGTGTGTCCATCAGTAATGTCTTTTAAAACTAAAATGCTGTGACAGATCAAAAGGGAATAACAGTCTATGTTTCCTAACCCTCAATTCTTTCAAGTTGGATTTGTGCCGTTTCCTCAAATTTTAGTTCTCTGACCAAATATTTTTGTACTGTGATGCAGTGATACACTATTTACAGTGATGGATAGTAATGTGTTGTTTTTAGGAAATGGAAGACATTTTGCATTTGTGTTCTGCTTTGTGCTCTGTTAGGCTGTCTGGATTGGACTGGGTTTCTTCCAGTTAATGATGACTGAGATTTGGATTGGTGGGAATGACTGACTCTTCTTTTTTGTTTTAGCATCAAAATCCATGATCTGACTGATATGAGAGAAATGTATGCCATAATAAACTTGGATGATGAAAACAAAGGTATGTTAACTTTCTCCATGGGGATAGAAAATTTTACAAATTAAGTAAACTGGAATTTTGACAGTGTCTCTGTTCTTAGAGTAAAAGTGCTGCTGTTGGAAAAACTGTGTAAATATAGAATTTTTCAAAAACTCCTGCTTTCCCAACTTGTATTTATTAGGTGACCTGTAGCAAAATGGGAGCATATTTTACCTATTCAAAGCGTAGAGAAGTACAGCTGTCAAAACATTTGATCAATTAGTGTTGTGCAGTTTTGAATCTGTATTACAATGTATTCAGATTATTACAATAATACATTTAACAAGTTTCTGCATCTTTGCATGATTTTTTTTGGTGCTTTGTCTTGTTCTAACATTGATATTTGATCTGTTCTTGTCCTGATGTACAGGACTTGTGCCTGTGGCTTCCAGAACAGTGTTACAAAACCATTTTCTTGAGTAGTGAGTTTCCACCCTTGTCTCCTCATGTAGTGTTTGCAAATGCTTCAGTTACTGTCAAGTAGATGGTTGCCTCCAGCATTTTTATTTCTAAAAAACTTCCTTTTAATTTTTTTTTTCTTTTTAAGAAATTTAGAATTTTTTTCGGCACACTTCTCTGTCTCCCTTGGAATATTGGTATTAGTCAGAGTATGGTTTTTCTGATGGCATTTTCAGACACTGAGGAACAAACAGCAGTTCTGTGTTTAGTACTTACTGATTTGGCAGGAATCAGATTCTGCTCAGCTGCTTCCAGTATTATAGATCACTTTGAATGTGCTGCCTGAACTGAATGTGCTCTTTTCAGTGTTGAAGAGGAAGGGTGTTAATCAGTTTTGTTACAGATCTGTAATCTGGTCTAGTGAAGGTGGTTTGCATCTAGATGGTCTTTAAGGTCCCTTCCAGCTCAAATCATTCTGTGATTCTGTGAAGTCTTCACTCGCAGGAGAACACTATATTAGATAATTATGTGTTTGAGTTGAGTGATTCTAATTGATCTTGGAATTGTATTAATTGGTTAGCTTTAGTGCATATATTCTAGATATTAATTCCTACAATTTTCACACTTTAGAGCAAAATAATTGCTTGTTGGTTACAGTAGTTAAAGAAAGAAGCGTACTGTTTTATTTTTTTAAAAGCTTGTGAATATTTTAGGTGTAGATCAGATGGCTTGGACAGATGATGGACAGCTGTTGGCAGTATCTACACGAAGAGGATCCCTCCATGTTTTCTTGACAAAGCTTCCAATCCTTGGAGATGCTTGCAGTACACGGATTGCATACCTCACTTCTCTGCTTGAAGTCACCATAGCAAATCATGTGGAAAGCGTATGATAACCTCTTCCCTTTAAACCTCATGTAGGTGTAATTAAAGTAAGTATTAAAAGTGGATGAAAATTGTATTCTTTTGTTCTGTTTTCTTACAGGAGCTACCTGTCACAGTCTCTGTTGAAGTAGAGCCCAGTTTTGTCGCTATTGGTGTTTATCACTTGGCTGTAGGAATGAACAATCGGGCTTGGTTTTATGCACTTGGAGAGAATAGTAAGCATAAATTTAGTTCTCTTAAAACTAATGCAGCACTCTATATTTTATTTTATTAATTTAGTGTTGTGTTTAGCAGTTCTGGACATTCCACATTGTACAATAAAAACTTGAATTGCCAACAGTCCTGCTTGGATGGGATAACAATTTTTGTAGGCTGAAGCAGTTATGGCAAGACACTGTAAATAATAGAATAAAACTTCTCATTTGAGATTTGAGGTACTGGTCATGAAATGTAGACTGTTGCTTAGTTGTTTTCTTCACATCATCTTGTTCATCAATTAAGGACTTCAGGCTTTTGAGATATTCTGTATCTGTGTCTTAAAGTATGAAGCTGGCAAAGTCCTAGGAGCTATGATCAGAGAGTTCAAATTTTCAGTTTGGCAGATCTTCATGTTCTTTGTATGGGATAAGGAAAACTTGGTTATGCTGTGTCCAAATTTTAGATGGTGGATTTCAAACTTTCATGTTTTTCTAAGCATCCCTTTTTTTCAGTGACAGTAAATTAAATAAAACTGTAACAATACTAGTCAAAGTTGCGTAGGAAAAGTTTCTCTTGTAGTTTAGTTTCTAACCAGTTCTCTAACTGCTAAGAAGAAACTCTCTTTATGTGTGACTTGTCCCCTCCCTGCTTAGTTGTGAGATTTTCACATCTGCTTACTCAGCTGCAAATTTAGTTAAGTGAAGACCTGTATAAAATCAAATTATTTTTACCTTATCTTTTCTGTTTGAATCCTTTAGATGTAAAAAAGCTTAAAGATGTGGAGTACCTGGGGACAGTAGCAAGTATGCACCTTAATTCCGATTATGCTGCTGCTCTCTTTGAGGGTAAAGTCCAGCTGCATGTGGTAAGAGCTCTGGCAATTTGGATTGCCAATGTTACCTAATGAGTTGATAAGCTGAACAAGTTAATGTAATATTAAAAATCAAATAAAATGGAATGATGTTCAGTTAATGGAGGTAAAAATTAGAAATTCTCCAGAATAGTTTTGTTGGCTAAGTAAAATATAGAGCTGAGTTTCTGTAGACTTAGAAATACAACCTAGACTAGAACAGGTGAAGAAAAACATTTTCTTGTCAGCTATTTAACAAGTTTTATTGTAAAGGTCTCTGGTAATGTGACAGAAGCAGATGCTAGGTTTTTAAGGGATGCACGTGCAAGTTTTTTTCATCTCGTTTTCTTACAGTTTGATAAAAGTAACACTATGATACCCTATTGTTAACAGTGGAGATTTTCAGTTCATTCTGTTCTTTATATTTAGATAGAAAGTGAGGGTTTGGGTGCTCAGGAAGAACGAGAAACTCGACTTTTCCCAGCAGATGATGATAAATACCGAATTTTGTGCCATGCTTTAACTAGTGACTTCCTCATATATGGTACAGATGTGAGTATTACTTATTTCAAAAGATCTTTTTGGATGGAATATATTTATGTTTGAATTTTTTGATTACTGCTCATGCTTTTAGCAAAACAAAAAGTGCATCTGTGAACTTTTAGAGTGGATTATTTTGTATACAAGAACTTTGAGCAAATACAGTCAAAATTGCATCCAGCTTCCTTTACTGTTGCATTTATATGACGTGCATTGGCAGGAAGGGTTAAGTTTTGCTTTTACTAGTGTTTGTTGCAAAACATTGCTTTTAATAGCAGAACTTAATTCTGTTGCATTAGTGAGAGGATTGGCAATCAAAATGTCTTCCAGATATAAGTAAAAACATAGCACTTGTCTTGCAAATTTGTTGATTTAGGTGGTGATGTAAAAAATGTGGGCAAAAAGGTACTGATGTATACAAATGTCAGAGCATAAATGAAAGCCTTCATTTACTACGGAAGCCTCTGT
Source organism: Camarhynchus parvulus (assembly GCF_901933205.1). Classification (NCBI taxonomy): domain Eukaryota; kingdom Metazoa; phylum Chordata; class Aves; order Passeriformes; family Thraupidae; genus Camarhynchus; species Camarhynchus parvulus. The sequence continues at coordinate 23,109,614 of NC_044574.1, forward strand.
CAAAAGACATGTTTTTTACATGTTTCAACAAGGAAAGGAATTAAGGAAGGCACTGAAAAAGGACGTGGACATGCTTATGGATTTTTCTGGAGATTTTTTAATGTATGAGGGTAGTTTTTTGTCCTTTTAATATTTTCTGGCACTGGGAATACAGGACATGTTTGGCATTGTAGTGTCATGCTCTTTGTGATATCAATTGATGTATTGACCTTCCAGAGGAAAGGCAGAACCACTGTCTCTGGTTTAATAACTGATTTAATAACTTGAGTGATTTTGTAGCAGATGAGGCCTTTCCCACCTCCTCAGTACCTAAACTGGTACGGTAAATTTGAAGTACTAAATTTGCAACTGATCAATTTGATGTATGCAAATACTACCATTGATGTCAAAAGCCACATTTTTTTAATATACCTTAATCACGAATCAGTTTGATTGCTTTTATTCCCTGAGTTAGATGCCTCTCTTCTTAAGAATGTGTGGTTCTTGCTTGGAAGCAAATTTTACAGCTTTTTTTGAAGGTTAGGCCTCACTCAGCAACGAGACAGATGTTTCATTTGTTTAGACAACTGCACAGATGTCTCCTCAAAGCAGAGGGAGAAAAATATCAAAACCACCAGAAAACCCCTCAAACCTCCCAAATCCTTTCTTTGTCCCCCAAAAGTTTTTCCTGTCTTACCCAAAACAGGGTGTGAGAATGAAGCAAAAAAACCCACTTAGAAGTACTTTTTTTGAGCACTCAGTACTCTAAGATGGAAGACACTACAGCCAAATTAATTACCTGCTTGCCGCTTACTGATGTAATTATTAACATTTTCTATTATTTCTCGTTAGACTGGAGTTATTCGTTATTTCTTCATTGAAGACTGGCAATTTGTGAGTGAATATCGACATCCTGTCAGTGTGAGAAAGGTTTTTCCAGATCCCAATGGAACCAGAATGGCTTTCATAGATGACAAAAGTGATGGCTTTGTCTATTGTCCAGTAAGTTAGTGTGGGATACCAGTACAATATATGTACTAGCAGACTCTTCAACTATATAGTTTTTTTAATGGAAAATGAAGATTTTGACACTCCAGCATGTATGGTGATAGAAGAAATTGGCAAGGAAACTTGAAGATAATTTAATGGTAATGTAAGGAAATAAAATCTGTCATACTAAATCAGAACAATTTCATTGTACTAAGTTCCTGATGGGTAATTTTCAAAAATGTGTGTGTTTGTGTATTTAAATACAGATAACTTACCCAGTTTCACTGCCCTTCTCCATACCTCTTTTTAAAATATAGTAAATGTCATTTATATAATGTGTATTTCCTCCACTTCAGATTTAAATTCTTGTGTTATTCAGAATCACTGCTTATAAGGAAACTTTTTCTTAAAACAATTTTCATATTTCTGCACTACTTACATTATTTTTAAAATTTTTAATCACAGCTGGGATGAATATTTTGTTTCTCACCTTAGTCACTTGGTAGTAATTTTACTTTTGCATTATATGTAGGTAAATGATAGAGTATATGAGATTCCAGACTTCTCACCAACCATTAAAGGAATCCTGTGGGAAAACTGGCCAATGGATAAAGGTGTTTTTGTTGCTTTTGATGATGATAAAGTATACACTTACGTTTTTCACAAGGATACCATTCAAGGTACCATAAGCTCTTTAAAAAGCTTGTTCTTAAAGATTGTACTATTTTAGTTAATAAAGTAAAACATGTTCTGAATCTTCATTTGTCTTAAATACATATAGAAATAAATAGTACCACAGAAAACTTGAAATGCAGCTTATATATAGAAAACTATTTACTTTGCAGGTTTCTCTGTAAGGCTTCAAGGCATTTTGGTCTCAACTCCATAAGCTTCTTGCTATTATAATATTTCATCTGAAAGTTACACATTGTGATTCAATTGTATGTTGAAGCATTCATGAGAAAAATCTCAGGATCAAGATCACAAAATTTGTGTTCATTGAAAGTGTTAAAGTTGTAAACATAGCCATTTCTATATTTGTAAGAGAGAAACATTGAAATTTGCCTACCAACATTTGGAAAAGTACCTTACTGGTTTAGAAGCTTTACATTCTGTATATTTACTGAAAGATGTGCGCTTGTGTAGTTGCTGTTGACTGCCAGAATTACAGACCCTGAATTAATGTCCTGCAAATATATATGTTTTCAGCTGCTTGCTATACTTTTTACCATGTAAGGATTTTTACAAGACATCTTTTTTTTCTTCCTGATCTTTGAATCTAGGATCAAAGATTATTTTGGCAGGTGGCACGGAAGTCCCCTATTCCCATAAACCTTTGTTGTTGTATAATGGAGAATTAACTTGTCAGACTCCGAGTGGGAAAACAAACAGTATCTATTTAAGTACTCACAGTTTCCTTGGCAATTTGAAAGACTTTGGACCTGATATGCTGAGACAAATGCTTACTCAGACTCTAATGTTGAAAAGGTACATCTGCATTTTAATTATATTGTAGAAATTGTTTTCTTCTGTGCTTATAGTTCAATATATCATATCCTGGTGATTTTGAAGTGTCCTGCTGAATTTTGATAAATCAGGTTAATCTGTAAGTTCACATAGCTCTCCAGACCAAGCAAAGTAAATGACCCAGTGATGTTTTGGAGTTTTTTTCACTGTGAAGTGAAAACCTAAAATAATTTTTTTCAAGACTTATTTGGGATTTTGTGACAACGACTCCTCTGAAACTGGCTGAGGATGCTTCTTTTGTACTCTCCTCCCACTGTAATGAAGCAATGCAAAATCAATATAATGGAAAGAATGCCAGAGTAGGGAAAGCAGATGGTTTCCTAAAAAGGTGTGGTAGAAACAGGAGAAATAGAACTGTAAGGTACACATTTGTATTTTTCCATTCTTCCTGATACATCTCTCTCTCCATGGTTTAGAAGTAAATGTCTTTATGTTTTCTCTAACAAAGAGAAAAAAACGTTGAGAGGGAGTTTTGAGTATCAGTAATACCTAAAATTAAAATAGTTGTAAATGTGTTTTACCTTCTGTAGGTTTTCTGAAGCATGGGAGATTTGCAGGCTTCTGAATGACCAGTCTTGTTGGAATGAGCTGGCCAAAGCTTGCTTACATCATATGGAGGTGGATTTTGCAATCCGTGTTTATCGAACATCTGGTAATGCTGGGATGGTGATGTCACTAGAGCAAGTAAAGGTAAAATATAAAGTCTTACCTAGGAAATATGGTAATTTAATTCCTCTTTCAGAATTGCTGAATTCTTGGTTGCTTTTTTTTGTGGGGGGAAAGGGTTGTTTTTGTTCAAACAGAAGTTGAGTTGCTTTCAAGGGATATAGAGGATAAAGTGTCCAAACTACAGACTGCTTGCTTGGTTTTCTCTTGAAGCGTTGCAGTCTCTGCTGTAATGCACAGTATTTCTTTCTGCATTTGCTTGAGAACAGCAGAATATATTCATGTCTCAGGCACTGGGAGGCTCTTATTTCCTTTTGTTATTTTTGAGAAAATGTTGAAAACTGCTATTAAAAAAATCCAAAATAAAACCAGATTGCATCTATACATCTAAAAGTGAAATAGTACCTTAAAATTATCTGGATTTCTGCAAATTGCTGATTTTAGACAGTGTTAGCTGTAGTGGCACATGAGGGCTTTTTCTGGTTTGTAGAATCCAATACACATCATTGTAAAATGTAAGGATATTTAGTTTTACTATTTTGCTTTATTTTTCTTACAAGATTATGTTATTTATACAGTATTTATTTTCTTTTGGACTACTTCTGCACCTATTATGTCTTTCTACAGGGGATAGAAGACCACAACCTTTTAGCAGGACATCTTGCAATGTTTACTAGTGATTTTAATCTGGCTCAGGATTTGTATCTGGCATCCTCCTGTCCTATTGCTGCTCTTGAGGTATTCATTTAAGATGTGTATATTTTCTGCTGGTTGTTTCCAGGTTAATGCTGGAGTATTTTACTTTCTGATAATTTTGTCCTTTTATGGTTTTGATCTTGCCATTGTGTGACTAGAACCATAGGCTGTCCTGATTTAGAAGGGAACCACAGGAATCATTGAGTCCTACTCCTGGCCCTGCACAGGACAACCCCAAGGGTCACACCTTGTGCCTGAGAGCATTGTCCAAATGCTTCTGGAACTCTGTCAGGCTTGGTGCTGTGTCTGCTGCCCTGGGGAGCCTGTTCCAGTGCCCAGCCACCCTCTGGGTGAAGAACCTTTTCTTGAATGATATCCAATGTAAAACTGCTCTGACACAGCTTCAGGCTGTTCCCTTGGGTCCTGTATCTGGGCACCACAGAGAAGAGATCAGTGTCTGCCCCTCATCTTCCCCTCACAAGGGAGTTGTAGACTGTGACAAGGTCTCCCCTCAGTCTCCTCCAGGCTGAACAGACGAAGTGACCTCAGCCACTTCTCATATGGTTTCCTCTCAAGGCCCTTCACCATCTTTGTAGGCCACCTTTGGACACTCTCTAATAGCTTTAGAGCCTTTTTATATTGTGGTGCCCAAAACTGCACACAGTATTCAAGGTGAGGCTGCCCCAGAGCAGAGCAGGACAATCCCCTCCCTTGCCTGGCTGGCCATGCTGTGCCTGATGCCCCCCAGGACAGGGTAGTCTCTCCTGGCTGCCCTGCTGGCTCATGTTCAACTTGTCATGGACCAGGACCCCCTGGTCCCTTTCCAGTATCTCATTCCCCAGTCTGTCTGTACATCCAGGGTTGCTCTGTCCCAGGTGCTGAGTCCAGCACTACCCCTTGTTAAACTTCATACAGTTGGGGAGTGCCCAGTCCCCTAATTTGGCAAGGTTTCTCTGCAGGGTCTCCCTGCCTTTGAGGGAGTCAGGAGCTCTTTCCAATTTAGTGTCATCATCAAATTTATTTATTATACCTTTGGGTCCTGTGTCCAAGTAATTTATGATGTTGAAGAGCATGGGGCCGAGAATGGAGCCCTGTGGGACCCCACTAGTGACAAGTCCCCAGTCTGATGTCTCCCCATTCACTATAACCCTTTGTGTCTGACTCATGACCCAGTTGCTCACCCATCCCTTGATGTATTTATACAGCTGTGGGCTGGACATTTTGCAAACTCCATGAGACCACATTCAAAGCTTTACTGAAAGCCAAAAAGATTACATCAATTGACTGTCCTTGATGAGCTAAGTGGGTTACCTCCTAATAAAAGGAAATTAAGTTTGTCAAGCAGGACTTTGCTCTCATGAAGTTGTGCTGGCTGTGACTAATGAGTATGTTGTCCTTGAAGTGTTTTTCAATAACTCTCAGAATAATCTTCTCCATAATTTTACCAGGCACTGAAGTGAGACTGACAGGTCTGTCATTTCCAGGGTCAAGCTAAGAGACCATCCTTCAGGATGAACGTCTCTCAAATTGTCTGAATCTTTCTAGAATATTAGCTCAATATTTGTATTTAGAATAATTTAAAGTTCAGAATAGAAGTCCAAATTTGATACTTGCATCAGAAAACGTTACTGTTCTTTGTTAATAGATGCGAAAAGACTTGCAGCACTGGGACAAAGCACTGCAGCTGGCTAAGCGCCTGGCCCTGGACCAAATTCCTTTCATATCAAAGGAATATGCAATGCAGCTTGAATTCATGTAAGTTCTCCTGTAAGGTTGTAGTGTAACAATAGTAAACCAATACTCAAGCTCAATAGAACACAGAACTGAGATATTCCAGATGACTGCATTGCTAAGAGACAATTCAGTGAGGTCTTGCACCTCTAGTATGAGGAAGAGTAATTTTGCAAGGAATCTTTCATGCTAGAGACGTGTTAGTAAATCATAGTTCCTTTTGACTAATTCTGGTATATGTAGGTTCTTTGCCACTGGTAGGTCCACTATATACTATATGCATCATCTACTAAATAAATACTTTAGTGCAGGCAAGTGCTTGGAAAATAGAAAAAGTTGCAATTATTTAACACTTTTTATGTTGGATGAAAGCCATGCCTTTTGCCTGTCTTTCTTTAAATATCTATAAGCCTTTATTTTCTTAAATGATTTAGGCAGAGGTGTGTCAAATTTCAAGGCTGCCAATCCCTGAAAGACAGAAGACATGACATCATTTGACAAGACATCATTTGACATGATTTAAAGTCTATTTAATAGTTAATTCTTCCAGATGAAACCTGGTCTGTTTAATGTCTAAGGCAAGAGGAAAAACTTACCTGTTAACAGTTTGTAGACAATTCCCTTCCCTTGGCAGTACACCTGGCATTGAGAGAGAGAGGACACTTGCTGGTCACAGAAGGGAAGGAATGGACACAGATGAAACAATGCAACCATCTGGAACTTGAATTCTGAATATACTCCAGGAAAAAAAAATTGCCTTTGATTTTGTGTTGCAAAAATTCTAAATAATTTCAAAGATTAGCTTCATTTGTCTTCGAGGAAAATCTGGAATAGAGCTGAGATCATTGGGGTGTATTTTGCAGATAGATTATTTCTATTTTCTGCCTTTCAAGGGAGGTTTATTGGTCCCTGTCCAACATAACTGAGAAATGGAATTGCCTCTTTGACTAAGAGCTTGATTAAGTCCATAGGAAGTACCATGACATTTTGTGTAACTGTCCACCTCTTACATACCTCACAACCTTCTATGTAGTCATTTTGTTTAAATCAAGACAGATAAATGCATAATGTGTGCATAAAGTGGTAGGAAGTCAAACATCTCTTCCTGTTAAAAATATTTGTCTGTATAACTTCCAGTTTTCTTTTAGGGGTGATTATGTTAATGCTCTGGCACATTATGAGAAAGGAATCACTGGAAACAACAAGGTAATTCCTTTTTAGTAATGATAGCATTGTCATAATGTACATTGTCACAATGTACTGTCACAATGTACATTAAGTTGTCATGTTTCAGACTCATTTGAACTCCACATTTTAAATTCAGCTCTAAATTAAATGTTATTGTCTGTAATATTTTGTTAGGTTTTTTCAATGCTTGATTACTGTCTCTTTTGTGACCTGGTGTTTCTAATGTGTAATCTGTAGTTACTGCTTTTCACTTGATTGCCAGTACCAGGAACATGATGAAGTTTGCCTTGCTGGAGTGGCTCAGATGTCCATTCGAATGGGAGATGTCCGGCGAGGGGTGAACCAGGCCATTAAACATCCCAGCAGGTTACTGAAAAGAGACTGTGGAGCTATTCTGGAGAATATGAAGGTACTCAAGAGAGTTAATATGAGTTAAGGCTGAATATGTGATTTCACTAGGTTAGCAATTTATTTATGGTCTTAATTTAGAAATTATATTTTAATGGTTTCCAATATTGTAGCAATTTTCAGAAGCTGCTCAGCTGTATGAAAAGGGACAATATTATGACAAGGCAGCATCAGTATACATCCGGTGTAAAAACTGGTAAGTACAGGTTTCAGGGCAAGGTTATATTTCAGAGGATTTTCTGGGGTACTCTTTGGAAAAGATTGATTCTCTGAATAGTACAAATGCCTCATTAACTATGTTTCATTGATTTTATTGCTCCAAATTCAGGCTTAAATATTCCCTCAGAAATTTATGTTGTTTTAATATAGTCTTACTGTAAATGGGAAATATTTTTTTCCTTTTTTTGTGTGTTATGTTTTAAGTTTCCTGCAGTTTCAAGTCCTTTGTGAGTGTGTGCACATGCACACATCTACACTGAATTTAGTGCACACTGAATATAATAATTATATTTGTGTGGTTACTGTTTAATTTATTAGATTTCTTAGTTTTATAACATGCATACTCCACTGAGTATTTGGACAGTTGGAAATTATTCAAGAGTAGCCAGTATCATAATTTTCTTTTTTTAAGTTAATTTGATTATTGGGAAGTCTCCATTGGAAAAGTCCAATTTTCTGAGAGATTTAAGGACTCCATTCTGGCCTAATTACATTTTATGGACTCCTCACATTAGGAATCAATCAGACAGTTCAGTAAGACCTCTTTCATATGAGTGCTCTAAAGATTAGGTTGGAATATTTTGTGCATTTATTTGAAAAATGAAATTTTATTCCATCAAAGAATTGTCAGGGTATCAAAATGAGCCAGGAGAGCACTTGGTGAAGGGGAGTAGCTTGCATCTAATGATCATCTTGATTTGGGAAGTGGGAGGTAGAAGCTTTGTTTACTCTTGCAGAGGGTGGTTCAGTTTGAAGAATGCCCATCTTTTAGTCAGAGAGGTGAGATTTAAGGTCAGCCTCTGTTGAGTCTCTCATATCCTTTTTCCTGAAAGGCCCACTACTTAGCTTGCTGGTTTTTATAGATCTTTCAGGTTACAGTTTTAATGCTGTGCTTCTTCTGTTGGTTAATCCAAGAACACCTGAGGTAAAAATTGTTGGTCTGGCACTTCTTATGCTTGTACACCTCAGACTTAAAAAAAGAGAAGAGACTGTCTTCAAGCCTGTGTGCTCATAAAGCAATCTGTAATTTCATGTTCTTACAAAGTGCAACTTTTTGAAAATATTAAAATTACTTCAAAGCTTATCCATTATGTTCAGTTTCTTCTATCAGACTCCTTTTCAGTGTTGATATAAATATGCCAGTTTTACCAGAGAAAATTTGGAAGCAGCTGTATTTATTAAATAATTATTGTCTTTCTAGGGCAAAGGTTGGTGAACTTCTTCCTCAGGTTTCATCTCCAAAGATTCACCTACAATATGCAAAGGCCAAGGAAGCAGATGGCAGGTACTTTTGAATGCTCTTTTTTAATATAAGACCTGTTGTTGCTGTTGTTAGTATTATACATGAGTGTTTTTGTAAAATAAATTAAAACGCATACTGAAACTTGTGTGAAATAGTCTTGTGAAAATGGATTCTAAAATATGTAAACTAAAGTTTACAATTTGTGTATTGAAGATTTGAAACATAATCTAAGGACATTCATCTGGTATCAAAGATGTGTCTCTAATTAATTGTTTTCCAGTCTAAATGTTAATATCTTTCTAACAAAAATCATCAAAGGTTTTGAAGTACTGAACATCATTCCATTTAGGAGAGTATTCAAGTTCAGCTTGTTACTCACAACTCCTCAGCTGTGATTTTAGAGGTCACTCAAAGGGAGAATAATCATGAAAGAAATTTTTTCATTATTGGTACAGATTATTGGTATATCTTAATGGCTGCACTTGCATAATAATAATGCAAAGTTATTAGCTGAAGTGAAAGCCCCAGATAGGTTATATTTAATCACAGAATGTAGTTCCTCCAATCATTAATGTAAGTAAACTTCTTCAGAATAATGATACTTGAAAATATGAAACAGCACCAGACTTCAGTATTTGTATTGATGGGACTAGAAAATACTGTTTCTGTAAATTGCATTGTGAAAGAATGAGAAATTTCTTGATCTTGTCTACAGAACAGAAAAGCGGTCTTATTTTTAAAATTGTACACCTAGCTATCACGTTTGGTTTTTTTTGTTCTCTTGCTCTCCAGGGATTTCATATGGAAGAGATGAACTGTTTTTAATATATAGCAAAAGAAATGCTGGCAGAGAAGGTCAAAAATAGTATTGTGGTACTCTGCTTTTCATTCTCCTAAGAGAAAATTAAATAGAAACCAAAAACAACATAGTAAATGCAGAGCAATGTGATTACATGCAAACTGAAAGGAAGTTACCACAAAATAATCTCACAGATATAAAATAATTTATGTTTCCTTCACACCATATTATAAAGAGTTATTTACAAAGTTAAAACTGATGTGGAGCCATTATTTTTCAGGTACACAGAAGCTGTGGTAGCTTATGAACATGCAAAGCAATGGGATAGTGTAATTCGTCTATATTTGGATCACCTAAATAATCCTGAAAAGGCTGTTAATATTGTGAGAGAAACACAATCTCTTGAAGGAGCAAAGATGGTGGCCAGGTAACAATCATGTTATGCACACTGAAAATAAATATATATCTGTTGGGAATTTATGAGGCTTGCTAACATATTAGACTCGGGTTATTGGTACTTGGCTAGAGACTGTGTAATTCAGTTAATTGATTTGAGTTCTCTAGGATTTGGACAACTAAATAGGTACTTATTTTTTTTTTCTTCTTGTTGATTTTCTGAATAAAATTATATTAACCTGAAGTAGTAAGTTAAGACAATAATAAAAAATTGCCATTCTGTATTATTTATATTAATTTTAGGAACGTAGTTAAAACAATCAAGATACAAAATGGATTAGAAGTGTGTCATATTTGTATGTATGCTATACTATATACCTAAAACATTTGGTGTATTCATTAAGCTAATTAGTACTAAGGTGTTAATTTGTCATTCTAATTAGATTCTTTCTGCGGCTTGGTGACTATGGTTCTGCCATCCAGTTCCTGGTTATGTCCAAGTGTAATAATGAAGCTTTCACATTAGCTCAACAGCACAACAAGATGGAGATTTATGCTGATATCATCAGTGAGTATTCCAGGCTCATAGTTTGCTTGCACTGTGTTTTGCTGTTCTTTTAGTTAATTTTAACCAATTTGAAATCATTAGACAATGGGTGTTTAGTTTTGTTTCCCATTTCCAGTCATCGTGCCCAGTTTTGGTAACATGTGTACTTCAGGCCTATAAGCCAGACTTTGCTTTCAGCTTTGCTATCTCCTTGTTTCAAATCTTGCCTGTCCTACAGGTTTTTTTGTTTATCCGTAGAGATAAGACATTTAGACTATTTTCTTGTGCCCATTGGCAAATCCCTTTCTTTGGCCTTGATACAAAATGGAGCATTTCAGTGGTACAGTTCTTGATTTTTGTTTCCTTTTCCTTTTCTCTTGGTTCCAGCTGTTTTCTTACATGTCACTTTTTTTCGTTTTCTACTCTTTAAGACCCTTTGTGGCCTCCTTGTGTCTCAGTGAGAAATGGAAAGGGGACCTTTCTGAGAAGCTGAATTTTATCTTAGGCCATCAAGCCAGTCAGAGTCCATCTTGTCAATTTGCACCAAATTTTATAGTTTCTGTTTGTGAGAGGCACCTTTGAAGAGTGTCCTATCAGCTCCACATATGTTATCTCCCAAATTCTCGTTTTTTCAATTAATCTCTTCATTTAGACGTTGATTTCTTATTGTGAAGGTTATAAAAGCTTGGCAAGAGTTAGCTTGGAGATATATGGTTACAGATGATTGTTAAGGTGGCCACAATTGTTTTACAGTTCCTTATGCTTTCTTACTTCTATCCAAAATAGGACGTCTCAAGCTGTAACCTAAGTATGTAAAAAAAGGCGTTGAAAGCTATCTTTGGAGTAGTGGCTGTCTTTGTTTTATATGTGTACAGCAGAATGGAGTCTTGGTTAGAAGACTTAAGTAGTACTCCCTGCCACCACATGGTTGCATTGTCCCTGATAGCCTTGCTTTGTACAAGTGTGCTTCCATATTCTGAAACTGTGAAAATGATTCAGGTGATAATCTCATCATCACTTGCCCTGCTTTATTGTTGCCTGGACATGATGGAAAAATTCATTATCAGATCATAGCAGTGCCATTTCATTATGCTTTTTTAGAAGAGAATGTAGTGACAGGATGAGGGGGAATGGTTTTAAGGTAAAGGAGAGTAGATTTAGATTAGATACTAGGAAAACTTTCCTTACTATGAGGATGTTGAGGCACTGGAAAAGGTTGCCCAGAGAAGTTTTGGCTGTCCCATCCCTGGAAGGGTTCCAAGGCCAGGTTGGATGGCAATCTGAGCAAGATGGTCTAGCGAAAGGTGTCCCTGCCCATGGCAGGGAGCTTGGAACTAAATGATATTTAAGATCCCATCAAACCCAAATTATTATATTCTATGATTCTGTGAAAAACAGAAGTCTCATTATGTTGTACGACCTGTGGAAACAATTGTTAGTCTGACATTTAGTCTGATTAAGGAGTAAATAGTAAAAAATGTGTAAGACATAATTTGAGTCTGTCTGGCTTTGGTTTTCTTCGAATGTCAGTAGAAAAACAAAGTAGAATAGGAATATGTTCAGTCTGTAGGGTCTTTATCTTATTTAATAAAAATACCCTGCTATCACTCAGATCTGTCTGTTGCAGGTTCTGAAAGTACTACCAATGAAGATTATCAGAGCATTGCACTCTATTTTGAAGCAGAAAAGAAACATTTTCAGGCGGGGAAATTTTTCTTGCTTTGTGGTCAATATGGACGGGTCAGTACCTAAAGGATAAGCCAGTGAAAGTGAAGTGTTTATAGAAACTGTTCAAAATACAGTCTTCAGGAAAGTTCATATTAGATTCTAAGTGCCTTAACTGAAGACATACTGAGGTTTTTTTTTAAGGGTAAAAATGTAAGCAAATTATTAATATTTACAGTTATCTAGGCTGTGTTCCATGAATGATACATTGCCATGCACATAGGTTTTTTATAGCAGTAGAAGCTTGAGGTGAATCGGTGATAGATGATTGTCAATGAATCTCTGAATATCATGATCTGCAGCAGCAATTTATTTATATTTCATTGGCTTGACCAGTGGAGACTTGGTTGCAGAGTAATTAATTAATTTAATTGCTGTAGCATACCTAACTGAAAGCTTTTTTTGAAAAGAGAAAATATGCTAATTGGAGTATGTTGATTGACCCACTTTTAATCAGTTACAAGTCTGTGAACTGATGCTTGTTAGATGTTTGACTTTTGCATACTGAACACATACCAAAAAATATGACTGTTTTTGCAAATTATGGCCATTGTAGATGACAGCTCCTTCAGCTGTGGCATGGGGGGCTCCATGACATAAAAAACATTATGACATTAATCACATTGTGACATTAATTACATTAATCATTAGTTTGTTCTCACCATATTGCTGTGAACATCTTTCACAGCTGGTGGAGGTGTACACCAGAATTTGGCGAAGTCTCAGTTGTTTCTTGCATGAGTATCTGTAAGAGCAGCTGCTACCTCTGTAGCTGAGATAAGATTCAGTGTGCCACTTGTCTTATCAAAACGCAGAGAGAGAGAACCTGATAAAAATTAGAAAAAATTAGTTTCATGTATCTCAGTTTTAACTTTTCTTCTGTATAATCTTAGGCACTAAGGCACTTCTTGCAAAGTCCAAGCACAGAAGATAACTTGGCTATGGAAATGGCAATTGAAACAGTAAGCAACTTTGTTAAAACAAAATATTCTCCATCTTTTTAAGAACTTTACCTTCATTACTATGACTTTTCCCAGCATCACTGAGTGTGTTTGGTTAGATTGCAAATAGAAGGAAAACTGTATCAGTAAAGAGGATATCTAAACATGTCTAAAATTCTCAACACATTAGAAAATAAATACAAACTGCTGCATGTCAAAGCTAATGAACCAAAGAATCATCTAGTTTGAACATACAGAACTAAAAAAATCTTGTTCTATATCTATCTAGTTTCAGTGCTTTATTGAAAGGCTACTATAAGTAAGTTATTTTTCTCTTCTTCTTTCATGTCATAATTTCTTTTGTCTTCTTTTAATAGGTGGGACGGGCAAAAGATGAAACCCTAACAAATCAGCTGATTGATTATCTTATGGGAGAGGGGGATGGCATGCCCCAGGTATTGTATTTTTATCACTGCTGTTATGTCACATTTCTGTGCAACAAGATATTTTGAGCTTACTTTGTCCTAAAATTCTTAGTAGGCACAGACTGTGCTTTAGCTTTTGTTAAGGAACAAGACTTGTATAATTATTCCATGAGTCATTCACACAGTAACTCCAGATTCAGAAATATAAGAAATATAATAATTTTTCTTCAGTCATCTTTATGAAAGCAGGTAGTTGGACAGAGGAGGCCCAAATTAATGCTCACAATGAGAGAAAGAGACAAAACTTAGCTGTTTGTTGTTGCCAGTTTGCCAGCTGGCTGTTGCCTTTCCCAGCTGGACAGTCAACATGTGTGTCTTGAGATGAGCTACAGCACTGATCCCTTCCTGCAGGCTCAGAGTTGGTCTGACTTTTGCAGTGGAAGAAAGTAAGGTACAAAGTAGGAGGTACAGGTCAAAACCCCAAGGTTGGCCAGGCTATGATAGTTCTTGTGTTCAGCATCAGTGTAAGGCATAAAATGTTGCAGACAGATTTTCAAAATCAGCAGCTCCTCTTTGATTTCTGAATGGCCTTGATGATAATAGAGCTTGTTGTACATTTGGTCGTATTTGGGCTTGAGTTCATGGAACTAAGTGGCTGAACCACTTGAATTTTTACTGCTTGTTACAGCACACCTGGAATGTGTGCTGAGTGGGGACAGCCAGACCTCAGGTGAGGGTGTTGCAGTCTGCTGTCAATTGCTTAGTCAAGGAATTTAGGGCCTCATCCGAAGTCATGGTAAATACAGTCAGGTGCAATATGATATATATGGAAGTATAAATTATGCCGTGCTGAGGCAATAAGGTTTGGTGATTATGGAGATGACAGGGCTCAGTGCAGTAAGTTGATTTCACCCCTAATATTACAGCTGTGGTTTACAATTCTGTTAGGAAATTGGAAACTGTCTCTTTCCTCTCTGTATGGATTAAGGGTTTGAGATTTTAGACTTTTAGAGACACTGGGCATTTGATGGCCAAGCAAACTTTGCTTTTGTAAAAGGTAGAAAAAGAACCAAACCTCCATCTCTTTATTATTTACCTCTTACTTTACCTCTAACATGAAATGTGAACTTCAATAAAATTATGAGAGAAGCAAGACATAGCAAAACAAACAAATCAACTGCAAGAACCCAAGGGGAATGAAGCTGTTGGAGGCACTGGATGAAAAATCTATGCAGTACCAGTGTAAGCAAGACTAATTTCATATTTATGCTGGAAATTGGGTGGAAAGAAACTGTAGCATCCAGTCTCTTTTCTCAGAACAGCAGTCTAGCTGCCTTGTTCAGAGAAGTCCATGGGACTGGGTAAAGGAAGTGAGCTTTAGAGTATACTCTCCATAGTGAAGAGGTTCTAAAGATTTTAGAAAATATTTAGGAATTTTTTGAATGTTATTATTGCTATGTTTAACATTGTTCTGAACTTCAGTGCAGAGCTTTGTTTTCCTTATTTAAAAGCTCTCTCTTGTTCTTCTGAATGCTTTAATCCAATCTACCATAGTCTCTCTCAGTGAGTAACAAAATTTTGCTTTATCCAATCATATATATTTGCTTTAAAAACAATCATTATCTTCATTATGCTGTGGAGACTGTTCTTAAATTTATCAAGCAAGATATTATTGTTTTTAGAAAATAGAAGCTTCTGTCGTGGCATTTTTGTAAAGCTGAAAGTAAGAGTGAATTTAATGGTAGCCCTGCAGCAGAAACTTGCTCATCATTTCAAGCATTGATCTTCAAACCAGATCATCACTGACAGCAGACTGATTGCTTTAAAACTTTCACAGCCAACAATTGTCTGGCATTTTAATGAAGTGTCATTTTATCAAAATTATTATGCTCACCAAAATTTTGCTACACTATTATAAACTATTTCTTAGATGTCTGATTATATCAACTATTGTGTTTGTTAATTTCAACATATATTCTTAATTTGTCATGTGCCCTCTTTTGGGGAACATTAACTAGCAAGGTTCTGCTGTTTTCCATGTGCATATTTTCTGAGTACATACCTTTTAAAAAGAAAAATTAAACTAAAATTATGAATATCTAATACTAAATCAGATTGCAATAGTAAATTTTCCAAAGACAATAGGAAATGTATTGTATTAGAAAATCCTTTCCTGCATTTTCTGCTCCTTAGCTTACTGATTTTAAAGGTGGGAGTATCAAAGTAAAACATGGGAAGCAGCCTGGGTGGGATAGTGCTGTTTTCTGCTAATAATCAATGGAGTGGCCATCTGTGGCCATTAGGTGATATGAGAGGTTGGGAAGAATTATAACCCACTAATTTTACTAATTTTTGGTTTACCCCACTAAGGGAATAGCAATTTTTCTTTTTAAGGCAGTTTACAGTGGATAATTAATATCTGTTAATGTAAGTAGTTGCAGTTACTTTATTATCCAGATAACTATTTCATTATTCTTAAGTTACAATTCTTATGATATTCAACCTTCTGATCATGTGTTATTTAAAATTCTGCTCCATCATTAGTTTAACAGTAATTCCTTTTGGTCACCTAAAGTTTTTCCTTGTATTCAAGTTAGAAAGAAGTCTAGTTTTGTCTTCTCTTTTCTTTCCGTGTACGCTTCTTTCTCTCTTGCTTTTATTTCTGTGATTTTTTTTCTTTGTAATTTTTTCTTTGCTTCTCAAGTGCAATCTAATCTTAGCAGTCCTTCTCTACAAGGAAATATCTTTATATCTTTAATATATCCGTTCCCTTGAATTTCTGCTTTTTTTTGCTGTGTCTGAGCCTTACATATAAAACCCACACAGTATTCCAGAGAATAACACAACATTGATTGATACAATTATTGTTGTAGTAATTTTTATACCATTTTAACATAGAATACACCCTTTAAGTGTTTGGATTTACTACTGATATTGCAGAATTGGCTGGTTTGTATTTTTTTGCTAAGCTGTCCATAAAGTTGCCAGTGTTGTCTTTTTTTTTTTCATTTTTACATTTAAGTTGGAACCATACCATTATATGCAATATTTAGCTTAATTTAATTCCAATTTACTAGTTATAAGATTATCATGTACAGGCTTTACTTTTTATTGACCCCATTTTAGAAATCACTGCTAATGATATAAAATAGTGACACTCGCCCAATTTTTTTGCTCTTAATATTTCCTTTTCAACATAAGCAAGGTAATTTTATTTTGCTTTTTATTTTTTATATTTCTTTAATAGCAATAAGTAGAATATTTTTAATATTTACTTTTTTCTATTCTTTCTTTTCTATTCCTATATTTTATTTTGTATTTTTAGGAATTACCTCTTGAAGATTTCCTCAATCCCAATTTTCTCAAAACCAAGTAAACTCTGATTTGTTATCAAAGACCAATTCTTCTTTCTCTCTTTTTTTTTTACTAGCCTTCTAGACATTTGAGTACACTTACAAAAATAGAACTTGTGTTTGTTTTCTACAATACTGCCGTCTTGTTTTTTAGTTTTGTTTTTAAATTATTTCACTAATTTGCCTGCTGTTAGATTGCCAGGTTCTGGGTGAACTGTTTGCTGCATTTGCCCTTCTTGAGTTATATAATTATCAAGAGTTCCTGGTGTAGCAAATTATAAATTTTATGCATCTTATTAGCTGGTTGTTCCCTAATTTTCAATTTTTTAGCTGTCTTGGATGTCAACCATCTGGTCCCTGAGCAATACATTCATTAGGGGCCAGATTTTGTCATGTGTGTCCACACTAAGCAGTGTCTGCATCCAGATCCGTAACGCAATTTAAGCATTTCTGGCAAGACTTCTATTTCTAAAAGGAGTCCCTGGGTTCTTTTCTGACACTGTCAATGCCCACACAGCTGGAGCTGTTTGGTTTCCCCCTGTACAATTCTCATGTGCATGGTGGTCTGTGGCTTTCTGCACCCTCCTGCCAGGGCTTGGCCAGCACCTGCCAGCACTCCCTCCCTCGGGCCCTTGGCATGGCTGTTCTGTGCCTGGGCAACAGCCAAACCCTGCAGGTGACTGTGGCATAGCTGGGGTGTGTTCATACAGAGAGCTCTTCATGAAGCAAGCTTGTCTGCTTTCTTTGGAGAATGTGCTGCTGGGATGAGCAAGTCAGGAAAGGGAATACAGTAGTATGAATTTGGTCAGTATTAATTGCTTTTGTATGATTTCATTCAGGATGCCAAGTACCTGTTCCGCTTGTACATGGCCCTAAAGCAGCACCGAGATGCTGCCAGAACTGCCATAATAATTGCCAGGGAGGAGCAGTGTTCAGGTAAGTCTGTTTTCCTCTGATATGATGGCAACTCTCATGCTGCCTCCTTAGGTACCCTACTTTGGGTGCTGTTATTTGTGTAGGATTCTAATTAGAGAAGACATGTACCAGTGCTTTTAATTATATTCAAGTTCAGTTTTGAATTTGAAAGTAGACTTGGGGAAAACCTGTGGACTGACACCTGTATATTAAATATTGGGGAAAAAAGAAACTTGTGGAAAATATCTGTGTTCTTTATTACATTCGAGTAAACATAGTGATTGAGACAGCCTGCGACTTTACCTTTCTGTGTGTTACAGGTCATAGAATTGCCATTTCTACATATGGTTTCTGCCTTGGTACTGATCTTTTATCAGTAGAAAATGGGCAGAGGAGTTGATTTCTGTTGAAGGACCAGACATATGCTAACTTTAAGCTTGGTTTTCCTTTGTAATGGGTTGCTAAAGTTAGAAAAAAAATAAGAAGAGAGAGGGCTAGAAGCAAAATAGCTGCCACCTCCATTATTCACTCTCCTCTGTAGCCATGGCAACAACCCTACCATAACACTGCTTGCTTTTCATTTCAATTATGTAAAAGAAAAATCTCCAAAGGAAAAATAGCAGTCTCGGGAATAACCCAGGCAAATTAACATTTATGGGCTGCTTCTTGGCTGCTCCTCAGCACTGGGCTAAGGAGTGGAAAAACCTCTGAAACCCTTGGCAAGCAAATCTCCCAATCCATCATAGAAGTGAATAATGTATTTGTGCTAATTATATAAGCAGGAAATGCAAAGGCTCAAGGGTTTAAATATTTATTAGCATCTCTGAATCTGAAACTTGTATCTAAAATGCAATATCCCATCGTGTATTTCATATTCCCTAGTAGTATAAATGTGTTGTGCAACAGTGTAATTAGAAGCACCATGTTTGTCTCATTTAGAGCACCAATCTTGCAGTAACTGTTTCGTCTGGAGAGGCAATTTTACATCAGCGCCCTCTTCCTTCAGCAGATTTCATTGAGCTTGATTGTGAAATTTGCACCAATATAGTTTGTTCTTTCCTTAAAAATCAATCTAATAATAGTATTTAAGTCATACTGCTTGGTATTTTTCATTGGGAATGCCATTTTAAGTGCAGTTTTCCTTGAAGTTGTTTTTATGTAATCACGTGATTTTAAGACTGTATTATATTGAGAGTCAGTAATAGAATATAAAAGAATAATGTTGTTTTCCAGCAACTAATTCTGAAGTGATATTTAGCTGTCTCACACAAATTTCACAGTTTGATTCAATTGTAGTGTGTAACAAAACATTACAAATTGCTCTGTAGAGTGAAAACATCTGCTGATAGAGAAATACAGGGAGGCAAAGGAGAATGGTTGCTGAAATAAATAGAATTTCCTTTTAATGCCTCCAGCTGCGAAGAGTATGACTTTCTCAGCCTCTAATACTGCAAAAAATCCCAAAACAATCAGCAAAATAACCCCAAAACAAAACAAGAAAAAAAACAACTTAAAAATAGACTAATTGCAAGACACTACTTGATTTCAGCTACATTGATGATTTAATGAGATCCTGTGGTTTCAGGACAATCCTCAATCACAACCTTGAAACAGTATAACCTAGTGAAATAACATTCAAGTTTTAGCTATCCCTTGACAGGTTTTGGGTTTAGTTGCAGAGGCAAGGAGTTGCCAAAGCAAATGATCAAGTTAAAGTATACTAAATTAACATCTAAAAAGTAGCTTTTGAATATCTGACATTGAAAAACAACAACAAAAAAAATCTTTAAATGCTCTAAAAACATCTTCCACTTTTAAAGTTCATTATATAAATTGCCATCATATGTATTTTGCTACTGTTTAGATTACTTCTCCTAGTGTGTTTTTTTTTAACTTCCTGGCTGATATTGTTTAGGATACTGTGACAAGCAACTGCTTGTGGCTTTCCAAAGAAATTGTCATGCAATGGTTTTATTCAAAGGATCAGCATAACTTCAGCTTCCCTATATTTCATTAGTAAAGATACTGTTATGAAAAATTAAATTTACTGTTAATTGTTGGTTTTGTGTTCTTAAGGAAACTATCGAAATGCACGCGATGTTCTTTTCAGTATGTATTCCGAGTTAAAGACCCAGAAGATTAAAATTTCTTCTGAGATGGCTACAAACCTTATGATTCTACACAGCTATATTTTAGTGAAGGTAAGGAAGTGAGAAATTGAATTTGTGTGTAAGTTGCACAATGTCTGTTTCATTGAACTGTATGTATGGATATTCTGTGTACATAAATTATATTGTCATATAGATTGTATCACAGAATCCAAGTGCATGCTAACAGCAAGCTTCAGGAGGACAGTCCATAGTTGTTTCTGCCTCTTTGAGTAGCATATTCTTTTTTAAAATACTGAATAATTGAAAATTACATATGGCTTCCTGTTTTTCTTTTGCATTCATGCTTACAAATACTATGCTACAACTATTTATTGTTGTTGTTGTTGTATTTGAGGTTGTTATTCATAAGTAGATCACTGCTTTTCTGTAAATGAAATTAAGCAGGGGCTCAAATGATTTCTGTTTGTTAACCCATGGATGCCCATCAGGATATCCATTCCTACAGCCAGCTTTGGCCTCCCTCTCTACCAGCAGTGAGGCAAGAGCTGCAGGTGCTGGGCTGAAGGCCAGAAGGACTGGGGAAGAACCATGCTGAGGTCTCTGGTCCCTTCTCTAGTCAGCTCTGCTGTTTCATGAGGGAGCTGTTGGCATGCAGCTCCCAACAGGATGGATGCATGCTAAGAGCAGGCTGCAGGAATTCCTCCCCCGTGGCTGCAGTAAATGTGGTTTGTGTGCTGTGTTCCAGATTCACGTGAAACGCGGTGATCACATGAAGGGAGCACGGATGCTCATACGAGTGGCCAACAACATCAGCAAGTTCCCATCACGTAAGTGCTGACAGCAGAGGAGCTGTGCTCTGCAGGCAGCTCATTGATCACTGCACTTCACTGCAAGGTTCATCCTCCCCTGTGATCCTGTGGGCAACAACAGAGTGTAACTGCACAGTGTGCTCTGCGTGCTCCTCCAGGCAGCTCTCCCATACACAGCTCCAGGATGGGATCCTCACCAGCACTTTAATCTGTCCTCACTTTGCTGCAGTACTGAGCAGCCTCAACCACACACAGTCTGAGGACTGTGTGCAGTGAACTGACTGATTCTGGGACTTCATCACAAAATTGTAATTGATTTTTTAAAAATTATTTTTGGGTACATTGAAAATGTAGACTAAAAAGTAGGCTTTAAAGAGTGCAGACAAGATTTGGGAGAAATGGTTAAAATCAGAACATTCCTGCTGCCATGCTCAGCTTCAGTAGTGTGAGACAGTGAGAGTTGAAACCATGGTTTTCCTGTATATGGTTCCAGGAATGCCCCATATTGTGCAACTGTGTACCATGACAAAGAAGAAAAATAGTCTTTTCTCATCAGTACTTTTTTAGCTGTATTAGCTTAAAGGTTTTAAACATTAATATTGGTAAATATTTGACATAATTGTTTCATTTGATTATAGATATTGTGCCAATCCTGACTTCAGCTGTGATTGAGTGTCACCGAGCAGGATTGAAAAACTCGGCCTTCAATTTTGCTGCTATGTTGATGAGACCTGAATATCGGAGTAAAATAGATCCAAAATACAAAAAGAAAATTGAAACAATGGTCAGGTGAGTGATGTTAATCAAATGCACACAATTTCAAGGCTTTACTGTTTCTTACTTTTTGTATGTTTTTGCTCATAAAGCCAGTAGACTGTTTTCACATTATTTCACTGTCTTATATTTGAAAGGCTAAGAACCATTTTGCACCCTTCCCTGAGATTTAAAGAATTTTTTAAATGTGATAAGCTTTAAATGCAATGTGCATTTAAAATGCTTCCTAACCAGCAGTAGTGTTTTCCGTCTTCTCCCTACAGACACAAGTGCAACCACAGAGGTTTAGTTGGTTTCTAGTTGAGAATCCACAGCCAAACTGTTGGCTACTACAGCAGCAGCATTGTGCTCTTCTGTGATTTAGGTGACTAAATGGCTAAGATAAAGAATGGGAGGGCAGATAAAATATAGGGGTTCCTGACATTTTCTTCCTTATCTGAAGTTTTGTTTTGATCCTAGTCAATATTTTCTGCCAGAGGAGGAAGCATAGGTAATTGTAGAAGAGCAGGGCAAGCATATGTAACACTTTTGTCATTTATTCTACTAGTCTCTGACCAAGGCTCAGGGACTTGTTGAGGTCATTCTGGTGGTTTAGGTATTTATTTGTGAAGTCTGTAAGCTCTCCATGAGCTTATCCAATCACTCTGCTTAAACTCTTGTAAATATTTAATGACAGTTGACTCCTACAAGTTCCATTTTGTCAAGACTGGTCTCTAGCTAGTTTAAGGCCTCATCATTTTCCTCTTGGGAGAGATTTACCCTTTTCTGTGTCATTTATGATTTTACACGTTTTATTTATTTCCCTTCTATCAGTTTTATCTTTTCAGGACCTAAAGAGTCTCAGCTTACATAGCTTTTTTATGGATACTGGTTTTTATGGTGTTTCTCTGAAACTCTTCTTACTATTCTTCTGCCTTTCTGGAGGCAGTTAGAAGCTGTATGGTCCTACCAGGAAGCCAGTTTTTTGTTACTCCCATTCTCTGTGGTCCTGCCACAGAAAAACTCTGAAACAAAGAAGCCACAACTTTATAGTCAATACATATAGCCCCTGAGCTTTGAAATCTTATAAAGTATTAGGATTAGTTGCACCTTTGAGAAGGTGGTGGTGTTTCTAATTAAATGGGAAATTATTTATTATTTCTGAGCTGACATAATTGTGATGAAGCTTGGATGATAGTTAAAAGGAAGGAGCTAATAGAATGTAAAATAGCAGCTGGAAGCTATGCAAGTAACACAAAGGAAACACACTTGCTAAATATCAAAGGCATTGTAAAACAGCTTTGTTAAGTTCAAACAGCTTGAGGGTTTTATTCACAGCTGTATCTATGTTTTAGACGTCGGGACACAACTGAGACAGAAGAGCCAACAACAGCCTGTCCCTACTGTGCTTTCCAGCTCCCAGAGTGTGAACTTCTGTGTCCCAGCTGTAAAAACAACCTTCCATACTGCATTGCAACTGTGAGTGCCTGCTGTGCTTTCTGCACTGTGACAGTAAAGGCAAAGCTGCTTTCCCTTCTAAAAATGAGTTCATTTGAACTTCTTCAGTTTGCTAGTGGATCCAAGCTAGATATTTTTATGCATTTATGGGTTTTTCTAATCTGTTGCCGAATTTCTTTTTGACTATCATAAGAATATCCTCACTCGCCACCTACAAGTAGCAGGCACTTGAGGGTGCCAGTAAATTCAGGAAGTCATTCTTTGAGACTTCAGCTTTCTGAGAAAGCAGGTGCAGCATCAGGAATCCCCAGCACACACATTTGGTGCAGTTGGTGCACTTGGGAGAACACAGGCTGCTGCTGCTGATGCCTTCCCAGCTCAGCCATTTGCCCAGGGGCTCAAGTGCTCAGAGAACTAACAGAAGTCCCTCTTTCCTTTTCCATGTACAGGAGCTTGTGGAGGGCACAGCTCACCTCCCCTAAGCTACCAAGACTTAAAATTAAAAAAAAAATAAATTAAAAACCAAACCAACCAACTGAACAAAAAAAAAAAACCCAACAAAACTTCAAAAAGATATTTTGGGGAATTTTTAAGCCCATCCAATGCTAATGCTTCAGGCAGTGGCCTCAGCATTTCTTACATTACTCATCCTTACAGAAATGAGAAGTTCTACCATTTTTTGTTTCTTTAGAGTGTACTGAAAAGGTAGGGATGGCGTACATTCTTGGTGGAAGTTACTGTGCAGCTACTGTATAACTAACAATTTTTACTGGGTTCATGTGAATTGTCATACTATAATTACAGGAAAAAAAAGAACTTACTTGAACAAGAAATAAATGTTGAGTTAACATTCTTTATTAAAACTAAGAGAAAAGAATTAAGAAGAAGAATTAAGTCTCACAAAAAATGAATATCCATTATACGGGGGTCTTTTTGCTCTATTGGTTTAGCAGAATAAGATGACAGGTATACTTTAGAAGTAATATCTTCAGGAAAACAAAGGGTTTTAAATATAACTTTATGAGCCAAACACAATGTACATGTTAATGTATGTTACACAATATTTATTTAGGCTCCATCTTGGCCACAGTTTATGTCACAATGTTTGTAGACACTAAGACTGTGGCATTTTCAAATACCTAATGAGAGAGAGTCAGTGTGAAAACAGTCTGCTATTGCTTATCATATTACAGCATAAATCTCTCAGTATAGTTCAAGGTGCTGCCGTGTTTTTATAGTATTAAAAAGATACATACAAATTCCTTCTATCAAAAGTAAACTAGTAAACTGTAGCAAAAAAGAGAAAGTGTAGAGTAAAGAGGCAAAGGCCAGGCAGGCTCACAACGAGTGCTGAATGTGACCTACTGGGCTCAGGTGCTGTGGCTTTGGGGGCATTTTTGGTATGTCATATACAATACCAAAAATGCCAGCAGATTTAGGTACAGCTCTGGGTACAGATCTACAGATAGCATTCTAGAATTGCCAAACGAGAAGAATTTTAAACACTGTAATTCAGTATATTCCTAGATTTCCATTTTTAAAAGAGGAATGCAAATGATAACACTGCATCTGTGAGAGCTCCTTTTCTAGTTACAGGATTTACACAGTAATCAAGCTACAGTAACACATATGTGAGGCTTTTAAATCAAGATCTTAGAACTCAGTTGCTGAGACTTTCTCATAGTAACAGGTCCAAAAGTAAATGCTCTCTGTAGCTGGGCAGCACTTGCCCCTCAGTTACCGGCAGTTTCTGTCTGCAGGGTCGGCACATGGTGCGCGATGATTGGACAGTTTGCCCACACTGTGACTTTCCTGCCCTCTACTCAGAATTCAAAAAGTAAGTTGGGATTTTTTTTCTATTGCAGTATTCAAACGCTTCTTCATATTTTAGTAGCTAATGGATCATTTGGTACTAAAAACTTGTAACAGCTGGGCTGGGTGGAAAAAGAATTCCCCTTACTTGGTAGTTGCACTTTAGACACTCAGAGAACATTGCTTCAAAGTTGACCAAAATGATAGGATATGATAAAAGAACTGGGCCAGCGATGGCAGGGCTCCAACAGGAACAGTAATGAAGGTGGATGGTGAGCTTGTGTAAGTTCTCAGCTCTGTCCAGGAAGAAGGCCTGATATGGGGGGGAGGGCAGGAACACAGACACACCAGCGATCACCAAAACCAACAAAATGCACACAGAATTGGGTACAGACTAAGACAGCAATAATGTCTTGTCCCTGATAATCACACATGACAATGGGATGGAGTAGCTCTGTTCCAATGTCAAGAACTCAGGAGCTGCTAAAACCTCCTTTGTTATATGTTTAAATGCAAACAGCAGCCTTCCTGGTGTGGTTCTCAAACGTTGAAAACGTAGACAGAAGCAGCCATTGCTCTGACCTGCACTTGTTACAAGCACTGGTCAGAACTCTGGTGTAGGCTTTGTGCCTCAGGCGCGACTTATTTTGAAGAATGTTAGAATTTGCTTTTGACCAGTTACCCTTCCTTTAAAACAGCCTGTTACAGACTGAAAATGTGTGTCCCATGTGTTCTGAAAGGATTAACATTGCTGATCTTAAGAAAATAAATGACTGCACTGAGTACCTCAAACTAGAAGATGAGGACCAGTAAATTCAGGTATGGCCTACAGTCTGTACTTCTTATTTAACAGGGTTCATTCTTGACAGCTCTGGAGTTTTTCCTAGTAATGAATCTTACCTTAGAGCCTGGGTCAATGCCTCAGGTAACTTGAGACCCAGTTCTATCACCTATTTGCCCTCAGGCATGCAAACACCAGTAGGTTTTGCTACTGCAACTTAGCTGGTTGTTAAATTGTGCTTTAACTCTGTTTGCCTCTATGACTACATTAACATCCCCAAACTGTTGTGGCTTGGAACATGTTTCTGAACACTAGGTGTGCTTGAGTAGCACAGAGAACAGTTTGAAGGTCTCAGCATCATCCAGACTTCCCCAGCTCTTCCAGCACGGGTTTAAGTGTGGGGGGAAAGGGAGAGAGAGCAAGAGGGGTACTAACTGGAAGGAGCAAATCTAAAATGCAGGTTACATGATCTTAACTTGCCTATTTAACAGAATCTATCTCAGGATAACAGCAACAAGTACTGGCCTGAAATACTCATCCTTCTAAGAATGAGACCATGGCTCTGCCTACACCAAAGACTTAGATCCAGGACTTCAGGTTTTTTTTAAAAATGGTAACTGAAAATGAGTTAACAGTGTTCTTCAATAATTTTAATAGTTTCAATAATTGTAATTTACTATTTCAAACACCTTATGTGGAAACTCAGCTGTAGGTCACAGTAATCCACTCAAGTTCTTTTGGGGAATTTTTAGATTATTTTTCCTGATCTGCTATCACAGTATCTCAGAATATAATTAACCACCTCTGTTTATTTCCAGAACTGCTTGTGTTGGCTGGCAAGCAGCAAGGGAAGCTCTATCACTACATCATACATCTCTTCCCCAGGCCTAATAACAGCCATGTCACTTCTATTTTGTGATATCTGTAACTATTTAGCTTTTGATAAATTTTGTACTTTGGTTTATTGTAGTAATAAAACTGATAATTATTACAAACAAAATCTGCATTTCATCTGCAGCAAAGACAAACCACGGGGCCATCTTTGTAATATGAGTGGCAGGAAGAAAAAACACTTCCTTACTGTTTTCTTTTTCAGTATCAGTTCTGAACTGTTATGAATATTTTCAATTAAACATTTTTTACTCTTTAAATATTCCTTTCTGGTTTTGATTAAAGATATAACTTATTCAAGTACAGACTTTTGGAAGTCAATCCCTCACTGCTTTTCTGTGTCTCTAACTGAACAAAAGGGAAGTTGTAGGAAAAGAGGAACACCACATCACGTATGTAAAGGAAAAACAAAACTGTGGAATAAAGGAGAGAAACAGGACAGAACACTCCATGAACTTAACCAAAGCTTTAAAAGAATCCTGTGAAACATTTTATTGCAATTTTATATACTGCTTAATTTCTATAATGTACAAATAAGCCATTTATGTATGGGGGTTTTTCCATCATGTACTATTTACAAGACTTCACCACATAATGTCAGGGGATTTATATTAAAAAAAAGAAAAAAAGCAGTGAAGTCCCAGGAAGACTCAGCAGAAATGCCAGGTAACTAAGCATGACATTTTCAGCATGTTCACGCACCTGGTGTCTGTTGCACGAGGAAGTTATAGCTTGTAACATGTACCATGTCAGGAGTAAGCACAGCAGGGTGAGAGCACAAGAGCTACAGCACCTCTATAAGAGGAGCATTTTCAATGCACTGGTTCTACTTTCCCAGCAGCAGCACTGCATCTGTTTCATGTTCCTGGCAGAAGTTAGACATGCAAAGCTGTGTCCAAAGCAAGGCTTTACTCTAAATGTCTTGTTTTCTCTTTTCTCTTCCCTTCTTTTTTTGTTGTTTCTTCATTTTTCTCTCTTTTTGGCAGCTTGGAAGACTTCACCTTTTTTTGCTACAAAGAGAAATACAGACAGTTTAAAATCCAGCTGACAAAAGTTTAAGTCAAAATGTAGTCAAGTGTTAAGGAAAAAGCCACCTCTTTCCCTCCTCTTTCAGGTGTGAAGTTTCTAAATGCCATAGAGAGTATAGGCTACCATATTCAGTCTTAAGGGTCCCCCTTTGGTGATACCTACAAAGGTATTACTAGAATTGTCATCTGTAGGAAGCACAGGCCTGTGGTGGCTCCTTGCCACTGGCACTATCCTCACCAACACTTGAAATATTACGAAGTTTTGTAATTGGATGCAGAATTTTAGATTTAGAGTGATGTCTCACTTTGGTCCAACATAAGACAATGGATGGAAGTAACTTAGACTCTTCCACACTACCACCAGTTAAAATTTTAAAAGTTGCGAGATTATTTAATACTTCTATGATTTTTTTCTTAATTCATTAAGATGATGTTAAAAGTCACAGAAAGCTAACTAAAAACAAAAAAGCCCCAACACTTCAGTGAGGTTGTTTAATACTGAGGAAATTAAATCACCTTAATCATTGCATCACTGTCAACAGTATCCTGCTCATCCTCATCAGACTGGATCTCTTCCACAGTCAAGTCTTCACTCAGCTCTAAGGTCGCAGCAGATCCCGACTGCCTTTTGGATGCCTTGACAGCACTAAGTGAATATGGAGTCAGATGTGCCTCTTTGTTGTAGGCACGTGTGAAAGCTGCTTTGACCTGGCAGGGTAGAAGGAAGGAAACTGAGCATCAGTTTAGGAACTGTAGATTGTTAGCAACTTACTGACAGATTCCACATCAACTTTCCTTTGAAAAGACATGACCAAAGATACACAGAAGATGACATGCTCTCAAAAGGACACAAAGTGTTTAAGAGCTGTATGGTGAAGGCTCATTTTAAACAACTCCCACATAATCCTCAATAAAGTGTGTATCTTCAGATGCTTCTTGCTCAGGCCTACAATAATTTCAGCACAGTTACACCAGAGCCCCCTTCAGCAGCACTGTACACTTGCCAGACTAAGCAGCATATTCAGACTAGGGAAAAACACCTGATAGTAGTGTAGGTTTAGTTTCCAGCAGGTTCTTCTCTTTCCATGAGCACCTGATCTGTTTCAGATCACATCTGCCTAGTTTGTAAAAGCAATCTGAGCTTAAGCTCACCTTGTACCAGGTGAGGGGCCCAACCACTGGAGTGCAGTAGCTGGGTGCTGGAAGAGCAGCACATGAAGCACCCCAGGTCTGGCAGTTCTGTCTGACACAACTGGGAAAGGTGTAAGCTGCCAGGCAGTCTCTGAAGGCAGTGCCTGCTCTGTAACACAGGCAGCTGTGTGTCCCTCCTCCTTTGCAGGATGGTAAGACAGGCAGGGCTGTGCCTGAAGGACACAGCCCTTACAGCCAGAGCTTCCTTGTAGAAAGGTACCAACTTTCCCTGTCCTTCCTGTGTTCTGCTTCTGTACCCAAGACACAACTGACTCCTAGTAATCCTTTACACCAGGAACAAAAAGTGTAAGACTCCTGAGTGAAGCACAGCCTGATTATCTTTTAGGACTTAGCCCTGAACTTAGTGCTATGTTTGACAGCTGATTCACAAAGCCTACTATTAATTATGGTTAAGCTGGTCCACCAACTTCAGGCTTTCCAAAGCACATCCATACCCATAGCAGTTATTCTAGGATTTTTTTCAAGATATGGAAGAAAACAAAAAAATTCACTGGTGAATTTTACCTTGGGATCCAGCTTTGAAAAAGGACTGGGTTTGCCTCCCCATGTGCTTATTTCCATGATATTTTCAACATCTTCTTTCATCAAGCAGTAGGAGTCCATAAATGTTATAGCTTGTTGTACACCATCTGCTCCAAAGTCTCTCAAGGGCTGGACAAGTGCATCCCGCAAATATGACAAATATTCCATATTTACTGTCCTCTTGCATGTCTGAGTTCTTTGTCAAATTGAAAATAAAGTACTGAGTAAGTAAATCTGTCCAACCAGCAACACTGACTAGTTCTAAAGACAAGAACAAATAGGTAAGGAGGCCTTCAGCAAATCAACAATCTGCTGCCTTAAGAGCAAACTGCAAATTACAGTGTGCCATTCCTTTTGCCATATCTGCACTGGGGAATAACTAATGCAAGGTATTTGAACACCAGTCTGGGGAAACATATCTCTAACTGAGAAACAACTTCAGGGGAAAAAAGAAAAATGCAAGGTACTTGTGATTGACTTGTACAAATTAAGCACTGAGAAAAGCGTCACCAATAACACAGGAACACATTCACAGAACACATGAACGTGTCACTTATTTGCACCAAGCACCGCGAGGAATTGATGGTAGGTAATGAGCTGCACAAGAAAGAACTGTATCAGAGGAATGCCAGTACTACCTGAGACTCATGTGCATTGCCAGTTCTTGAATGATACGATCGTGTTTGCCTGTGGATGAAAATTTCCCCAGCCAGCTGGGAAAGACAGGAAACTGGGACATGTAACCCCTCATCAGCTCCCCTGGGAGAACACTTGCATAAATAGCCTGAAAAAGTAACACACATGCCAAATTCAGATCACGCTGAAAGTCTCATGGACACTATGACACACTGCCCTGCACTTCACTGTCCCCAGAGAAGAGGGGTAGTTGACACAGGGCCACAGTGGACACAGCTTACTTTAAGAGAACTCTCCCAATTGCTTATTTCTGGTCAATCCCTCTAAGGTTACAGCTTCATCTCTTGTACCACCCTGTTTATTAACATGTTCTAAAATACATGTGAAGTTATCTGGGTTTCAAAACTCAAAAGAAGAAAGACCAAAAAAAACCAAACAGACAACCCCAAAACACGGCCTTTTCTCATGTCCAGTTTAGAGTGCAGTCAAATAGCTGACTTCACACAAACAAGTGATCTCCAACACACAGACATGGTGAAGGAGAGCTTTCCAAAGAACACTGCAATCTACATCAAGTCAGCTCTGTTCCTAAGCATACAGCTCTTTGGACCTGTACTGAACTAGATGACATCCAGAGGTGCCTTCCAATTTCACCTACAATGCATTCTCTGATGCCAGACATAATCCTTTAAGCACAAGTCTTGTCAGTGATTCAGTGAGCATTAAAAGAAGTACAGTGACCAAGTTTCAGTCCTCTGTGCATTGAAAGAAATCCTACCCTGGTGAGAGGAAGGACAGAGCAAGCTTGTAACAGCACAAGTGATCCACACCATGTGCTTCTATGCTTTGTGAACTGTCCACCTTCTCCACATTTCTGAAGATTTCATTTCATGTTGCAGCATGGGCTCAACAATATGGATATAGGAAACTCTTCTGATCACCAGCGGGACAGAAAATACTACATGAAGTACAAATTGTACAGATCGTATAACTACACTGAAACACCAATTTCCACAGATCCACCTTTAACACTGGACAGCCCCCCTTAAAGAACATAAAATGAGTGTTAAGTGCTCACCTGTGTTGGAAGAAGATTCCAGTTCTGCTTGCTACGAATCTGTCTGTCCACTATATCACCATCACATATACTATCAGCTGCTCTACTCAAGAGCACCAAGTGCTTTTTTAAATTACCCCTGGAAAAAAAAATGAAGTTGACTTTATTACAAGGCAGAAATATCCAGATAGGTTTTAGTCTACTTTGACTCCCTGACACAAAAGCCTATGTCAGTTTAGGGTTTGGAGTAACTCACCCAGCAGCAGCTGGTTTCACATGCACATAGTTCTCTTGGACAAAAAGAGGTGCTAGTGAATAATCATGGAAGAAAAGATCTGATTTGTCTATAAGAGACATACGGGCAGCCTCCTCTCCAGTAGCAAAAACCTTCCGGACCACATCAAAGGGGCCCTAAATAAATGACATTTCAAGAAGTCAGCAGCTAGAAGGTCAACACAAAAAGAAAGACACAGCACAGTATCAACAAAATCAGTATCCAGAAGTATCTTCACTCATCTGTACAAGCTCCTCATTCAGTATTTCTGTCCTAGAACTTTACCAGTTTTAAGAACTGTAATTTATTTTTGGTATTAAGAGAATTATCTCCTAAACAGAGGACAAAGGATGGGAAGTATGAGCTTCAGAATTGCATCTTACATACGAGACAAGTATATCAAATTTATATTCAGTCCTGGATATACTACTCTTCAACTGTTTGTGGCAAATGTGATAGTCCTTGGCACCTAGGCTTTATTCAGTGCTTCAGTTCAAAAGAACTGCTTATAAACCCAAGTGATTACATTAGAATATGACGGTAAAAGCCAATCCAGTATTTGACACTTACCAGTTTGATGTCCTTTTTGGCTCTGCTGGCATCTGTTTTAGCCTCATCATAAGTCAGTGATTTGTCTTTTGCACACCACATATTAAGATTATGTAAAACCTAAAGAACAAAATTTACAATTTTGTAGCATAATAGAATTTAAATGGAAGACACTGGCAATAACAGCCTAATCTTTATACATAAAAATACTGTTCAAATACTTTTAATTCAATATACATAATCTGCTATCTGAATGGTCACTGATGCTGAATGGGTACTGACCTGTCTGATGTCCTGATTTGCTGCCAGGATTATCTCTTGCATAGCAGGTGGGGGAATTTTTAAACCTTCTTTAAATGCAATAGACATCATGGCACCCTGTAATCACAATTGAGAAACTGTCACTAGAGAATTCCTATGAGTTCTTGCCCCAGCAAAACATACTGACACATCTATGAAAGAACACTGCATATTTTCTAAATTTTTAAAGCACATATAGCTAAAATTTTTTCTCATAATCATAAGTCATCATTTACCATTGATGTAAAAAAGAGCATATTTGTTTATAAAAACCAATTTTGGATATATTCTTAAGGCAGACATCTAAAATCCAAAAGGCTTCGGGAAGAGAAACTCAGACAATTCATTCACTGAAAAGCAGTTACTCACTGAGATGATGGATTAAGTATCCAATTCTGAATAAACTGTGCCACATGAAAACTGAAGTTCCTGATGGTAATTCAGTGCAGCCCATAAAGCCACAGCCTACTTACTTTGATCTGTTCTAGCCGAGGTCTCTGAAAACGAAGATCCAAGCAGTAGTGGACCAAGGAGCGCATCTTGGGGTGGTTGCGATCGTTGCACATGCAAATGATGGGAACCTTCGTGTGCCGGATCAAAGCAATCAGCTCCTGCAATTTAAACACGTACAATGCCATCAGATAACCTGGATAATGAGAACAATTAGAATGTCATACCAAGCAGCATTAGTCCCTGCCTTAAATCAGATCCTTGACAGGTGCCAAGTCCATAACACTCCTGCTGTAATCACATTTCTACACAGTGCAAACCTGGCCCCTCGCCTCCGTTTTTCACTTCCTGCTCGATTCAGCTGCAAGAGATCTGCCGCCTACCCACTTCCATTGTCTACTTCCAGCAATTCTGTTTGGAACCATCTTGAAGAAGCAATGAAGACCAATAGCCCAGAGCACAGCTATCGACCTACAGAACTAGACTCATTTCTCCAAAGGCCAGTTTGACCTGGCTTATGCCCAGAGCGCACACACAGCTTTCTGGCTGCACCCTGCCACAAAGAATGAAAAGGCAGAAAGTAAAAAGACCAGCTCGTCTCTGCTCCAAGAGGCTTCATCATTTTTAGGTTTACCAGAACAAAGTTTGCTAGCTCTAATGAAGGTGAAATTCAGTTCAGTTTCATCCCTACAATGAAAATATCTGCATTTAAGCTAAAAATCTGTGTGCGCTTTACCATCAAAGTACTGCACATGACTATAAGAAATCCTCAGAAGCTAAAACTGGAGCTACTGAAGAGAACAAAGGATGTTGCTGCCTATGCCATACATTAGTTACTCAGTGTTACTGCCTATGCAAAAGAGCAACATTCCCAGCCAGACTATGAACCTCCCACTGCAGGGAGATGTCACCTTAGAGAGACCTTAGGATAAATGTACCTCTTCTAAAGTGCACACACTCAAGTTCATCACTCCAGGCTTCTTCTACACAAGTATCCTTTTTCCCCCATCTACCAAGGCACAATTCTTACACAAAAACAGGCTTCTAAAACACGTCAGACTGTACTCTGCAGAGAGTTTGTTTATGGACCATGGTTTGAGGACAGAGTGGCTTGACTATCTTGTGCTATATATGGCACACTCTTGGCAATGGCATTAGCTAGGAACTACAGTGGCTTCACCTGAATCCCTCCTCTGTCTTCATTGCCTGCCATACCATCCACTTCATCCATGATCAATACATGCTTCCCGCTAACTGATGAAGATGCACCTGAAAATGAATATGGATAAGAAAATGAGATGAGAACAAAGGAGTCTTGCTCAGAGTTTTACCCAATGCTAAGTAAGATAACCCCATCCTAGGCTACTGAGGTGGTGGCTCTGTCACTTGATCACATGAATCTATGTTCACAGACCAGACTATAACCTCATGTAATTTTCTTAGAAACAAGTCCCATGGAACAGAGGAGCAACTGCAGAGTTCTTGAGTAGTTTGTGCAGATTAACAACTCATTCTAGAAGTAGCACAATTTAGTTCTAAACTGAAGAAGAAACCTAACAGCTTACTACATGAACCCATCCCTATTAGAGCCAGTCCCCTCCACCAGACAAGCAATGTAAATTCCTAACATTGTTGTGTAATAAGGAAGCTCTGTCCTTCCTCTAAGCAGACTCTTAATAAAACAAAAGTCTGCTTCAAGCAACAGACGTACCAGAACAGAAGTCTTTGATGCTGGTGTTGTTAAGTGATTCAGCAACGACTTCTTTCAGACTGTTCTTGCTGCGAGTGTCGCTGGCATTCAGCTCCACGTAGCTATAGCCCAGCTCCTGGTCCAAACACACAAACCACATAAAAAGTGAGAAAACAGATCAGGGACAAATACAGCTTTAATTAGTTTCTCCCCTTATACTCATTTTCTCTAGCAATTAAAAAAAAACTTTTAACCATGTGTGGAACGGATAGGCCCAAAAGAGACACTTTCTGTTTTGTTTTGTGGTGGGGTTTTTTGTTGTGTTTTTTGAATTGGTTTTTTGTTTGTTTCTTTTGGGTTTTTTTGTTGGTTGGTTGTTAGGGGGTTTTTTGTTTGGTTAGTTTTAGTTTTGTTTTAATTGAGGGGGATGTGGAAGCATTGGAGTCAGTGGCACATTTTAAATTTTGGAAGATTAACAGAACTGGAACAGAGCTGTGAGCCAAGGCTGGCTAAGCTCCATGGTATTTCCAGCTGCATAACAAAGAAACATACCACATGGCTCTGAAAGCTGCAGGAAAGAGAAGCTTTTAACTATTTAGCCAATAGGAAACACATGACTCCCACAGCAGCACTAACACTTCTGTCAGTCCCTGACACAACTTAACCCAGCTGCTCCTTTATCAGCAAACTCTCCTGCCAGAGGCAGCCAGAACACAGCACTGAGCACACACAGCATTGGTCTGTTTTGCTGGCATTTCCTGTGGAGCACAGAGAAATGCTCTGTAGAGTCCTGAGGCAGCTGAGAGCAAGCCAGGTTGGAAACCAGAAACAGAAAATTATATGCTTTAAGGAAAAAAAAGCAAGCCCAAGACAGCACGTTCACCTTTTCCAGTCTAGTTCCAGATGTGGCATCAACTTGTTGGCACAGAGCTCAAAGACATGCCATGGGGGAAGGGGGAGAAAAGGATTAAGAGTTACTCTACACAACACATTTCTAAATTCAGATTTAGAAATGGACACATACCCCTGTCAATTTCTCTCATCCTGAAGTAGCATTTCAATTTAGAAGAAATCTAGGAAATATCTCTCTGTTAGACATATAAAACCCATGACCTTAGCCTTTCAAAAAGCTTGCCAGAATTTGACTCCCACTAAATGCAAATATTCTCCAACTTGCAGAACCAGTGCTGAATGCTCACAATTCTGGAAAACCATTTCCAATTATTCAACATACTGTGATATGTTTCCTCTCAGTGTAACAGAAAGAAATGCAGACGCCCATTGGTACCTTCTCACCTCAGACCTGGTAAAGGTATCCAAACAGCCACATATTTTCACCTGTAACCCTGTTCTGAGCAGGTGCAACCTGGCTGAGAGCAGACCCTGGTCATTCAGAGCACACCCACCTGCACACAGCAGCTGTATCCAGATTCAGAATTAATATGTAACAAAAAAGTGTTCGGAACAACCATTACTATGACCTCACCTTACAAACCAAAGCAGCTGTAGTAGTTTTACCAACTCCAGGTGGACCAGAAAGTAATGCTGCTTTAAAGCCTGTCCCATCATCTTTGCTTCCAGTTTTACCAGGTTTTTGGCTAAAAAAAAAAAAAAGTTTCAGGTTTTACCTGGGTATGTAATTATAAAACAAACTGCATGCTCCTAAAGATATCAAGCATCATTGGAATTTTTCCTCATTTAAGGACCAAGAAGAACATCCCCGAAGATGCATACACAGCTGCATCTCAGGTAAACACAGCTGCATCTCAGGTAAACTACTCGGGTAAAAGCAGCTTAAACCACCTTACAGCTTATGACTTGCAGTGATTTTGAACTGAAAAATACCAAAAAGTGCTATTAATGTAATACAACCATTTCAGCAATTTCCTCACAACCACATCATACACATAAAAAACCAAAAACACCACCAAACCCACACACCACCACAAACAAATTAAGCCAAACCCCAAACATGCCACACACAAAAACCCACTACCTACTAGAGCTGAACTAAAACCCTCTTTTAAACACAGAAAAACCTGTCTGTCTATAGGATGACCAACTGTCTACTTCACATATGCACGTCTTGCCAGAGGCAGGACCTTGACAATTCATCCCTTCACATGACAGCAGCTCTTTAGACCTGTTCTTATCCTGTATCTTCACTGTTGCCCGTGCCTAACCTATTTCCTCTTGCTGAGGAAGAAATCAATAGGCTCAACACAAGGTCATTTTTAGATACATCACAGTAGGATATTTTGGAGGTTTTTGTAAAAATGAAAACTCAGACTTGGGGGAAAAAGTCTTTTAAGACACATTTTTCTGCTTTTTTTTCAGGTGGGGAGGTGGGAAGTAAATGAACAACTACTTCACCAAAAAAACCTCAGGCTTGATTGCTGCTAAAAACACATCTGAGTGGAGCCTTATTCCCGATTTCTAGAGCTGCTCTGCTACCACCCAGGCCCTCAGTGGTCCAGGGAACCAAGGAGCATGATTAGCATAAAAGAACACAGAAAATTAACCAGGCCAGTCACCTTGTCCATCTTCCAAGGTGTTCTTGTGCCAGTTTCTGAGCCATCGGAGCAGTTTATTGGCACAGCTTTGCTCACCCTGCTGTCCAATAATTGCCTTAAGAGATACAGGCTTATATTTATCTACCCACAGCAATTTCTCTGTGCCATCTTCATTAACCTCAGAAACCAAGTTTCCCTTAGGTTTTGGGGCCTCTTTCTCCTCTACAGTCTGACGTTTGAAGTCCGTAAGTTTTCGAACAGCAGTGGTTTCTTTCTTGACAGATCTGATGGTTTCTCCTTTTTCAGGAGTAGACTTGTATTTTTTATTATTAGCTTCCCTTTTGTAGGGGCTAAAATTCCTTTTCCCAGCTTCAGCTTTCTCTGGTGTCTTTTTGGGTTTTGACTCCACTTTCTTTGCCTTAAAAAAATAAAAAATTAAAAAGAAATTATAGGAAAAAATACAGTAAAGAAACAGCATATTTAACAATTACAGAAGTGCTTCGAAAGTGACAAAGCTTATGCATTGATTCAAAAAACTTCAAGAGCAGATACAGAAATACTCTCTGAGAAATAAAGCATGGCTAAACACAATGTCACCAGGTTCTCTAGTACAACCCACAAAAAAGAGGCAGGAAGTGTTCTGGTCATTCCAAAAGGAGTCCCCTAATTCACAAAGCCTGAGGCATCCTACAATGCTAAACTGATGACTAAGTTTGGAACAAACAGGTGAGACACCCTTGAAACTCTTGCAAAACATTTGCAAAAGTTGCTCAACCCAAAACAATTCAAAGGGAGCATAAGTGATAGTTAATAAGCTCAGAGTTGCTTTTCCCTGGGACACTAATGGTATCTTTGCATAAATAAGTCATGTCTGTAATGACTACACCATATGTTAGAGCTAACAGAGATTCTAATAACATTCCATCAGCCCCTACAAGCTAAATTTAAACGTGCACAAAAAGCTTGTTAGCTCTTTTTTGGTATTGCCTGAAAAAAATCCCTTTAATATTTGTAGTTCAAGTACCACATAAAGAAAAGATCTGTTATGCATACAAATAGTTTACATATTTCTGGGCCTGTCTGGGTACCACATGGTATCATTATCACAATTACTTATTCCAAAGAATGAATCAATACTCCTTGTTTCAACCCGATACCATCTAAGGAGATGCAATTACCTACTCTGTCAGGTACCTAAAATGCAGAATAATGTCCCAGTGTGAAAATAACCTTTAGCTCCCAAGTAGTCATTTGTCTTCAGCACAAACAAAAAACTTTCACTTTTAACCTAAAAGGTCAAACTGATGACTGTTGTGTTACTGGAAGAGAAGACAAACTCCTTTCAATTAAAAACAAACCAAAGCAAAAAAAGCATACCTCTGTTTCAGCTGCCAGCTCATATTTTGACTTTTTGCCTGGCATAGTTCGAATAAGATCAAATAGACCATCTTCATCAATAATTTTTGTACCTAAAGTGGATGCCTGGAG
This sequence comes from Camarhynchus parvulus, assembly GCF_901933205.1. Taxonomy (NCBI): domain Eukaryota; kingdom Metazoa; phylum Chordata; class Aves; order Passeriformes; family Thraupidae; genus Camarhynchus; species Camarhynchus parvulus. The sequence goes on from NC_044574.1 coordinate 23,147,696, forward strand.
CAAAAGAAAGAATTAAATGTGAAATCAAGTTACATCAGGATTTACATAATTCATTTCAAAGTGTTTTCCAGTAAAAAAACTATGACTAGAAACACAACAACAACAGTTATATATCTGTGTTTGTGTATTGTATGTATGCACAGAAGTAAAAACAAAACAAAGCCGTAAACCACTAGGCAACTTTTCATTTTAAAGATGCACTTTCTGGTTAGTACTGCTTCCTGCTGGCAGGGATACTAGAATTACCAGTGAAGAGAGGAACAATTGAGCTGCACTTTGCCTTTGGCCAGGCAGGAGCCCACTCACCTTCTCACACTTGGACTGGCCGCAGTCCCGGCCCATCACCAGGTAATTTGTTTTCTTGCTGACATTGCCGGTTACCTTTCCTCCGTAACGCTCAATCAGAGACTTGGCCTCATCTCTCTCAATGCACTCCAGAACTCCCGTAATTACAAATGTCAGCCCTTCCAAGCAGTTCTCAGCTCCCTGAGAACCAGAGCATTGCAGAAAATGCCATTACTGATACAATTCTACCAAATAGCTCTTAACCATCAGCTATTTTAACCCTCTACCACATCAAGTACCCTATCAAACTTTACAAATAACACTATCATACCTAGCTAGGTAATAGTTCTAAAAGTTCCAATGGGAAAACCAACAGAAGTCCTTACGTTGTTTACCTGACCCTACTTGTAGCACTCTGTGCTTCGAGCACAGCATATGAATCAATTGAGTGACAGCAATCTTCAACTTTAAGACCAGTAACTATTTTTAATGATCATGACTTCCTAAACCAAGTTCTGAGTACAAATTCTTTAGTACACTTCCTTACATTTAGTCACTGCTTAGCATTACAATTTATGTTTTTCTAATACATTCTTCCTACTGTGAAAAAAATACCAGTCTTTAAAACAGTTAAGTTGGTATTTTTTAAACTACTTACAGCAGTAGATCTACTGAACACTCCACTTCATATACAGAATCCTGCAGCCAAGCTTACCTGAGGTATCTCTTTGGAGCCCAGTGCTTTGGGACCCTCGCGATTAAGGAAGCTTCGGTAAGCTTGGTAATTGTTTCGCTTCTTTTCAGAATCCTCAGGACTTATAGACTGGGTCAGGAGAGGGAAAAAAATTAATATACACATTACAGCTATAAAAACAGCAAAATAAACCCAAGCTTCACAGCTTAAGACATTTTCATGCACCAAAGGAAAAGCAAGTTCTAACGCTTGTTTTTAATCTATCAACATGCAATAACTGAAAGTTGCTCTCCTTTTAGTGCTTGTGTTGAGGTGTTTTTCCTTGTTCCTTTCAAAAATATTTCAAAAATATGATAGCTTAAAAAATATGCACCCATAATTTCTTGGCAGGTCTCTGTAGATTCATCTATTGCACATATACACGCTCACTCAACTCTTAAATTGTCACTTTAAATTGAGATCCTATTTGTGATGTACACTTATGTAAAAGTAGAAATACTATGAAGTAGACTTTAAGAGACACTTAAGCTTCTCAATCAGCAAACAACTCTTAAAAACTCACCTCAAAATGAGGTGCAGGCTCTCTCTTGTAATTACAACTGCTATTTAATTGTCAAAATGAGGTACTTTATACTGTATGATTAAGAAGTACATTTTAATGTTGCCAATAACTGCCAGTGTTCAACCAATACAGTTACTGAATCAGATAAAAAAACACAAATTCTATTCTTACATAGCACATCAAAAATAAGAAAAAATAGTAGACTAGGGAGAGAAATATAAATCCCTAAACAAAGCCACCCATCGTTCTAAGCACAGAACAGATTCTCAAGGTCATCACAATGACATCAGTAGGTTTGCACTCACTAAGTGTCAGAATTCCTGCATTCTGTGTTTTCCAGCCAAGTTAAACAAGAGAAAGCACAGAACTGATTTTGCAATGTACCTGCACACCTTAATTAGAGGACCTCAGGTCCTTCATCTGTTTAAATTACACTTTGCCAGGTAACTTTCTCCACACAGTTTTACAACTGCAGTAAGGAAGGAACTTACAGTCTTACCAGAATTCAAACCCTTAAAAGATGCCCAGGAGATTCAAAGTACCAAGTTACAACAGTGACACCTATAATAAATGAAAACTATTTTCCTGCAAACTCCACCAAGACATCTAAATCAATTTTGATAGCTCCTACCTCAGTCTTCTTGGGAGAAACTTTCTCCTTCTTTGGTGTTTTCTTCTCTTCTTTCCCTGAAGCTGCTTTTCCTCTTGATACTGAATTTTGAGCACCTCTTTCCTTTTCAGCCATCTCTTCTTTTTTACCATCAGATGATTGTGGGGGTAAACAAGAACCCTCCAACTGTTCAGCTTTAGTTTGTGGCTTCGCAGAGTAATTCTTGGCTGCACCAGCTAAGTCTGTTGCTTTCACTTGAAAAGAGGCAGACGGAGAGGAGCTCATATATAAAAAGGTATCTCATTAATATTATAAATTAGTGCAATGCTTTTCAGTTTCTGTGTCCTACCTCTTTCTGTCTGCTTGTATCCTGCTGTTGTATTAGGGCTGCTGTTGATGCTCAGTACTGTTTGCTCTCCTTCTGTGTTTTTCCGACCCTAAATAAACACACAATGCCAAACTCAGGGATGTGTATCCCAAGCTACCACAGGGACACAGCAACACACTTCATTTAATTGTGACTAGAACTTAAAACACCATCCCAACAGAGGCATCCAGCACACACTATCTGACTAGGCAGGACACCCTCTACTGAGGGAGGAAAAGCCAGGAGGGAAGTATAAGGAGTGAGTATGCTATTTCCATGAAAACACGTTCCTGCTGGTTTTAATGCGTTTGTATGGAAGTCTCAAAACAAAGGTGTATAAATAAGAACACTCCCCAGCAATTCAACTCCTAAAAGTGTAAGTTTCAAAAGAATTCAACCTTTTTCTTCTGTGGTGTTTCATCCAACATGGCCAGAGTTCTAGCAAATTCTTCATCTTCATGCAGCTGTCTCTCCAGCTGAAAGGAAAAAAAAAAAAGAAAAAAAAAAAGATTTTTAGGCTAATGCCAAACAAGTTCTAACTCTAGTATATTTTTACAAAAACTAAGTGAGCACATAGCTAGAAAAAGAGTGTCCTACCAGAGGCAAATAAATTTCTGGAAATGGTATTGAAGAATTACTTGTCTTCACCAGAAAGGAAGAGTAGTTAAATCTAGTGAGAAAAATTGACTTGTTGCACTAGAAACATTATTATGCCTGTATAAGCTGTTTTCAAAGGAGTTTTTTGTTCATATATTTTATTGCTGTGTGCCCTTTTCTTTTGAAGGCTGCACCTCATAACAAACAGCCTGCAACAACATGTAACCTGCTAGCTTTATCAAAAGCAGATCCAAAAGGCAAGTAGAAACAATGCCTGTTAAAAATTATGATGTCTCCAGAATGAATGTTTTATTCTCATTTACTACTAGCAACAAGTATATGTAAAAAATTCTGTTTTGGAGAACTTAACTACTGCCCTTAGCCCTGCTCTTAGTGTCAGTTCTATTTCCTTTAGGGAAGCAAATATACTTTAACTTTCTATTACTTATACTCATACAACTGATTTTCTCTGATGGAAGAATCAGTAAGAACAAATAGTGCACAACATCTGTGGAAGTTATTTATTAGTTGTAAAAAAACCCATCAGAGTCAGTTTGGCTTCATTTTTATTTCACTTAACAACATAAACCTGACATCTCCAGTGATAACTGATCCTTTGGTTACCTTTCCTGTGCAATACAGTACCTTGGGGAAAACCTTTTCTATTCGTGAATAGTGTTCATTATTGCCAATAAATACTGACCATTGTTTCAACAAGAGAACAACAAAATTATTTTCATAATTGAAATCCAACATGCCATGCTCTAAGATCCCAGTAGATGACTTTATAAAACCAGAATGCCACAGGCATTATTTGTATGTGTCCGTACAGTGAAATCTACCTTCCCTGAGTATAGTGAGGAAGGGAAAGGGCAAAGAGCACCCAGTGCAAAGCAGACTGAGGCAGAGACACACCTGATATAAAGTACTGGGATGCACAGAAACTCTGACTGTTATGGATAAGATCAGTTCAAATGAAAGACATCATCTTATTTTTCCTGACAGGTTGTTTAACTTTCTAGTAGGGTAAAGCTGGATTCACTTTCTCTCATCCTTACTTTCAGAGGTGCAGATTTGTCTGTACAATCTAATTATTTCAAACAATACTCAATATTATATTATATTATATGTGGGAAATCAAATTTTCCCAAAAGCAAGTAAATATGTGTACCTTCCCCTCATAGTAGTACTGATTTAAATAGGAAAGTTTAAGACATGTAAGGGTCATTCACATTTTTCTCAACTATAAGAAAATTCAAAAGACATGTAAAACAGATCATGGATGGCAATGACTTTTAATTTTTTACTCCACAGAATGAAAAAAAACATAACACCATCAAAAACATAAGGAAGCAGAAAGCAAATTCTGTGTGAAAGGCAGGATTATTAGAAGTACATCAGCTGCACAGACAGAGAAAGTCTGGATAGAGAGAAAATAGGTTAAGTGATACATTCTATTTACATAACTGAAATAAGGCCTATAAAAATAACTGTGTGACCAGGCTTGCACATATTGATGGATTTTATTACACTTAGTTACAGCATACCTGGAAAGTCCATCTTAACTTCTTAAGGAAAAACAATAATAAGTTTGTAAACAAACTGCTCTTGCTATAGAGCATTAAGTTTGTAGAGCTTTTACCTCTGAATCTTCTTCAAGCTGCAGTTGCCTAGCAATAGCCTCATCATCTAGTGTGCTGTCTCTGCTCTGTGAAGGCTATATTAAAGAAAAAATGACCAATTATTCAGTTACTCCATTACTGTGTCAATTATAATAATTTCATATGTGTAGATTCCTTCTGTACACTTCTAGAAAAGGACTGTGAATGAGACACACAACATTAATTTCTAGCTCTCTAACCTAAACACTATTAAGGCCATTTTCAAGGGATTTTGTTATTCAAAACAAGACCATGTTATAATATAAATATCTCAACTCTTCAAACAATGCTGAACATCTCTCAAGCTATCACAGTTGCCCAACTTGAAAAACACATCAATAACACCGCTGGGAATTTTTAAGTTCCTCCATACTTTTGCTTGGTGCTTTGTTACTCCATGAATATGTGCCCCATAAAGCTTGGGAAAACAATCTTCTCCTTCTCCTGCCTGCCCTCCACCCTCAAATATAAGCTATCCCTTCCACTCCCCAACCTCAGAAAACTTTATGGATTTCAAGGAAAGTCACTTTCCAATAAGAAAATACTACCTTGAACTTTGTGCTATCTTATCAAACATAGAAAGTACTCCAAACTTGTATTTGAGGACTTGATGTGCACACACAGATGGATCATGAGAGCTCAACTTCTATGTGAATGCTCATACAGAGTAACAGGAGGTAGGAGCAGCACTTCAGCACTTCCTTGCAGTCCAAATGTCCATTCTGAGCTACCATCAGACACATGAGCAGGAGCCTCACCAGTACTCACCTCTTTCCTTTTACTTGCTACCAGCTTCTTTTCTGAGCGTTGGACACTCCTCGTCCCAAAGAAATCAAGTGCAGAGGTGGGAGTCTGTTTCACTGGAGAGAGGGGTTTGCTTTTAGCTTGTGGTTTTACCTCCTCTTTTTTCACAGTATTTGTTCCTGGACAACCAACCCCTGACGTCCCGTTCTCCTTCGGTTTCAGGGAAATTCTTTTATTGGCAAAATCATCATCTTCATCTAAACACAAAGAGAATTGCATTACTTCTGGTACACAGAATTCAAGTTCTAATAACAGAAGTTCCAAGACAACTATTTTGGCAGATTACATCAACTCAAATCCTAAAAAAATGCTACAGGCATTCCAAAGTTTTTGGAAAAAAGGCTGAGTTGCACAACACATAGCATTTAACACCTTGAATAGCATAACTCAAGTCTGAACAGATTCAGTACTGAAATAACAACACAACATTGTTACTTCTGCTCACACATTACCTCCCAATTTGACAAGTTCACAAAGAAATCCCTTCCCTTCTTAAATGAGGAAAACAATAAACAGAAGATCTAGATCAATGAAATTTGAACTCCCTCCTTCATTAATGTCAAATTGAACAGTACAACCCTTCCTTCACATTTTATGTGATGCACAAAGGCACGTTTATTTATTACCTTATAGTACTCATCAACAAAGTAGCTACATAGGCTTTGTAGACATGTATTCTTAAGAATCTCTCTATCTTACATTACAAACCAAGCAAAAATATCAGAACATTTTCTTTACAAAAAAAAAAAAAAAAGGAAAAAGGATTCTTGGGTAAACTTCCTAGTTATTTTTAAAGTATTGCTCATAGTTTATGAATGTTTTAGCAAAAACATTTCAATGCCATTTTTTCACTTTTTCCCTTTTACAGATTCTATGAGCTCTCTATATCTCTGCACTTAAACACACCTCCTTCCAGTACAACCAAAACCAACTAAAAGAAAAGCAACAATTTCACAGAACACAGAAATCGGACAAGGTCAGCAAGACAAAATGGATTTTTCAGTTTGAAAGGAGGAGGAAAAGTGGCATACACAGTCTTACTGAGAATTAGCCCACAGACCACTGAGCAAAATTTTAATCTCTCCTTTTCAGACTCTTCTCTAATAGTCAGGACATGGTCTGCCCAGCAATGAAAAAGAGAAAGTTTGATGGCTGTTCATTAATTCAGAACCCAAACTCTTCATTCAGTCAATCAATCAACAAAAAATGAATACCAAGGACTTCAAAGAGTTTTATGTCATGTTGTGAAGTCTTACTGACAGTTCTACAAATGAAACCCTCTCACTGAGGCATACAAAACTCCACATAGATCACTGCCACATGATTAGATTAATACAACAGCACAGAAGACAAACATCACTGGACAAACTTCTACAAATGGTAAAAGCATCATCTTTGTGAATTCTTCTACAAACTCAAAGTGAGCAAATAAACTGAAAGAAAATACCCAAAATTAACATTAGACAGTCTATAAAAGCAGCAGAAAGACTTGAGAGGAACAGAAACAGAGGCAGTTTTATTTGCATGCCTCTAACTGAAGTCTAGTTTTACTTTTCTTAAAATAGATATGCTTTAGACACCTCAACATATAAACAGATTGTTCTAAACATCCACTTTTTACCAGAACTTAAATTGACAGCCTTATCACAAAAACATGTTCATTTTCCAGCAACCCCTAATTTAAGTTCCCGTATTTCTTTTCATACAAAAATTTGTTTTCTTACCACTTCCCTATCTGTCATCTCTTATTTTTGTTTGTATCTATCCCTAGTCTGTCATCTCTTATTTTTGTTGTATTCTAGGCAAAGATAGAGGGAAACAATTGTTTTTTGTTTCACCCATTCTCAACAGATGGCAGCATTTTGGAGTGTTTCAGGCATCAGCCAGAACTTGCTGCTACTGAGCACTTACTAAGCAGACTATAATGAGAACCAAGCAGGATTCCACCCATTGCTGGGAGAGCAAGTTCAGAGAGGGAAAAAACTAACACAAAGATGCATCTCTAAGGGGGTAAATTGGTTCAGCAGTTAAATTGAGAATGCCTAAAGACAAAAATTTATCCAAGAGAAAGTGGCATTTCAGCCAAGTCAATTCACAACACATTATATGGAAGAGAAAATTCAATCCCAGGCCCTCAGCTGACACCAGCAGGTTTTACACAATGCTAAAAGCTTTACTATTCTCCACACAATTTATTTTCCCAATGCAGCAGTAAATGTCCTACTGCCATTTAGCTCAATTTAACAAACTGTGACTATTCAGGGAGATTTGGATACTGGATGCTGTAGACTCCTAATTTACAATAGTTTCAAGTCTGAATAGGAGATTACTTATCTCAAACAATTTCGAGAATATTTCTGGTTCTTTCAAATTTTTCAGTTTAACAAAAAAAAATTTGCAGGAATAAAATATACTATTACTGTAAATCAGCAGTTGATGTAGATGTAATTACATTTATTTGTCTTATTATTACACAAATCCTAGTCTGCCCCCCAGCTCCCAGCTTTTCTTAAACTAAGGACTGCTCAATGCTAAAAAAGAACTTTTACTTATTATTGTTATCAGAGGATCTGTGTGCAATATTGACTTTTTTCATTATTCACTTATAACCACAAATAGCAATAAAACCCAACAGGATATTGCTTTCTCTTAAGCAGAAAGAAGTAAATACAATTAGATTTTAATTTAAAAAATTATGCACTCAGGTCATTTAGGAAGACAGTACTACATATTATCAATAGTTAGAACTTGGCTTTAATTATGTTGTTCCAGGAAATGACAGGATTAGAAGCATTTATTGACTGCAAGCAGTGGCTGAAGACAGACAAGAAACTCACATATGAACAGTCATTGATAAATAAAAATAAAGAAAAAGGAGAATGAGAACATGGAAGTTGTCATTAGGAAACAAAACGAGCCTGATTCTATTAAAAGTGGGTTTCAAAAGAGGCTTTAGGGGACTGACACTCAGGCTACATTTTCATCCCAGGTTCAGCAAATCCATAAACACATCACAAATTCACCTGATCTCCAGGCACTCCCCTTAGTTCAAGTACTGATAAACCCAACGTTTTTAGCAAAACCTTAACACTTTTCCTCAAAACAAACAAAACATACACCAGGTGCCACAGAAGTGAACAGCAAAGTTAATCAGCTGCACATTTCCAGTTTCCTTATAAGCATGAAGGCAACCTGATTTACAACTCTGAAATGCCAAGACAGTGATACTATTGCTGCTGCACTAATCAGATCAATGGTGCTCAACACATGACCTGTAAAAGGAAAAAGATGTGTTCTTATTCATACCAGCAAGCCAATAATTTGTGTCAAATAAAAGTGAAAATTTGGGTTTTAACTTGCAAAAATTGTAGATTAATTGCATTCTTATAGCAATTGCTGGGCAAACCTCGATACAGCCTTACATGGGGGAATAGACTTCACTGAGAAACAGGAATCAATTTCAGCATCAACTAGACGACCTTTCTGTTGTAAAACCTTTCTAGAGCAGAACACAACTATTCCAGGAACAGTATTTCCTGTTTACATTGATCAATTTTTGTGTGCTATGAATGAAAAATGAAATAAAAATGAAAAAATATCCTGAACATACACTATTTTTTCCAGGATCAGCTCAGAACTACAAACACAAGTAAAGACCAAATATTCCAGCTGAGGCTTCTGGAAATCAAGTACATGCAGCAAAGGGCAAGCTAATCATGTGATCAACGGAACACACAGGCAGTGACGATCAGGAGATTGCTTTTAATTATTTTGTACACAAACACTACACATGAAGCGGGGATCTATTATGCCAGGCAATGTAGGAGGACGAACTTCCCTAGCAACAAACAACTGCCATGCTGCAGGTTTAAGAGCTATTCCATGACGTTAAAGCACAGCTGGCTTTTATTTCACATACTGCTACAGCAGCAGCACAATTATGTTAATAAACCAATGCCAGCAGGTCACTTGTAACTGTTTATTATTCCTCTTTCTTACCCTCACCCTTTCTCAAAAGAGCTTCACCTGCTGATTACCGAACAACACCTGTGGTTGTTCCCTAACTGAGCCTGATAAAAATTATCTCAGCTGTTTTAAAAATAAATTCAGATCCTTGTAAAAGGCTTGGGTACAGGAATGATCTCAGCCAATCTAAAAAGGGAGCACTCTACTGCAGGCAGGGACAATGGCAACAAGCAGCATAGGAGAGGCCCTCAGAACAATGTATTTTATTAATTTATTATTTCTGTACCGTTGAGCTGCTCCTCACTAGAAAATGTAATTCCCTGGTTCCTATTCTATTTAGGATACAAAATATCTGAGGCAGGAACAGCCTGTTACTATGATGTCATAAAACCAACTCCAAATATAGGCAGGGCATGTACAGAGCATAACTAATTTCTACTTATGTTGAACGACATTTGTAGACTACTACATATGGATTTCTGCATAGAGCTAAAGGACTACATCCTAAATTCATTAAATCTACATTACTTGTAAAAAATTATAACATTCTGGACATTTTTCAGTTTCAATGACACCTCTTCTGCACAAGTACTTAAACAGGTCCTGTCCTACAGGACCTACCATCTCCAGCAACAGGCACTGCAGTCTAAGCTAAATGGAGGGTGCAGAAAATAAAGCTTGTCTACAGTCTTAGTATTGACTTTATTTACTTTACCTATGCATGGGTCAGTAGCCAACACTCCCAACACTTGGCAGGACTGAGTTTTGTACTCATCTTTTGCCTAAAGTAACTCTTTAAGATAACCACTTCTCAAGAAAGCCAGCAAGTCTATTCCAACTCCTCCCCTGCAACTCCTTCCAAAGAACAGATGCTGTGTGATTAGCTTTATATTTTTCTTTCTTTCTCCTCACTTAAAAAAGCTAGTAGTTGCAACCTACATTTAAAAATTTAGATATTATGTCATTAAGTCATGTTAGATTTTTCAGGCCATTTCTCAAAAACCTAACTGATTTTAGATGTAGTACAAACATGCACTTTAAACCACAATTGTTAGCATTTGGCCTATATTGACATGTCAAGGTTCTGTGCTGTTATAAAAATATAAAGCTTACATGAATCATTTCACCTTTACATCCCTGAAACAAATTTACCTTTGGATTTTTCAGTTACAAACTTAGAAAGTTGCCTCTGCTTTATTTTTCACTTTGAGATAAAAAGGTTTAGGGATACAACACTGAAATGCAGTTAACTACCATGAGTTAGACACTTGAGTGCCAAACTACACAGCCTTTGATATCCTTGGTCCAACACATACCAAATAAAATTGTTAGTCAAGTCTGTATGCTTAGTTTTGGGACCACTAAAATACATAAGAAGGCTGAATATATTTAAACCAAAGTAAATTATCTTGATCTGCAAATCCATCAATTATAACAACTCCTTCCAAATGAAACGCTTGCACTTGGCATAAAAACAGCTGTGTGTATAACCACAGCAAGCAATTAGAAGGAATCAGTCCACTAACTCAGTCCAGCTTATTATTACTGAAACTTCTATTCACTGGAGCAGGTTACCTTCCTACAACAGTAGTTCACAGAAGCAGATCTGAATCCACCATGCAATTAAATTTCCTGCTCTGGCTTAATTGCCTGAAGTTACCTGTGTAACAGGAATATTCAGTAATGCCGTGTGAATAATTACAAAATAGGAAAAAAGGTAACTTTGAGTAATCCAGTCAAGTATAAATGTGCTCATTTTTTCCAGCTGCAGCTCAGGCAGCTCAGCTTACTGAGCCTCTCAGGACACTGTGCTCTGTTTTCAAACAAAATCAATCAGCGTAGGAAAAAAAATCCAAACATAAATCCTCTTTTTACATTTTGAACTAATCCGGGAGATTAACCAGTTAAGACCAGTTACTCTGGCAGCTCAATAAGGAGATCTGAAAGGGAGAAAGAAGGTCTCCAGCATGGAGAATAGAACAGGCAGAGGAAAACAGCAACATCTTGAGCTAACACAGCTACAGCTTGAAGACCTGCTACAGAGACTAAACTAAAATTAATTTTATTTCATGTCCTACCACATTTTAAATACAGGCTGACAAGTAATGTCTTCTGATACATGAATCCTTTTTTTAGTCAGAATTACACTTATTTCTCAATATTGCTGTTATCCTAGTTTCTGTAGAAAGAAAAAAAGACCACTTCTATAAGAATAAGATTATATTATTTCATGCACACCTGGTTTACACCTTCTCTCCTATTCAGGGAGTTAACTACTATCATACACTCACTATGTTCATACAACACTCTTAAGAGTTTGAGTACAAGAGCACATTTACATTACATGGCCCTTATGTTGTACTGCTGGTATTCCCAAACTTAACCAAATCAACTTTAAACAGGCTCACTCCTCAGTAACTTTTGCATTCTCCTCTACAACACCCATCCCCTGCTTCTTCAGAGGATTTCTGCCAGAACCCACTCTCATTCCTCAAACGCATATCAAAACTCCCTTAAGGTTCAACTACAGCTCCTCAACTGACCTTCCATGAAACACTTCAGAGCAAAGTTGGTACACAGAGTACTATTTATCTCCTCCTCACATTTTCACTCATGTATAGCATTTTCCAGAAGTAAGTATTGCCCAGGAAGTGCCAGCGACATTTTATTTCCCCATGAAATATTTCAGTGAAAGACATGCTTATTCACTGACAACCTGCTCCTCATTTGAACCTGTGCTTGAATGTAGGAACTATTTTTTTGCCCACCAGTATTAGCACTTAATTAATTTTTTGTGTGAGGTTGTTTGTGTTTGTTTTGTTGTTTGTTTCCCTATCCCCAATATTCTCTACATTAAAAGAGTCTGTATTATCAAGGACCTTCACAAGCTATTCTTTTTATCCTGTCTTCGAAGCTCTAAAGAAACTATTTTCCACTAACCTGCCGACCTCCTCAGTTCCTACCATGTCAGTTTTTCTACCTTTATAAATAATTCTGCCTACCACTACTATAATGCTTTACTATTTTTAAAAATACTCAAGCAATCAAGGCAATTGCTACACTGACATGATTACCTCTACAATGTCTATGAAAGCAAAGTATTCACTTCAAGCGAGGACAAAATTCTTGCTGAATAACCACCTATGATGAAACCAGATGAGGTACAACAAACCACACTAACAGGTCATCTACAAAGCTCAAGGTTCCATACTTCTTTAAACAGTGCAAGTACTATTTTAAAAAGTACAATGAACATTTGGATTTTTCCCAATTCCTTAGGACTGTACTACCAATAAAAAAGTCTTTTTTTCCCCCTTGTTACTGTGCAGAATAACTTAGTTTTATTTTTGACCATCATTAAACTAAATATTTATTTAGATTAAATGTATCAATAAAAACAAAGAGCAACTATTCTTGCTTTGTTCTTTTGCCTTTTAAAAAAATTAACTTGTTCACAAGCCAATAAGAAACAAAGCAATGCAATAACCCAGATCAGTCTACTTTTATACAAACCAAAAGGTTCATTTCCCCAAACACTTCTGGAGAAAGCTGGGTACCACACAGATATATAGATCAGCTGAAAAGAAATTCCAGCAACAAGAGGAAGAAATTTTCAAATTAAATTGAAAAACAGGTTGAGGCAATTAACTACCAAACTTTTACTGCCTTCTTGATGCCAAAAGGCTCTTTCAAACACTGCCATGGACAGAGCCCTTGAGAAAGAGATTCTGACTTTTGAGTCCAAGCAGCATAGTCTTGATTTAAGTTTTCAGTTCCATAACACTAAAAAAAAGGACAAATGTCTACAAATTTTGTTAGGACCTTTTCTATCTATATGTCTACATTCCTATTCTTGTAAAACACATTTATCTCAAGCCAGCTGCTGTATCAATACCACTTCAATGCACTCAGCTTGGCAGTTCTATCAAGCTGAAGAAACAATTTATAGAAATTATAAGTAAACAAAATTCAAGCATTATGTCTCAAGGTTATAAAGGCATTGTTTTAGAATACACTGTTAAATCAAACCTGTGTGTACTTAAGACTCTTTTGATAAGAGTAACCTTGAGCCCATGGTTTTCAGAGATAATAACTAATAACCTTGACTAGTGTTCCCATGGTATCCCTATGCAGAAAAATCTGATTACACCACTTGGAATTGCATAATAAACCTAAATATATGCTGTTTATTCCCCAGAAATTTGATCATTTACCTACTCTGGGATAAATGCTTTTAAAGATCCTTTTAATTAGGAAAGAATGGTGGGAAAAACTGTCAAAGGAAACAAAGCTTTGAGCAAAAGGATAAATAAGACAAATAAAACGTTCACGTTATTTTGGAAAATTGAGTTCATTTGAATACCTGATGTGGTACAGCAGTATGCCAGGTCAACTACCAAGGACAAGCAAAACAAGCACCATGTATCTATCTTAGAGACATAAAAGACCCCAAGGGGAAAGAAAAGTATGGAAAAAAACAGCTGAGCCACGCTTCTAATGCAATACTGCAGCAAACAATCCCTTTTTGTTTTAAAAATGCATTGCATTTTTATAGGGAGGCAATGTTTATGCTCAGCAATAAACTTACAAAAAAAATACTACAACACCTAAGGAAAGTGTCCACTCTTCCAAAATAAGCATAATATAACTCAAAGAGGGATTACAGAAGCCCTACTGAAATTCTATTATTTAAAAACCATGTTTTAATAAAACAGGCTTGGATTCAAGTCTGTTAATTCAATCACAATTTCTTCAGGAAGTACTGTGGCTAGTAAAGAACTCTACTCAGAGACAAATACAGAAGGCAGAAGACAGAAGGTACAGCTTCAGCCCATCTCAGAGTGGGTGCAGAAGTACAGGCAACCACTGCAGCAACTGACAAAATAAATGTTTGTATTGAGAGGTAAAAGAACTTTTTAGTGACCAGCACATCACACAGAGATTAGACATGGAAGGTTATATACCTGGTAAAATAAAAATCCCTGCAGCCAGCCATACATTTCAAAGTATGCTAGTGAGCAGCTAAACTATATTAAAGGTAATTCCTTAACTTCCTCCCCTACATCTACTGAATTCTCTTAAGCAAGGAAGCATTACCTCATTAAACCATATGCCTATTTAAATCAACCTAAGCCACTACTCACCATCACCTCACTTTTCACCCTGCTCCTGACTTTACAGTACTTGAGGCTAAACTTCTGAAGTGTTTTTGGTTAGCTTGTTTGAGGAGAATGTAATTTGTCCTCCCCAATATTAGGTTTTATGGTCACATTTGAGTCTATCAAACAATCCACCCCACTATAACATAACCCACTCCACTACACATATAATGATATATTTCTTCCATTACCTGTCTCTGAAATATAAACAACAGGATCCCGCTTTAGAACTTTACCAGATTTTGAAGCAGCTGCTTTTTTCTCGGGTGACTTCTTGGATTTTTTCACTGACTGCACCTCCTCTTCTGAATCTGTGTTTTGACCACAACATAAATGTAGATTTCCTCCACATACACACAGGCTTTAAGTATTAGATCACGTAACAGTCAACATGTGTTCACATATATTCAGCCGAGTGAGAGAAAGACTCCATATTCCTACCATATGGTAGGAAGGTCAGAGCACAGCTTCCTTTTTCATCCACCATATAAATGACTAAATGAAAATTTGGTCAGAACTCAATCTTGACAGTGTTTTTTTGTTTACATAACAATAAATATTTTGTTATTTATTTCAGTAACTGCTATATCTGTACAGCAATCTTTCTGAAAATGAATGCAACCTTCAAAAACACTACAGCAATTTACTTCAAAAAAAAACCAAACACCCAAAATGAAACAAAACAAAAAATTAAAAAAAAAAAAAACAACATAAAACCCACAAAAAATATACTATTATGCTGATGTGTTCCAGTAGATGGAAACCTATTCCAAAAACTAACAACAAGCAAAAACCAAAAAACTACAGAGGTGGTACTCTGATTTTTCAGGAGAACACTGGTGAATTGCCACTCACATCACCAACCATTCTGCATATCCCTAAAGCTGTGGAGATGACAGATTTATACTACTGTGGATTATGGATCCCAGCATCTACATGAATAAAGAGGAGAAACTGAAGAAGCAGAGACAACTAACAAGTGTTAGAGAGGGCTAACCTTCAGAGTCTCTCTCTTTCCACGATAAACACAAATATATTGTAATTATATCTAAAAACAGAGTGATTATAGTCAATTGACTTGCGTACTGGCACCCTGTATAAAACAAAACAAACAAAACCACCATCAACAACACCACCAAAAACCCCCAACAAAAAACCAGTTTTCCCTCTTGAAGAGCTTAGAGTACTGTTTCTCTTTTTCTGTCCTACTACTAGGACAGAAGTTCTAAAGGATTAGAACTTGCCAAATCTCCAAACAATATCAGTACTTCAGAGGTAGCAGCAATATATTAATTTTGTACTCCTACTATTCCTCACTGCTGAACAGGAGCTGTTTATAAAACTCAACCCACAAAAACTTTCAGATGTACAATTTACCTAATCAACCTTGCATGCTGATGCAAGAAATACAAAGGAATATGCAGAAACAACGGTGAACACTACCTGAATCATAGATTATTCTTCTCTTCTTTTTTGTCCGCTTCTGTTTGGAATCATCTTCACTGGATGAATTATCCACCTAAGAGTAGCAGTCCATTAGTTCACCCATTAAACAGATCCTCTCAGCTCTTAGTCACACATTCAAATTTATGAGTTTCAAACAAATTTTAACAGAAATTATTTGTTTTCCAATATCACACTTAAAAACAGTCTTGTGCTAACTCCTGCTTTGGAGGGGAAAAGATACAGCACGGAGAAAGTAAGGAAGAATTTTCACATTGAAATTACATAGTCAGAGCACTTATTTAAGTAGCATCTCGCTACTAAACTGTTGTGTTTCACGTTACACAATCCAGCCCATTAGAAATTCTTCCACTCTTTAAGTGATTTTTAAACTAGCTTTAGCCATTGCTTTCTTTTTTATACAGCTCAGAAGATTAACATAGAAAGTAGTCTGAAACCAGAACCCAATCTAGTTTTAATCTGCCATTTTAAAGAATCTGACTTTTGCAGCAGGTTTAGAGAAGTGATCCCGACAAAGATACTGTTCATGTTTCCTGCACAGGTGTTACAAAAACTGGTCAGCAGGCACCACACAACAGACTTTTACCTCATTTGTAAGCATGACACATTTATGATATGTCTACATCTACTGGGCACAAACCTTGGGTTCATTAGACTAAAAACTACATTAGCAAACCTACTTAGAGAACTGTGGCCAATAGGCAGAATAACTTCAAATATATCAGACTGTTCTTACATGAGCACTTAACCATAACGACTTCTACCTACCTTTGTCCTACAAACCAAATTTTCTAAATTAGCAATTTTCTTCACCACCTACAAAGTTTTACTGCTAGAAGTTAATTTTAAGTGGCAGTTTCCTCCCATGTCTATAAAAACAATTAACATATAGTCTGTTATTTTAGTATATGAGAAGAACCATGACTTTACAAAATGCTACATACACAAATAATCCAGCATCAGTGAAACCAAGCACTTCACAAATATGAAAAGCAAAACTAACCTTAGTCTCCTTTTCCCTTTTCTTCCCACTTGAGGGTCCTTCACCATTTCTAATTTTTTCACTCTTTTTCACAGTCTCACACCCTTGTCGCTTTCCAGGAGGTATAACACCAAAGAATTTCCGGATATCCTAGTAAAAGGGAAAAGAGATTTATAAACTTTTAAATACAGACAGCTCTTCACACTACAAAGTAGCAGTGTACTGAAGGTTACCTTCTCAACAGCTCCATTACATTTATTGATTTTGAAATTTTGTTTACAGTTCAGAAAATAAAGCCCAGATAGTTAAAAGTAGCTACTCAAACATCCACACCCCCTGACTCTAATCTTTGAATCATGAAAAAAATTTATTTCTTTCTTAGTTGGTATCTTCACCACTATATACTGCAAGACAAACTTCCAGCAGCAATAAAATACAATGACTTAAGACAGATGTATAAGTACATTATTTTTTCTGATTATCACAAACCTCAATGAAACTATTTCTATAGTTAAAATTATTAACACAGCTCTGAAGTAGTGTCCCATGTGGAAAGAAAGGACCAGGAGCTTGAAACAGTGAAATAATGGCACATACTGCATTCTCCACCTTCTCATAAAATTTTAAGACAGTAACTTACACCTCACTAAAAAACTAGCCAGCAAGAAACTTACAAAATTTAAATAAAGAAAAATAACACCAAAATCTATTTTGTTACCTTACTGTAGTACCTGACCACAATACAGCCATAACAAATCCAGTTTTATTAAAAAAACTTGAGGAAAGAGGTACCTGGCTGGTATCACCACCTCCAGGGTTAGCAGCCATTTTAGAGCAAAGCAGCACCTCCTGTGGCCTAAATCACAGCCAGCAGGTAAAGGCTGCGGCTCAGGACTCCCCTGGACACAGCTGGGAGCTACTCCTCACCATGGAGCTCAGCTGGCACTTCCTCACCATTACAGGGAACCACAAGTAAAGTACTGGCATCAAGTCTGATTGATAATAAGGGGTCCTTGAGGCTCTTTTACCAGAAGTCAACTCCTGTCAGTTTGGATTTAGGGCTTAAAATCAATGAACACATAATTTGAGAGCATAAACAGCAGATGGGACATGTATAGATTCATTCAGTGCATTTAAAACAATTTTCTAGAATTGGAAATGTTGTTTCCTGTAAAAATTTAGGCTCTTTGTGTTTTAACTGCATATATTAATACGGATTCAACAAATGGTAGATTGAAAATCATTCCTCCTCAACTTCAACCTTTTCTATCCATGGACTTCATGCCTTGAAGCACAGATTTTCAAGACTCTACTATTTTACATATATTCCTACAATGTAAATGCAGTACTATAGAAACTCAGAAATTTTGACAGTCAATACCTATAGCTAATAGGTCTGAAGAGAGCATCTATTTAAAAAGTCACCAAGCAGATATTTGGACTTAATTACTCAATTGTACTCATCATTACTAACTTCCTTTTAGGCTTAAGGTAACATAGGCAAGAGAAAAACAAGTATCATTAGATCTTTTATGTAGTAAAAGAATTTAAATACTTAATACAACACTGCAAAATAAAGTGACTTTAAAGTTCTCTTTTTTTTTTAAATAGTTGTTAAAGTTTTAAATATTTGAGAATTTTAGATCAACAGTTCGTTCATTCTACTGTTTTCACTAAAAACTGTTAACTAAGTGAGGTGCTCTGCAAATCTACCTTGTTCTGCCAACCTCTGCGCTACCTGGAAGTTGTTACGAGAGGGAACATGGATATATCCCAAAATTACAGTCATCAAAGTTGAACACTTTATAAGTGATAGCAGGGAATATGTATTACATTGGCTAGCCCAGCTTAAAACCACATGTCTGCTTTATTTCTAAAGTTATTCAGTAGGCTTCTCCAAAGGCTTTTTAGCAAGATTTACTAATCAGTGTTTTTCCGCTAACGTGATCTTGAGTTTGGATTCCAGTTCTGGAATCAGTTTTAAAGTGTAGATAATTTTGGCAGAAGCTTTGCAGAACCTTTTGGTGTTTTGAGAATAGGCAATAATGTTAGAATTTTTTAAGATTTATACAAGTTTTATGAAATGCAAACTTAAAACACACAGCCCTAAGCTACAAAGGAAGATTGACATCTATGCACAGCCTTCTTCAATATTCTGCTATAAATTCACCAATCTTCTTCAGCTATCCTGCTCCTCAGAGGAAAAGGTACCCTTGCTGACATAACACAGTGAATAGAGAACTGCTTGGGAGAAAAGTTTGCCTCAGGGCAACAACAAAGTTGCCTTTCAGTGAAGCTTTTACCCAGGAATCATGAAACAGATTTTTCATGCTTTTTATAAAGGCATACCAGATAAATTATTAATTCTCTGCATAACTAATTGCAAAAATCAAGCCACATTAAGTATCTATCATTCCAGCTTAGATCTTAGATGGGACCACTTTCCTCCCTCCTGGGCTTATCTATTTAACATACTCTGATTGACCTTCCTATTGGTATATTATGCCATCCATACATACATAGGACCACCAGCTGGAAAATCTGTATGTTCAGCTTTTACCTATGCTTGTTGCAATGAGGAAAGGCTGCAACTGTCAAGTTTCCTCCCAGGACATGCCCCCAAAACCCACAGCAATGTGTCCTGTGTATCCTGGAGATACTCACCAACATGGCTGTTCCCTTGCCCAAAAGGCTAAAATTAAAACAGGCCAAAATGTAGGTGTGGCTCCCCAGGGCTGCTTCAACACAGCACCAGCAAGGAAGAACTGTGAGCAGTTCCACCTAGGCAGGAGTTGTAACTAAGAATTCTGATTACTCTCACCCAGTTAGGGGGTGAGTTATGCCTGGCATCTGAAAGGCCTAAAAGGCTGCTCAGCTATCTTAGAGCTGTATGGCTGTGCCACCCAGTCCTTGCCTGTTCTGACTACTGCTTCAAATCCTCCATCTTACACTGTAACAGAACACCACAGTAATTAATCATGCCAGGCTGCAAGTTCACTCTCGGAAGATTTGTATCTGTCTCTTACTGGGGAGAGCAACACAAACAGAAACTGAAACCCACTTGTTAGGTAGGACAAACACTGGGAACTCCAGGGGTGCTTTTACAAGCCTAGAGTTTAGTAAAGCAGAATATTTTCCAACGTAACATCATATAATCCAGTCTGCACCTCAAAATACAAAACAGAAAACTGAACTTCACCAACCTAGCTCAATGACTGCAGTAGAAAGTAATGCACCTTACTTCACGTACTGTGTCTCAATGAGGGTCTTCCATCAAAACAATCATATTTCTTTCCAGTCTGCCTATTTCAGTGCAAGTTTTGCTCACATATCAGCTATGACACTTGGTGCTTCCAGAACAACTGCACTAACTAAATTTATAAGTATAAAAAGATTTATACTATCACCTCAGTGAAACCAGTAACACCTGCTTGGGTAACTACACTTAATGAACAGTTACTGAGTGTGGTAACAGCAGCAGTTTTACAAGCAATATCACAGTTGTAAGTGATGCTCCAGCTCCAGCCAGGAGTGTCCCCCTCAGAAGGGGAAACTCAAGAAAACCCTGCCCCCTGGGCATTCATCCCTCGGGTGTACTGCTGTAGCTGGATGCTTGGGAACTGGGTCATGGCCACTAATCTGGGTGAAAAAATAAATCCCTTCTAATACAAATCAGTTTGTTGTGTAACTCTGCACACATCAGTTCAGCACAGCTGAGAATATGCTGCAGAATCAAGCTAACAGGGGCTACTTACACCTGGCACTACAGGAGGAAAGTTTGCAAAGGTGTGACACTGACTTCCAATATGCTCGTGCTGTCACTGCACAAGCAGAGCAGGCTGCACCATTACCAACATCACCGTGCTCCTGCCTCCATTTCCACAGCTGCAGCAGAGATGGCTGAGCAGCCACTTCAGCACTGAAAAGGGAACGGGATAAGGCAACTTTTATACTCCCAAAAATGACGGCTGTCTTTGCCCCTTCTAGGACAGGCCCAGACACTGTGAGATATGTGACGTTCAGAAGATCACACAGAGGGAGAATGCCTTTGTCCTGGGAAGGTGGGAAAGGAGGAAGCAAGCCTTTCAAGAAGACCAGTTTTCTAAAAAGGTGATAGCAGGGACATGGGAGAAGCAAATCTCTTACATATATTTGAAGTCATCAGCAAGCCAAAACAAACCATGAAAATATCATAGTTTAATAGTGCCAGGAGTCTTACTGCTGGCAGACCTCTGTCAGTACAGCAGAAGACTCAAACTGTACCACCCACCATTGCAGAGCACCAGGTGTAAGCTATAAACAAGCTTAAATTCTTTGGAGAATCCAGAACTAGAGTTGCACCTTAACTTGCAAAATGACATCTGTAGTTAAGCCAGCAAAAGATGTGCACAGAGACTCCATCAGAATAAAAGCAAACTTATTTGAGCCAGAAATGAAAAGGGATATCATCTTATGGTGACTGCATAGGTGAGCAGCACTTTGGAAAGCACAGGAACACCTATATGTTTATGCTTAAAATCTCTTTACATCCTACTGATGGTTGCATCGTTATCGATGAACACTTGTTTACTTCCAGACTTTCAAGCTCTTTTTTCCCCCATCGAATTGCTTTTCTGGAAATACTGCGCACCCTCCAGCTCGCCATCAGCAACGCCTGGCGTGTGCTCCTGCTGGAATTAAGGAAGAGGTAACACTCCGGCACACCGCCCTTACAGCAGGTTCGCTCATCCGCATTCCTTCCCCGGACGAGCGCACGCTCCGCGCCCTGCACCCCACCCGCTTTCGGGGAAAGGGAAACTGGACAGGCTCAGCCACATCCCCCTCCGGGCAAGGGCATTTCCCTGGGCACGGGTTCGCGTTCCTGGCACGCGTGGCAGCCTCGGCCGCTGGGGCGGGAGCTCGGCGGGGCGGCCTCTCCGCACGGGGCTGCGCGCCCGGGGCCGCCCGGGGGCTCGCTCAGCCGCGCCGGGCCCCGACGGCCCCGCGGCCGCCCCCGGCCCCGCGGGACCCTGCACGCCGCCCCCCGCCCCGCTCATCCCCGGCCCGGCGGGGGGCCCTCACCATGGCGGCGGCGGCGCGGTGCCTGTGCCCGGCGGGACGCTCCCCCTGCCTAGCGGGACGCTCCCGGCTCCATGCTCCCGCCTTCGCGCCAACTCCCGCCGCCCGGCGCGCGGCGCTGCCGTCACGGCCGCGACGGGCGGGGCTGAGGGGCGGCCGGGGCGGGCCCCGGGTCGGGGCCATAGCAGAGCCCCCGGGGCAGCCCGGTTGTGCCCCAGCGCCTTCCGCGACCCGCCCCTGTGGGCCCCGTGCCCGTTCGTGCGCGGGCCGCAGCGGCCCCTCCGTGCGGCGGGGGTTTAACCGGCCCCGCGGCCCCGGGCGCTGCCCCGGCGGGAATCGGAGCGCTGCAGCCGCAGCAGCAGCTCCTCAAAATGGAGCCGGTGTGCTCGGGCACGTCCGGCTGAGCAGGCGAGCCCGCGGGCTGAAAACAGACAGGAGAGCAGTGCCAGGCCTCCATGGCTCCCGCCTCTCTGTAGGGCACTGAGGCACACACAGCGCCCAGAACAGGCGCGCAGGCAGCCCGGGCCGGCGCAGCTCTGAAGGGCATTTCCTGGTCATAAACTGGTCATAAACGTGTGACAGTCCCCTGCTGCCTGGCTGTCGGAGCGACTGCTTCCTCCTCTAATGCTATTTTCTCCCATGTGCTAAGGCTGGGGAGAGCTTGGAATCTAGGAGTCCAAGAGAAACCAGGGAATTAGTTTACGTTCTGTTTCTGCTATTGACTGCTTAATTTTCTAAATAATTTCTAATGAAATCTTCTATATTTCCCTCCACTGAACACACTTGCTAAACGCTGGAAGGGGATAAATTTGTTCAATCCAAAAAAAAACGACTACACTCTGAAATACTGTCTGATGTTTAGATTCTGTCAACCTACTGAATTGCTAATAGTTGTTGGGCTTAGAGAAGAATGGGAAAGACAAACTGAGTTTGTGACATTACAAATACTACCAGTGATCTGGGAGACCCTTCATCAAAGAAAAAAAAACCAACCAGAGTACAAACTCAATTGGTAGCTGTCTCATACTGCAATTGCTAATGCTGTCACTTGTGTTCCCTCTGTGTTCACTGTCTGCTTGGTGGCGTGGTCTCATTCCACACATCTTGTAATGATACTTACTACCATTCCTGTTTAATTCTTGAAATTGGACTTCAAGTAACTGTAAGATCCTGTTTATACAGAAACTGCTGCTGTTCCTTTATGGACACACATGGTTAGGTGGGCCCGTGTATGTTCAGCATTAGCATAGCTTGTGAATTTGGGTTTCTGCATAAGGAGCACAGTGAGTGAGTAAACACAGACCCACAGCACAGGCTGTGCTTTTTGGCCTGTTTAGCAAGTTATTCCATATGCACTCGACATAATGGCTATGCAAACAAAACCGATATTGCTTTAGAAAAACATCTCCAGTGATAAGTTTGTATTTACATATTTAATTCTCGTTATGCAACGTTGAAAGCTGTGCCTTTCCTGATACCAGAACCAAAGATCAGTTAAAATGGCTGACGTTTGTGAGAGCCAAACTGTTCAAATAATGCTCAAAGAGTTATTGCAGGTGGTTATCTCTGTTTGTGGTTGATAAAGCTACCTGGAGTAACATCCAGCAGAGGAGTATCTGTTTGTGGGTTTGTGACATCTTCATGTTTCTTGGAAGGCAAGAGTTTAATCCTTCATGGAGACGTCAGCCTGAGCACCTGGGATGCCTGCCATTCACTCCTGGCTGTGGTGGGGAGACACAGGATACTTCTGTTCCTATGTACATGCCTATGGAACTGGTGGAAGTGGGAAAAACCTTGCTCCACCACAGGAAAGAAAACGGAATACTCATTATTATATATTATGATGTGCTTGGCAAGATAAAATCAAGGAAAAATCCCTTGAGTCTATAATTGATCATGGGTAGTATTTTAAAAGCCTATTACTCAACTAAAACTACAGCTTTTTAAAAAGTAGCTAAAGTACACTTGATTTCACCACTCTATTTACAACAATGACAAATATTTTTTGCAAAATTAGTATTGTTTTCTACCTTGCTGAAACTCACAGACAAATTTGGCTTTTTATGTTGGGTTTTTTTTTCCAAAATACATTTTAAAAAGTGAGATATTAAATCTTGAACTTGAGGGTTTTTTCCCCGATATAATAAGCCCAGACCTACTGTTAATATTATTAGTGAAAGCTTTGTCTTGCTTATTGAGAGAGGAGATTTTTAATAAGAAAATTACATTTTCTTATATTGAGAAATAAAAAAGTCTGTTTTCTTTTTGTTAATATGTTGTTTATTTCCACATTCTTGCATTGCTATGTTGATACTCTTGGAATTGAAACCAACTTTTAAAGTGAGTAAGGAATATTTTTCTTACTAGACTCTCTAGTAAAGAAAATAAAATTGTTCAGGCATTGTAGAAACATAAATTAGCATTTTGTTAGAGACGAAAAATTCCAAAAATTCTTCATAAAGCTGTGGTGTAGTTTCTATTGGCATTAGAAACTGCAGTATCCATCACAATGATGTGTCTTTAGAAAGACTTGATCCCATGTCAAACAGTTTTTGCTGTATAAGGTAAAGATAAGGGATTTGCAGGATGCTGTTGTGGGCGATTACATAAGCTGTGCTTCTTTGAGCACCCAGCAGTAGTAGATTTGAGCAGCTGATGTTTATGTAAACATTACACTTCTTCTGAGTGAACTTTGTCTTTAGGTCTTTTTCTTCATTTACTTATCTAGGCAGAATGAATGTGTCAACTCAGATACTCAGTCTTACATTCAAAACTCTATCCTTTCAACTAATGCGTTCAGCATTTCTGTAGATCAAACCCCAGATTTTCAAGCCAACCCCCAAAACAAGGAGAGTGCATATTCAAGAGTCAAGTGAAAAATTGTTTTCTTCATTTGAATCAGATGCCTTGGCAAAGGCAAAGAATAAAAGGAAAACTGATAAGTAAGAATTGAACTGAATAATCATTAGGCTTCCTAACTACTGAATCTGTATCAGCAAGTGCCCTGGAGATTTCAGCTTCTCCCAGTCTTGATTCATTCTGAAACCAGATTGGTTCGGTGTGTGGACAGAGGCAGGAAATCCCACTGTGCGGCATCATACTGCATGATGTCCTCCTACAGCATCAGGGTTGGAGCCTGGCCTGACTCTGCCACTTGAGCCAGTGGAATCATTAATTCTCTTCCCCTCCTTTCACAGCCTCGCTTCCTAACACCCCCTGATCACATCTCACTCTTCTGTGCTGATTGCTTTCCAAATTCACAACAGTCACAGTATTTCCTTTCCCCAAGTCTTTGCTCAGATAATGAAATCCTTCTTCCAAATTCAAGTCACTATATGATTCTCATCACTTAAACTGCTTCCTCTTTAACTTCATGAAGTTAAATTACAGCCCAAACAGTTAAATATGACCAAGCAGTAAGAAACTGGATTCACAGAGGCTTGAAACATTGAAACAATTTCAAACCATGATTAGAGCGTGCTCCCAGTCACATCAATAATAAGGAAAGAAGTACAGTTCGTAACCTTATACAGACCAAGCATCTGAGAGCATCAGTCTCTGCTGCACTTTGCACATCTCAGGCAGGTGCAACACACTGTCTGCATCCTTGTGCCGGTGGTGCTAACACTGCTGTGTTTGGTGGGGAGAAGCCTGTTTTCTTTCCCTTGCTCACAGATTGCCCATGGGGTTACAGAGCTGTTGTAAGTACTTGGAGCTCAAACATCTGGTAATGATGCTGACTAGCTGCTTTAGAAGTGTATTGGCATTCATAACAACTTGTACTTGGGTTTTCTTTCTTGAAGTAAGATGCACAAAATCAATGCTTTGAAAGGTCAAAATAGAAAGATGATGTTGATGCAGTAACTATGAAACAGCATTTTAAATGCTGTTCCATAGAACAAAAAGAAACATGTCAGTATGTATTGTAAGCCAATTTTGTACAGTCCCTGTCTGCTCCTCTTGTTCCCAAGCTGCCTGTGTGTGGTAGGATCTTGGCTGAGAAATGTGGATCAGTTACTGCTGGTAAGAGGAGAGGCTCATGTTAGATGCCTGGCTACCCCACCACCAGGGACCTGGAGTGCAGAACATGTCAGGCTTTTTCTTCATCTGTGGTGAAAATGTTTCTTGTAAAGGCTCTGCAGAGAAATGCTTACAAACATGGAGGTTTTGTTGTTTATCCTAAAAATAAATGAATTGGCTTCCATTTGTATTTATTAATCAGCTTTACTGATAAATTAAAGGTGTATGTCAGTGGCATTCTGCAGTGCTGAGAGCATGGTCTCACAGGGAGCAGGAGCAGTAAAGCAGCAGTAGCCCAGCAGAGCATCTGGACTCTCATGGCCCGCATGGCAGCAGGGCTGATTCATCTGAGCAGAGTGCTCTGCTCCACTGATTAATTGTCCTCATGTTCACATTTCAGTGTGTATCTTTCTTACAAGCAAAGCTACTTCATACTTCTGTGTTGTTGCTCAAGGCTCTTCTGCAGCTGTGCTCACACAGTGTCTATTACTATATGTCTATTACTATATGACTATTACTGTTACACTTTATATTACTGTACCTCAAGAAAAAACAAAAATGGCAGGCATCAGTCCTACTGTGTTGAGTAAATTGACTGTATCTCAACATACGTACTGTTGTTAAGCATGTTAAAAGATTAAATTATACTGCAAAATTGCTGTATAAATATTTGCTGTACTGATGCTCCAGCTGTGTATATGAATTGTTAAAATAATCAATACTGAAATAGAATTTTTCAGGGCTCATTATCTTTGCTAATTGTATTTATTTGAAGAAATCCAGGGAAATTGTGTAAGAACTGGAGCAGTCCCCTGTTGATTTTGTACTGCTGCTGTGTGTAGTGCTGTACAGGAGACTTTTATATAGTATAGAAAAATGGTTGCATTTGGTGTTTGAAATATTGACTTGCTTTGTGTTTTTATATAGTTAGTTGGATGTATGTATATCTCTTGTTCACAACAAAATTTCCCACAAGTCCAGGAAGAGTTTTTCAGTAGAGGTGGGTTTTTTGAGCAGGGTAGGACTGAGGAATCATGCATTGCCTTTCCAGTCATCCAATTACACAGACAGGATAGATCTCCTTTAAATTGGTGCTTATATAGTGTGAATTGTATTAATGTTTCCTTGAAATACAGCTCCACAAGAAATAAAGGATGTGACAGCTTCTTAGACCTTCTGTCACCTGTATTATCCTACCTGAATGACTGACCTTTAAATGATGATAAATTAGTTCCTGGCATTTCTGTTGTTGAGGCAGGCTGCAGTAAGAAGCCAGGTAGGTGTCTTAGTGGTCATGCAGAGGCCACCTCCCTATAAATTACCATTCTCAGATCTGTTCTACGTCTCACAGTTCAGGCTAATCATTGACAGGGCTTTTACAATCACCAGCTTTTAGTGAAGCTTTGATAAGACACTCCAGCAGCTTGTGACAAATGAAAACGGTCTGCACAGCGTGGACTCCAGCAAAAGAATGGAATTTTTTCAGCATCAGTACAAGAAATCTGATTTTTAACACTGGCACTATAAACTGGCACAATGTGTGGCCAGCGACTGGAGAAGATTGTTGCTTTTTGGACGTTCGCTTTCGTAAGGATTGTTACTGGGCTTGCTGGAGAGGGAAGATCTGTGTGGAAAAAGGACTCCCACTTCAGCCCTGTGAGCGAAACACAGATGTTTTTATATGACACTTTCCCCAAAGATTTTCTCTGGGGGGTAGGGACAGGAGCTTTCCAGGTGGAAGGCAGCTGGAGGAAGGACGGAAAGGGCTTCTCCATCTGGGACCATTTCACCCGCTCGGAGCTCAGGGACAGCGCAGGCACCTCCAGTGACAGCTATACCCTGTTGGACAAAGATTTGTCTGCTCTGCAGTTTTTGGGAGTTACTTTTTACCAGTTTTCAATTTCATGGTCAAGGCTCTTCCCCACTGGAGTGGTGGCAGCTCCCAATGAAAAAGGACTTCAGTATTATAACACCCTTATTGACTCTTTGCTCTACAGAAACATTGCCCCTGTGGTTACACTGTACCACTGGGACCTGCCCTTGATGCTGCAAGAAAAATTCGGGGGATGGAAAAATGAATCGGTGATTGATATCTTCAATGACTATGCCACGTTTTGCTTCCAGACCTTTGGGGATCGTGTTAAATACTGGATTACAATCCACAATCCATATTTAGTTGCTTGGCATGGGTATGGCACAGGTATTCATGCTCCAGGAGAGAGAGGGAAAATAAGAACTGTCTACTCAGTAGGACACAATTTGATCAAGGTACAGTATAATAAGATTTTACAAATTGATCTTGCGCTGCTCTGGGAAATAATAAGAGGAATTGGTCCTGTGATTGGTGTTTTTTTAAAAAATCACCTACTGTGAAAGCACTAAGAAATAGCCTTCAGCTAAGGCAGTTGTTCTGGTACCTCACTTTGATTTTATTTCTTGTCACAACAGCTGACTCAGTGATTGTTTTAAAGTGCTTGTTTATTATTATTTTATTTAAATTAGCTTTTACATACAAATTCTAACTCTTAAAGAGCATTCTTTGTTCTTTACATTTAATTAAACACATTTGGCCACACTGAAATGAATTCTATTAGTTTAAAAGGAAATTCGTTTGTATCTGCATATTGAATCAACTTTACTGGCCATAGAGTATGTATATGTAACTGTGATTTGTTCTAGCTTAGTAAGATCATATTGCAAACTTTGCTTCTAAACTAGTAAGGCTGGCACGTCTTGGGTTCAGAAGAAAACAATGTTCTCTTCGGTACTTGAGAGTTTCAAATTATTTCCATGATATACAGTGTTTTTTGCATCTGCTGTGCTCAAAGTACTTTACAGAGCAGGTCTCTATCTCATCTCTGCAGCCAATATAATTCCCCCTGCTGAGACTATTCTTAACTGTCACAAAGAGGATTTTTCTACAACTTGCCATACATCACACATGTAATTGACAGATAAATCTGAATGGGTTAATCCTACAGAAAGAAATGTGCATGTGGGGAAAAAATTATTTGCGAGAGTAGTTAAAATATTCTGCAACTGACAAATTGTTGTATTTACCTCTGGCCTTGAACCTTCAGAACATAATTTTTCAAAAAAGTCACACTGCAGTCAATAGAAGTTTTACACACAGAAAAGCTGTCAAGCATCCTGAGTCACTAACTGATTTCAGACTTAGCAGAATGATTTAACTATAAAGATTTGTGAAGCATCTCAAAGAAAACTGATGCCAAATCATTCTTTCTATTTTCAAGTGATATTTTATATAATGCATGTAAGTTTGCAATATTTCTTGCCTTCCATTCTGTGTCAAAATCAAATGTGGAGTACCAACTAGGCAATCTCTGCAGTTTCTGTAAAATCCATGTAAGCAGCACACACACACAGGGAATGTTATTCCTCTGCCAAAGAATCAGTTGGATTTTCCAGGAAGGCAGGCACAGCTGGGTGTGATACACAAATTACTGACCTAATTATCTTGGTCAATATTATTTGTCTCTCAGACTTGATTTGATAGTTGCTTCTTGTTCTAGAGTATAAAATAAATCACTTGGATGGAAGAGTTAAGGAGACTTTCAGCAGCACACAATCCTTTAGCTACTGTTTTAGTATCCGTGGGCAGAAATTATTCTCCTGTGGTACCCTTCTTACAACCCCATGAGCATTACCTAAAGTATTAACAGTTCTCTCCTATACTACTGTAAAATTTCTGAAGATTCTAGATTTGAGATCAATGAAAACTCTCAAATTTGTAGTAAAGTATTTGAGGAACTGGAGTTTTCTGGTTAAGGTTAGGGATGGAATGGAAACTCTTGAGGTACCAGTCGATATGAGTCAACTCTTCTTGTATCTACATATAATTATTTATTCCCCTTAATAAACTGTAATGCCAGCCAGCCATTCCACAGAAGTCACATCTGGTACTGGATGTTCCAAGCCAGCTGGCCAGAATCTTTCTCAAAGATTTTTGTGCGAGTTTAAATGTCTGGTTCACTTTTCATTGTTGACAATACAGTATTAATAGAATGTATTGAGGCACAAACAGGATTCATGTGGTGTGAAATATCTCTCCTTTGAGAATCAAGGAAAATTATAAGATTCTCTCTTTAAAGAGATTTCACATGGGTTTTTATTTCCTGGTCTGTTATACTGGTATATACTGGTCTGTTTCTCAGACATTGTATTATGGTTACCTTCTACTTTCCCACTGCAAACCAAAAACATTATCCCAAAAATAAAAGATCAACCAAATGTCAGGTTTTGGCAGTGTGAGGCAAAGCCTGTTAAAGCTCTTGAAAAGATTGCCATTTATGCCATCAGCTTTAGGAAGAACCACATTCTTGTCCATGTCAAGGCTTCATTTTTGGACAGGCTGTTGACAGACCTGGTCCTCAATGCCACCCTGTGCACAAACCAGGTCCATCCATTAAATATACAGAGCAGGAAAAACAGGTCTGTAATGCTGAAATGAAGGTAATCTGGCCACCACACTGTTGCACAGCAATTTGTTGAAAATCATTCTCAAACCTTTTTGTAGTATCTTTGGAGAAATCAAATGAAGCTCTCACATGAATCCTACTTTTAGTTTAATTTCCTTGCATATTGTTGCAGTCATGGTGTTATCAGAATTAATCACTGTTTATATAAAGGAGTGCTTTTTTGTGATATATCAATCATAACCTGAAGCCAAGTTTAATAGAATCACAAAAACAATATAACAAACCACAAACCTCTGCTTTTTTGGACTTTGGATTACTTTATTGTAAGAACAATTTGCAAGTTGCTGGAGATTTTTGTGTCCCTTGAAAAGGGTTGGAGAAATTCCTCTTAGTTTTAAACTCATCAATTTTATTGCTTTCAAAAGCAATACAGTGTCTTAAAACCCAAATAATTGGCTGATATATTAAAAAGTTCATAGAATACCAGGTTGGAAGATGACCTCAAGGATCATCTCAGTAATGAGATGCATTTCAGAACTGATTAAAAAATTATCTGCTTCCATGAATGAATTCATGTAGGTAACTAGGCAGATAATGATCATACTAGGGCTTTCCTACAAAAGTAAGGTTGGTCTGTCTTCATCCAGCCCCAGAGCTCTGCGTGTTGGCTGGCACAAGGCATTGCTGATGCTCAATCACCTCCTGCCTGTGCTCCCTCCAAGCCTTGCATCCTGTTAAGGGAATGCCCCAGACACATCTGCTTAAGAGACAGCCCTGCCTTTTCATGGGCCTTGCTATTAAAGATCTGTAAAGAGAGATAGTGAATGCAGAATCACAGGCTGATAAGCTGGGTGCTTAGGAGATCCACATTGGGAAAATAATTCAGAAGAAGAATTTCAAATGTGAGTTTTAAAAAATTTCAATTTAAAAAAACGAATTTGCATGTTACTATGTATTCTGTTCATACACAGAGGGTAATCATTGCCACTGACCATTTCAAAGGACTCAATATTACCTCTGCACAAATTAATAGGGGATCTGAACTTTGATGCTTATTAATTGTAAATTGCTAAGGGATTCTCTTAGATAAATCTCTCTTGAGAGATATGGCTCTAGGGTGGACACCAGAATCATCTGTACTTGTACATGTCTTTGCTGGAAGATTTTTCAAATAGTCGTAGCCATCAGTGATGATGTAAAATTCAGCATTGATTCATAGTTTTTTGATGATTTGTTATTTTCAGGTTAGCTTTCTTAGATTTCTTGGTAATCATTAGGGAAAACACAATCCAAATGCAGGACAGTTAACATACAACAAATTATGATAGCAAAGCCTCAGTCCTTCATAACACCCTCTAAAGAAGTGTAGTCACCTGCACCTTGAGGTGTAGGCAATCCTTCACAAGGATTGAGAGTCAGTTTGCAAAAGAAAGGGTTAAATTCTGCTTTAGCTCTACTGACTAAGGGGCATCTTTACCACAGACCAAAAAAACCTTTAACAGAAATACACTGTCCAAATAAGCCACATACCCCTGCCCTTCTTCTGAACTGTAACATCATCATCAGACTATATTCTAGTTCTTCATGATTTAAACACCAAACAAGTAAACAAAAGGCCCGAATAATTTTATTATAATTTTTTCAATTCTAATTTTCCTAGATGTTCTTGATTTCCAGCACACTAATATAACTCCATATACCCCTGACATTGTTTTGTTATACTCATTGCTGTTCAAAGAATAATTGCTTGGCTAAAGTATCTTAAGGATTGGAAAGCATTGCTCTACTGAAAGCTCTTTGCATGTGCATATGTTAAATTACAGGATCAGAATTTCAAGGAGTATGAGAATGTTTCAAAAAGAGAGAAGAACAAACACTGCTGTCTTCAATTTATTAGGTTGACTTTTCTAGCCTTTTTACAGGGTTAGTACTAACTGACATAGCACTCTCTGTGACTTGCAAGACTAGGGAATATTTTCTACATTTATACCAGGAAAATATGCTGAAATTAATGAGTCATACGTATCTAGAATAAATACCCAATATTGATCCTACTTTAACTGTGTATTTAGCCTTGACATTTGTCCTTGCTCTAACAAGGAAAGTGAAAGATTAGGGATTAAAATCTAACTGAAAAAAGATTAGTCAAGGCTTACTGAAAATACCCAATTTGATGTATGGTACAGCTTTTAAATTGATGTTTGTTTCATATCTGGCCTTAAAAAACAAATCCTATAAATCAGCTGATTGCATCAACAATAGTTTGCATTTCTATCTGTGAATGTTAAGCTTCTTTATAGATAGTTAACAACTCCAATCAGATTTATAGGCAACTATGTGTCTACTGTGTCTGTAAAACCCTTACTGTAGACAGTGAGAAGTTTTTTACAGTACGAGTTAATCCTCAGAATTCAGTCATCAGTGATACGTACAAATTTGTATATGAGGATTCTATCTTGACTCATATTAAACCTACTTATTTATAATTGAGGTCCACTCCTCTAGAGTTTTACCTGAGGCTGTATCCTCTACTGTACACATTCTTTTTAATAGTAACTTTATTTTCTTCTAATCCCCTCCTGAAGATGTGTATGAATACGATGAGAGATTCTTGGCTTTTACATGTCAATATCATATTCTAATTAGTTGTTTTTTTGGCAAAGCCTCCTTCTCCACTTCACCTAGAAAAGTGTGATTGCTATGATTTACCTGGTGCTACTGTCATGGTACTTGGCACTGTGCATCATACAGCTGAGTGCAGGGTGGGGGTTCTTGTCAAGCCAGCGCAGCCATATGCCTCTCGTTCAACAGTGGTGTTTGTGGGCTTTGTCTGGAGAAAAACTCTGCAAACCTGGTGAGAAAACCCTAGGGGCAGAGCACAGAATAAGCATGGCCCCAGCAGCCATCTCAGGCTGGAGGGAATTTCAGGGGAGGACTTTGAAGGCAGCTGAGGAGATGGCACTGGCCACTTAAATGTTCTGATGAGGCTACTAAGAAATCAATTTTATAATACTTTATCTTGCAATTTGCCTCAAGAGTCCATTTTTGCTGGCTTCCCTCTTCAGCTACAGAAGCTGCATTTCAAAGGTTAGTGTCACTTTATCAGTATTTTCAAAGACAGACTTTGAACAAATGTTACGAGCATGACCTTAGAAACCATAAACAACTGATACACAAAATTTCACAAACTCTAATTCTTTGGTACCCCCCAGCTTAAACAAATACCTACCTGACATCAGGCCTTCTGGAGTTTTTTTTAAACTGTCAAGGCTGTGTGTTTCTAGATAAATTAACTGAAATTATTGTCAAAGGTAAGCAATGCTGTTTGGCTTAGTAATGATGACAATCTAAGTCAGCACTCAGTGTTTCACAATGTTTTTCTCTGGGTGCAAACTGTTATTTTCTTTCCAGCTTAAGAGTGTAATGCCACACTCCAGGCATGAGGTAAACTCTGAGTTACTTGACAACTCTTCAGCTGGGAGAGCCAGCTCCCCTCCCCTGTGTCAGATCACCTGATGTGATTCACCCTGCAGCCCAGGGCCACTCCTCTCTGACCTACCTGTCCTGTTTCTTTCCAGGACTTTGACAATGCTGGTGGCTCCTCAGTCTCCCATGTATTTCTGGTTTTGTGTAAGCTTTGTCTGCTGTATGCCCTTATTTAGGTAATTAATAATGTGACATTTGAAGCTAATTGTGACATGCAATAACAACACACTTTCTAAAACATTATGATAATCAGAAAAACAATATTAAGATGTGATACAGTGCAGTGGCCATTTCAAAGAAGAAATTTACTAAAATCCTGAACAAATTCTCAGTCAGAGCTATGAAAGTTGACGTTTGGGTTCAAACCTTACAGATGGGTCGTTTGCCCAAGTTTTTACATTTAGGGATTGTGCAAATATCAAAACTTGAACACTTGCTCATATGACTAGGCCAAAATAAAACAACTAAATCCCAAGAAGAGGGATGGAGTGGATGTGGTTTGATCAGATAAAGTCCAGGTAACCCCCAGAGCACAGAGCAGTTAGTAGCACAGAGTCACCACTGACAAATGAAATATCATATGAGATGCATCTTTGATGGAATAATTGTAAAAATGGTTTGAAAATTTAAACCATATCAGGAATCACCGTTTGACAGAGAAAGACTGGCTAGATCACAGAGTTCAAATCCCATTGTTAGAGCTGTTCCAAAGTGTCTGTGTAACAACAGCTGTTCTCATCCCTGCTGGGATCTCTCCTGAAATTTAGACATGTGTTAAAAGGCAAAAAGCCACAGCCCTAAGGTGTCATAGGACACAAGTTACTGAGCATTGCCCTCTTCCAAGGAACCTTGCAGGGTAACAGTGATTGCCCATTAAACTGTGCAGGGTAATTCATGTGCCTTAACTGATGCTTCCATAGAAGCCTGCAGTGACTCAGATGGAGCTACCTGCCTCTCTGGCTGCCAACCCACAGAGACTTATTAGAGCTACAATTAAATGCTATTTTTCTCTCATCAGGCTCATGCAAAAGTTTGGCATACCTACAAAGAACGCTTTGAACCCTACCAGAAGGGGATGATATCCATAGTATTGGGATCCCACTGGATTGAGCCTAACAAATTGGAAGATGAGCTGGACATTTCTAAATGTCAGAAGTCCATGGAGAGAGTACTTGGATGGTTTGCTAAACCCATCCATGGGGATGGGGATTATCCAGAAGGACTGAAAAATGAATTCTTGTTTTTGCCACACTTTACCGAAGATGAAAAAGACTACATCAAGGGAACAGCTGACTTCTTTGCATTTTCCTTTGGTCCTAGTAACTTTAAACCTCCAAACACTCTACCAAAAATGGGACAAAATTTGTCACTCAATTTGAGGGAAGTGCTGAACTGGATTAAACTGGAATACAACAGTCCTCGAATCTTGATTGCAGAGAATGGCTGGTTCACTGACAGCCACGTGAAAACAGATGACACCACAGCCATCTACATGATGAAAAACTTCATTAATAAGGTTTTACAAGGTTTGTACAGAAATTACTTGTTGGATTTTTCAGAGAGCACTTTTAATCATTTGATATTTAGCTCTGTAATAATTTAATCTTTTTTTAATGAGACAGTGGCAACAAAGTTAATCATTAATTATTACTGCCTGAGTACAAGTAATGGATCAGGATCTACTGGTGCTGGGTGTTGTACAAACAGAAAAAAACCATAGTGCCTGTCCCAGAAAGCTAAAGTCCAACATCTGCATTGGGTTAGGGTTTCCATATTGAAACTATCACTCCTGCAGGACTCTGACTCCACTTAGTAGGTACAGAAAAGCCTTGGGATCTTCTTCTGTGAATGTCTCCTCTGGTGACATAGGGACCTTAGGTAACTCCTGACTTTTCCTACCTCCAGCCCTTTGTTTCTGCCCCAGACCTTCCCCTTATTTTTCAGGGTGCTTTTCTCATCCTCACTCTAACACTCAGTCAGGATCCTGACCTGTTTCTGCCTTCTCCTTTCACTGTCCCTGCAGACAATGCTACAGACATACTCTCACTCTGATCCACCAGATCTCTACCTATCACCTGCCTAACTTTTAATTTTCTTTATATAAAGCATACGTAAAATAGTAATTTTTCCCCTACCCTTTTAAACGGCCACAAAATCTCAGCATGCACCATCTCAAGTACCACAGCATCTTTTGTTCTGACAATTAAACTTACCCCCGTCTATTCAGTATGCTTCCACAAATAAAAATGTTCTCAGTTGTCACTTACTCTGTCCCTAGATGTCTGCTCCCATTTGTTCAACCTTCCTCAGTGCAGACATCAAGTACTCATCTTTACTTGCAAGGCCATTCTAGCTTATCTCCTTAGCCTCTACATCATTCTCTGCCTCTGCATTTTGCAATGGGTATTTTCAGACATTTTTGTACTTTCTCCCATGCTTTTCCTAATTTAGAAGTTGCCTTCTTTGAAAATACATGCCATTGTATTGCTTTGTTACATTTCCTCATCTCCTTTCCAGTATTCTGGCCTCGTCTATCAGCTTCCCATACACTCACATTGCAAGCTCTTGGGCTTTCTGATTTAATCTGGCAACTAGGGAAACATCCAGCTGGACTATGCCCATGCTGCTGGGTACCTTGAGACTCTGCTGCATGCACTGTGCAAAACTGCTTTCTGCTCAAGTTTCAGCCTGGTGTACTAGGGCAAGGAAGTTCAGTGGAAATACAGAAGGATGCAAAATTATATGTCCTGAGAAAATGGAGCTAAACGATATTGGGAAAGAATAAACCACAAAACTTCATCTTTATTCCTTGGCTTACTGGTAAAATATGGCTTGTCCACCTGTCTGTGTGAAAATCCTCAGCAACCCTACTTGGTCACTGCTTTCCCTAGGTCATTCCAGCCCTTATAAGGTTAACATGAGGAGTTATCCCATGTTATTTCCTAGTTTAAAGGTGGTGACAGGCAGTGAACATGACTGACCATGGAGTTTGGACTTTCCTTGCAGGCTGCCAGCTGGCACAAGCCTGCAGGGGTGAAAAGCATTGTGGTTAGTTGGTGTCTGCTGAGCAGCTGCTTTGCAGACCCTGCTACCCTTCCTGAAGAATCAGGTTCCACATCTGAGAAAGCAGTTGTGTTGTCATCTTTCTCATATATTATATGTAAAAGATCATATGTAAACTCCTTTGCAAGAGGGACATTAAGATTGCCTGAAGAAATCAGTATGCACTGCACCATTTTGTAACTGAATCAGTCTCTGGGTTGCTCTACTCTACTTCTCTAAAGTCATCAGCAGTCCCATGCCAACAAAATAGATTTTTCGATTTACAAGCTGAGTAGACATTCCCATGAGCTTGCAGACATCTTTCAAATAAAGGTGGAGAGTTTTAGCTTCATAACAAAGTTACAAACCAGATCAACTGTTGCTCCCTTTATTTTGACTCATGATTCTCTAATTTAATGGTATTATTGTACTGGCAAATTGTCAAATGCAACTTCAAACCTGGATGTGGTATAATATTTCTTGTTTGGTCAGAGCAGAAATAAAGCATTCTACAGTAATTTCATTTCTTAAGGACACGATTATTTAGTGACACCTTTTTTTTTAGTAAATAAAGACTAAGATATATATGTCAGTTTTGGAATAAATTACAGTGGGTCAATAACCCTACAAACATTGAGAAGACACTCAAGATTTTCAAAATAGATAGCCCTTACAAATATCCCTTATGTATGTTAGAGTAATGAATACAGGACTCATGGATGTTACCTTCTCTTATGCAGCTATTAAATACGACAACATAGATGTGTTTGGTTACACAGCCTGGTCCCTCCTTGATGGCTTTGAATGGCAGCATGCTTACAACATCAGGCGTGGATTATTTTATGTAGATTTCAAAAGCAAAAAAAAGGAAAGGATTCCCAAGTCATCTGCACTTTATTATAAACAAATCATACAAGAAAATGGCTTCTTCCCAAAGGATTCTACCCCAAACTTGCAAGCTCAGTTCTCCTGTGACTTCTCCTGGGGTATCACCGAGTCTGTTCTCAAGGTAAGCATAAAATATTAAGTGGATCACTGGAAACAGAGTGATCAGCAGCTCCCTGAACAAATGACTGTACACAGCACCTTGCATTCCAGAATTCCAATGCACACTGCCAACAGAAGTTAAGCCATAATTGCATTGGTTCAATTTCCTGTGTTTGCAGGTTTTCAGGTGAGCTGGGCACAATGCTGGCTACTGCTGCAGCAGCAGACCCTGCTGCAGGAGCCCTTCCAAGCGTGGCCCTCCTTCTGCTTGTATCTCCATGTGGCAGATCAGATGAGGAAATTCAAACCAAGACGTTGATCCAACCAATTGTTACTGGGTTATTTTTCAACCAGGGGTTTCCAAATCCAGTTTGCAGTGTGGCCATAGGGATGCTTGTGAAGGCCTGATGGAGAGAGTGACAAAGGGCAGGGACAAGGTGATTATGTTGGTGGCAGCAGAGTGACCTGCAGGTTCCAGGTATTGTCTACAGCAGAAACACATTCCTGGGTTAGGCCTGGCTCTGAGTGCCACTCAGACAAGTGGGTAAGAAGCCATTCTTTAAAAGGCACATAGCACAGGTGAAGATAACCAGCCTTGAGGTTTTACCATCTGAGCTCACATTAGAAAACAGATCATACAACCTTTTGTCCAAACTGGCTCCTACAGGACCTATTTATAGTTTATTTTTCTTCTGTTTCAAACTTAGTAAATAAGCTAACTGTATGAATGGCCAGTGTAGGGATATCCTACTTGTCATTGCACACAGACAGTCCCATGACAAATATCAGCCTTAAAAAATAACAACTAAATCCCATAATTTAACCTATTCACTGACAACCATAGGGGAAGAAAAAGTTAAGCTTCTATATATT
This sequence comes from Camarhynchus parvulus, assembly GCF_901933205.1. Lineage (NCBI taxonomy): Eukaryota > Metazoa > Chordata > Aves > Passeriformes > Thraupidae > Camarhynchus > Camarhynchus parvulus. The sequence goes on from NC_044574.1 coordinate 23,186,752, forward strand.
TTGTTAATATGCAGCACCAAAAAAAGTACATTTCCTTAAAAAAAAAAGGCAATCTAAATATTTTAAACTTCACTATATTGTACTTTGAAACCTACAAAAAGCATTTAAAAATTGGAATATTAAAAAAAAATGTGTTATTCTGGACTTTTTCAACTAGTAGGAGATAGAAAAGATTTGTGTTGGGTTACTATGCCTCAGTTTCACAAGGTTGATCACAGCAACAGTACCAAAATAATCTATGCCTGCCTGGTGCCAAAATAATCCTGCCCCTGGTGCTTGTTCTCACCATCTGCTCTCCAGGCAGCTGCCTGAGAACTGCTGTGTGCATGACCAGAGTGAACTCGATCAGGGAGAGCTATCTCTCTGAAAACATGTCATGTAGGCTGCTGGCAGGGCAAATGCCCATGTGTAATCAAAAAGGAAAAAGTGCAATTTTGATGTTCTTCATAGGGAAAGGAACAGAATGATAAGATGACCACTAGCACAAAGCCCATATAGGTGAGTTGGTTATCATCTTCCCCCCAGAGCATTTAAGCAGGGCCTTCTGACATCCACCACTAATCGACAGTTAAACACAGGCAGAAATGCAGAGTACAAGCAGATATTATGTTCATTTAATTAAAACCCATTGTAACGTATTTTTATTTTCACAGGCAGAATCAGCAGCTTCCTCACCACAGTTCTGTGATTCCAGCTTGTACCTCTGGAATGTCACAGGAGATGGGCTTCTGCACAAAGTTGAAGGGGTAAAGCTAAAAACCCGACCAGCACAGTGCACAGATTTTGTCAGTATTAAAAAGCAACTGGATCTCCTGGAAAAAACAAAAGTCACCCATTACAGATTTGCACTTGACTGGTCACTAATTTTACCCAACGGAGATTTGTCAGTGGTCAACAGGCAAGTTCTTAGGTATTACAGATGTGTGATTAGTGAAGCCCTGAAACTGAACATTCAATCCATGGTCACCTTGTATTATCCAACTCACACCTACCTGGGCCTGCCGGGTCCTTTGCTGCAGACAGGAGGATGGTTGAACCTATCCACTGCCTACGCTTTTCAAGAGTACGCAGCTTTGTGTTTTAGGGAGCTTGGTGATTTGGTTAAACTGTGGATTACAATAAACGAGCCAAACCAGCTAAGCAATGTCTACAAGAGGAGCAGCAATGACACCTATCGGGCAGCACACAATTTGTTACTAGCACACGCCATGGCCTGGAGAACGTACGACAAGCGGTTCCGGCCCTCTCAGTACGGCAAAGTGTCCCTGTCCCTGCATTCCGACTGGGCTGAGCCTGCCAACCCCTTCTCTGAATCTCATTCAAAAGCTGCCAACAGGTTTCTTCACTTTGAAATAGGCTGGTTTGCCAATCCCATATTTAAGACTGGGGACTATCCAGCTACTATGAGGGAATATATCACCTTTAAAAACAGAAAAGGCCTTTCATATACTTCGTTGCCATCTTTCACAAGTGAGGAAAAGCAGCTTGTCAAAGGTGCAGCTGACTTTTATGCACTGAATCATTTCACCACCAGATTTGTGATTGACGAACCTCAGAACAGAAGCCAGTATGAATTTGATTGTGACATTCAGTTTCTGCAGGATATCACCTGCCTGAGCTCCCCTTCTCGTTTGGCAGTGGTGCCCTGGGGAATGCGCAAAGTTCTCAGCTGGATAAAAAAAACTTACGGTGACATCGACATTTACATCACAGCAAATGGAATAGATGACCCGTCCTTGGACAATGATGAGCTTCGAAATTATTACTTGGGCAAATACCTACAAGAGGTTTTAAAAGGTGAGTACATGACAGATTCACGTTCCCCAGAGCCATTTCCATGGCACAGAGCCAGGCACAGCTAAGTCTCGCCCTGGACAGAGCGAGCAGTCCTGACTCAGATGCAGGAGCCAGCAGCACTGAGCCCCCCGAGGGGCACAACTCTGCAGTCACACTCAGGGCAGCTATGACACAAAGGAATGGCATCAAGTGCCTTGCACAAAACACAGCTACAGCTGCCTCCAGTTTAAACCATGAGAGAAGCTCTCTGGGCATGCACATACAACAGAGTATTTACTCAGAAATTATTAGGAGGTGGCACTTCAGCCCAGAACTCCCAAGAGACAATTAAAGTTTCTACTCTCCAAAGAAAGGCAGTGCCTCCTTGCTTGCTGAACTAGTCATTGGACAGGAAAGTGCAAGCAAATCCACAGGAACCTGGAGGGACATACAGAAGAAATGCAGTAGGGCACCAGCAGCACCAGATGCTGTTGAAGGGAGAGTCCGACTCTAGTTCTTGTTCCACTACTTGTTTTCTCCTGGGCACATATGGAAATCTACTTCTTCACTTTAGAGAAAAACTTGTAAGAGTTATGTAGGTAGGGGACAAAAACATTCAAAGCAATGATCTTCAGCAGCAGCTTATTGTATGAGAAATGCTGCAGGGCCCTCGCCCCTCCCCTCCCTCTTCCTCCAGCCAATCATTAAAGAAAAAAAAAAAGGGCAGTAGGACGCCGGCTACCAGCAAGGCCTTGGTACCTGACCAATACAGGCAAAATGAGATGTGCAATACATCCCTGCCCTCACTGTTCCCTACTGGTGAGCAGTAGAGATCTTCTCTCTCTAATGGAGACGTGGAGGGGGCTCAAAAGCTTTTCTGAGTTAACTGACATCAAACACAGTATAGGTATCCTGGTTTTTCCTCTCAATAAAAAATGAGACAAATCTTACTCATGGCTAAGCATGGCTTCAGATTACTTTTACAGACCAAGAAAAAAAGTGTTCTCTCTCCAGTGCTTAGCCTTCTCACTTACTACAGGACTAACGAGCATTTGCTGATTTATTTTCCATGCTAATTTCATACTGCAAACAAATGAACAATACATTACTAAAAGAACTAAGTTATTAAATGTTTACATGTTTTTAGTCTGGGTCACATTCCCAACTATGCTCACTGATTGCACAGGACTTCTATTTTTAAGTATTCTCACCCAGCACTTGGGCACAGCAGTGTAACACAGAGCCATGCATGCTGCAGGGATGAGCAGCTGAGTTTGGAGCAGGGCAGGAATTCTTGGAAAGCTGCTCTCATGGCACTTATGGGCAGCTGTTCCCAAGGCATTGCAGCTGGCTCCAGTTAAGAGCAGCATCTAGCTTTTCCCACGAAAACAAACTCCCCGCTCCAACCCTGTACTTATCCAGTTTTCATGGGGTAGGTCCAAAATCATAAGGATTTTTTAAAAACAGTAAGGTACTGTTCCTGTAATTGAGACAACTGAGTATTAGAAGCAGTAAATATTTTATGATGCAAGTACACTTTTAAAATTTCTAACAACTTGAAATCTGAAATCTTACCAGAAAGTCTGCAAGTTTTACTTGAAATGTAACTTTTTATTAACACTTTGTTTTGGTTTCTTTTCCTTCTCAGCCTACTACATTGACAAAGTCAAGATTAAAGGCTACTATGCATTTAAACTGACTGAAGAAAAATCTAAGCCCAGATTTGGATTCTTCACTTCAGATTCAAAAGAAAAGCCTTCAGTAAGATTTTACAATAGCCTGATAAGCAACAATGGCTTTCCTGCTGACTACTCAGTCTGCGGCCCCTCTAGCCACGAAAAGCAGTGTAGCTTCTGCTTGTTTATTTCTCAGAAGAAGCCGTTAATATTCTTTGCCTGCTGCCTTTTCTCTACCCTCAGTTTGCTTTTAGCTATTATTTTTTTTCACAAAAGGAAAAGAAGGAAACATTTTAAGGCAAAAAGCATCAAATGCATCTGTCTCTCATTTTAGAAGGGGGCACAAGCCCACTTTCAGTGACATCCATCACTGCATTCTACAGTGGACAATACTGCTCAGACAACTGAGGAAAAGCACTGAGTCACTCCAGCCACACACACCAGCATTTCATTCAAAAACAAAGTAATCACATTCACAGGAAGAAGAGCCATGGCACTTGTTTCTAGTGAAATTACTTTTATCCACCTACTGTACTTAGAAGATAACTTCATCTGTTAAAAAAATATAACAATTATGACCCTCCTGTGCCTTGGAATAACCTATAATACAGCTTTACTTGCAAAGAGCGACTTTTGAGAACTGATATGCACCTTTGTAAGTCTTGTGATGTGTATTCATGTTATGAGTGTTGTTCAGCATGAAACTGAAGCTGTTAGGGTTTGGAAGTGTTATTAAACCCCACAAACCTTCAACTAAGTACAACACCAGAAATGAAATGTGCCAGGCCAGCTTCTGAAGATACCCCTAAAAGGCCAAAACCAAGTTAACTCCATTACTGACCAAGAGATATCCCTTACAGATTGGGTGAAGTAGTTTTAAGCAAATGTAACTGGAGACAAAACCATATGCAATCACTATTTTTTATCTCCAAAATGGTGCAGCCATAAAAATTTTTACTAGCAGAGAACATCTAAATAAATAGTAACTATTAACCCACTCAAGAGAGTGGGTTAATAGTTACTATTAATTAATGTAAATTGCACTTGTCGTTATACAAGTGGATCTTCGGGCAGTTTTTGGAATTTTTTAACACGTCTGGGATGCTTTAGCAACTTGTTGCCAGGTATGTTTCTGCACTATCCTGGTATTTTATATACTTTTTCCAAATTGAATGGAGCAAGCGATAACGTGGATTTTACTACTGCACAGAAATAGCACAACCTCCCAGTTAGATGTTGCTACATGGCAAGATTAGCAGTGAAGAAACCAAGATGTGTCCCCAGGTAACAAATCACTGCTGGTGAAACTCAACAATACACTCTGATTGAGCTTTGAGGTCAAGTCCCTTGTCTTCTTAATTAAGCAATAAAAATAAAGCATTGTGTTTTCAGACTACTGCTTCCATCTATGTATTTAGTTTAAATGGTTTTACAAATCTCGTTCTACTCATTTCAGTTTTGTTTTTCATCTGCTTCAGATTCTGTCACCACAAGTCTGAAGCTTGAGAAAAGATGTGAAAGAACACTGGTCTACCCTGTGATAAAAATGCTTTTATTATTTCTTAATGCTGTGATTCAAAAATGCTATTTCATGACTTTGTCACAAAAAGATCACGGTAGCACAGCCTACACACTGCCCTACCAGTCTCTGAGCACATTCATTCAGTCTGAATGAAGTGCCATGGTTTGAAAACACATTGGTAGGGTGGACCCACTGTGCAATCTGCTTCTCTAAAAGCCATCAGGTTCATGCAATCACCATTTAGTTCTTAAAAAAAACCCAAACAAACTCAAGATAGGAAATATAGTTTATTCTACTAAGCCTCTAAGGGCATCATCACCTTGTACCAGCTGGAATAGCTGGACAATGTCTCGCGGTAAATACCGCTGGGGGTCCAGACAGCTGTAAATAAAACATAAAGAGATTTTAGAAAGATTTTACAGTGCAACTGAAAGTTTATAACCATTTGATGTTTATTGACCTGATGATTTTAATGCAAGACAGACATTAATAGTTTAAAGAATTTGCTTGATTTTACACAGACAAGATTACTTAAAGATGCCTTCAAGCACAACAGCTCAACTGTTCAACAAATGTAATAAGTTGCTCCATCTCTCAAGGCACTTGGAACAGTACTAGATGTTATTTTTTCAGAGGCTTGCAAATGTTTGGTATCTGGAAGATGATTTATAAAAAAACGGGTTTATGAAACTCACTTCATCTACATCCTGCCTCAAGCTTAGGTTCTCAAGGCACACAGCACAGAATTTATTTTTATTTGCAAGTCAGACTGTCTCATCCTGCACAGGTGTTTTGTACTATGTAAGGAACCACACACAGCTGAAAAGCATCGAATTCCTTTAGCAGTTTAAATTCCTAAATTATCCCTATATCCTTGTACTCAACTTCAGTAACAATACCCATGGACAATGTAAATAGTTGTCCTTGTTAAACTGATCTGTTTACCAGCATTTATGTACTAACTGCTCAGAAAGCCTTTACATATAAACTGGGTGCTGTCCACCACTTTAGTGAGGGCAGTGTCCAACCAGGAGGAACATTAGTCTGAGGTCTTCTCTGTAAATCAGTCTATTAGGCCAGGTCAGCTGTTTTTAAATTCTCAGCTAGCACTGCAGCTTGCATTCACAATGCAGAGTACAGCACTGGAGAGCCAGGTTTTCTCCATATAGTAGTAGAAAAAGGCCAAGTTCATGAAAAGATGGAAAACTGCTGTTGAAAGACCTTCCAAAATTTAAGTTTTATGATGCATCTTATGGCATATTTTACAAACAAAATCTCATCCCTACTGGGAACCTGCTTAACCATGCGCATGTTGAAGCAGATAAACCTTGACGAGTCCCCATCTCTACAGAGAAGATGTACAATGTGTATTAAGATGATACCAACCTGTGAGTTTTACTCATCTGCCTGCTGCACTGTTCCCTTCTCAGAAACATAGATACCATCCAAGAATTTCCTGATATCTTTGTTCTTGACTGTGGTGGCTTGCTGGATCAAAGCAGCTGCAGACAAAGTGAGACTGTTAGCACAAAGCCAAAAGGTCCAAGCCAACTTGTAGCCTTTGTTCATGCTCCAGTATTTCATCTAACAAACAGGACTGTCACCTAGAGACAGGAATTACCAACTTTAAATCCTGTAAGGTCTAATGAAAATAGGATGCATTTCACTGAGCTCAGCTCAGGGCAGTAGCACTTCATTACTGCACACATGTACAACTGAAAAGCTGAAAAGTTTGGTGCCAAAAAGGCCATAAGTGCTGACTTGAAGAAGGTTCTGCAGAATTGTAAAAACACCTTTAAGCTTAGAAACAGAGTAAGGAACTATGAAAAGCAATTACAGTGACTAGAGCAAAAAAAAAAAAAATCTGTGCTGTTGTTTACCTCAGGGTTTGAGGTAAAGAGTTTGCTAAGCTGCCATCTTCAGATACAAGTTTCCATACAATTTTCCACACATCTACTTTCACAAACCTGAATTGGAGACCAGCTCAATGTCATTCCCTTCAAGGATCAGCTCATCTTTCTGGGCCTGAGATACTGCACAAGTAACACCTATGGAAAGGCAAACACATAATTCACACTGCTAAAGGTGTTAAGTGTATTAAAGAAACATTAATGTCCTGTCCCAATTTACATATCTAGACACTAGTGTTCAAGACAATAATTAGCTTCTATCACTTTGTTAAAGAGAGTCCCTCAAATCCATTCCAGGGCTGTCCTCCCTCGCAGTTTCAATTAAAGATTAGTGTAAGTCATACTCTGGAGTGAAAGCTACTAAAGTGATACTCCTGCTTACCCATTATTACATTAGAGCATCAATCACCAACACTGTGTACAAGCCAGCACTTTGCCAGCACGGCTCTGTCAGCAAGGTGGTGCCATCTCCCACAGGTTTGTGCTCATTAAGACAACACTGGAGTCAGCAATCACAGAACAATCAAAATCCATTAAAAAACACCTGCTCCCTGTCATATCATGTACTGTGTTTACACTAACACTCAATCTTTGTGAAACAGTAGCTGAAATCAGTCACTGGATATTTTTTTATACTTTTTGAGACAATATGAAAAATCATGCATTTATTTATCTCTCCTCTCCTAATATAACTCACAGTTTGTGCAAATACTCACAAGGAGTAAACATGACAACATTCGAGAATCTAACAGGAAACTTGAATTTGAAGGGCAGTAACAGAAGTTTTTACAGTTTCATCTATTTAATGACCAGATATCGGATTTTAAGGCAGCCTATTACTAACAGTAAATGCTGACTTTAAAAAAAATCAAATACAATAATCAAACCCACCTTTAATATCCCACAGTATATCAAAAACCCTGTAACTCTGCTGCACTGTTATCCACCAGTGTTTTGGGACAAGTTCTGATGCATTCCTCTACAGTCACCCCAAAACATCATCAGTCACATTAAATGTCCTTACCCATACCCTCACCAGAAATGAGTTAGAAAAAACCAAATGGATATGGGATGTCTTTCCTACAGTCTTTATGCAACTCTGTTTATGACATGTTTCGTTGCCTCCTTTCAGAAGTTTAACAAGCTCCATCAAGTGCCTGCTTTTCTGTTAGACATTTTACTGAAACTCCAAAAACAGCCAGTAAGAAGATAATTTCTAAGTTTATTGTGAATGCTCCTAGATAATCAGCAAATTCAAACTAGAACACCTTAAAGACCAAAACTATAATGTGCTATGAACCTAGTTCATGCGCAGTGTTTTAAAACAGAAATGCAATTTTAACACTAAGCAGCTGCAGGTTACCAAGTATCAACAGTGTTAAGATCTCCCAGTGACTGCAGTAAATCCTGGATCCCTTGTACTACAGTAACTAACTCCAGACTGGCTGTTGGCTAACTCTCACTAGTAAAACTACAGAGGTATTATTAATAATAAATCTGAACCATGGCAATGGTATCCTAAGAAGATTACATCAATTCAGACAAGCACATTCTGCTCCAACAATTATTCATCCTCTCCCATTCTCAGTGGCAGAGCCCAAAGAAAAGAGCTTGGAAAGCCTAGTTAGAACCAGCAGGATACACCTGCAGAGAGGCTCACCTGGCCTCATCCTCACTCTGCGGATGTACTTCTCTCCCAGGAAGTTGCGGATCTCCACCAGTGAGCCGTTCTCCTGGATGACCACGTTGATGGGGAAGTGAGCGTACACCGACCGCATCTTGTAGCGGAAGCCCTGGGACATGGGACACAAGCAGACATTGAAACAGGCCCGAACACAGAACACATGCACCAAGCTTCCAGGGGAAACTACAGCCAAGGTGCAGCAACAGCTCCTGAAAAAGGGCAGGACACTGAGCCTGAGACATTCATCCCTCCCTCCACCCCCAGAACGTGCCTGACAGCAAAGGCAAGACAAAAAGCACAAGCAGAAAGAAGCTGCATCCTGGATGCTTAGCAACGCTCTCCCTCCATGAAGTAAAAGGCTCTCACTGCAAGTAACAAAAAGGGCAGCAGTGATCTGGTTCCAAACACAACTTACCAGAGTGACCCCCTTGATCATGTTCTGTACATGGCTGCAAATCGTGCGAACTGTGGCCAGCTCCTTTCTGTTACCCCACCACTTGTCAACACGCAGCTGCATCAAAAATCACATTGACAAAGCTTTCAGCTACACTTCAAAACCAGCAACAAAACAACTTTGTGACAAATGAGGAACAAAACTTTCAGATAAACTACTTAAAGCCCACCAAACAGAAACACAGAACTGTTTTGTTTATTTGACAGACTACCTACTAAAGGCCCACCTGGTTCCTCTTTTAAATCCTAACCTGAGACATGGGAGAAACGTTTGTTTTCTTCAGGTCTTGCCACTAACAAGTCTTCCAAAGAGCTGGGGTAGATAAATATACAATCCTGAGCTAAAGGATGCATTAGCAATTGCTAAGCATATTGTTCTAAAGTCTGCCTGCTATGCACAATCAACTTAAAAGAAACACTCTGTGTGGATCCACTGTTTTAATGAAACACTCGATGTTTGTGAAACAGTAGCTGAAATCAGTCACTCTTGATATTTTCCTATACTTTCTGAGACAATAAGAAAAATCATGCATTTATTCATCTCTCCTCTCCTAATATAACTTGCAGTTTGTGGAAATCTAAAAAAATTATTTTTATCCTCTAAAAGAGCCAGTTTGTAGAACAACATACAGCAATCAACTCCTTTTCCTGTAACTGTCACTACAGAAGAATGCCATCTACGTATTCACTCCCACAGCGCCCGAGGAGGCGCCACGCTTCCACCAGATCAACCTTTCTCAGAAAACAAAGCAAAACCTACCTAACAACTCACCCGCTGCTGAACATTTTTGGTCACTCTCCTCCACCACCAAGACGTTTTTAAGCCAACTATAAAGCTCCCGCCTGTCTCCGGGCAGCGAAAGGGCCAGTGCAGCACCCACCTTCTTGTGCTTCTTTCCCAGGAGGGACAGCTCCACGTTGATGTGGTTGAAATCCCTCCTCAAGGTTCCTCGGGGCCCCTTCACGATGACCGTCCGGCCCTTCAGCGAAACTCCCACTGCGGACCAAAGGCGAACACGCGTTACGGGCTGCGGGGGCGGCACGGCCGGCGCCTTCCGCACGCGGCGCGGACTGACCTTGCTCGGGGATGTCCACAGTCTGGTTGCTGAGGATGGTCTTCATCCTGCGGGAGACAACGAGAAACGCTGAAGACCCTCGTCCTTGTGCCCGCCGGGACCCCGCCCGCTCCTCCCCTGCACGATCCGACTTCCCCTCCGCGCTGTCACCGCCGGGCTCCGCTCCCCGCAGCGGCGCCTCCCACCCGGGCCCGGAGCGCGGCGGCCGCAATGGGGCCTTGCCGGGAAGGCGCCGCCCCGGGGCCCTCTCGCACAGGGTGCGGGACTGGAGGCGCCGGCGGGGCTCGGCACCGCCCTGGGGAGCTGCCCGCGCGCGGACGGGGCGCTGGGGAGCCGAACGCCGCGGATGGTCCCGGATTATCCCGGAGATCCCGGGGCGCCGCCAGCCCTCACCTTGCAGCGCACAGAGCCAAAAGAGACAGCGCATGACGTCATCACGTTTTTGTAGCCGCTCCGGGATTCGTGACGTCATCGCGCCGAGGAAGCCGTCCGACAGGCAAGAGTAGCCGAGCGGGCCGAGCGCGTCGATCGGGCTGGGCGCCGCCATGTCGCTGCTCCTGCCGCAGGGCCGGTGCGGGGCCGCCGCCGCCCGGGGACTGCTGCTGCCGCGGGGCCGGGCCCGGGTGAGTCTCGCCGTGTGTCCCGGGGGCCGCCGGCAGCAGGGCGGGTCCGGCGGGTGAGGGCCGCGATACGGCACGGCAGAGCAGAGCAGGAGGAGACGCTATGGGGCGCACGGCGGTGCCGGTGCCGAGCGGGTCTGTGGTGGCGGCGGGGGCAGCGCGGGGTGGCCGCGGGCAGAGCCCGGGACGGACCGTCCCAGCCCCGCAGGGACACACGCATCCCCAGGACACCGAGTCCCGGCCCCGCTCCCGTGGACAGCGCCCGGCACCACCGGGAACCTTGGCAAAGGCGCTTCCTGCGGCCCCGCGGCACCGCAGTAACCCACACAACGTTATTCACAGAACCGGCTGGGTTGGAAACACCTCTGCGGTCATCGAGTCCAAGCTGTGACCCAGCACCACTCTGTAACCAGACCATGGCACTGCGCGCCGCATCCACTCCTGCCTTAAACACCCCAGGGGCAGTGACCCCACCGCCTCCCTGGGCTGCCCATTCCAATGCCCAGTCACCCTTTCTGGGAGCAAATTCCTCCTGATGTCCAAACTAAGCCTCCCCTGGTGCAGTTTAAGGCTATTTCTTCTCACTCTGTCGCTGGTTGCCTGGGAGAAGCAGCCCATTCCCACCTGGCTCCAGCCTCCTTTCAGGCAATTGCCGAGACCGGTCAGTTCCCCCCGAGCCTCCTTTTCTCCAGCCGAGCACTCCCAGCTCCCTCAGCTGCTCCCCACAAGCCTGGGGCTTCAGACCCTTCCCCAGCTCCCTCAGCTGCTCCCCACAAGCCTGGGGCTCCAGACCCTTCCCCAGCTCCCTCAGCTGCTCCCCACAAGCCTGGGGCTCCAGACCCTTCCCCAGCTCCCTCAGCTGCTCCCCACGAGCCTGGGGCTCCAGACCCTTCCCCAGCTCTGTGTCCCTTCTCTGGACACGCTCCAGCCCCTCAATGTTTTTCTTGCAGTCAGGCCCAGAACCAGACACAGGATTTGAGGTGTGGCCTCCCCAGTGCTGACTACAGGGGAATTTTGTGTTACACTGCCACCATGTTTGTTACTAAATAAATTACGATTTTGCTTGTTTTAGGTGTCAGGAAGCCATGTGTGTAACCAGTATGGAACATCAGGTTCTTTACCAGGGGAAAAAAAAGAGTTCCTGCAAAATGGACCAGACTTACAGGACTTTGTCTCTGGAGATCTGTCAGACAAGAGCAGATGGGCTGACTATAAAGGCAATTTAAAGCGTGAGAAAGGAGAAAGGTAATAGTGATTTTAAACAACTTCAGTTGCTTCCCAGCATGATCTTGCATGTTTAGTAATAACTACAAAATGTGTGCTATGTATCTTTATTAAATTTCACCCTACTGTGTTGCAAATTTAAGGATTATTCGAGAAAGGACAAGTGTCATTAACTTCAAATCCATCAAAAAATGTGGAGACGTGGTGGTATGTTCTTGAGTGCCTGTAATTAAATTACAAATATGCATCAGTAGGTGAATGTGTTGAAAAAGTACTACTGATAGAGAAAACAAAAAATGAAGACTTATGTTAAAGAAATTATTAAACCCCCATATTTCCACTTATAGAATGATCAGACTTTGTGATAGCTGTGCAATGTCTGCTGCCATTAATGGCTGCAGTGTCCAGTGTGGCACTGTTCAATCCCTCTGGAACAGTGAACAGTTCTAAACATTTCAATGACAGCAGTTGCCATGCTTGAGTGTTGGAATGATGATGAACAGGGAAGAAAAGTCTGATCTGGCCATGAATAATGTTAACTGCTGAGTTGTATGAGTTTTCAAAGGGGCCTTTCCTTGTTGGGATCTGTAACAAATTAAAACAAATCTATGACTAAAACTTACTGTCTCAGTAGTTTATTAATCTTTGTGTTTGCTTGGTGTTATTCAGGCTGCATCTTCCTCCATGGCTGAAAACAAAGATTCCCATGGGGAAGAACTACAATAAACTAAAGAATACCTTGAGAAGTTTAAATCTTCATACGGTAAGTCTGGCACCAACCAAGTGCTCTTGTAGAAGTAAGGCAGATTTTACATTTTTCTCTGTGGAGGACAGGTAGAAATCATGTCTTGCATGATCTTCAGAGCTGAAACCAAGCTCAGTGCTGATCCTTTTTGCTAGCAGTGAATTCTACCCATAGAGAATAAGGGTAAATACAACAGATTTAGTGTTTTTCCTACTGTGATTTTAAATACTGGGGTTTACTACTTACATCACCAGAGATTAGAAGATGCTATGTGTAACTGTTTTTAATGGAGACACACAGAACCTCAGAGTTACATACTTGATTTTCTTGAAAAGAAAATTAAGATTTCATTAATTGTACTTTCCAGATAGTAAAAAGCAGTGGGAATGCATGGAGGGGATCTTTTTTCTTTTTTTTTTTTTCAGACAAAGTTCTTAGTTCCTTATGCTTTAACGAATCACATGCTTTGTGAACATTTTATCAGCTCTTAAATTTAAAATATTAATGTTAACAGTAGTCTATGCTAAATAATAAGACTCTTATGTAGCTGAGCAGTTTTTGGAGTTTTGAAGTAGAGAAAATAAAGGTAATGGATGTCAGGAAGCAGTTCTCTTCCTGTCTGTTCTACTAACTTGTTAAAAACAGCAGGGAATTCTTAAACTCATTTATCACAGGAGGAATTATGTTTTGTTTATAGGTTACTATTAAAATCCATCAATAATATAATAATTATTTTCAAAAATAATATGGAAAAATCCAGGTACAGTACAGCCTTTCACCTCCAGGTATGTGAAGAAGCACGTTGTCCCAACATTGGAGAATGCTGGGGAGGTGGGGAATATGCCACGGCGACAGCTACTATTATGGTAAGTTGTTAACCACTTCCTAAGTGTTCTGTTAATGCCTGAGCTGTTTGTACTCTATTGTTGGATCTTTACTGTAGTGGAGTGGGTTTATTACAATAAAGTAACTAAAGTGCTTTAGAGTAAAGCACTGTCCGATTTTATTTTTGCTTACTGCTGTAGCTTATGCAGCTGTTTCCCAGCTGAGCTATAGTGGTATGTACTGTGTAAAGGTAGGAATGTCTTTCATGTTCCAGCTGATGGGTGACACGTGCACCAGAGGCTGCAGATTTTGTTCAGTGAAGACTGCCAAGAACCCCCCTCCACTGGATCCGCAGGAGCCGTACAACACTGCCAAGGCTATTGCAGACTGGGGCTTGGACTATGTGGTGCTGACCTCCGTGGACAGAGATGGTGCGTACCTGGGCTCTACCAGTGCCTGCCTGGGCTCTCCTTGTGCCACCAACCTGAGCTCTACCACTGCTTACCTGGGCTCTCCTCACACTGCCCACCCTGAGCTCTCACTAGTGCCTACCTGGGCTCTCCTTGCACCACCCTGAGCTCTCACCAGTGCCTACCTGGGCTCTCCTTGCACCACTATTGGAATATAATCCCAATATTACCAGGTGGACCGTACCTGGGCTTGTCTGGCCCTCGCTGCCTGACCAAAGGCGGCAGCTATGGTGTTTCACCTCAGAGATACCTTTGGTTAGTTGTATGCGGCAGCTAGGCTCTTGGAACAAGTCCATGCAACAGCTCTCGGGCTCAGCCTCTTATGAAAAAGCTTTAGGCGAGGCAAAGAGGAAAAAAGGAGACGGATCCAGCTAGGGGGTCATAGTCCAGAGTTTATTCCTGGGCATGCAGGCCTCTGAATGTAGCGACAATTCCAACCGGATAGCGACCGCATGGTCCTGTGTCTTTTTAAGCTCAGGGCAAGGGGGAGGGGAAGGGGTAGGTGAGCTACCAACCAGGTAGGAGGGGGGGAAGCTCAGGAGACAAATGACACTTGGATGGCCCAATTGTCACCAGGGCTGAGGGGCATCTTTTGAACTTCACCTATCAGACGACAGCCTTGCTGACCTTCTGAGATTGATGGACAGCTCTCAGCAGGAGGCAGGGAGAGGGGAAGGAGGAAGGTATTACTACACCTGGAAGGAACTGGGAAAGCTAAGACAGGACATTGCTTCACACTGTAACACACCACCCTGAGCTGTCACCAGTGCCTACCTGGGCTCTCCTTGCACCACCCTGAGCTCTCACCAGTGCCTACCTGGGCTCTCCTTGTGCCACCCACCCTGAGCTCTCACCAGTGCCTACCTGGGCTCTCCTTGTACCACCCTGAGCTCCCACCAGTGTTCCGTGGCTACGTGCAGCCCCCAGGAACATTCATCTGCACAGCTGCCCAGGAGGGCTGTGTTAAAGGAGACAACAGTGCTGAAACTTTGCACAATTCCTACATATTCTCAGAATTTCTCCATGTCTGATGAAATACAGCAGAAATTACGCTGTTAATAAACATAAATAAATACTAGGACACTAAATATTTTATAACCAATTTTTAGCAGAATGCATGCATATACACCATGTTCTATTACTTGGATGGCCAAAAGGATACTGAAAAAAAGAATCTTCACCAAAGTGAAAGCCATCAAAAGGCATGAGATGCCATCAAGTGCAGGGACTTGGACCAAAGCTTGCCCAATTGATCCCCATTGAAATCACAAGATTTTGTTTTCCTTCCCGAAAGGAAATTTCCTTTCCTTCCTTTCATTTCCTTTCGGGAAGGGAAACAAAATCTTGCAAAACAGAAAAGAAAGGCTTACAAACACTCTGGGAAGGAGATATAATCAAATGCATCTGAAAAAAACTCAAAAATAATGTATACAATACCATTACAGAACTTCTTCTAAACACTAAACCTAAAATATAGTATATGTAACAAAACTGAAATTTGTGTTTTCCTAAGGAAGTAGGAAGTAGCTTCCTTGCAGTAGTTCCCTTGTGGTGACACCATATAGATGAGGAAAGCCATTGTAAAAACTGTCCAGTGTGATGGAAAGTCCAGTGGCTTCAAAGGTGCTTAAAAGAGCACTAATATATACTTCTCAGTTTTTTTACAACTGTTTTTCAGACCAGAACCATAAATAGGTAAAGGCATTCTGTGCTCAGGGAGACAGGGAACCTAGAGACAGGTAAATCTGAGCTCTGCCCTAGACAATCACAGTTAGACTTTGTGCAGAGGATATCTTTTGTAAGCCCTTGGCATAAGTGGTGAGACAAGACTGGGGTTTGACTGCTTTATTATTTTGCATTTAAGGTTTGAATTGGATGGGTTTTTTGGCTTTGCTGGTAAGTAAATACATTTCTTGAGCAGAAAGATAACTGAATAATTGCAATGCTTCTAGATATGCCTGATGGTGGAGCGGAACACTTTGCAAAGACGGTCCGGCATCTGAAAGAAAGGTGTGTCATTGATGTATTACTGTTGTTGTTAAAACTTCAGAACTTAGTACTGCATGTAGGTCACAGCTCCTTCAGCTGGGTTATTCCAGAGGCCATGCAAATACAAAAGTCTGCCTCTAGCCTGTCTGTGCCCCTTTTTTTATTTCTCTTTCTTCATCTTTCTCATAGAACGGCCCCAAACTGCTTTGAATTTGGATGCATTTCCAATTCATCACAGGCTTATTTAAAGCTAAGCACTGTATTCTTTCTGTGAGCAGACAGCTGGTTTCCAGGAAATTAATGCATTCTTCTGAGCTATGTTCATTCCTGAAGCTTGGGCTCAAACACAGCGGAGTTAGGTAACTCTGTTACCATGTGACCAAAGGAGTCTGGTTTCTCATTCAGCAGTGATCAAATTGCTTTTTTTGCCTTAGTGGCCATTTCCAAGTCTGTGATTGTACCTTCCTGCTTTCCCTGACTCTGCTGCCTTCACCCTGTATGCCATTCAGCAGCACACTTCCCTGCCTGCAGAATTTATTTGTATAACTTCATTTAAGTCTTTATCCATTGTATCCTGGGGCTTGAAGGGTTCCTGCAGTTTTCCCCACCCACCTTTTTGAGCTGAAATCAGGCTCCTGAACACCAAGACTAGATTCTAGACTCAGAGTCTTCTTATTCCAGTAGCAGAATTATAGCTCCTCTGTATTTTGAAGCTATGGTCTTAAACAAAACAAATTCCTGGTTTTACTGATGTGAGCTGAAATACAGCAGAAGCCAAATAATAAATATAAAAGCAATTCCAACAGTTTCTCAAACATTCGCATGCACTGTTTGTATTTTTTCATGTGTCTTTGTTGCAGGTTAACTTAACACGAGTTTGTTATCATGTGTTTGCAGAAACCTGTTGGTTTAGAATTATCCTCAATTAACTTTGCTTATTAGAGTGTCATGTCTTCAGTTATGGGGGTATGGGGTTTTTTTTGCTATCTTGAGTTTCTTAGGACACAGGGAGACAAAATGCCACAATGAACGTGTTCGTGTTGTCTCTCGTTTCCAGGAATCCAAAAATCCTGGTGGAATGCCTAACTCCCGATTTCCGAGGTGACCTTAAAGCAGTGGAGAAAGTCGCCTCGTCGGGGCTGGATGTGTATGCCCACAACGTGGAGACGGTGCCGGCACTGCAGAGGTGAGCAGTGGCTATGGGCGCGGAGCGGGGCCGGGCTGTGGGGCCGGCTGTGTGGCGAGCCCGGGTGTGTACCGGGCTGTGTAGCGGGGCCGGGCTGTGGGGCCGGCTGTGTGGCGAGCCCGGGTGTGTACCGGGCTGTGTAGCGGGGCCGGGCTGTGGGGCCGGCTGTATGGCGGGCCCGGGTGTGTACCGGGCTGTGTAGCGGGGCCGGGCTGTGTAGCGGGGCCGGCTGTGTGGCGGGCCCGGGTGTGTACCGGGCTGTGTAGCGGGGCCGGCTGTGTGGCGGGCCCGGGTGTGTACCGGGCTGTGTAGCGGGGCCGCGCCCGTTCCCGTTCCCGGCCTGCCCCGCGCGCGCCTGAGCCGAGCCCGCCGGCAGGGGCGCGCGCGGCGCGGGCCCGGGTCCGGTCGGTGCCGCCGCGCGGGCGCCCCAGCCCGGCCGCGGTGCCTGAGCCGGGCCCGGCCTGGTGCCGGTGTCCGAGGTATGGGCGGCCATAAAACCTCTGCTCCGCCGCTTCGCAGAAATTGGCAGAACGCGCCTGTGCTGGCGTCTCTAACTTCTCTGTGCCCTTCCACGTGTTTTTCTCCCTTGCGCTGGAAATGCGCGAAGGAAGGTCCGCGACCCCCGAGCCAACTTTGAGCAGTCGGTCCGGGTGCTGAAACATGCTAAAGAGGTCCAGCCCGGCGTCATTTCCAAAACTTCCATCATGCTGGGGCTAGGCGAGACGGACGAACAAGTATATTCCACAATGAAATGTAAGTTGGTGTTGAAGTAGATGCCAGAATTCCCAGGTGTGAATTTTACTGTGTTGGAAAACAATTGCAAGCATCTTTCCCTCTGCATGCCAATCAGTTTGCTGGTGCAGGAAATGTTTTCCAAGTTCCATTGAAAATAATAATTTGATTTAAAAAGACTGAATTTCTGAAATATTTTGTCTTATAGCTTACAGGTTCAATTTTACAGGTAAATTCATGATTTTCCTTGTGATCCTTCTGCCACTAATGAGGAATTTTGTTTTTACAGTATTACGGGAAGCAGATGTGGATTGTTTGACCCTAGGACAGTATATGCAACCAACAAAACGTCACCTAAAGGTAAAAGTGCCTTTAATTTACAGGCAGAGTTAAGGTCCTTGCACAGTCATCCTTACTCTAACTGCAGATGTTGGGAAAAATTTCCTTCCTTGTTTAGCCTGACAATGATCATCTGTTAGGGGCTCTTCACTAAAAATTACCTCAGCCATCTAACCCCTTGTATCTTCTGCAGACTTCCCAGTGCTAGTTTCTGCTGTTAGCCAGGGAGACAGCTGGAGCTGAGGCATGGTTCTGGAAAACAAGAGCTTCAGTGTATGTCTCAAACATAATTGCTCAAGCCAGTGCCCCTTCACTGTCCTACAGCCTCTCCCTTAATGGTGCCACTTCAGCTGGGATATTTACCATTTTCTGCTTCTGCAGTCTGTCCAGAAATGCACTCTCTGTTCTGTTCCTGTGTTTCACTGAATTAACTGTTAGTGAAGAGATTTGTAGGACTATTGTGGTTTTTCACTAACTTGGCCAGAAAAAAAAGGTTTGCTCAAAAGGACCATTCAAAAACAGAATGAAGAAAATGATAAAGCAACAACTAGAGATTAAATTCTGAGCTTTTCAGCTAAATATATAAAACAAATAAAATACATTTGTTTGGTAGAAAGCAGAGCAAAAATGTAGTTTGTGACTTCACTGATGAAAGCTTTGGAGTGAAAAATTTTGAACTTGTAATATAACTGTATTTCATTTCACTGTATGCTAGCTATAGCAATTTCCTTTGCATTAGCACCTGAGCAAAATTAATTCTTTTTCCCCAGGTGGAAGAGTACATAACTCCTGAGAAGTTTAAATACTGGGAAAAAGTAGGAAATGATCTTGGATTCCATTACACTGCTAGCGGGCCTTTAGTGCGTTCTTCCTATAAAGCAGGTAAATTACTGAAAGGCATTGGATTATTTAGTATGTAACATTTTATTATACAAAACTAAAACAGTGAAGTAATGTGCAACAAAGCTCACCTTAGCTCAAGGATACCTCATATAGTTATCATCTGTATTTTAAAAATTACTTAAGATGTTTCCTGTAGGTCATCCAAATGCATCAGTATGACAGTAATTAGTATTTGTACAATTGCAGTGCTGCTTAACCTAATTTTTTTTTCCCAAACCTATTCTGTACTGTACTTAATGTGTGAGGCAGGATAAAGGGTACCAAATTTTCAAGTTTTCCTTCATGTTCTGTCTCTTGGATGCTTCTGGATTCAATGAGGTCCCTGGTTGTTTGTGTTGCAATTTTGTTGCTTTAGGCAGAATTTTTTTACAATGCTTTAAAAACAATTAGAGACACTTAGAGCAGTGCATTTTCTGATAAAGCACTGGGTATGAAGTTGCAGCTGATACTAATGGAACTGTGCTGTAGGTACAGCATGCCGCTTTTTCCTAAGGAAGGAGACAGAAGACTCATCTGGGTACTGTGCTGCTCAGTCTGTTTTAATGACAGCTCAAACAAGATTTATAGCTGGTTTCAGTATAACTTGCTGATACTTTATGAAACAGGAATTAAAATTTAATTAAATCAATTCACTTTTGCCTGTTGTAATGCACAAAGCAACAGAGCTATTTCATAAAACTGGACAGGAGGAAAATATCAGAATTTTGGGAGTGGAGGGATTGTGTGTTGGGTTATAGTTTTGAGGGTATTTTAGATTCCTGCTGTATGTATTGGAAATGCTGTTACATATAATTGAATTACTATAAAATAACTGGTGAAAACAATTGTATTGTAGAGTAGAACACTCATGTCAAATAAGAATGTATTCTTCTGCTTTATTTTATTGAAATACCAACAAATCATTTTGGTGTCTGGTTTTTTTCCTTTTAATTAGGTGAATTCTTCTTGAAGAACTTGGTAGAAAAAAGAAAGACAAAAGCCATCTGAAAATGAGAATGAACCTATTTAAAGCAGCCAGGTTTAAGAATCCTTTTTTCAGTGCATAATTATACTCAGTTCCAGAAATGAAGAAGAACAGATGGCGGCTATATGAATAAACTTACTATCTTTCCAGAACAATTTTTTCTTATCAAAACACATTATTTTACCTCATTTCTTCTGGCAAGGCTGCAGCAACAGAATACTTGAGTGTTCAGCAAAAAGACAGAAGCTAGAACCGATTTTGAAAGAGTGGTGGAACTGAGGTGGAAGAAACAAACATAAGCTGGGAACAAAGACTGGGCAGATTTATAGGTCTGCTACAGCAGTCAGCATTGCTGCAGTGAATACCTGGGAAGGTGCTGATAGTAACTAGAAAGGTACTGATACTTTGGTGTATCTTACATTATGTAACATAAGCTTGCAGGGGCTCTGGGAAACATAGGCGTTCTAAACAAAGACTGTGTGTGATAATGCACCAGATTAGAGCTTTCTTGAACTCTGCCAGAGAAAGTTCAGTAATACTCCTTCAACAGATGGTATCTCTGAGCTGCACCAGAGAAAAAGAGCTGTACCATTCTGATAGGTAACGCTTTTCCAGAGCTTGCCTGTCTCCAAGTGTGAGCCTTGGTGCAAGGTGTCAAGCAAAAGAAAGCAAAATGTCCTTTCTGGCAAGACAGTTAACCCTGTGTAGATACCATTAATTTAAATAATTAATAATTAATAATTAATCATTTCTTTGGAAAATCAGAGTTGGTGTAGGAGCATAAATGGAGCTACTCCTAATTTATGTACATGACTGTAACAAACCCCAATGAGCTGCACAGATGCTTCTTTGGTATTGAGTATGCAGAACTGCAGTTCTGTACTGTGGTCCTGTTGCATGGCTATTGTCTTGTCATTAAAGGAAAGATGAAACCCCAGTGGTTGTGTTTGGTGGGTCTGGTTACTTGTCCCTTGAGGCTTGCTCTGGCTGCTAAATCTGAGTGCAGAGAAGTGAACCACATTGTGGATAAAACATGACATCCATTGTATATCACACTAAGCTCAAGCAGAAATAAAAACATGGCATACATTAACAGCTCTACTTGCCTCTCTTTACAGCACTAATGCCAATGATTCTCTCCATAATGCTCAGCTCTGGACATTAAATACCATCTCTGAACTAACCTGACCTGTATCTTTGTCAAGTTATTTGGGAAACATCCCAGGACTGCTATCTGGCCCAAGACTCCCATCATGCAGGTAATTCTATGACTGGCTCTAGTACTTTTCTAAACTCCTGCAGTCTGTAGAAAGAGAGTGGACCCTGCACACCCACCAACTCAGCAAGATGACAGAAGGAAGACATCTGCCTAGCAAGAAAATATATAGGAAAAACTTGTATGAACATAATATTGTACAACTGAGGCCAGTGATGCACAGCTGACACTTCACAAAATGAAGTACAGCAATATTAACACATTATGAAGACAAAACTTTAACCAAGAAGGAATGTACCAATTCACCAGTGTAAGGGGAAATGTGAGCCATGAGGAACAAAGGGGAAGAAGGGATAAACAAAAGAATAGCTGTACTTTGTAAGGGCAGAGAGACAGGCAAGGCTGCTTTTTAAAATAAACAATATTATTAATAACAAAAGGTCTGATTGCTAGTCATGGAAAGCCCAGGTGTATTTTGAGCCAAAAATGCCCTGCTTCAGCTAAAGTACACATGAGTACTAGAGCAGGGAAGGGAAATTTCCATTGCAAGGAAATTCAGCACTCCCTCCACTGCAGCAGACATAGAGGGTTGCGACATCAACTCCAGGATATCCACACATTTAACAGCTGCCAGCCTTTTTTAGAGGTCCTGCTGTAAAGAATGTTTTTGACTTGCCTACGGAGCAGATTTAACAGAATATGACTTTAGCTTCTGCCAAGTTACTGCTCTTTCAGCATATCAACACCAGAAATAAAGAAAAAAGGAGCTCTGAGCCATACAGCCATTATCAAACAAGAGAACATAGCACAGTGACTTCCTTACAGTTAGAAAAATAATGTTTCTTGAAACACAGTCCAGTATTGCATCATGTTAAAATTATCTTGTGAGTTGCTGCTGGGTGTTTCAGAAGATGATTTCATGCTCTTACACAACTGTCTGCCAGCTGTCTGGTACCAAGTGTCAGAAGCTACACAAGCTTTTCTAGCTGCATGTTTTGCTGTGGACTCTAGAGAAAGTCATACTTTGACTTCATAGATTGGAGAGGGTCTTTGCCTGTTTTTTTTTTAACACCTGGGGACAAGCCCTGAAGTTCTTTTCCTAGTTACAAATTCTTGCTTGGGCAGGCATCTGACTTCCCCTATTGCCCATTCAGTTTCTTCCATAACTATGTGTTAAAGCACCAAACTCTCACAAATATCCTTTTTGTAATTCAGCACAGGTTTCATGACTGTTCAGTTGAAGTTTCATGTTTGGTGACATTTTCATTTTGTATGTCAATCATGCCATTCTGTCAGTTTGATTCACAAAGTAGCTATAAAATATTTTAAGAAACATTAATCATCCTTGCAACCAGGAAAACATTAAACTGAGTTTTGAGAATAAAATTTAGAGTTGTCACAGACAGTTTAAAAGAATGAATAGTCTTTTTGGCATCATCACATCAACCTACTACACTGTCTGAAACATAATTAAATGTTATTCATAGAGAATTGTTGCATCTTCCAGTAACTGCAAGTCCTTAGGTGAACTGAACACTGGCTTTGTCAATTTAAAAACAGTTTTGAATTTTTTCCTACTTGATGAATAATTAATACTGGTTTCACACTATTAAAAAAGTGTGAAACATTTATGCTTCTTTATTACCACATGTGGTAACTTATTGCAGGTGTTCAGCTTGGAGCAGAAATTTTAGCTTGATTCCAGCATTCCTAAATCAGATCTCCATTATGCTTCCTGCATTGTTTAACAATCAAATTTCAAGTTTAGATGTTGAACAAGATTAAAGCACTACAAAAACCTGAAATGAGACGTATAAACTTTTTGGCCAGTACAAAATCTCACCCCTAACTGCTCCTGTAATAACTATTCTTGGTCAAAAATGTGTGTTCTATTCACTTGGAATATTCTTGGCTGCTATTGTATTCCTGGAACCAGACTAGTTTCAGCTTCACAAAAACATGAACGCACATACTCAGAAAAAAAAACAGTACATCTTGCCTGGCACTTACAATTTGTGTACATCTTGGGTAAGACCCAAATTATGCATTCTGTATCATACTACTTCTAGACTTGCATTAAATCCTGATTGTCTTCAGCTGTTGCATTCTTGTTGTATTTTTGCAGTGCAAAGCAGTGTTACCATGGAACTGCATTTTAAGAACCCCATAAAAAGAATTTCAGAGCACAGGAGTCTGTTGGTCACATTACACAACTCTCATCCAGAATGACATGCTGGAACATCCATACACAAAGATTCAATAGTATTAATCTCCATCTCTTATGTGCTCTACTCAAGCTTTCATGACAGGAACTCAGGTCATCCCCAGTTCTTATTTCCCTGATAACTGTACTCTGAAGACAATGGCTTATGATTCAAGGTGCTGCACAAGCTTCTGAAGTTCTTCCTTTTGGCCTGTGGGAAGATTCTCTGGCATATATGCAAGGTTTGTATTGCTGTATTCTGAAGCAATGCCCCACTGGATTCATCCCCCACTCCTCCCACTAAAAGAATGCAGCCATCAAGAATCTAAGTTGACTTGACTCGAAGATCAAGCAAGGGAAATGCCACTACTAGTTTTACCTCTTACTGCTCTTGAGAAAGGATCTGCTGCTCCCCCTTTGCTAAGAGAGGGAAGTGAGAATGATCCCACTGTAATGAACTTGGCCATTCTTTAACATCTTTATGACTGACCCACAAGTCACAATTCAAGGTTTTGACTAATTCTGCAGGAGAAACAGGGTAGCAATAGGGGTAACAACACTTAGTTTTTCCATCTCTTTGGGATGGCTTGTGAAAAGCCACTGGAATCTCAGGAACACTTTCATATTCCTAAAAGGAGCAATTTTTCACACCACAGTAACAGCTCATCATCTGCTTCAAACTGATGAAGACAGGTCCCATACAGGGGCACTACTATTGCAGGTGTGTGCAAGTTTCAGAAAGGCATTCTGATTTTCTGACACCTCTATTCACCCTCCTGGTTAAGATGGGCCCTGAAGCAGTGCTGTGCTAACCTGAACAGTCAAGGACAAGAGATCCTTGGAGTACAACTTGTCAGCATCCTCTTCCTAACCCCAAAGGAGCAGGGACCAGCCTGGGTGCTACAGGGCCAGAGGAAGCCAAGAGGACACTCAGCTGCAACACCAGGGTGCTGTGCCTCTTGGACCACAGTGCCTACAAGGGCTGCATTGGCAACCCTCCTACATCCAGGGTTGCTACATGAAAGCAGCACTCATCAGTAGGGAGGAGGAAATGGCATGATGAAAGATGACAGTCTGATTTTAAGCCCCCATAATTCCCACTCACTTTGAGTGGCTTTTGACGTGTGAAAAATCTTACAGGACAAAAAGCCTGAGGCATATTTGCCTGAAGTGCCAGATGATTGCTGCAGAGTAAGTCCCTATGTGGAAGCCATTAACATGCAGAACCTGGAAGCATCTGGTTCAAGGACACAGCTATTTCAGTCAGATAACAGTGTCTTGTATTGTTTATCTAAATTGTTATACAATTCCCTCAATCTTCAAGTAACTGTCCTAAAGCTTAAACTGTACCTACAATTCTGTAATCTACCCATTTCTGGGTAAGCAGTTACAGTAACAGCACTCATTACCAAGATTCTGATCTTACCTCCTGTTTAACTATTGATACACCACGTTTGAAGGCACACCAGTCAAGTAGTCCAGAAAGTATTATTTGACCAGTTGCAGGATAATTTTGTACTACCCCAACATTCTATTATTCAACTAAGATGTCTATACCTTCTAGTCTGAAACCTGTTCATGGTCATCCTTCTCTATCTTCCCCTCCATTTCAGAACCCCATGCAACAAGCCGAACACGGACAAACACTGTCATCTCAAGGATTTTAATAGCACTGGCCAATTGAGAATAATAAAAACAAGTAGAAACAAAGTAACAGTAAAGGCAAAAATATCAAGAGAACATTGGAAGTATTCATTCCTGCTAGTCAAATGAGGTAGGAAGCTGATATATGGGGCTGAATTTATTTTTAATGATTTCTTCACAGCAGAGATTAATTTTTTGCAGATTCATTAAAAAGACTGCTTTCAGATAGAGTATGTCATGAAGGAAAAAGATAACTATCAGGTAATGTTAAAGCCAATATCTGTTTTCTACTTAGGCTGATCCAAAATTAAGGTAATTCTCCTTAAATTCAATGTTCAAACAAGCAGAATTCTCCTCTGCTGAAGACAGGTGGTGTCACTGTAACTTAGGGAATACTTGCCCCAGCAATCTGATGAAATAAAAAATGTGTGGCTGCATATGGAATGTAGGCAGGACAACCAAAGAATGAAAACTGAAGACCTGCCAGTGGATCAGTCTGTAACTGCTGTCCACTGGCACTAATTACACAACTGATGCCTGCAGAACTGCGTGGTCTCCCAAAAGATGCAGTTTAGACTGCACCAGTGTCAATGGATCCCAACCAGGACTGGGGCATTATTTTTGAAGTCAGTTCTACCTTAGGGCTGGACCTAAACCCTACCAATTTACTTAGAAATGATCTTCTGACTTCAATGCCAGTTAGAGCACACATTTAACCAGGCAAAGAATCGCCCCAAAAGAAAAAAAAATTGGTGAGACCTAAGTTCCAGTCCATAGATCACAGTTTATATAGAATGATTACAGTCTATAACTGGACTAAGGTAGAAAGATATTCTATTTCATTTTTTTCCCATATCATTTGAAATATTTAAAGTGCTGTTTAGGAACATTTCTGGAAGCAGAAATCTGCAGTTTGAAGGTAACTTTTCACTTAAAAGATGATTCATTATTAAAAACAGGTTTGTACCATCTTCAGTAACAAAAAAAAATTGCTATAAAAATAGAGATTTGAAAATAGACTGAATTCACATGTACCAGGTACCATTTCTAGTGTAAAACTGGTTTAGTTTATGAAAAATATATTTCCTTAAAAAAAGCATAGGCTTACAGTATTATCACTAGGAAGATCAACAAAATTCCTTCAGTATGTATTACACATTATACTCTAGGCTTTTTGACAGGTGGATCCTGCAGGCTGAATTTAGGAATTTCACAAGAAGAAGCAAAAGGAATTCTTTTGGCTGACACCTTCTTCCCAATTGTTTCAATCTGAAAAAGAAAACACATTCAACAAGTCAATGTGGCAAGCTAACAATCATGATACCTGTGAGGAATCTACAAAGAACACATTTTATGAGCATTAGAATAAAACAAGCCACAGAGCACAGTGTGCCCAAGGACAGTTTCTGTGACTGGAGTTGCAAAGAGTTTGTTAAAAAACAAAAACAGCCAACCAGCCCTTTTACAGGTGCCTGCTTTGCCTACTTAAAGCTGCATCTTGACAATTTGAGAATTCATCTGCCTCACCTTCCACAGGACTACAAATACAAGCACCATAAAATGTTTCTGGGTATTCATAAAATATGGAGCCTCAAACTCCTTTTCCTAAAAATTTATAGTAAAAAGCTTTTTCCCTCCATAATGCAGTAGGCTGGTTTTGAAGCAACACAGCTCTGAAAGGCTAAAGGCAGCCAACACAACAAGTGAAAGCCTGTTACACAACCAACACACTCAAGCCAGGTATGGCAAATTCAAAGAGCAAGGCAAATTCCTTAATTTCTAGGTCAGACGAATGTGAATCACTAAGGACAGAGCTTGTGGAAGACAAAACACCAACTAGGTAAGACAGTTCAGACACTCAGTAAATAAGCAGAACTGTAGCTTTCCTCTTAAGTAATGCAGGTCAAATGCAAAGCTCCAAAAGATAAAATACTTCAACTATTCTATTTTAACAAAATTTTGATGAATATATTCTAGGCAGACATCTGAATTAACGCTGAAGAGCATTGTTTAAACAGTCAAGAGGTACACTGGTGTGTACCAATGTATATGGTACATACATATGGTATGTACACACCATAATTGCCTTTAACAGCTTCAACTGCCTGGTTAAATGAATTTATACAAGCTTATTCACAATCATAGCTTAAACATGTTAAAAATATCCAGAGAGAAATCCTACAGCCATTATAAGAATAAGCACAGTACTCAGGAATACAGGGAATGAAAAGTGACTGAAACATGGATCTGATCTGGCCTGCAGATTTTGTTCTTATGGTATCTGGCTGAGATGCTTCCATCAGATTATTCTGGGATTTGGTCATTTCAGTATTAGTCAAATTCCATCTATGCTGAAAGTGCTTCAAGCCCTTCAATCAAGGCTCACTCTGCTTTTCCTGCTTGAGACCTAAGTAGGCTTTTTTCTCAAATCAGAAATTACCCTGCCTAGAATCACAGAGCTTCCCATTCGTATTTCCTGAATTAAGCTTTAACTGTGGAAACAGGTTATAATTGAAGTGGTAGGTGTGTTTTAAGTTATTTAAATGCTAGTTTGAGAAAAAAAAATTAAAACTACTCAAATTCATAGGTTTGGATAGTATACAATGGAACTGCTATCAGCATCAGTCTAATACAACAGCTTTTGACAAGGGAAGTTAGAAGATGAGGGCCCTAAAAACTTCCATTTTGGGATTGTCTGTTTAAGACAAAATCCTTTTTATTATTTTATGCAGAAAATATAGGTTAATTGTTAAATGCCTTTGCAATGATATTCTGGATGAAAAATCTGGATAATAAACCTGCATGACTAATTGCATTCTGGATGGGAAACTCACAAATTAGTTAAAAATTCAAGTAGAATTTCATAGAAGAAACACAGAAGTACAGTCTCTGATCTATAAAGTCTTTAAGCCACAGGAGACTTCAGAAGACAAATTCCTAGGAGAAATATCACACAGATTAGAATTTGATCTTGAATTTGCTATTAGCTTAGCAAAACACTTAGCTATAAAGTTAAGCTTCTGGTTCCTCTCTCTGGTATAAACAAACACCGTTGTTTGCATCTTCTGGCTGATCTTAATCAAACACAAAGGACTAAAAGGACTAATCAGTCATCTCCTCCTTCTTGAGCCTTTCACTGACTATCTCCAGATACATCTTTGCATTCACTGCTTTCACCTCCAATATCAGCCAGCTTTGCTTCAGAGACCTCAGGGAGAAGAGTCCAAAACTTCCCTTAATAGTTTGTCCAAGTGAAGATCTCACTGGCTGATAAACATTTATTACCTTCATTACCTTTTGTTCAGTGTTTAAGTCTCATGTCTCCAGTAAACCTGCTTATGTCTTTTGTGAGGAGCAAAAATGGTACTTACAACTTACATTTACTTCTGCAGGAAGTGTTTTGCTATCCTGTTACTGTCAATTTCAAAAACCCTCTTTTTTTTTGGTGATAATAAAGTAAGACTCCAAGTAGGGGCTATGGCATAGATTGTAACACAAATTCAGCCCTTCTGCAAAGACTGCAGATCTGGAAGAAACACTGCAGGAGCTGGTTTTGGAGTCAAATATCATGCCAGAATAAATTTAGGCATAAGATTTAGCAGTTTTTCACATTTATCTCGTAATTGTCCATTATTTCTCTGCTGCAAAGAAGGGCAGAGCAGCATTCAGATGTTGCTGCTGTAGATTTATGGCTGCACTCCATGACCTCAGATGTCTTCTCCAACCTGAATGATTCCAAGGTAGGCTTATACTGTGCAATGTTGATGGCATAGCCTCAACTTTAAAAGCACATCAGTCTGTGAAAGTAGTACCATAGTGGAGAAAAACAGTACTAATGAACACTTAAGAACAAACAGGTTTACATTTAAATCCTCACCTCTAGAGGTTTTTTTTCCACTTACTACTCAGTCACTGAAGAAGGAGAGCAATAGGGAAGAGAGCAGAAGGAAAACAACATAAGAAACATCACCCAGATGATTACCTGGAAGCCAATGACTTGTAGCTCATTGTGAAGATCATCTAGAACTCTCCTACCATCAAAGATAAATGCAGGCTTGAGCATTTTCTTATGAATACGTTCATAATCCAACTCCTGTAAAGAGTAATTAAAGCAGATAGAATAAATAAGTAGCATAACACTCTCTCTTTTTTTCTTTAGTTTAAATTAAAGATAGCATTTACCTTAAACATGTCCCATTCAGTGCAAATTACAAGGGCATGAGCTCCATCACAGGCTTCGTAGGGATCTTTACTGATAGTGACCAAGCGAGACACTGTAACAGAAGGAAAATACTTCTTTACTCTGCATGTCTTTAGCATCGGTCTGGCATGTTTCTGGCAAATGAGTCTCCTTCCTTGCCCTACACAAACAAGTGGTTTCAAGTCACTCACCTAGTGGTATTTTCTACCAAGATACTTAATATTTTGGTTTTACATATTGAAATGAAAGCAGGTTGTACCTGGCATCTGTGCAGTCAGAGCACTTAAATGTTTAAAGTCAAGCATTCAAATTTGATGTCAACCGTCAAGCAAATCTCTAGAATTTGAAGGTACTATGGAGTGCTCAAATGCCAACTCTCACAAAGGTCATTGTCTGTACAACAGCAGCACATCAGTTTCTATTTTACACTCAGTTCACACTAGTGCAGAGACACATGTGGCTCTCCAGGGGCTGCCTGAGCAGCTGCCTAGAGGAAAGCCTCCCCTTTCCCTCTAATTCAAGGCCATGTCTAATAATGTACACTTTTCATTCTTCATCACAGCTCAATTTGCTCCATAGAAGCCTCAACTATTCTCCTCATCCATCAGCTCCATTCCCCCTCTCCCCAGTAAGAAAACAGAAGTCCCAAATACCCCTTACCTCTGTAATCATAGGTGATTTTAAAGGTTTCTTGAGTGTAAGGGAACAAAGTAATTTGGAAATTATATGAGGGAAGGGAGAATGCTCTGTAGTACATTCCAGAATCACTTCTTTATTTCTATTTTAAATATGTAAGAAAGAGCTAAGATAGAACTTGGGGCACAAAGGAACTGTTAGAACTAGTCTGTCCTGGACATTCTTCTTTCTCCTTCTTTTAATTATTCAGAGATAAAATGCTAGGCATCTATTCAAATGAGTGTTTATTGGAAGAAAAATATACAGAAGTTGAGAATTAGCATTTATCTAAAAAAGCTACAGGGAAAGGAAGAAGAATGAGAGTAATCCTCTGAGCGATAACAATAATTTAGTAAGTGCAACCAACGGCACAATGATGTCATGCTGAAAATGAATTTATAACATTTAAACAGACCTGTGTGTATTGAGAATAGGGTGGGAAGAGGGGAATAAACTTTATATGAGAATTCTTACCTTGGTTATCTTCTGAGACACCCAGATGCGAGAGATCAAAGATGATTTGTTCCTTAGGTACTTTAGGGTCATAGATATGCAGCTTTGCTCCTTCATCCATTAAATACTTGCTAATGTAGATACTGGATGACTCTCTAGGGAAGAGAATCAATCAGTTAAGGAACCAGCTGGCATGTTCCAAGTAATGAAAGTTCTCAACTATCATGATATGTGATGCCAGAGTTTTTATATAATTTTTACATTAAATAACTTAGTGGCAACCATGCCAGCAGGAAACCTGTAATCTTGATGGACACCAAGGACAATAATATGAAAAGGTTTGTATCTCTTTTGCTGAATCATCCAATAAAGATAATGAGTCTGATGACTCCTAGTGACCAAAATTATAAAGGCCTAGAGTTTTTAAGCTTTCTCCACAAACCGCAGTTGAAGAGTTGTATCAAGTTTGACCTTTACAGGAGAACAGAATTAACCACTTCAGGAAATCAAGCTGAAACTTTATTTTCACAAAGCCACTTAGAACCAGCTGCAAAAGTTTGCATTCTTTTCTGTGGAGAATGGAAGGAGTCTGTCAAAATCTATCTTTGCTTGTGCAAGTTAATAAGGACTAGAATTATCTGCAACTTTCTGCATGATTCAGGTCTGTTGTAGAGGTCAAGAATCAGTTCTCACCCACTTAAGGAAGACTAATCCTTGTTACGAACCAATGCAGTCACAAGAAAAAGAGGGTTCCATGTCCAGCCATTAATTCAGTTCAGTGCTGGGTATTAGCTGGGGGCTGGTGACAGCTGTAGGGAGTCCATGCTGGTGAACTGAGCTTACCTTGTGTCCCCAGTATCCTTTTTGAAAGCAAACCCTAAAATAGCAATCTTCTTGTCAGTGACAGTATTAAACAAGCTGTCAATAATGCGGGAAGCAAATCTTCTTCTCTGATAATCATTCATGTCTATCACCTGAAATTATACAAGCCATGACAGTACAGAGGGGAGCCATTTTAAACTATAAACAGATTCTATTAACAATCAAGCTGAACTACCCACACACAGATTTAATAGAGGCTTAAAAGAGAAGGCTAAGCATTTTTACTCAGTATCATAAGCAATCCAAAGATAAATTTAGTTAATTTATTACATTCTGAGATAAATCCTATTTAATGAGTGAATACTGATGCACATATATACATCTTAACATGCATTATCTAGTTTAAAGGCTAGGATTTCTTTCAGATTACTTTTTTCAAAAAATTAAAACTTACTGCTTTCCATGTCTCTGCCTAGAACACAATTACAGTGTTAGGGTACTTGCTAGTACTCCAACCTTTTTCATGCTATGTACATCCCATTGCCAGACCTACACTTTCTCACATGCCATGTGTAACAACTGTGAGAATATTTTTAGCCTTTTTAATCCACACTGACAGATGCCAATACACAAAACCTGTGTAATTCAACCACACTTAAACGCCTCACTTCTGTTATTTTGTTATTACATGCAAGCATTCCAATTTTCCTGGGATGGAGAAGAGTGAAGGGAAAACAGGCTAACCAAAATGAAGACCAAAAAAACCAAAGCTTCTAATAAGGCAGGAAAATCGTGTACTTGGTATTCTGGGGGCATCTGCTAGGCAGCCTTATACCTGACCACCAGAGACAAATGAGGACAATAAACCAAAGGGGTTGTTTGACCACACTACACATCTCAAAGCTTCTCAGTCAGGACTAGGGAGAAAGGTGAGGTGCTTTCACTGGTTAATAGGGAAATGCTTGCTAGTACAGACTGGGTATCATTGCTGCATTGGAGCCAGGCCTGAGGGCATCCACATATTCCCAACCATTCCTAACATTAAACAAGGGAACAACAGCAATCATGTTTGTTTATTTTTAAAAATAGCAAGATCTACTGTGTTCTTTCAGAACTGTAATAGTAGACCCTGAGGAAAAGATTACAAGTTCTGAATTCAAAGTGGACAGATACCCAAGTGCAAAAGAAAGACAGGAGACACATGCTTGTACTTCACATCATCTACTGCTGCTAGACAGCTTCACAATCCATTTGGTCCAATCCATTTAATTCACCCCAAAAAAGCTGAAGCACACACAAGTATCAAATGTCAGCGTTAAGCCGAGGGCCCTGAAATGTAAAGGTGAGCAGCACTAAGGTATCTGCTCCCTGGAGCTGAAACAAAGGTTGTGTGGACAGTGCTTAAAAGCTCAATGCCTCAAAGCTGAGTGCTGAAGAAACACCACCCTCTGAAAAAATTGGTGAAGAACTTGTACCTGCTGCCAGTAGCGAGCCACCTCAGGTAAGTTCAGTGCCTCACAGAGGTACACTAAATTCAAGACATCCTTCTGAAAACAGCTACCTCCAAACCCTGAAAGTGAAAACAGTTATTTTACAGGTGACTAAGTTACCCATCCTGGCCAATCTGTGGAACCAAGCAGTTTTTGGCAATCACCGACATAGTCAGCATTGTGATTTTTCCCAGTATTTCACTGCTAGCAAATGAAAACCCTTAATCTCCTAAAATCCAACTCCTGGACCTACTTAGTCAGCTACAGAAAGCTTAATTATGCTTCAGTTTCCACTGAAATCAATGGAAGTTTTAACACAGAAACCGGAACCTGTATGAGAAAAAGCAACTATAGGCTATTATTAAAACAAGGTAGACAAGCTCCTAGGCCTGTTAACACCTCACCTCAAGATTTAGACTAAGATTTCTCAAAACAAGCGTGTTAGGATTAGGTTCCTTCCTCTTGCACCCCCAAATGCAATCTAATCTTTACCAAGAATGAAAGATCACCACAGCTGACCAAGGGAGAGCTGAGGCAGAGGGATCCTTGAACCTAGAACTTTGCTCAGCAAGCAGAATCCCAGAAACAACACACTGTAGAAGGAATTATAACAAACTAGTAGCAATTCATGCACCAATCACCACTTCATCACATTTTACTCTCTCATAATTCTAATCCAGAAATGACTACCTATGGCATTTAGGGCCATGGCCCAGCTGACAAGGTGGTGACTGGTCAAAGGTTGGACTCAATCAAAGGTTGGAGGCCTTTTCCAGCCTTATGATCCTATGAATTCATCCTACACATTAGAAGCTGTCATCACACATTCTGAGCTAAAGGTATTCTCTTCTCCCTCAGGCCACTGGCAGCAACTCCCAAACAAAACTGCAGCAGCTGCAATTGGGAAGATTGGGAAGACATCTTAGAGAGCACTGTTGGCAGTGATGTTTCAGAAAAATTAAGTCACAGCTTTTCTTTCCAGTGTCACAGGCAGGGTAAACCATGCACTCTGAACTCTCCAGTTTCAGGTTGCAGGGGTCTGCAGCAACCTCAGTTCTACATATTTTACCAGAAAAATTGATTTATACTAGTATTCTACAGTAATATTTTCATACATTAAGCACTTCTAATGCTGTAGAAAATTTTAGAGAATTAGAGTACTTATTTCAAAACACTACTATTATATTATATTATATTGCACTATTAAA
This sequence comes from Camarhynchus parvulus, assembly GCF_901933205.1. Taxonomy (NCBI): domain Eukaryota; kingdom Metazoa; phylum Chordata; class Aves; order Passeriformes; family Thraupidae; genus Camarhynchus; species Camarhynchus parvulus. The sequence continues at coordinate 23,220,758 of NC_044574.1, forward strand.
ACAGAAGCCCAGTGGGGAAAAAGAAAGGAAGATTTTTTCACTTACCAACACTGGCTTTGAGAAATTTATTTCCAATTCTTTGGTCTGTTCCAATAGCTCTAGCTACTTCTTCAACATCTGCTCCTGTAGCTTCACACAGAGCACTGATTGAGTTAATGCTGCTGATTCTTTGGGCAAGGAAAGCATTAGCTGCCTGCAAATAAAAAGTATAGTAAAGAACTTCATTTTTCCACAAACCAAGATGTCCACAGACCAAAGGGAGTTGCTACTGGAAGGATTACTTTAGTATCTATGCAACTCCACTGACACACAAAAGGGTAACCTAATGAGTTTAACATATAGATGCCAGTTAATGGGATTTAAGCAAAACAAGATAATGCTTAACTTGCAGAGTTTGAACCATTTTATGATGGTAATCAGTTTCTGCAGCACTGGAGGCTTGCTCTTACTAATAACTAACAGCAATCAAAGTGAGAAAAGAGTTCACAGAAAGTCAGAATCATCTATTAGCCAGGTCAGCTGATCTGAAAAGATCAATATCCTTTGACATATGCATTGGGCCCTCCCAACCTCACCTGTCTTTCCTAGCTGCAACACTCAGTGTCAACAAAATTCTGCCTTTGAGCCTTGTCCCACACCCCTTGCTCATTGCAGACCACAGCAGGCAACACTAACCAGTTTAGAAAGTTCTGATGACCAGGTATTGGTTGTGAGGATTTTTTCTTTGGGCACCCAGTGCTCATAAACAGCACACAAAGCACGGACAGCTTTCTGTCCCTCTGGAGAGTCATCCCCACCGATGAGCACTCGGTCCGGGTTCTTCAGGTCCTTGATGGCTGTTCCCTCAGCAAGGAACTCTGGGTTAGACAGCACCTACGCCCACAGCAGAAAAACAACAAGTAAAAGCCAAAAGCAACAGCCAGGCTTTAAATACACAACTCAAAGATTATGTTTACCTGCAAATCCAAGTTAGGCTTAGTATTAGCATCAAATATTCGACGAATGCTCTCTGCAGCACGTACTGGAACTGTGCTTTTCTCAGTGACAATTTTATAGCCATTTGAATTCTGTACAATTCTTCTAGCACATGCTTCAATGTATTTCAGATCAGCTGCTCGGCCTTTTCCCATTCCATAGGTCTTTGTTGGTGTATTAACCTAATTACAAATAGGTGAAAAGGGAAGAAATGCTACAGGTCAGTACCTCTTGTGTTAAGAGGCAAAGTGAAATTGTTAAGACTGATGGACATTCTCCTTCTCAGAGGAAGGAAAATGCTTCTACCTCAGAATTATTCTGGTTACCACATCAGATGAAGAGGTATTAGCTGTCACAATTACACATTTTGTTTCCCACAGAAAGCTCACTGGTCTCTACTTAAACAAGCGCAATTCATAGCAGTTCTGCAGGCTTTGGTGAAACAATCCTTATTCTGGAAACACCAGTAATTTCTACATGATTATGGCCAGTCACTTTTTGTTACCTATCCTACACTAGGAGTGCAAAGACTCAGGTAAGAATCTTGTGGCCAGTGAGGCAACTACAGCTTAAACTCCCTTTGCAATGAAACCTAAGCATAGGACTGATGAAAACTAATATACTGATGTATACAGAAAAGACAACACGAGGGAAAACACGTAGTTTAGATTAAGACAGAGGGTCCTTTTCATTACAAATGGAAAGAAGAAATGGCAACAACATGTAAAACACAACAGCTTGTTTTGAGCCAAGGACAGGTGGCAATATATGGGCTGTATTAGTGGCTGCCATCCAACCACACAGCATTCATTTGAGACTTATTGCATGAAGGAAAATACTGTTAGGAAGGGAGCTCCAAACTACAGTGCCCTAACAAAGAGGAGATCTCAAGAGAAAACAACTTTAACAAAAAACTTAACTGTGGTCTACCAAGGCAAATAGCAATCAGCTCTTTTAGACTTTGAATTAGTAACAACCTCTAGATTACAAAAGGTTAATCTTTGACTAAATCCTCTTTCTAGTGGTGTCAATAGCTTTGAAACATTAAAGCCATCCCTGCTTCCATTAATACACTATTTTGAAAAGATTCTAGAAATAGGTCATCTTTGTAACCACATAACCAGCATACAATTTTGCATATCTGTCTAGGAATTTTATCATTATTACCAAGGTCCCACAGGTTTCACCAGTACAGTGCAATGACAGGGCTGCACTACATTCTGCTCTGACTCCATACACCTAACCAAATTAAACATCAACATTACCATTGTGACTTAGAACCTGTTCATTTGTTAAAGGGGCTACTGGCTATAAGAAAAACAAATAAAAAGCTTAATTAACACTTTTACAGCACTACACAGAAAGACAAGGAGCAATCTGTGACACAATGACATGACATTGCTAACTGAATCTACATGACAAAAGAAAGGCAACTTCCTAAAAGAAAAGTAACATAATGATTTGATAAGAAAGAAAAAAAAATATTAACACAACCACCTTCTCCTATACTTACAGAAATAAATACAAGATCAGCTTCTCTAATGGCATCATCAATACTGGTGGAAAAGAAGAGGTTTTTTCCTCGACAGGATTCTACTACCTCCTGTAACCCCGGCTGAAAAAGAAGCAGAAAAAACCCAGTTAAGATTAATGCAGTTAGAAGAACAGCAAACTCTATGCCCAAACAGAATATAATTTCAGATACAGAAAGATTTTCTGGTTTTCCCTGTCAGTGCAGCATGTTTTCAGCCTGGCAGATGTAAAGCTTCTGAAGACTATTTACACAGTAAAAAAAGTTAAACTCTTTCTTATTCAAAAGACTCACACTGCTGTCCTGAAACTTTCAGCCACACTGAATTGCTTATTTGCACAGCCAAATTTTAGCTTTCAGTTATTCCTGTGCTCAGTTCTACTACCACGAGATGCAATTTAAGAAATACCTGTAGAGTGATGTTAAGCAGATCCAAGAAAAAGTCTTAAAATATTCCCTAGACTGCAAACAAAGGAGGTGGTCTCAATTCTCCTGTTCCCATTGTCCACGATCCCCTCAATATCAGATCTAAAACTGCTTCAGCACAAAAAAACATCCCACAAAGTCTTCCACCAAGTAAGCAAGCCCAGATCCAGTGAAAGATAGGCAGCAGAGACACACATGAAATCAAGACCACTCCTTTTAGCAACCACCCCTCTTTGGGCCAGATTAAACTTATCCTGGCACCACTCCTACAAGTGTGGGAGAATCACAACAGCCATAATATGATTAAATTCTTTCCAGAGACACCGAGTGCTGTAACACTTTCCCCTCTCTTAACACCTCCACTCAGACAAGAGAGGCAGGAGGTCACATATAAATGAGCAATCCTCTGTATGGATTTTTAAGAATGGTCTTAAAAAAAACTTAACCAAGATATTTTGTTTGAATAGTCAGTCATGCACGTTCACGTGGCAATCATATCTCCAACTCATTACACCTATCATGACATTAGATACTTAAGTAAATGCCAGAAAGGCAAAGGTTAACTGGATGGAGAGAAAAAAGCAAGCAGAAGCTTTCTTTTATGCAAGACATTTTTACTGTCTCATTTTATATCAAATACCACCCACTTAAAAGAAAAACAAAGGTCAGAACAGGCAAAACAACATCCTACAATCCATCGGATATTCCAACTATGATCCTCACAATGGGATGTAAATAGAACTAGACAATTTCTGACACTGAAAAGAAATAATCCAATCCAAAAAAACCCCAGAAAAACCTCACTGTGCAATGACTCAATTTTACAACTGTCTGAACTAACTCTTGGCAGTTTTTGTACATTCTTTGTAAGCAAAGGACACCATTCCAGGAAACAGATGTTACAAGTTTGGGTTTTTAAAAAAAAAAAAACACACCAAGGCAAGCTCTACTTTGGCTCATTCAGTCTAAGTGTTAAGAGAAAACAAAGTACTTGCTTTCAAAAACTATATTCATGTCTCACCTACTAATCTGAACATAATACACAGTCGCCTTTGAATTTATAGGACAAAGGAGGTCTATTCATCTTGCCTTAGTCACAGTATAGCTCTGGTTTTTAGAGGGAAGAAAACTTCTTACAGCAAAAGAGCAACTGTTAGTACCAGTCAGATCCCTTGTCTTTGGGAGATGAGTGAAGATACATTTTCACTCCTATTAAAGAACTCAAATCTATAAAAACTGTATTTCATGAAAGAATGAAGGAAAGAAAAAGAGACCTATTCTTTTATGATGAAAAAGAGTAGAAAAAAACAAATGCTAAAAGAAGCAAAATAAAAAAATGCTTGACATATTTTCAAATTAAAGTAATTCTGTAATAAAGGAGTGACAGTGTGGTACATTTATTTGTCCTAGTCTTCTTAGGCCAGACTGAAGATTCATGGTACAGCTGAATCAGAAACATGACTGTCCCGATCTTTCCACATAAAGTTGGGCAGCACAGATTGGATTTTGGCAGTATTTAGAATGCAAATAAAGCTTACAGGTCAGTATTAACACATTTATACTGTGCTACAACCCAGCAGATAGTATCTGTAATTGAACAAGAGGACTATGTTATGATCAAATCAGGTCCCAAAACAAAGTCAGCATGATTTAACACAATTCACTATATATAGAATTACTTTTTCCTTATTAGGCCCGTCATATAATCATTAATACACATCAGCATCGGCTGCATTAAGTTATTTCCAGAAATATATAACCAGAAACCTGGTTTAATGAGCAGAAGGGACAGGCAGGTGTTCCAGAACACTCTTTTTGAAGGACATCACTGACATGCTAAGTTTGACAAGCTTCAGCAATGGGCGATAGGGAAATGCCACGTAGTGGGAGACAAGCAAAGGCAACGCTGGCTGGAATAAGAGACAACAGTGATGTTTACCTCGTAGATTGGGAGCGTGTCTGAATTCCAGGCATTGATTCTGGCCTCATTGACATCCACAACAGTAACTTTGATATTGGGGCACATTTGTGCAATAACACTACAGGTTGGCCCACCAACATAACCAGCACCAATGCAGCAAATCTTCTTAATCTCAAACATGATTGCTCTAGTAAGAGGAGAGGGAAACAGAAAATCCGGAGTTACAAATTAAAATACCGGCCGACAATTCAGGGAAAACAAAGAGTATCAGTGATTTCAGATTTTATTATGCTGCGGCCCACAGAAGCGTTTTCTTTCTCTTGAAATGCACTGCTACTCCTCTCTCCAAGCCGGGATGGTGTTGGAGCCGGCCCCTCTCCGGAGCGCCAGCACACACAGAGCACCAAAGAAGGGTTTCTGCGGCGGCTTTGAGTCAGGACACCCCGATCACCCCCCTCGGGCCGAGGAATTGCTGATGCCGCGGCAGCCCCGGCTACGAGCAGCGCCCGCCGCCGCAGGCAGCGCTCGGCGGGCCCGGGCCGCGCCCCTGCCCCCGGAGCCCCTCGGCCGGCACGGGGAGGCCGCAGCTCCCGCCGCCTCCCCGGAGCAGGCTGCGGGCCGGGCCGGCCGCGCTGCCCCAGGGCCGGGCCGGCGCCGCGGGCTCCATCCCCGGCAGCGCGGCGGGAAGGGAGCGGCTCCCCGGCCGCGCCCCGGCCCCGCGCCCCGGGGCGGCAGCGGGGGACTGCGGCCGGCACCGCAGCACGGACACTCACCGCGGGCAGGCAGGCGCGGTCCGGCCCCGGCGCCGCGGATGGAGCGGGAGCGCTGCGGCGGGGATGCGCGGCGGGGATGCTCGGAGAGGATGCGCGCCGAGCTCAACGCGACGCTCCGCTGCGAAGAGAGCGGCGGCGGCGGCGGCCGCTATTTAAAGGGCTGCGGCGGGCCCGAGGCGGCCGCTTCATGGCGAGGACGCCGAAGAGGGCCGTCCCGCCTCCTCCCCTTCCCTCGGGGGCGGAGAACGGCGCCGGCCGGCCCGCCCCGCGCTCCCCGCCCGCCGCGGGGCCGGCGAATGGCCGCGGGACAGCTCGGGCAGGCCCGGCCCGGCCCCGCCCGGGCGGCTGAGGCGCCGCAGGGCCCCCGGGCACGGCTGGGAGCTGCAGGGCTGGGCCGCTGAACTGCTCCCGTCTTCTGCCTCCGGGTGCTTTTGTAAGAGAACCTTATTGTGGTGGTTGGATAATTTTTTCTCCTTCAGCTATGGTTACTGTGAAGTAAAGAAGGCGGTGTTCATCCTTCTGTACCGTAGCACCGTCTCAACAAAGAGAAGTGAAGGGAAACGTGGATAGGTTACAGTAAAGTTCAGAGTTTAAAGTTTAAACTTTGAAAGTTCAGTGGTAAACATTTCTCAGAAGAAGAAAATAAAACGAGCTTGCGCTCTTGTGACCTGGGTACTGCCCAGGGACCTCTTGCCTAGCAGTGTTGAAGTTCTCAGATACTGCTCTTGCCTTTCATGTAAACATGATATGGTATTAGTATACTACATATGACTTTGGGAGCAGAAAGATTGTGAGAATTCTGCTGTCTTCTTCTCCAGTACACTTAGGTTCGCTTATACTGCCTCTCCTAGAAGCTGGGTGGGGGACTTTGCTCCATCTGCATTTTGACTTAGATTAGGCTTTAAACAGATTACAGTCGCCAGTCTAGGTGGATAGGCATGTTCTTATCAAAGCAACTAAAGAATTGCCTTGTTCTTATGTGGCATTTTCATCCATAGCTCTTAAAATATATTTTAAAAAGTTGGATCATTATTTCTGCTTTATGTCTTATCCTGTTGCTACTTTGGAGGATCTGGTCTTTCCCTAGAAGAATCTCTACCTATTTGAGTGAGTACAGTCTCAGGTCCTTTAGAAATGCCTGTAAAATATGTGTGTTTCTACTGAAAGAGCCTACTGAGGTTTGCAGTCAGTGCAGGACCCCGGCAGATTCAGCATGGTTAGTCAATGAACCACCTGACAAAGGCACAGGGTTCACTGTGTTTATTCTGAAGTAAAAACAAGTCATACCTTTTCCCATTGCTTACTGGCACAGATGTCTCAATTTTAAACACATCTAGATTTTTGTAGGTTTTTTCCCCCCAGGGAAACCTAAGCAAAGAAAATAGAAGCTCAGTGAGTGACTCAGAAGTCAGTCTCACCTATACCATCCTCTTCGACCTCCCAACTAATCTCCTTAGGTCTCAGAATAGCCATGAATGCATACATTTGTACTGCAAGAATGTTATCTGGGCCCTCTGTACCAGCCACAGCCAAAACCACTTCAGGTCCTTTGAGTGGTCTGCTGAGGGCGTTGGTAAGTGTGCTTTGTGCGTGCCTGGCACACAAGGAGTGCATTTCCTAGAAACACCCAGGGTACAAGGTGGGGTGTGTGTGAGAAGGACTTCCCTCTGCCTGCTGGTGTATGTGTGGGTAGTTAGTAGCTCACAATTGCTGAGTTTGCTAAGAACAAGGGCAAGAGCTTCAGAGCCTTCCTCAGCTGGGAGGGTTCAGGCACACTTACCTCAGGAGAGTGCTGTGTCCTGAGGATTATAAAGAAACACGTGGATCTAACACTCCACCTGCATCTGTGCTACTTGCCAAGGAGCTTCAAAAGGGGTATTTTTTCTATCTGGTAATCATGGCCCTTACCTGAGAGGAGAAAGGTCTGGGTTGTTGTCTATTATTTGAGAGCTGTTTCAAATGTCTGAAGAGCCCTTGGAACAGGCAATGGGCCCCAGTCCCTTTTCTCGAAGTAAAGGACCTTCACTAACAGACAGTCACACCCCTGCCTGGGACATTGATCTCACATTCCCTCTTGCAAACAGCACAACTTAACCTGAAAGGTTGGACTGCATGATCTTGGAGGGCTTTCCCAGCCTAAATGATTCTGTGAAAGGATGACGAGGGCTGCTTTTGTTTCCCTGTAGCCTGCACTCTGCTGGTGAGGGCACTGCGGGCAGATTAAAAAATGCAGGGCTCAGAGGCATTGCAAATAAATGATGTGAAGTTTGGGTCTCCCCTCTTCTTACAAAAAAACTTCTGAGTTATTGGATGGGATCTTCTTGGTTTTTCCATTGAGGCAGACCCATCATTTACCAGGATGCAGAATTTTTTGCAACAGCATGCAAGGCAAGAAAGGTTATGTAAGGCTGCTGTAAAGCAGATGAGACTGGTCCACTGTTGTCCATTTTTTAAAATAAAAGTTGTGAATTCTGCTCTGCTTTTTTGAAGGCTCAGTGTAGACTGTGAATACTTTTGCAGTACAGGATAAGTAAACTAAGTAATAGGAGGAATAGGATTTCAGGAGTATGTTTTTCTTTAGCATTGGCAATTGACTAGGTCAGGTGAATCCCTCTTCCAGCATATTGGGGAGCGGGTTTGAAGCCACACCTCTGCCTTTCCAGAAACCACTGAGGGAAGAGCGATCTGAATGCCAAAGGTGGGTGGAGGGGCCACTTTTCACCTCCCATGTACAAGCTGTTCTGTTATGCAAGGGAGAAATCATGGTTTTTGAAGGATTTGGGGGATGAGGGGAAGGAGAGGGAAGACAAAGAGCAAGCAAGTTCATGATTGCATAATCTCCTGGCTGGCATCCTGATGTTAGAGGTGGGAGGAAAAGCCAGGAAAGAGCCATGGATAATAAAGATTTGAATTCTCTCTGGTTATTGTTTAATGTCAGACTGATTGCCAACCAGATTTAGCTGATAATTAACTAAAGGCAGCTGAGTTTGTGTAATCTGTTTCTGACACGAACATCTGACACAGATTCAACAACCACCATTACGTGTCAAGCCTTTCTTTAACTTCTGACAAGGCACAACTGGGAGGCAACCGCACCTGTAACCGGGATATCCAATCCAAGGTGCTCGGCACAGTCCCAGGCCGAGGCACAAAAGTGCCCTGAAGAGCAGTTGGATCAGTATTTGAATCCATTCCTTGTATTTTACAACATGAAGAGGAAGAAAGGAGATGCAGCTAAAGAGATTATTCAGGACGTGTGGGACTGGCTCCAACAGCTGCATAAAGCAGCCATATGCCATTTTTGAACACAGAGAGAACCTGAGCTCTGTGTGTGCTCGGAGCCAACATTGTCTTGCTACAAGAGACATTTTCTGCCTGACACATCCCTACTTACACCCTCTCCCCATCTCCACCTCTCTGGTTCACCAGAACTATGACATTGCTGAACAACCTGACAGTTTGCCAAAGCATCTTATGATTAATCTAATACAGTATTTTCTTTGCTGGTGACAACCAGCCTCTCAAACTGCAATTATTGGTAAAATTTGTTGCAAAATGCAGTGAATTTCTGGTCAGGTTCAACATGCCTGTTTGCATATGGCATGGAACATCTGGACAACAACCTCATCAGGTCTCATGTACAATACTGCCATGTAAATAAAACTCCGAAGTCATGCAGAATTAAAACTTTTGAAAGCTGGAGGAAGGGCTCTCTGAGAACTCTGATGAACATATCCTGTCAAACCCCATTCTTTAAGTAACTGCACAACATTTTGTTTCCCAGTACATGACCTTCCTCTAATTACATTATTTAAAGCTCTCAGTATACAGAACAATTATTCACACTTCCTTCCAGGCATGATTACGTTTGGTGGGCTATCTGTTGTTTTCTAAGTGCCTCTTTTTTTCCATTCTCTTCTGATGTTTTTCTGGAAACCATACACTTCATGCCAGACATCAAAGCTGCTGCTCCAGAAGCAGTGCTGTGGGCAGCAGCGTTGCTTTTCTGAACACGGGGCACCACCAGGAGAGCCATTTCAGGCTAACAGCCATCTCACCAGAACAGTAAGGAACCATTAAATGCTGAACCTAATGCAATGGAAGAGCAGCTGGATAAGGCACTGCTTCTCATCACTGCCCCACTGGAGAGAAATGGTCCTGTAGCATCCCTTCTTTAAAGGGTTTTACTCAGCTGAGCTGCCCCATTCCCATAACAGTTGTTTGCATAAAATAAGGTGAAGATTTGATCTACCCTCACAGTATAGTGAAAAGCTAATTCGGTTCAATCTCTTCCCCTTACATACTGAAGCCCAACACAATACAGCAGGAGGGAGTGTCAGAGACAAGATGCATTGGTGATTCAAATTGCAAGCTAGTATTTGATGAAGGGGAAAATGATTATTTGGATTTTCTATTTTAAATAAGACTTCATGAAATCACTAAGAGAGTTGAAGAATCCCAATTTTTACTCATTGTCACAAGAAAGCAGATTTTGATGCATTACCTGTGGTGTTTGGTGTAGTGCCAGTCTCCTGTGGAGGCTTCCTTGGGTTGTTTTCCTGCTAATAATTTTCATTTCATCATTTATCTTTTCAAGTTCTGCCCTAAACTTAACACCTTCTTTAAGATTTGATTTATATATTGAACCAATGACTGTGACCTTCAGAATGTTGTACAGTGGTGGGGTTTTTCACTGGTCTGCTAAAGGAAGCATATTTTCTCATCTTTAGATTTTAAGGACAGTTTTTGCAGCAATTAATTAATTTTAAACCAGTTATAAGTCTGAAAACTACATAGTCACAAAAATTATTCTTCTGTTTCATCATTTTTAGCTTGGAAGATGTAACATTAAACCCTATAAAAGCAAAGACCTGTTTTCTTAAACCTTGCTACATGTGATCTTTGATTATAAATTACTGCTTTATTTTCAGTAAGTATTTTACAGTAACACTTTCCATAAAGGCAAGAAGAGTGAAATATTTAAAATGCTGTATATATAAGGTGAATTAATATATTAATATAATATATATATTAATAGTTGGCTATATTAATATATTAATATTGCCAAATATTGAAGCACATTTATTTCAGACACCCCCTCTGGCCAGTGCTCTGACCTGCAGATGTTAAAAAGGTAGTGTGGAAGCCAGATTCTTCTAGCTATTATATTTAACTACAGAGAGTCTGCTATGGGGGTTGGCAATTTTGATACAAGTGTTCAGTTACTTTTCTTATATGAAAAGCAAAATCTTCAGCTGATGTTGCCTGGAAGTTGGTAAGAGTTATGTTGTTTTACAAGTGAGGATGTGGTTCAGCATGGAATATTCTGCTTCTTCCCCCACCCCAAGGTGCAGATCTTTGCAGTGAATGGCACTGTAGGCCATTGGCTGGTACTGGAGAAATGAAGGAGAAAAGGATGTAAGTAGTCCATTTTTGCAAGGAATTCACTTAATAGGGTATTTTGCTGCAATGATTTGGTGTGTTTTTCCCAAACATCCTAAATAGAGTAATTTTTTTCAGGCTTTGGGGCAGAGTAATTTCAAATTACTAGTGATCTTGAACAGGTAGGCCTTGTACAGATCTATTCAGCAACAAATTTAGATTTGTGGCAATTTTCTTTCTGCATCACTTTTATCAATAGGCATCTGCATCCTTGGCAAACATTTTAACAAGTGTACTTAGAAGTTTAGCTTTAGTTTCAGGGGTTATTTATAATATCAAGTTTGAGTAAAAGGGTAAATTTTGATGAGCAGACATTATTGATATTTGAGTAAGATCTTGTACTGTTTAGATCGACTCAAATGCCTAAAACATTTGCTACTTGTTGTTGTTGTTATTATTATATTATTCTGATTTTGTTTCTGATTCTCTGGTATTTACTGCCACTATCTCTGGATAGCTATGCATTATTTTAAACCCTAATGCTCCCCTGGTTGTCATTTTCTTCCTCAGATTAGCACAGGAATCTTCAACATGGGATCTGAGTTGCTGTTGAGGCAGTGCTCAGAATTTTGTGCTCTGCTTCCAGAGAAGAGAGCTGCACTTCATGGGAACAGTGAGGAAGCAGCAGGTCTCTACTGCTTCTACGCACTGCCTTGGAGCCATTGCAGCATCTTCCTTCCTCAAAGTCCAACACTGCCAAGATCTAGAGCTGGAAAACAGATTGCAATCCCAAAGTAGTAGGATTTGATCAAAAACAAAGTAACACAATCAGCATGTATGTCATTACTTTTCTTCCTGTATTATTTCTAACTTCCTAGATTGCACAACTACTTAGAAGAGCAAAAGGCAGAGGTATCCACGTTGGTCATCAAAGTATCTTAAACCTTGGAAACTGCTTTTTATTTGTTCTGACTTGCTTGAGATATAGTAGACAAGTGTCCATTAGAAAAGGTAGAATTTACATTTTAAAAGTTACACAGGTGACACACTATTTTTACTGACTCTTATTTTAAAATTATTTCAAATTACCTCAGAAATTGATGTGTTTTTATGTCTTATATAAAAACTAAAAGACCAAGACAAAAGTTTACTAATGATTGCTATTTATTTTGTTAAGTCAATAAAAAGTGCATAGTACAAGCCCTTTATCCCAATTGAAGTACTCAGTAAAAGATTACTAGGAAACTGCAAATGGCACAGATGATTTTTTGTTTGGCATAATTCTGATATCTTAAACCACCAATTTACATTAAGTACATAAAATCTTCACTCTTCCTTTTTCAATCATTAACATTACAAGGCTAAGTGATCTGCAGACAGTGCATGGATACATATGATTTCTCATTTCAGAGTACAGTAATTGTGTTAAGCAGACTCTAAAATACTATTGTTTTAACAAAGTTAAGGTATAATTGTAAATTTTCCCTCCATATTTTCCAAGTTGCTACAACTTGCATCTCTGACTAACCAAGCTTAAAACCATCACTACAGAACTGATCATACCCTGGAGCTTTGTATACCACTAATCTCTTCCCAAAATTTACCATAAACATCTGTAACCATCATACAATTATTAAATCACAAATTACATCACTAAAGGCCAGATTTCTGCCACCCTTACTGAAGCTGCTACTAGTACATTATCTCAGAGTAGTTCCACAAACAACAGCGCAACTACTTGATGAGTAAGGCACTATTTAACACAAATAAGAGTGGCAAAATACAGTCCTATGGTTACTTGCTTTTATTTTAATTAAGAGTGCTGATCTGAATTTTATATCTTGGAGAGAGTATCTGAATTTAAAAGGCATATATTTTGATGTGGGATAGTGGCCTGGCTCTTTAGTAAAACATTTTACAATAAAATATTTCCAATGTTCATTTTCTTTTACGTAGAAAATTTAAAATAGCAATTTACATGAGGAAAGCATACATATATAAAATCACTGGGACAATTAGAGGAATTTCAAGCAAAGACATTTAATTTAAAGGTAAACCACAACATTCCTCTGAACAAAAAGTTCATTTGCCAAGACTCTTAGAGCTGGGTGCATGGGGTAAGTTTTATAAATACATAAACAGACATTAAAGTGAGACTGATCCTCACAAGTGAGGAGCATCTCCTGTAAATCTCACCAACTCCCAGGATGAGGAGCAGTGCTCTGAATAGAACCCTGTTTCAGTTGGCTTTTTAATCAACTGGAAGCTTGTTTCATGCCTCCAACAGCGAAGAATTCTGGCCAAAAATCCTTGGAGAAAAAAAGGTCAGTGTGGGAGATTATATAGGTTTCCTTGTGGGTTCAAGAAAATTATACTGTATTACTTGTTCTGAACAGCATCCTAAACATAAATGTACATGGAAGGCAAAAAGTAAGCACTGGCAGAGTGCTTGTCCCAGTGACATCTTTACACAGTGTTTGTGGCCTGTACATTATTAGACACAACGGGACAAATTCTCTCAGCTTCTGTCCTGCAGTTTCATTGCTTTACATGGCACTGCACTGATGTCACTGAGAGCACCTGGCCCAATCTTCTTCTTTTTTCTTTTTTTTTTTTAAACTTGCTCCTATGCTTGGGAGCACAGTACTCCATAGAAATTCAAAGGTCAATCACATCAAATTACAGAAGCCCTTCTTCAGGTCTACACCGTACCCTTACAAGGGGGCTTAGTTGGCTCACCCTTTACCCTGAAGAGCAAAACCCTGCAGCTGTCAACCATGGGATCTGATGTGAGATTTTTGTTAGAGCCTGTTAATACAAACCCTTTTGAAATTTAACAGTTAGTTCCTTCAGCTCCATAACTAAAGTCCTCATGAAATAAAGGTTTGTAGAGTAAGGCTTAGAATTCCCATATGTCTGTTCTACTGACCTTTAAGGAAAGAAGTTTCATGTTGGTAACATAAAAATGTTCTTTACATTATTCTGATTACTTTTTCAAATTGAACAAGAAAAATATACAGTGTCGCTTTTCTGTACATCTTTAAAATGTTCTTAAATTAATGTACATAAAAAAAGTCCGTCCCATTTTCCATAATGGGAGACGTGCACAGGTGCGTGCACAGCCACACATACACACACTGAAACATACCACACATACACACATTTATTAGAGGGAAGAGCCATGCCATATGTAATCACCTGCAAGTTTGTTATTCTACAATTACAACTAGTAGATAAGGATGAAATGTTAAGAATTGCTGACAACATACAGGTGAAAAACCTGAATAATCCAGTACATGTTGTGTACCAAAAGTTGGTAACCGTGGTAACTTCTTGGTATGATTTCATCCTGTCCAACATCTATTACATCATGGCTAAAAACTTGTTAAGGTACCAATTATGAAAAGACTATGCCAGGACAGAAAATTCTATCAAGTTCTTCTTACTAAATTTCTCTTTTGATAGAGTCTGTAAGTAAACACACCTGGGTTTAGAGTATGTTTTTTCATAACATATTGAATAAGACATACAGCTTATTAATGAAAATGGCTGAATTAACTTTTTTGGTGGTATAATCTTTTGTGTAAAGTTCCAAATATATAGATCAAAGCTTTGACAGTGGCAATCCTCATGTTCACTTACGTGTGCCCACACACACGGTATCATCTTAGTGGACAATCCATGCTTTTGCCAGCAACCCTGAAAACTGTGTTAGTGGTCCAAAGACCAGAATAAAAGCTGCTCTGAAATCAGGGCAAATATAAAACAATTTCTATTGTTCAGCACATAACTAAGTACTTCCAACTGTAATATAAAAGCATACTGGAGAAGAAATGTGAATTAATCTGAAGAAAGGTCAGTAACCTTCCATTCTTATAGGTGGACTGGGATTTTCCTTTTCCTTCAATGCATATCAGAAATCACATCAAAGTAATTAGGATCACTCTAACAGAAAGAGATTAAGTGGAATGTCCACAGTAACAACCAAAAAACCCCTGCAATGCCTTACCATTAATCAAATTACAATTTTATAGGAATTGTAATAACATACAAAGCAAAAATTAACTTAAAATTGAAGTTGCTAAAAGCAGTTCATGAAGATTACTGCTGAGTGATAACTCTGCTCTATATAAATGAGAAAACAGTATTGAGTGGGGGTTAGGAGCAATCTGGTCACTTCGTTCATTTGGTCGTGCAAGGTTTTAGCTGCTGAGCTTTTCCAGTACTGAATGCTCTAGTCCACTGGTGGGGCTGGTGGTTCTTGTCCCTTGGGAGAAGAAAGGAGGAGAGGAAAAAAAAAGGCAGGTACAGAATTAGACAGTGTTTCACAAAGGAGGATATAGCAATAGAAGGACTCAGAAGCGTTACATTGTGTTTTCTCTCATGGTTTTCTATATCTCTTATAAAAATTAGAGAAAATTAGCATCAAAAAATGATACTTTTTCCTGTATTAATTGAGATTTTTTCATGATCCCACATCTAGGACAAGGATTACCCTTGTCAAAGTATCATGCTGTAATTTTGTTCACTGACTTCTCTTAAAGCTGTGCTTGTCCCCTTTCACCTAAGAAGGCAGGAGGCAGTTTCATCCAGGGACAGACAGTGTCCAGACGACACTGCACCTGCTCCATCCCACACTCAGCCTTCATGATTCCTTTCACTTTGGACTAACTCATTTTAATTTTTAACGGAGTTCCAAGAAAACACAGTGGAAAAAAAATGGGAAGAAAATTACTTTGAGACAGTGTGTATTAAACCAAAATAGATTTAAGCTATTACAGAATCTCCCTGCAGGGCACTTGAAGATGCACTTACATTGTGTTGGCTGGTTGGCTTTCCGACTGTGTTTGATCCTCTTAGATTACTGGGTCTCAGTAAGAACAAGACAAGTGCAATCACCACCCAGGCCATCATTATCATGGCAAAGCTGATGCCATTGTCACTGGAGGAGTTTGGTCCTGGCACTACAGAAAAGGAAAATTCAAATTATAACAGAGTAACACAGAGTTCTTTTTCCCAAGTGAAACCAAAAATGCAATCTCAGGAAGAAATCCCTGAAATATTTTTCAATGGAGTGTTCCGATTAGTCACTCATTTTGGCTTTGAGACAGTAATACTCTATCTTATCACATTTCTTACCCATCTGAAAAGAGAATAATCTCTTTCATAATATTTCACTGGTATTCTTAGAATTATCATGAATATTTCTTAATTCATATTAGCTCCTAGTAACTAGAGATGATAAACACGCTCTTCACATTTAAGAAATCAAACTTGATTTTTAAGAAATCAAACTTGATGCAGAATATATTCATGTAGGAAAAGCCCCATATGTACGTTGGCCATTGGTTTTTTGCCTCAAACAAATAAAACAATAAGACTAAACTGATGAAAGGTTAGGCTCCATGGTTAGGCCTCACAGAGAGAACATGCTAATTTTTAGCAGCAAGGGAGCAAATTAATGGTAATCAATTTCTTGAATCTACTCTTAAGTTATTTCTTGAGAGTTTGTTTGAAGATGTTTCAGCGTCAATATGCCAGATCTCCATGACTGATCATCCAGGTCATGTGGTATTTCTGCTAGCAATGCATCTGGCAGGAGGTGAAAAAATGCTGCAGAGATACATTCCAAAGTGAAACCCAGGAACACAATGTAAAATTTTTACATCAAATTTCCATACAGAATACCTGAAACGTCAACACATGGAAGTAAATATAAGAAAATACCTTCAGGCTGGAAATGGCTGGTTGATCTGTTTAGATCAAGAAACTCTCGCAAATACCTGCACATTTTGAAACAAATTTTCTCCTCTGAAACATAACTTCAAGTAATCAAACAGTAACTAATCTTGCCAGCTGAAGTGTAAACCCATGTATAGATAATTACCTATGGTATTCACATGAATCCATTATAGTATCTGAAGGCCTAACATCTTCATTAATGATCTAGATAATCAACTGATACAGAGCAATTAATTCAAAGCTATAATGAATAACCTTCAGAAAGAGAAGAGCTATTCTATTTTATTACTCCAGATGAACATTTTAACATCCAGAAAACTCCACAGAGATACTCGTATCTGTCATATTTTCAAGTTGTCTTCTGTGGATCACCTGATTATGGAGTCAAGTCTGGATTCAGTATTGGTTGGATTGTTCTTATTTAACATTTACTTGATAACCTTCACCCTGCTGGAATAATTTCCTTGAAGGTTAATGCTGATACCACAGAACCACCCTCATCACTGCCATCCTGGGTAGCATTGCTTTTAGAGGCTCTTCCATGGAAAGGGTTTGTTCAGAACAGCAGAGGGGCCCTGCAGGGAAGCTTACAGCTATGCCATTCGCCAGCCTGCTGCTCTGGGAATAAGGCTGCATGAGTTGGGGCTGTTGGACTGATGTCCTTTACTGACATCACATGCACTCAAAAATGTCAAAGAAAAAAATCTATGCATTGTAGAAGTTCATGCTTCTCACAGCACAAACACCACCATTAACATGTATGAGCAAATGAAACTGCTTTTGCCTTTTCAATGTCCAAAATATACACATTTCAAAGCTCGAGATGTTGCTAATGTAGAGGAATTTTATTATTAGAATTATATGCAATTACAAGTGAAAATTCTTTTGAAAATCTGAGTGAATAAAGGGCTTTGTATATGGAGGAGATGGCATAGTGCACAGAATATAAATCAGAAAGCTACAGCCTTTAATTCACTAAACTCTTACACAATTGATTTTGAAAGCATATGGAATTGTGAAGGTAAGAGTTTAGACCTTCAGTTTTGTTGACCAAAATATTATTATTATCAGCAGCATATATCAATATTTTAAATCTTGAAAAATCTTTATATAGGCAGTCCAGGAGACTAGCATATAATTTGGCATGAAAAGAGCAACTGCTTTATTTTGGGGCTTCCAGACAACATTAATAGCCACTCTGAGATTACCTGCAGCAATAAGTAAGAAGGCCTTAGGTATCTGCTTTGGCAAATATTTCTGGTAGAAGACTGAAAATTCAGATTACTTGTTAGCCAGGATTCCCCATACAATGCAGAGAAACAGACTGGTCTAACTGCCTTCTGGAATTTGGTTGAACATTGGTGCACTTAGGGTCTGTGGTGGTTAACCAAAAGTTGGGGTGAGCAAATGATGCCAGATCAAGTCATGCTACAGGTCAGGGAAGGGAGCAGAGGGGACCACAGAGGGAAACCACAGGCGTCCATTGCAAGACACAGTTTCTTCCAGCCTGTGCTGTAATGCAGTTCAGATGGAACCAAACGTGCTGAAACATGTTCTGAACTAAGTTAAGCAAGACAATAGCTGATCTAACTGGCCCTGTACTACCTACTCAAGGCATGCCAGACACTAGAACAGACACAACAATGTTTACACTTTCCAAGGAACTGTTAAACCCACATCTCTCACCAATGACCGTGTGCTTTAATAAGGATGTGAGATATTTCAGAATCTGTTACTTTAATCTCTTACAGGGAAGAGGATAAGCAAAATTTCACATAGTTGGGGTTGAATCCAACTTTTCAAAGCTTTGCATCACAAATCAAGAGAACAGACAGGAAGCTATTTCAGCTACTGGAAGCAGTTATATGTAGGAGACAACAATCTTGCTACAAAGACCTCCATCCCTGAGATCACAAAATAATCAGATAAAACCAGCTTATGGACAAAAGAACAGTTGGGCAAAGGTGAAACCAAGCAGGATGGAATTTATGGTGATGGGCAGAAAAAAAAAATCTTTTTAAGAGTTCACAGTCACAGTTCCTTTATCTGTAACTGGTAATTTTTTGCAAGTAATTTAGAAGTGATGTTTTGATTCCTTGAAGAATAAAGGTTATCCTCTAAGAGCACCTGTGAATGGTATTTTCTAATATTTTCAGATGGATAGCAGATTGTCCTGGTCTGAGATGAATGTTCCTGCCACCACCCATTTTGATGGATGGATCTGGTTATTAATCTCCAGTTCTCCAGACACACCAACTAGTACAGAATTTAACAGCACATATTCCCATGGCACTGAGAGACATGACACACAGTCTCTAACCTACCTTTTCATGCAACACTGAATCCAGCCCAAAGTCTTCATTTTCACAGTATCTGGTCCCCTGGGTTTGGGATACATATATATCCACACACTTCTGAATGATGCCTGTGAGCAGTTCTGGCCCTGCGGTTACCTGGAATTTATTTATTTCTTTTTTTTGGATGAATTATCTCTCTGCAGGAGAAAGCTTTATGAGGAGCTGGTGTAAGATTGTGGGATTAACTCCCATTGGAGTTGGTGACTATGGTAAATCCTATCTGTGGCTCCATGTGCAAGATACAGTTTTTGGACTTTTTCCTACAGAAGCGGAGACTAGGCCACATAAACTAGTCTTCTCCCAGAAAGAAATGGGAAGTAGAAAAAAAATCCTCTGTGACAGATGTTTGCAGATTCATTTGAGGTTCTAGAAGGCAGTAAAAGCTATTAAAATTATGAGTTTGGTAAAAAGAGTTTTTAAAGATTAAAGGTCAACCAGTTCCTGATTGTGCAACTGAAATCTCAAGAATACAATATTAAAATTACTAAGTGCCCAGGTTAAATACCCTTGCATGAACTTAGTGCTTTTAAAATGCAGTTTTTCCTTCAGAGTGAGGCTGCACTCTAAGGAAAGGAGAAATTTCATTTGTTTTACTGTAAAAGTGTATTCCATGTGGTGCTTTTTGTCTGCCCTCTCATGGTAGAAATACCTTGTTTTGGAGTATAAACAGATTGGCCCTGGTAAAAACTGTTAAACTTCTGCATGTAGGAAGGCAAAAGCATGGTCTCTGACTTATGTCTTCTTTTCATAGTTCTTTAAGCCTTGCTTCCTCTGTGAAGGAAAGGCATAAAACTGTATGAAGAGAGGTATTTAAGAAATTAAAAATCAGGGAAGACAAAGAACCCATGGGACCTTCAGGAGATAATGCCTGCAAGCTGACACTTTCGAAGGCAGGGATAAGGAATCCAAAGAAAGCCAAGACGAACTGGAGCAGCAAAGGAAGGGAGAAGGGAATTCCCAGAAAAGGGAGGGAAGAGTTGGCAGACATTTAAAGCTGTTAGGTTAGGCTGCTGTGACTGCCCTAGATGAACGCAAATCAAGATGAATCACATATACGTATTCATTTTAAATTGCATAAAAGTTTGGGAGTAGACAACATTTGAGACAGTCACCTCTGACCACATTACAACGTAGCAGAGCACTGAGAATAGTGCTGAAAGTATGAGGTGTCAACGTCTGGGAATTGCTAGAACACAGAAAAACCTCAGGCAGTAGCCCCTCATTTCCTTTGACAGGGAAACGGAAGGGTGACTGTGAAGGGCCATGAGCCATCAGAGCAGATCAATACCAGCTGGGACCCTCCCTAGGCTGGATGAGTCGCTGATGTTGCAACTGCCACACGTCAGAGAACTGCTGTGCTCCACTTGCATTAGACAGATTTCAGAAAGGAATTACTGCTCTTACTGCTCATTTCAAGGGAAACTCTAAGATCTTCTGATTTGCTAAGCATTAACAATCCCAACAGAATATTAAATGTGCTGCCTATTCAAAACTTACACCCTTTTCTTTTCTGCAAGGCACCCACTGAAACTGAAGGAACAGTCATCAGACTCTGACACGTGCTTTAGTGCAGAGCAGATACTCTGATGGAGAACCAGCAGATGAACAGCCACCAAGCAGAGGGCACAAATGCTTGTTGAAGTGGTGCTCATATCTTCCTATACCTAAATCCAAAAGCACTGGTCCTGACCCTGGCAGGAAACTCTGCAGGGGAGTCACTATGACAAAATGGTGCCAACAACTGCAAGAAAGAATTTATAGATAATAACACAAAAAAGTGAATGAGGGAAACCTGGTACTACTGCCTTGATATGGCTCTAAAAAAAACCAAAAAAAGAACCTAAATCAAGGGTTGGAAAAACACAGCATGCTCAGAAGAATCAACAGAGGGTGTTTCTGAGAATTTCCAGCTGGTAGCAGCAGCACAACACATGATGCTGCTGTGACATTGGCTGAACCCCAGCCCTGACGTCTCCCAAAACAAAACCACATACATCTCATCAGTTATTCCACAACCTTGCAACTTAAGAATCTGTGTATGACAACATTCCCAGCTGTGCTTCCAGAAGGAAGACCAAATTCTGGGAATGAGTGAATTGGTGAGAGTGAAACAAATTTGTTCATAGCGAGATTCTGAAATGAGGAATCAAAGTCAACAAGTACCAGGAAGTGGAGCTGTGGGACCTAGGGAAGAGGAGACCCACCTCAAACGTAAGCTCATCACTTTACAGCTCATAAATACAGGATGAAGCAATGGACAGAAGACTGGCCCAGAATTATTTTAATATGTTTCTAAAAACCTCTCTAGAAGATTCTACAGGCTCAATCTGTTTATTTTTGCCTTTGACTCTCAGGGTCTTAGAGATTGCCACAAGCACAGCATCACAGAAGCACCACAAAATAATATGACAAATATGCAGGCTGTGTCATTGCATCAGCAGAAAAATACCTTTGCTAGAACTAAATTTAAGCAATATAATAACATAGGAAAAGATTTGCTCTGTAATTTTTGCTTTGGTTTTTGAAACAAACCACTGGTTTGGAACAATTGCTGCCAAATTGCTTGCATCTGCACAGACAGTTATTGCAAGAATCTCAGAATGGAAAGCTATTTGTTGCAAACCATTCAAATCCCCACTGTACTATAGCTTGGTAACATTAAAGCTATCCCACAGGCTTTGTGGCCACACATATCAGAAGTTACTAATTTATACAGTCCTTAGTCTAAAAGCTTCATAAATACTAATGATCCAAGACTCCCAAGGCATGAGAATGACCTACCATTGCTTGCTTTTGACCGCGGACTAAAGCTCAGAAAGCTCCACACCGTCTGTGCCTCCTTCTAATATAGAAAATATTCTGTCTCCCATCATTTGCCTCTTTCCCTCTCCTACACAGAAGTCTAAGGTGTGGGAGACTAAAAAGTCTGCCCTTGGACAGGCGCATTTGGAAGAGGAGGAGTGATGGAAGTCACAGAGAGTGTAACTTACAAAGCCCATAAAGAAAGAGTGAGCCAGCAGCACTGTACAGCACATGTGCACAACACTATCTTTTCCTCAGAGGTTATGTGGGACAGCTCAGTTTCCCCCTTCAGCCCAGCTTGGCACTGAATCTGGGATTGTTTCACACTGGCAGAGCCCAGTGCAAATCTGAGCTGCATGCCCATCTCTAAACAGGTTTTACAGGGGAGTGAAGAGGGAGGAACATGAGGGTCAATAAAGCCATTCACTCTCTCCAAGATGCTGGAAACCTTGCCTGCGCTGCTCCTAGACCTATAAAAGATAAAGGCACCAGCAGCTCTTGCTTACACGAACACTGCTCAGGTGCTTGCTGCTCCCTCAAGGCATTACAGCAGTCCTGATGCAAGCTGAGTGAGTTGACACGCTCAATTGGTAAAGTGATGTAGGAAAAACGGACCCACTTCACTTTTATCTACAAATATTTGACAGCATTCCCTCTAGCTCACGGAAAGTGTCTCAGGGAGTGTCTCAACACCTCAGGGCATGCTTACATTACTGCATAACCTCCACACAGCTATGCTTCACTGTCCATTCTGGTCATGTTTGACTGACCTAGTACTGTTCACTGTTTGGGAGAGGTTTTTTGATGCATTTCACAGCAAATTCCAAGGAAGTGTACACATCAGTCCTCTGCCTCATTAACTACACAGGCGCCAAATCAACAGAGATGCAGTCATGGTGGATGTCAGCTTATGAGTCAGAGCCTCCTCTTCCTCACAGTGGAGCAGAGGGGTCACAGTACAGACAGTTCATCACCCAGTCCCAGCTGTGAACACATGTGTGTCTGTTTGTGTGTGTCTGTGCTCAGTATCTAGTCTTCATTGGTTAGGCTGCTCTGAATCTGAGGAGGACAAATAAAGCATTTTCCAAATTTTCCCCTCTCATTCCCCAAATTATCCTATTTGGAGGCTAACAATAAGATTCAGTAATGCTTGGGGCCTGATTGATGGTTATGCTGGTTTATTGATACCTCTAGGATTCTCATCAATGCTGCTTCTATTGTACAAATGGTCATCACAGGTTCTCAGAAATTACCTCCTCAGCACATCAATTTTATTACTGTAGTATTTGATTTATTGTAATATGTTCCTATAACATTAAATCAACCGCTGCATTTTAAAGACCAGTCAGATTGTTTTTTAATTACTCCTGTTCATTTTACTTCCATGAACCTGATATGAACAGTTACTCACATTCCTGAAGGCATTCTGTGTCTGTGCAGTACGACTGGGATTGTCTCAGCTGAAACAGAGAAAAAGTAAAGCATGACACTTAACAATAAGTCTTGGTCGGCTTTTACTGAAATCAGGATTAAATATATTGTCAGAGTAAAGTTCAAGAATAACTGATCCTTTACTGGATCACACTTGGCTTATGGTTTGTGAAGAATCCCAGGTATGGAGACAGTTTCTGAACACTATTTACATAATACCTTTAAATCACCTGACTATAGTGTGATTGCTTCCAATTCAGCCATTGAATACCTTTCAAAACTCAAGGAAAATAAGTGATATAGGAGCTATTACATACAGATATACTCTCTACACCTGTACATTATAAATCCCAAAATACCTGTTCTTACTATTATCTAGATCAAGTAACATTCAAATACTCTGTGATTACATCACAATAAATGATCAGACTGTGATAATGGTTATGCACAGAGAAGCTGCATTAATATTTCACACTTAAACTTAGTACTTACTATTTTTCCCCCCAAGACTTTTTTTTTTTAAAGCAGGTTTTAATATGTATTTTACTGTTTTTCTCTTTACTGACGGGCAAAATTTAAAGCATTTTTAGTGACTGTAATGACTATTTGATTTACAGACTAGGTAGGCTTGCCTACTGCAAGAAAAGTCAACACTGGCTAACCTGCAAATCAGTACAGGTATTTTACAGATGACAGAGCCAAAAAAGGAAGACAAATATCACATTCTTTATTCGGATCAGAGGTGTCAAATGGATGGGATTTAATGTGCAGCACTATGAAAATAGATTCTATACTCTGCTTAGGTAAACTACATGGATGATTAGTAAAAGTTTTTAAAAGTACAGAATTGTTACACTGCCTTGGTTAGAAATAACATTTGCTTTTTCACAGGTTTTATATTACAGTTGTGTCACAAATCCCAACACTTTTTGTCACAACAGGTTAATCTGTTTATTACTAGTGTAAATATACAAACATTAAAAAGACGAAAAGAGGGTGCTCTTTATGTAAGAAATACATGAATCATTTCCACAAAACCCATTTCCTCTTGTATTGGCATAATTGATTTAATGTATGTAGTCGTATTATGCAAAACACATCAAGGAAACAGACGAAGAACTGAAGAAGGAAGACATCTGGAAAGTATAAGCTCCTGCTTTTATCATAAAGATTGTCAATGACTGACACATTTGAAAAAGGAAAAAATGTAACTGGACATTGATCTGTCCAGAACTGGACATTAATTCTTTCATTAATATATTAAGATCTACTAGCAAATTTACTAAGACTACAAAGAAGTCTCTTAGGAAGGAATCTGGAAGGCTGGATTTAACCCTTCAGCTATTTCTATAGTTAAAAACAGCATTGAGGGAAATTCAGGGAGAATACTTCTCTTTCTTACTAAAGGAAAAGATCTATCAAACTATGCATATTTCCTGCCTTTCTTATATAAGAAGCTAATTTTATTTTAAAGCTTTGGAAGTAATTTACAAAGAGGAGGTTTTATCTTAGCAATAGTACCCATTTGAAATATTTGAAAGATTTCCAAACTGGGAAAGCTGGATATTTCTATACCCATATTTTAAAGAACTCAGCAACATAATTATCATCTGTTTGTATAAGAGTTTAATTCTGAAAGGAGCTTAATTTATAATTCCTACTTAAAACACTGTTTACAGATATTCAACACAGAAGGATGACCAGAATTAAAATGGGCAACAGATACGTGATCAGAAACATTGTACAAGCATCTCGTTATCCCCCTCTGTCCCCAGGATGGCAAGTCCTCATACAGTTTATCTAGTTTTCCTAGACATAGAACACTGCCTGGGGGTGTTCTAGCCACAGTATCAGTTATCTCCCATTCTAAGTGTCACGCTCTGTCCAAGTACAACTTTTTAAAAGCTTTAGGATGGGTCTCTGAGCCAGGTAACAAATCTGTTTTTAACAGCTCAGCAAGAGGCTGCATATTGTCACTGTGGGATGAAACACAGCAGATCATGAAAAATGGGCAGCAGTAAAAAGAGGTTTTTCTTAATTCACTCAGGTCAACAAGTCCCTTACTGTGTAACTCAATATGAATCTGATTCCTCGTGGTCACTCATTTAGTCAAAAGACAAGAAACTCTTCTGGCACACGTATGAAACGCTTACGTAAATTGAATGGCTGGGAAAGGTAATGCCTTTCCCTGAAAGAAGAATGTTCCTTCTCCCAATTAGCTCTCTTTTGACAAAAACACCTTTTAAGGAATACAGCAACTGTTGAGAAAAACTCAGTGTGCAACATTTCATTGGCAAAGCAATTGAAAACAGAGCAATTATCAGGCACTGGAAATAAATAGTCCTTTGTATTAAGATTTTTCTAATCTGATGTGGAGGGGAAGTTAGGATGAAAGTTTGTGGAATAATGGTAAAAAGCTGAACCAGACTTCACCTGTTCTCAACAAAACCCTCAGAAAGACTTCAAATACACTCAATGTTTTCAGACTGGGAACACTACAGAGCTGATGAGAAAAATTTGAACAGAGAAGTGATTCTTCAAATACATTAACTCCTAGATACTTAAAAACAATATTATTAACAATTATTTTGATTTTATTAATACTTCAGAGATCCTTGTGTGGCTGAAAGTGTGAATTTAGTGAAAGATTAATAGCTGACTGTCTGATCTAACATCTATTAAAGTCAGCAACAGCCTTTTCATCTTTTTCCATATATTCTAAAACAGTCCCTTAAGAACACAAAAATTAATCAAGTGAAACATAAGGGCATATTCAACAAAAGAAGAGAGGGAAAAATGTTACAAAACTAAATATTTATACTATTAATAAAAAGGATTATATCTGAATTTTAACATTGTGTGTGCACTTTGTCATTCAAATATAATAAATGGCTTAGTGCACGAGCCAAACGATGAATTACTTTGTTTTTTATTGTCCAAAATGAAGTAAACACAAATTGTAAATAGCATGAAAGCTAGAAGAGAGCTAAAAAGAATAAAAAAAATACAGTTTTAGTACTGTACAAACTTGAAAAAATAAAAGTTAAAATATTAATTACAAATGTATATTATTTAAAATACAATTGTGAACTTTCATTTCCTCCAAGTACATTTAAAGTCTTGAATTGCCCAAGTTAAAGTAATTTAAACTAATAATCCCTAAACCACAAGAACTCTTGGTCAATAGGAATATTTAGTTTCTGTGAAACCCCTGATAAGTTTCTGGAAGAGGGAGCAGTGGCAGAATCACAGCAAATCAGTGCCCACTTAGTAACATGCTGTGAATCTAAACTCAACACAATACCAAGAAAAAAGAAGAAACCAAGTTACCTCCAGTGGTAAGAGAAAAGGGCTCTTCCTCATTCCTTCCCCATGACACTCAAATTTTGCATTGCCAACAAAAAAAAGGGTACATTTCAAATAGCTCCTAGCTCCAATTTGAAACTGTTCTTCCTTTGTTTTCCTTTTCCAAAATATACAGCTTTTAGCCCCAGTTCACACTAACACAAGAGTGTTTAGATCTTGCTCCTTTGAGAGAAGGACAGTTGTAATTGATAGAATATGAAACAGTTTTAATTGACAGAATATTAAACAGTTTTAACATGCCATCTTGTGGATCAACAGCATCCACCCATCGAGCACACCTGAAACTTGTGTCCTGCTACTCCTCTTCCAGCAGATGCCATGTTATGGTAGGAGTCTGCACAGCTTTCAGGAATGAGAGCCTCCACTTTTACAATCCCCAGCTGTGAACAGCCACAGTAAAGGGACACTGCTGTTGGCCTCTGAAAACACTTTTGGGAAGTCACCATATTAGCTGAAGTTTGTTTTGGTTTTTTTTCATGTGCACACAAACATGCCACTGTGTGGTGAAAACAGGGTGTGAAGTTTCACTGCATTTTAGCTGCTCCACAAAATCACTGCAGTCCAAGTGACATAGTAAGCCCAGTGAAAACAGCTTCATCTAGCTAAACAGAAACCTTGTTTTTCCACCACTGGGACCTCAGCCACTAGGACAATTTCAGTCTTCCTTGAAAGAAGTTAGGCTGCTTTGCATTGCTCATCACAGATACCTGCTGTGGAGAACAAAATGCACACTTTGTCTACCTATATAGTAAATAGTTCTTGCTTCAATTCCTCTGCTTCCTCTTCAGAGGAATTTAGTGAAACTCTTCAGGTGGATTTTCAGAGTTTGCTATGCCAGAGTTCAACAGTCTCAATCGCTGGGGCTGATCCTGCAAACTCTGCTCAGACAATTTTCTTTTTTAATGAAAGTCAATAGCATATACCTGAAAAAAGATTCAGGGTGTCTATCCAGTGTGAACTCTTTTTCTTGAGACTTAAATGTATTATTAAGAGTTAAAAAAATAAAAGGACAGAGCATACAAATATGAGGAAGATACCAATGATCAGACAGCTCACCAGTTTTTTTCAGGAGAAACAGCAGCATAATCCCTGTCCAAAAGCACTTTCCAACTCCAGAAATGGTGTACTAAAGACGTAATGAAATAAGAACAACAGGACTCATGGCAGAAACAAAGCAGTCTAGTGTGAATGGCAGATGAGGTGAAAATATATTATTAGTATACTCTTTATGTAGGGATAAAATAACTACATTTTAGAATAACTTTTGAGTCCACTCAAAGCAGAAATAAGTCCTCAGAAAAGACACAAATGAAAAATTAGTAAGTTCATGAGACAGGTCAGGGAAAGACCTCCATACAAGAAATTTTGATGGATGGAAGCCCAGAGAAATGTGTGAAAGAAATAGATGAAACAGGTACAAATATAAGAGAGCAAAAATAGATAATGGTGGGAATGAAAAGAATAATTAAGTAGGAAAGCAAACAACTAAATTGATATGGTCACTTATT
Source organism: Camarhynchus parvulus (assembly GCF_901933205.1). Lineage (NCBI taxonomy): Eukaryota > Metazoa > Chordata > Aves > Passeriformes > Thraupidae > Camarhynchus > Camarhynchus parvulus. The sequence goes on from NC_044574.1 coordinate 23,248,972, forward strand.
CCATGAATACAAGTAAATTTAAAATGGAATCAGAAAGACTGTTGATAGAAAATTTTACGTGATAACGAGGGCAAAGTATTGTCCCTTGTGAAAATACTTTTTTGCTATTTAGACCAGCTGGAAGCTCTGCTTTTGCTCTCCAACAATGCCAGAAGATGAGAACACAATGGGATACTCCTGATTGCGATCTCATGCTTCTGGGTAATGAAATCATTGTTTAAGCTTTGTTGGCAGCCACGTCTGTTCTCTCCAAACTACATAAACGATCTAGTAAACAACATGATAAATAAATTGCTCTGGTAGGATATGCCAGCCCTGAATACAAGCCAGGCTGCAAATTGAATTGCAGCATTATCTGTAAGAGTTCAGATTTAAAGATGCAAAAAATGACACCTACATGCATTAGTCTGCTACAAGCTGGCAAAGAGAAATAAGAGGAAAAGAATGACATACTGATGGAATTTAATTGTCTCTTAAACTAGACTAGCTTCTCTTAGAGGAACAAATGAGGAAAAAGTAAACACTGCCTTCCCCACTTCTTCATTTTCTATGAGTATATGCAGAATTAGAATAAATTATTGTTCATACAAGGACAGAATAACCGTATGAAATAAAAATATAGAGGCATACAAATATGGTCCTGTGAGGTGGCAAGTAATTTTCTCTCCAATTGCAAGTGAGAGAGAAGGATGGTTGCTACATTTCAAAATAATATTCCTAGATTACAAATCAACTTTTAAGACCCAGAATCATCACCCAGTAATGACAGAAATAGAACATTAACTTTCATATTGAAAAGCATGACATTTTATGGAGGAAGCTGCATCAGAAGTCCCAGGGACCATTGCAATCTGGAGCCCTGATCTGGACATGAACACATTCTTCTCTTCATTTTTTCATTTGTTCTGGGATTGCTGTTTCACCTTGGTGTCATATAGATCTTCCTTTTTCACACTTCCCTCACTTCCCTATAACTGCCTTACTGGTACTTCATTTTATAATTTTGCTGACGTATGATATCAATGACATCCTCCTTTTACTGAATGCAAAGCAGAATGAATTAGCAGTGAAAAGAAGATAAAACAGTGATGATCAGGACCATTACAAGGAGCTCACAGCATCTCTGACTATGTGAAATACTAGACAACAAATACACGAGCTAGAATATTAAACAGAGGCATCTGAAAATGTACACAAGCAACATACATATCTCCCCAGAGGACATTTGCAAACTTACATCTAAAATGTAAAAACAAAATGCATATAGGCTTTTTCACCAAACAGTTGAGTATCTTCTCCAAAATTATGCATATTAGCAAAAGAAAAGTGTACTCCCACACAGACAGCCTTGAGGAAAAGGCTTAGAACTCAAAGTTCCAAAAGATACAAACTACAGTTTGCTCTAAGTGTTGATTACATGAGGCCTAAGAGAAAAAGCATAATTTTCTCCTTTTTCCTCAAAAGAGATGGCTGTAACACATCTCTGGTTATCGGAGTTCAGCCATTCATAGTACAGGTTAGATCTATTAATTATTTCTGGAATATCAAGCTGAAAGAATTTTCAGTGCATGATTTTTTATACTGCTTGCAATATACTATGCATACCTTGAGATGATCATGAGGAGTGACTGAGATTTTCCCTTTTTCTTTTTTCCAAATATATATTGGTTAAGAAGGAGCACTTTCAAGCATACTACAAAGCTCAGGAATGGGAAATGTAAAGAATGACAGACATATTCAGAAAGTCCTGATTCCTAACCCCTTAGAGACTCAAGTGGATACCACTTTTCACAGCTTTTTTCTTTTCTAATATGTCTAGAAAATAGTCTCCATTTACACTGTTTGAAGTAGAATTAGATTCTAGGTTATGACATGCACTGGCAGTACATGAATTCTGTAATACAGTTTTTGGCCTTAGCCTGTGCAACACCAGTACCTTGAGCACTCAGTGAAAGACAGGAAAATGGAAGATGGTGGAGTAAGACCACTCAGGTCCAGTCTTACCGTCTGTCACTCCAACCCCGTGTCTTATTCTTTTGGGCTGGTGTCTAAGCAGGTGCATGAAGGCTTTTCCCCTGCACCTCTGAAGAATGACAGCTCCTCTGTCCCAATGAACAACCTAAAGTTCAGCTGTTGGGAAAGGTCCCCCTTGAATCAGCTTCAATGCAGAGGACAAAAGGGGCAAGTGAGAGCAAAATGCAGTTTCCTGCTCTTGGGATGTTTGGCTAAAACTATAGACTAGAAGAAGTAGCACCTGCTATATAAAAAAATAGAAGACAAACACTATGGAACATGTGTAAGAAGTCTCCAGGGCAACCTTCATATTTAAAGGGCATTTTAAATTATAAAAGTGTATTTGTTATAGCTCTGGTGTTCTTTCAGTAAAAGTCCCCATCAGTAGGGAAAGCCACTTCTACTGACTATTTAAGTTGGGCTTAGCTGTGCTAACATCTTGAGAGCTTTTCAACCATTTGCAGCACATATCTATTTTAGTCATCTGTGTTTATTTTGTGCTGTTTACATGAAGTCTCCTTTAGCTGAGACTTGTGGCTGGATACTATCTCAGACTATGCCAGTTTGAAAATATAAGACTCTAAAATGGCCTGGTCAAGAGAATTATGCAGAAACTTGATTGACAAAAGAGTTTTTGAACCAATTATGTTCAAATAGTTTGAGAATTTGCAACTTTTGCTAAAAAAATCTAGTGACAAATCAAAATACAAGAGAGATTAAAATAAGGATTTGCTCTGTATCCCTTGAAGTTTTGATATAGCAACATAACTAAGTTAAGACCATCACTTTGCAATTAGCTACTGAAGGACAAAACACAAAGTTGTAACTCCCACAGTAGTTTTTAAGTAGAACTGTTGGCAGTTTATCAAAATGGGTCCTTTTACATTAGAGAATTAGGAATATTTTGGGTTAAAAAACATACCACTCATTTTTGCAAAAATGAGTATTAGAGAATTCTGAAGTCAGTTTTTGTAAATCAAATAATACTGTACCAGAAGGAGACAGAAAAAGGATGTTTACTTGACACAAAGCCACGTGTGTTACTAGCTTGCTTGGACATTTCTGGCCACTCTAAGCAGTCATAAGCAGGTTTCAGTCTTCATGGAAGATGCTCTATGTATGATTATTGCTTACCACCACATAAACTGTGTTTTCAGTCTAGTTTTCAAACTTGAACTGACCCTTGAGCCAAGATCAGCCACACCTACTCAGAGAGCATCAATAGCCAGAGAAGTAACATAAGAGAATCAGATTTTTGTATTACAAAGTAAGTGAAAAAAGGGGAAATAAAAAGGTTTAAATACAACATCATTCTCATCTAGGGATCTGCTGTCTTTTGCCAAAACCAAGACAGGAACCATTTCCTCTGGGTACACAGAATGTCCTTCATTGTGATTCTTTCAAACAGCCATTCCCCTTGTCTGACAGATTCCCCCCAATAAAACAACTTGCTGTCATTTGTTCTTCCTTATTCTTGAACTGTGGCTCTTTCTTTCAAAATAAATTTTGCAGGGGGAGGAGTCTGAACTGGAGATAAAGTCATGCAAGCTAACAAACCTGTCATTGTCTTTTGACAATTCTTGCGCATCTGCTGAGGCTGGAACATCTTGTGATATTTTTCTTCTATGCTTACTTCCTCTTATGGAAGTTCCCAATTAACTGTGATATCCATAGAGTAAATAGTGAACCCAACATACAAAAGCCAAATTGTTATTACACAACACCAGCAAATCATAACAGATGGTTCCATGGGTATTACATACTAGAAATTATATTTTTGAAGTCACAGCCAAAAATTTTAGATTTTTAGTGTTTGCGAGGAATATTTGGAGATCAAAATATCTGCTTATTAATTACAATGGCCATACTACAGAAACTTACACGTGTGAAATGTTCATATTTTGACACCAAGGAGAACCCTGAAAAATTCACTTCAGTTCACTTCAGGAAAATGACAGAACATTCAGCATAAAATAATTCAGTGCCACTTAAGCATATATATATATATTGTAAGAACTTTGTGTATGAACAATATCTCCGAGTTAATCTAATAAGCAGCAAAATATCTTTTAAAATATTATGCATATTAGAGATACACAGTTCACTGACTATAAAATCTTCATGCTATTATGAATTAAGAAGGAAAAAACCCAACAAAACAAAGCCCTGCTTAGTCAAGGAAAATGAAAGACAGATAAATAACCAAGCCACATAACTAAGTAAGAGGTGGACTTTTTAACAGCTTTCTTATTTGTAATTTTCTGTGGTGTTGCTAACAACAGAGAGCAAGAAGAGTTTAAATGACAAAAGCTTTTCTTTTTTCATTGTATAAGCATTAATTGTACTATGAGATGAACTGAAGTCTGCATTTCAAAGAGAGATTTAAACTATATGCTATATAAAACCTCCAAAGTAATGTATTCAACCACAAATTAAACTCTGAATGCCACATACATTTCAAGAGTGTAGAAGTAAATACACCAATTAAACTAGAAGTTAAAATTATCATATTGGAAATTAAAACAAGAACTTCAGGTTCTAGAGGCAGACTTCTTGACCTCCTGATTTTGGAATAGCAGTGTCATTCAACTCTCCTGTACAGTTAATTCTAACAGAAATCCTGTGTATTTGAATAAGCTAAGTCTACACATAATAGTCATGACTGAATATACTATAACTTCTTTATTAGCAGGAGCCTTAATTCTTATCAATGTTGGTTTAGATAGGTATAAACAAATTAGTCGGTGAAAATTAGTTTACTTAAACAGAAGTTTAAAGCATCTACAATCAGTCATGGGGGTTTTGCACAATGTCATTACTGGACTGAAAGACCCTAAATGTAACATTTTCACACTTGGGTATCTTGTATGATTTCATTATAATTCTGTTAAATTTGATTCTGTTAAATCTCATCTCTGAACTTCAGCATTTACAATGCTCAGTCTGGAGACAATTGTAAACACCTTATTATACAATTTGCTCCAAAATCCTGCCAAGTACTGCCAGCTTTAACACCACTCAAACGTACTCTGGTGTGTTTTGGATTTAAAATAATCAACAATTAAATACATATAGGGAACCATTCTGGGTACACAGCATGTTTGGATATCTTTTTCTCATCTAGAGTCTGAACAGATCACTTAGCTTTGTTTATCAAAATGATTGTGAAGTTAGGGTTTTGAGGACCCAACTTTTAGAGGTAGTGTGCACCCAGTCTTCATTGAGACTTGTGGGGTTCAGCAATTTTGAGAACCAACGACCACATGTTCTTTTTAGCACAAATAGTAAAACTCCTGTTTGCTTATGTCGTGTAAGACTGAGTGACAAAACAGCAGCTTAGAAGGCAAATTCTTACTGAAGCATAAAAGTTACAGATGCAAAAATGCCTTAGCAAGTCTCCTGCTGAGATCATAGCACAGGTTACTTGAGGATAGTCTGGCTGCTGACTGAGACTTCTGAGACTTTACTTTTCTAGATTCTACTAAATTATCCTAGCAAGTGATTTCGTCTTATAAATATTTAGGAGCATCTGCTTTGCTTTTTAGAGAGATGAAATCTGGAATTTCCCTTTACTCACAGTTCCAAGTGCTAATTGGTATGATCTTTTTGGAGGGTGGATACTGAGCAATAAACTCCATTCTTGCAACTACACAGAACACTGTTAGACTGCTCTTGGTGACTGCCCAAGAGCCTGCACCTATTATGTGCTCTGTTCACATTCATAACACAGGAACTAGCGCTCCTCCAAATGATCCATTTTTACCCACCTCACACTGAGGTTACAAAACCTCACACACATTTGTGGCATTTCTTCTGACTTTGGACAAACTCACATTGTTAATAACTAGAATCCTCCAGCCACAACAAACAGATCTGGCTGACCAGTGTCATTGCCTGTCAGTATCTTCTAGCAAAAAACCAAAAATATTTAAAAATGCTGAATTTTTTAATTCAGGGGGTGAAAATTCTGAACCGTGCTAGTTTAGATTTGCATCTGACAAGCCTGAGGAAAAAGGGCAGCAAACGTGAACCCTCCTTTCTTCCTCCCAACTTTTGAACTTGGTTCTCGGGTTCCTTTCTCACGACTTCAGCCTGTGTTCAGAGGCCTCAAGGTTCAGAATCAACACAACTGGGGGATATAGCACAAACATCATGTTGAGGACAAAAAGAAAATCCTTCTTGGGAAAGAACATAGAAGATTTTGAAATTGTGCCTCTAACTGGGAATCATTAGCTAGGATGGCTAGGCCTGATGTAAAGGCTCCACAGAAAGGACAACTATTCTCTACAGAAGCCTCAATATTCTGCACCTATGTGTCAGCAGCACCTTTCCAAAACACTGTCAAGAAACCTCTTGAAGAAGGGCCTGATCCTAGAGAGAATCTTCTTCACACGTAACTGCCTTGAACAGTTGATGTACTCAGTAACTTAAAATTATATTAATTTAGGCCCTAAGAAAGAAAATGTAACAAAAACAAATATATGAAAATCAACAAGGGGAAGTACATCACATGAAGTTGATGTATACTGTAATCTTAAAAATAATTTACCAAATTAGGGTTGTAATCAAATTCACCCAACTGCTCACAGCTCATAATTGTTAATGTTATTTTAAAAGTATATATATTTTTACTTAGGAAAAAAAAAAGGAAGCACTTTGTAGCTTATTTTTCAATAGACATTGAACTAAGTTCAATACAGAAACAAAGAAACTCAGCTATTTTACAGGTTACAGTTAGAGCAATGTACATAACTTGCTCAAAGTTGCTCAACCTATCAATGTCATGTCAAGAAACAGAACTCAAAACACAGACTCACTTCTCAACCTCATAAGTTTTAAGAGAGCAGTTTAAAAAATTTAGACATCATTATCTTGCCATATGAGTATGTGCAACTTCATACGTGTGGAACTACCTTGACCACAAAGACTTTGCTGGGTAGTTTCCTTGGTTTTATGCAGACTGAAAAAAAGGCATACAAAAGAAACATTTCAAGAGGAACAGTGTCAATGCTGCCAAAATGTAGCTCTGGGAAATAATCAGAAAGCTATAATTTGTATTGTCTCTTCAGAAGCTCATCAGAAAGTTGGATACACAGATTCTAACTGTACGTGCTACTGAATAAGCAGCATCAAAAGCATCAGTAACTGCAAATCTGCAAGAGCTGAAGTAATGCCTGAATAACCACCCTTCCACATATCCTCATGTTATCCTTACCAGATTAATCAGTCTTCTCATTGCATGTTCATGTGAGCAAATGCATTCACAGGGATCAAATCCACCTTCTGCCATGGCTCTCTGGATAAACCTGAACTTGTCTGTGAACACCTAGGAAGAATAAGAATAAAAGGACAATGAACTCTTTCTCAACTGACCTTATTTTCCAGAGACTCACACATCAAGTTTCAGTTCATTTAACGCCAGGGTGAAAAAGCAAAACAAAGCAGGGTAATCCTATTATTCCTTTGGCAGTATGAATGAAGAAGTCTGGAATGTGCAGTTACATTTTGATGTTGCTGAAAACACTGTCTCACAAATTTTTTTTGCAAGACTGTGTTTCTCCCCTGGGTTTTCTCACATACCAAAATGAAATACATCCTAACAAACAAGAAGCACAAAGATTAAATTCTTGTCTCTCATCTGCACAGTGGGACTCTTAAGTGTACATATACAAATTGAAAGGTCAGGGGAACTTGCACTCCTAAACCCTAATAAACTGCTGGCATTCTCCCTCCAGATCAATGTACAGGAAAAGAATTTAAAACTCAGTAAGTTTTTTGCTAAAAGAAACAATCATCTTTGTTGTATACTGAAAGTAAGCAGCAGGGGTACAAAAGTGAATGTACTTGGAAACACTTTAGAAAGTGAGTTTTGCACACAAATTTTAGATCAAAGAAGTAGGTTAATCACTTAGCAATACAGAATGTTCAAAGAAGCTGTAATGGACATGGTAGGAAATCAATTCTAGATTATTCATCTGCTGAAACCACCTATAGCAGACATGTCAGGTGTGTTCAAATATATGTTTACTTTTTACCAATAACTTTTCAGTGACTTAATGGAGGGTCCAACCATGCAGCAGACTGCAAGGCATTTCTACTCTTGTGGTCAAATCTGGGATTGATTTCTCTCAAATGAGGACCCAGGATATATTAGGTAGTTCTGCAAAACCATACCATAAGAAATATTTCAAACTTGCCATCTGTAAAGCTGTATTCAGAATGTGTTAAGTGTTGCATGCACTCAGGCTCTGATGTGACACAACTGGCAAGCTTGCAAAAAAGACAAACACAGCAGTGCAGAGCAGATGCAACCTCTCAATTCCTAAAACAAGTACTTTGTGAAGGTACCAGCCATTTGATAAGGGTGCACTGAATCAACAGACGTGTTCTGCAGTCATTGCCTATAAAAACTTACAGCCTCAATCACACATGAGCATTTTAATGTTTCAGTGTCACTAGAATGAAGAGGAATAACCTATATGCCTGTAAGACATCTTCATTCAACAGAATATAACACTGCTACAGTTCTACCCTCCTGGGGGGAGAAAAACGCAAATGCATTTCAGAAGTCCTTCCTTTGCTAATGCCTACTATTCTTCTGAAAAAATCTTTGCCATGCTGGAGAGACCAGAGAGTAAAATAAACTGAGAGATATCTGTCTTAATCATGGAGTTTGAACACGAATGCCCTTAATCTGTTAGGGTCTTCACTTTTTAAAATGAAAACTGAAAAAATAAAAAAAAAGTTGAAGTGATGGAGGAAATTATTTTTGCCTCTAAGAAAGCATATTCTGTCTATGTAGTAAGAAGATGACTGAGAGATGATTATGCAGCCCACAAGTACCTTTGAAAAGAAAATCAGGCCCAAGTATTGAATTTTTCAATGAAGAGGTAATCAAGAACCAGTAATTGGAAGCTGTAATTAACCAGATTGGAAAGAAAAGCAAGGCATACATTTTTGACATCACAGAAACTGATCAGTGCAACAAACTGCCCTGAAAGAAGCAGTGGGATTTCCCACCCCTCACTGCATTCAGATATGCTTCAGTAAAATAAAGGTTACTGAGTAAAGTACAGAAGCACCCAAGTTCAGATATAATGGCCTCCAATACATAGGAGATCAGATGATCTAATAACTATTTTAAAGAATTATTATAAGGCTACTACACTAACTTACATGAAATTATTTCAGAACCACTAGAACCACATGATAGCAATAGAAGAAATTATTTAACTACACAGTCTCCCTGAATAATATACCACACCAACAGAGGAGCATTTCTAAAACAATCTTAGGATAAGGAACAGATAAAAGTACTGATTACTAAACAGTGAAAAATAGCTTCTCTGGATGTAATGCTGACATCCACAAGAAGGTATTTGAACAAGAGATGAACAAGTTGCAAAAAAGTATTTAATTGTAACTTGAAATAATTTAGGGGTCGGTAACACCTAATGATGTCACAGAAATTAACAGACAAGTGTTTATATTAAAGAGGACTGAACAAAAAACAAACACCAAGTAAGACTCACCACTGGTAAGACCAGGATAACATTCTCTATAGAGCACATAAGAGAAAAAAATTAGACAATAAAGGGGAAAAGTTAATCTGTCATACAACATCATAAATTTAAACAGAGGTGAACTAAAAGGAATTTACCCCAAGGCACCTGTACATGACAAATTACCTCAAGGAGATAAAGAAAGCTCAAGACATATCACCAAGTAAAATGCCATCCAAACTTTGAACAAAAGATCTCTTTAAAGCTTTCCCACCTTCACATGATGCTGAAACGAATCATCCTTTTTTCCCTCCAAGCCTATAACAAACTCTTTCATTGGCAAAGAACCAAAGATTGACCAAATATTTTGGGAACAGCACTAGGTTTTCCCCTAAAAAGAAAATGCTAAGGTTGGGTTAGTTTAATATGCTTAAAATCCAGGTAAATAATTCCCCTTTATGCAATTATTTTTTGATGGAACTGAAGGTAACAGAGATTTTCTACGTCTGCCCAATTACAAAGAAGAGAGAAACGCTCTATAAGATGATTTTCACTTGCAAAATGACACTCTCATGTCTTTATTTCACTTTAAAATATTCTTGAATTAACTGTTATTTGTAACACACCTCAAATGCATAAAGTATCAAGCTCTGTAATCAGATCTTAAGCTTTATTAGCAGTTTGTGACCCTGTCTAAGAATAAGAGACTAGTATTTTTATATAGCACAAAGCAGGATTTCTTGGCTCCTTAGGCAGCCTGTTTGTATCAAAATCCTGTTCCAGAACTGCAGCGTGCTTCCTGCCTGCCTCCCGGTGCTTGCAATTGTCTGATCTCACGTCAGCAGCTAACTTGTTCTGCTCAGCTCTGACCTCTTTGCTGTGAGTCACACAAGCTCTCCACCTTTTGCAAATACAGTCCTTCTGCACACAATCTACCACAGAAAATGGGAGTACAGGCTCTATTCTTTTCCTCCTGACTTGGAGAAAGAAATAAAATGCTTGTAGGTTTCCTTTACTTATTTTTTCCAGTATGTTTTTCTGTTTATTATCACCTTGTTTTCCTTGGAGTTGACAGAGTTGGTTTGTATCAGCTGGTAGGATCACAGCAATTGGTAAGGCTATGATGTCAAATACCTGCAAGTCCTCTGACTGGCAGTGTCTTTTACATAACTCAAAATTACCATATTTTGGATTTGCCATATTACTGCTAGCACAGCATTTAAATCACAGTGTTTACAAACAGCTGGAAGACATGGTCAGTAAATATGCCAAAGCTCTCTATGATAACAGCTGAGAAGATCTATTATAGCCTCCAGACTAGCAAACCAGCAGAGAGCATAATAAAAGAGAACATTAGTAAACACGAACAAATATGATGTACCATCAGAGAGTCAATATGACCATCCCAGTGTAAAGAGGCCCACAGAGGTAATCATAAACAGAACTGCTGAAATTAAAGCACTGTGGTCAGAGTAAATTCAGGAGTAAAATGGAGGATGGTCTCTCATGATGTAAGTCAGAAATAAAAGCCCCCCACTACTTTTTGACTTGAGTATCTATTTGAAGTTGCAGCCAGTGAAGCCATATGGAAAATATTTCTAGTCTCTCATGATTTAAAAAATAGCATTCTCAGTTATAGTAACTATTGTAAATTGTTTCTTTTATTATCTTCCCCACTCCCAGCCCTACAGCAGTGTATTATATTTTATACATCCTACTATCAAACCCACAATCTTTATGGCTACAATCTGGCTTGGGGGGGGTTGTCCCTAGAGACTGTTCTGTATTTTGAATTATTGCAATGACTATACATTATCTCCCAATTCTGCAACACCACTCCTGAGTAAATAGCATGCAGCTGGTGAGCTCTGGGAGACACAAATTATACTCTGCCTTGCTCCACTGTAATAATTACAAAACTGGATTCCTTTCTATCGTGAAGGCAAACAAGAATGTTTGTGCATTTTCCATGTGCTAGATGCCCTCCAATGTGATCCTAATATGATGCTGATTAGCATGATGGTCAAAGTGTACACATTGGTCATCTCTGCTCCTTGGTACAAAAGACTGTGTAAAAGTATTTATCACTCCAGGATTTGAAGAAACACTCACTTTATATAATACATAAATCAGAATAACTACAGATTTATCAGGGACTAAACCAGCCATCTTCAGCATCAAAACATTAAGCTCATCAACTCTTTTCTTTCCTGGATCCAGGCACTTAAAATGTAGATTGTCACAAACATGATAAATGCAATGGCTGAAGATTCCTCTGCTAAGAACTATTTTCACTGTGTTACTATTTTACTGAAGACTGAAGGTAAGAAATCCATGGGAGCAAAAATACCTCATAGCACAGCAGGCAAGTAACATAATATTGCCACATTACTTTAAAGAGAAACAAAATCCTATTCAGATCCTTGCTACTGCTTTTCAGCCAGCTGTAGTAACTTGTTTGACACAACTGTCAAATAAGAAGCCATCAAGTTAATTTTACTTCTGAGTTTAGTTTGGAAAAAGTGTGGCAGAATAAATGAAAACATGTATCAAATTTAAAATAAAATCAGAGAAAAAAAACCCCCAAATTAATTGCTCTGCCTCTTGCAGGCATTTTGAAAAATTATAAAGGGCTAAAATAGCAAAAGCCATACACAGAGCATGAACGACTCACTGGCCCAAAGATAAAATGCTCATTTTTATCTTACTGTGTGAGGCAGAAACCCTCTCTCTTGTACTCATGCATTATCTACTAAAGCATACAGGTTTCCTTAAAAATTATGTGTTCCCTTGCCTTTTCACCTGCATCTAAGCTTACTAGTATCAATGTCTTCTCACAATACCAGACTCTTTTTGTAATTCTTCTATTCACAGCATGCTCCAAGTTTGGTTCTTTTCTATAATCTTTCCCACCTCCAAATATTTTCTTCTAGAATCTAAAACATCCTGTACATTGGCCTCATATGACACAACACAACACCCTTGCAATCCTGCACATCAAGTCCTGTCCCAGAGAAACTACCAGGCACTGGGACAGTGTAACCACAGTACCCACTAACTCAGGGAGTGAAAATTTGCTTCAAGCAGGAAGAGACTGGTGTGGTAAGTTCCTCCTAAAACTCCTGATCACTGCTTTTATAGTAACCTCTTCTCCTCCTTGGCCATTCTGCCTCCCTAGGCACTGTGAGCACTCGGGGGGTAACTGGGACCCCAGCTGACTTGTTACTGGGCATTTCAAAATGCCTCTGAGTACAACTGGTTGCTCCAAAATCCGTGTCTAATCCTGCCTCTTTTAGGGAGTGGACCCACTGAACCCTGCCTAGTCATACAGAGTCCAATTCAACATCTGTTGTACAGTAAAATAACAGATAAAGGTATATGCAGTAGGGCAGCACTGTTTACTAGTGACCAACCAAGGGAAGCCAAAATATTCCAAAACAGTGAATCCCAGGCAAACTCAGAATTTTCTGTATTTGTTATATAATGCATTTTCCTGTTGATTACCATCTTTTGTAGTATTTGTACTTCATGCACATCCCGCCCCCTCCACAGAATCCTGAGTGTTTTGTTACTCTTCTGATGAACTACCTACATCCAAATCACTAGCCTATTATTTAACTTCCCATTATTTCAGTTGTACAGCTAAACTTCCTGAGTAAGATAGGGCATGAAATTTTATTCACTGATTTCTGCAGCATGTGTTTCTTCAGACTAGACTGCAGCACATAGGGAAACAATATGCATGGATTTTGGGGTTTTCTCTTTAAAAAGCCAAACAGATGTATGTGTACATAGGACTGGCTGATTTCACCAGCACATAGCTTTGTAAAATTTCTAGTTCAATTGCTACTACCAGAAATGCAACACATTTCCTATCACCAGGGCAGTATAGAGGAGGAACAAGGCAAAAGTGGTAGCAGAGCCATTAAAAAAGCAAAGGAAGGCAAACTAAACAAAACTACAGGACGGTGTAAGGAAACAAAAGCATTAGTAGTTGAATAGGGAAGAAACTTCACAAAAGGAACTATGAGAATAGGGACAAAACTAAAGAGAAAAATAAGCAGTACTTTGAAATAAAGAAATGCTATTGTGTTTGAAGTTAACAGGGGCGTGATTGTAAGGCAATAGAACCCGCAATAAAGACAGACACCACACTAAATCAAAATCAATCCAGAAGCCAAGGGCCTGGCAGAAGTAACCAGTGGAGGTGGTCTTCATCTTCTATAAAAAAGGTTTTAAATTGTTTGGGTTATAAAATTAGCAAAAATAAGCTTGAAGTTTTCTAGGAAAACTTCCTTTACAAAGCAACTTCCTCTGTTCAAACAAGGCTTAAAATAACTTCTGCAAAGAAGAATCTTGTATACAAATTGATACTAATTAAAACATTCCAAGCATCTCTTCTGCTCTATTACTGTAATTTAGATAGTTCAAGTAAATATTCCCTCATAGAACTAAAGCCTGAAACATGGCAACATTATATTTGGCTTTCTATAATGTTGATTTTTAATCCCTTTTATTAATAACCCAAGAGAAGCTCTCTCTCATCTCTTTCACACTTACAGCTGCACCCTATTTTTACTGGAATAAATACTATGACCCTCATCAGATTTAGTGCACCAGGATCTAGTAGTTCTGCATGACCACAGATCTCTAGAGAACTATTGATCTTTTGCTACCAGGCCTCCTCCTGGGCATAAAACTGAATTTTCAGGACCAAAAAAAAAAAAAAAAACCAAAAAAAACCAAAAACAACACCAAAAAAACCCACCCCACAACAAAACCAACTGGCTTACTGGGCAGCAAAAGCAAACCAGCCAGATATATGCCAGAAGGAGAGCTGCCACAGTAAAGCATGGCTCCAATTACAGCTTTCTTCAATTAATTGTCCCAGTTCAGATCACCCATTTAGCTTTTCTAGGGAAAAGAGCTGCAATGATTTTGATGGCTGATTCCAAAGTGGGTTCCTAGGCACAGCAACACTTTCACAGCATAAAGCAACCATCTCCACCCCCCTTATAATTCCAGGGGGTAGGGGAGAGCAGCTGGGTTTGTACTTGAAAGCAACAGCACGTCTCCCTGGACTTCCAGCTGTAGCCTAATGAATTGGCAGGTAGTTTTTTACAACATTTCTCAGGATAATTAACAAGATCTAAGATGAGCTCTTCAATGCAGATTGAGCTAAGCCAGTTCCCCTCATGGAAAAGTCAGTGCTGACCCATACACACAGATGGAGGCACCTGGTGGAGTTCTTGTTGGATTCAACCAAGTTGACTCACACTGGTCAAGTAGGAGCTCAAGACCCCAGCAGGAGCTCCACAGGAGAAATGCTCACCCATCCTGCTCAAGGCATACTACTTGGGTAACTTTGCTGCTGTGCCACAAATCACCTCATAAGTAAACAATGAATTAATTTTCCAGTGTCACTCATCTGGTGTTTCTTAAAGATGCCGACATAATACAAACCAACTCCTTAAAAATAGGGCAAAGCCAAAGAAACTAAGAAATGTTGAGCCAGCCACTGAAGGATACTCCAGTGACATCTGAAATCAGAGAAGGAGCTTTTGAGCAGGGACAGACTTGAAGCTGAGAAGTAACTGGTAAAAGTCTGAGGTATTTTCCTGGTGGTCTTACAGGACTATTAGATACATCCCTTGTCTTCACTGTGTGACCACCACAATATTCTGAGCATTGCTGGGTTGCTAATATTTTCACCCTAAAGTGGACATTTGGAGTTGCTCTGTGTGGGGCAGAATATTCTTCTGAGCCCATCTGCCAAGCAACAGTGCTGGCACCTAGAGCAATGAAGCAGGAATCAGAGCATAAAAACTTCAACTACTTAAAATTATGGTCAAAGCCCTTTCATAGCCAAGCATCATCACCCTTCTCAAACCGAAGAATGTGAAAAAGTTCACACCCCTTCAGAGAGTGGCAGGTTCTAATAAGAACCTGGCAGGAAGCTTACTATTTTTGGGCTGGGCTAACCAAGTTCACAGGTATGCTGTGGCGCATCAGTTCAACACAGAATGGCATATCAGGGAAATACAGATTATATAGATGCTTCTTTCAGCATAGTTAAGTCTTGTCAGTGTCAAGTACAACTCTCAGAGGACAAGAACCCACTCACTGAAACTCCTCACTGTTCCTGTACTGTTTGCCCCCTTTTCTTTCCTGGTCAGACCCCAGTATGTCAGGACAAAGATTTCAGGCTTTAAAGGCAATAAGGCTGATGGCAGTGACATGGCCAAAACTGAACTTTCAGAGGGAGCTAAATAAGATCTACCAAGATTAAAAAAAGCTATTTACTTATTCCCATGCAGGTGGCTCAACATTTCCTCTGGGCAACACTTGAAAAGGAGCTAATTATGCACATACAGTCCATGGACCAAAAAAGCAGTCCAGCTATTTTAGAATTCATTTACTGATATTTGATACAGAATGTTATTACCAACTC
Organism: Camarhynchus parvulus; assembly: GCF_901933205.1. Lineage (NCBI taxonomy): Eukaryota > Metazoa > Chordata > Aves > Passeriformes > Thraupidae > Camarhynchus > Camarhynchus parvulus. The sequence goes on from NC_044574.1 coordinate 23,264,938, forward strand.
CAGCTGTCAGCGTTGGTCATCCTTTTGTTAAAATGATGACATTTTTCTGAAAGAAAGCTCTCAGAATACGAAAACCAATTAAGAGAAGATGTCAGTGACACAGAGTATTGTCCAAAAATAATACCCTCTTTCTGCTAAGTAAATGCTTCAGCTTCTTCTAGTGTAGGAGACTGACAGTGGTCCAGGACAACAAAGTTATTCCTATTGTGTACTAAGTAACTAATGGCTATTAATAATTTTATTGCACATGTTAATGCAAAAATGTGAGCTATCCTCTGTAAAATTACTAACACATTTTTCAACCAGTTTTCAAAGCAAACTGGGCCCTCTCCTGTAGTCTTCAGTAAGGCAAGAACTCTCACTGACTTTCATGGTCCTTCCACCTCAATACTAAGTAGAAAAGCTGGGCATATTAGCACACACTCCTACTTTATGTTAGTGCCTCCAGCACTACAAACTGCTGGCTGACATTCCTCCTCCCATTCCCAAACAAGTGCGAGTCTCCCAAATTCAGCACTCCTGCAGCTGTATGAGTGATGCACTGCTGCAGGAAGCAACACATACTAATCCTGAAAACCCTGCTGGCAGCACTTCTGTAGCAGCTCTGCGAGGACACCCATGCTGTGCCAGGCCAAGCAGGGCCAAAGGCTTGTGCTGCTTTGGCAGGCCAGATTCTGAGCAAGCGGCTACATAGGGAACAGGAGCACACCTTCCAGGGAATAGGCAGAAACTGCACAGGGAACAGGAGCACACCTTCCAGGGGATAGGCAGAAACTGCACAGGGAACAGGAGCACACCTTCCAGGGGACAGACAGCAGCTGCACAGGGAACAGGAGCACACCTTCCAGGGGACAGACAGCAGCTGCACAGGGAAGACCAGCACACCTTCCAGGGGACAGACGTGCTCTTGCAGGGAAGCAAGAATAAATAGTACCCCTGCAGAAAGAAAACTGCAGAGGTGAGGATCTCATAGCCCCCCATGGAAGCAGAACAGGGAACCAGACTTAGCTGTTTATTACCCCACCCGAGAGATGCTTTAGGCTTAACTTTTGGGCTTCATAGTACAAAACTAATAATTTACTTTTAAAAATATTAGAAAAGTATGCTTCCATAAGAAACTATATAACCTATTGTGCTGGTTTTGGCTGTCGAAACCTGACTTTGCACAGTGTGTAAAAGAAAAAGGTTATGATGAGACACACCAGAGTGGCCCCGAGCTAACCATGAGTAGCCAGGAAGTTATGCAGCTCAGGTGGCCTGCAGTAATTAATTATTTCAAATTATTCTTTTATAAGTGTTCATAATTCAGAAATTTTTAGACATTTTGTTTCTTTGCAAAATTAAACATGAAAAAAGTCTCTTATTCACTCCTTTACAGAAAACATACCGTTTAAAAATAAATAAAAATGAAGCTTTTTCCACCATACTGAGGCAGCAAATTAGCCCTAAACCATGAGCTATGAAGCTTTTTTATACTACTATATTAAGAGTACAATTTTTGCATTAAAAAATACCTTACTAAATCCTTAAAACTATAAAAACACACTATTCCTTAATGTCACTCTGATCACATACAAACACAAAATTATACTGAAATTCTTTGGAATACTTTCATTATTTTTTTCTCCAGGGATGACATATGTTTCTAATAACTTGCCACTGAGCAAACAGATTTAACAGGGTAGCAGCATGCTGAGAAAGATAGCAGGATTTTCAATTTTCAGATGAAAGAAGCTCTATTCCGTGGCAGCCCTACTTCTAACCCCTTTAGGCCAGATCAAATTTTATCTGAAACTAGCTGGTGCCAGTCTTCAACTTCAATGGAAGTTGAATCAGTTGTTTTTTTTTACATACCTGCAGTAAACAATTTGAAGCTTATCAATTAGAATTTTTTAAATCAGTATTTATACCAGAGGGAATCTGTAGCAATTAACAGGATTTCTGGACTTGGTTATTTACATATGTTTAGCTACCAGATGACCCAGTTTTTACCAGAGAATATCATCCATCTAATTCAGCAGACTCACGGACTAGTTTAGGTTATCAAAAGGAAAGTGTTATGCAAATTACACAACACTCCCCTGCACCTACTAGCAGCAGATTTTTAAATCCATTATATTAATTTGCACAACAAAAATCTATGGTTCTGTTTCACAAGATCAGGATTAGTTTGCAACACACATCTTACTTTTTGCTCCACCATTTTCATACAGAAAATAATGTATTTTTCATCTTTAGACACTTCTGTTCTACATACTAATTTGAAGCTAAACCATCTGAAAATCTCCATGGCTCAAAAATGTCCCTTTTATATAAGAAATATAATAATAGAATAAGAATATTTCTACATTTCACAGAGCTCTCTGATAAAATGTTTACCTAGTATTTTCAAATAGGGGTTTTTAATTATGGGTCACATCGATCAGTCTCATCTAGATACCAGGGTGAGGAACCCCTAACAACACTGTAATCACTTGCACTGCAATCCTTGTTAAAGTAAGGTTGCTCACACCAGGAAACTTGCTTTCACACTTGATTTAGTTCAACTGCTTGAAGAGCTAGCCCCAACTTTTCTTCACACCTTCATGTAATTTCATTCAGACAGCTGTTTTTTTCCCTAAATAACATTTTAATGTGTGAAAAAACCCCATAAATTACTTTATCATGTTGTCTAAAAATATTTCCCTGCTAAAAATAAAGATTTTATGATTAACTAATGGGAAATATATGAACATATGAACAAGAAAGACCAAAGCCTTAATACTAGAGGTCTGTATTTGACAAAGATTCAACAAATAAAGTAAATGAGCATTGCAGCTGCTTATATAATGTAAATGGTTGCTGCTACATTTTTGTCCAGCTTTTCTGGTTTTTTTTCTGATAAAAATCTTTTCATTCTGAGGAGTGCTCAGTGGTTTGGATCTGACATTTGTTTAAAAGCTTTATAAAGTGAGAATGAAACTGTATTTAGCTCCAGAAAGCCATGCTTTTTAATACATGCAAAGCTGCAGAAGAATCAGAACTAATCTTAATGAGGAAAACTTTTATCAAGTGTGATTCTATCTGTTCCCGCCCAAATGGAACTAATTTGTTCAATTATCTATAAAAATACCAGTTAGACACTTAAACAAAAGCTTCTGAAGCACATCTGTTCAATTAACAACAATGTAAATGCACAATCACTCAATCATGCCAAGGGCTGCTCCCCTAAGCATCTTTTCAATTTTTCATGAAAAGCCTCATCAATCATCACTAAGGGACCTCTTTCTTGCCCCAGCCTCAGCCAGTAGTGTGGAATAGGTGGTGAGAATAGGGAAGAGGATAGGACCATATTTCTTCTCTTACTGCTAGCAGAACCACTGTTCTGTCAGCAAAGTAAGACTAACACAGCTAACACACACTGCTCCTTCTCCTACCCCTGACTATTCCTTCCTAATGAGGAGCTAAGGAGTCTTACTTCAAATGAGGCTCATTGGGAACTAGGGATGCTAGCTGTTGATGAGTGAAGGTATATGAGCTGAAGGACCTCTTCTGGGAAAATAATTCCTTTTTCTTTTTACCAGAACAAGGAGTGCAAGATTTAGCTCTGTGACAGAGCCTTAGAAAGTTTTCTTCACTTCCACTGTACTTACAGAGAGTTTGGGAGTACTTGGATTTCCAAGAAGTATTAGCGTTTTGCAGAATCAGCTGCCTCATTAACAACTGGATGGATCTATATGCATTCATAAATTGAATCTCTAACCCAGAAAGTTAAGACAGAAAGTGTTTAACATCAAGTTAATATCAGGTATGTAAATGCAAACATGCAGAGTGTGTAACAGCATGTATGCAAAGTACGCTCACAGGCTCTCCGAGCTGTGTCCCAAGCAGAAAATGGCCAGATGACAACAGGCTGTATATGCCTAAATGCATCTGCCAAAACTTTTTCATATTTGTTGTGATGAGGAATCTGAGAAATGTTCAAAACATAGAGAGTAAGAATTTGATACTTGGTATTGTCAGGGCACTGTGACATTTGCCATTCATATGCATTTATAAGAAGAGAAGATCTTGCTACTTTCATCGTACTGGCCTTCTGAAGTCTCATGATGTTGTTGCGTGAAATTCTGGTATGACAAACTTCAGCAGAGACAAAACTTGGTCTTTAAGAATGTATATCAAGTACCCATAATACTTAGAGGGAAAATTCTAAATGTACAAATGTAGTTTTAGTTACACATTTGTTATGCAAATAACATCCACACAGCACTTATTCTGAAGTTTAAATATATGAAAGTAGGAAATGAGAAGTTAATAACAAAACCAGAAGTCAGTTATAAACTAACTTTCTCCAAAACTAAATACCAACTTCTTGAAAGCAGGTAAAATAGTTTAAAAATTATTGAAACACAATGAATTGTTTTAAATGTAAAATACTTCTTTAATAACATTTGTATTATTCTCATTTTTTGCTTAGAATAAAAGAACATGGACTGCAGAGTATTGCTCATGTAACTGGGCCATGCCATTTGGAACTTAATGGACTTGATTGTGGTTTACGTAAGGTGTTGCAAAACCATCACAGTGTGCACAATATAAAGAATTTCATAGAACCTTGTCCTATTATAATTTTTTCTATAGTCAGCAAAATAATATCCAACTAGGCTAAAAAAAGATCCACCCAGAGCTACAAAACTGCTCCTACCATCATCTCAGTTCTGCAGCAGACCAGGGCTTTTGGTCCCCAGTGGGTCAGGGACGTCCCTGCCGGCCTGAGAAGCACGTGCAACAACACAGTGTGGAACTACCAGTAACACATCCAGTGTAACTTTGCCATTGCTTAGCTCCTTATACAAAACAATCTTAAATTACTTAAAATACAGAACTCTGTACCACTCAAAAGTTAGGCAAACATTGTAAATCTTGTATTTTACAAAGGGCAAAAAGAACCAAAAATGTTGGACTCACCCACCACAGTGGCAAGGGAAAGAACAGTGGTTAGAAGTGAATCAACTAATGACTGCTAACATTACAATTAATTTCATTTTGCAAACTGCTTCTACCATTTCAAGCCTCACTGTCAGTGACAGGGTCACTTTTTAAAATCAAAGACTGATTTCTTTCATCTCATTGAGTCACAGGAATTGGATGAAATTATCAAGGATATAGGAAGAGATAAAAAAGTAAAACTGATCTCCCACACTTTGATTTTTTTGAACTTATGTCTGCTTTTGGAATGTAAAATGAATGAGTAACGGTGGATAGCACACTAACAGCTAAGCATTTAATGACTTCTAATACATAACCCATTAACACTCACTAAAGATACACACCTTCCCCAGCGGGAGCACTAACAACATTAACACAAAATGCTATTAAGACCCAAATGTTAGATGTCCTTGCCTCCAAAAACGGGAGTTGGTTTTCAAGACTTATCTATCTGCAGAGATCTGGATGTTCAGACAGTATTAAAACACAAACAGTCTACAATCTAAAAGGCAAACCTGAAGACACTTGGCTAGGCAAACAGGTGTTTGTCAGGAAACCAAAGTTTTTGATGTAGGTCTTACACCACATACACGCTGTTTAGCCAAGGCCTCACAACTGCCGTGGAAGGCAGCGGTTGAGCTGCAGGGCAGGACAGCTGGGGAGCCCAGCACAGTGGTAGCAGCAGAGGAATAACCGTATCTTGTGCTCTCCAAGGCCAATATACCCCTTCTTCACTGATTCCCTAGGAATCACATATTCGAGCATACATGAAGAGCTACTGACAGGAACCCTATCTTTAATAAATTAACAGCAGTGTGATACTGTCCTATTCCCGAGATTATCTTTCACATGACATTGTTTCATCTCTCCCACTTCAGCTGCACCCTGTTCGTAAAGCAGGGAGCAGTCTGGCAGCACACATCCTGGTGTCTGCACGCCACTGCCAGCTTCTTTAAAGAGAGAAACCTAAACCTCTTTGGCTCAAAGTATCAGACTGCGATCCTTTAAGGAAAAAAAGAAAACCGACAGAAGAGTGCCACTTCGCATTAAAATCCCCAATAACCAGAAAAACCACAATAAGACCAGCTGATAAGAAGACAAGCCGACGTTTCTCTGGTTTGGAAAAGAAGGAGAGCTGCCTGACACCGAGTGGAGAGGCTCCGGCTCTCCCGGTGTTTACCTTCCGCGGCACCCGGCGAAGCGCCCGGCGGCGGGGACGTTTCTGCACTTCAACAGGCTCGAAGTTACCCCCGCAGCCCCACCGGGGCTCGGCCGCCACTCCCCGGCCCCCGGACGGTTGGGCGGGGATGTCCGCGCGAACCCTCGGCCGCCGCCAGCCCGCGCCCCCCCCCCGGCCCCGTCACGGCGGCCCCGCTCACCGTTCTCCGGCCGCCGTCGCGGAGGGCTGGGGGCGGGGGCAGGGGCAGGGCGGCCGGGCGGGCAGGGGCGGCCCCGCGGCTCGGCCCCGCGGCTCGGGCCGGCTCACACGTCAGCCCGCGCCACGAGACCCGGATCTGCCGGCTCCCGGCGGCGGCGGCGGCGGCGGCGGGGCCGGGGCGGCGCCGCGCGGTCCCGCCCCCCACTCCCAGCCCTCCGGCCGGCCCGGGAGCCGGAGCCCTGCTGCGGGCAGGGGCGGCCGCGGCCCGGGCCGCGCTGTCCGGCAGGGTCGGGCTTGGCGGCCGCGGTAGCGCGGTGTGCCGGGCGGCCGCAGTGCCCAACAACGCGGCGGCCATAAAATAAAGCTCGGTAGGTCAGCGCGGGGAGGACACGGGGACAGGGCTGCTATAGGGCCAGGTGTGCCTGGGGTCCGCCACAGCCCCCGCAGCCAGGGCTCCGCGCCCCCGGCACAAACACGGACACTTCGGCCGCTTGGCCCCAGCCATCCCCACCGAAGTACGAGGGAATTTACAGGCTAGTTTCTCATCTTGAAATTTAAAGCCTGTTCAGGAGCTCGTGACTCACGGGCTTCTAAGCAATTAAAGCATCGCATCCATCAAAATAGGTATTTTAGATGCTGCGAATGAAGTTAGAAAGGAAAATCAGATTGTGGCTTCTCAGTTAGCCAAGGAGAGGAGTGTCATACTCCCAGTACAGAAGGATGGACCATATCCTGTCTTGGAGACAGTGATACCATGCAATAATGCAGTGGGGATTATACAGGGAAGAAAATCTTGTTCTCCAATATTTCCAAGGCTGGCTTACCTCCTCCAAGCGAGGAAACAAGGACAGTACTGCAGTTAGAGAAAGGAGAGTTGGATAGAAGTTGCAAGTGCTCTCAAGTTGATACCTCTGACCAGTGCCACATAGTCTCATATGACCCACATATGGCTGTTCTCATTACTATTTGCAGTTGTCATGGGATTTTCAAGCTTCCTTTTGTGGCAACAGCCTTTTTTCTAAAAGTTTTTTTTCCTAAATTTGAGTGTCTAGCCTATGCTACTTTGCCAAGTCTTGGCTGCACTGCCAGTTGGCAGCCTTGCATGTCCAACCATCACTGGTGCGCAGAGCCACCCCTCTCTGAAAGATGCAGGTAGACCAACTCTTCCTGGTTAGAGCTGGCCCTGAACATATCCATTCCACTTCTGAGAGTCAGGAGGTAGGCTGCCTTTGTGTCACAGTCATGACTTGCTGTGGATCTTGCCTCTTCTTTCCCATGTTTTAGTCCTTTCTCATGTCTTAGCACCCAACTAAGCAGTGGCAGTACTGAAAGGGAGGCAAGGCACTGACACAAAGCCAGGCCATCGCACAAAAAAGCTAAACTATGCAGAACTTGTATCATCTTGTTTACCTGAATCCAGGGAACTAAGACTCTGGTAAGGTACTAGGGATGCTAAAACTTACCTTTAATTTGGAAGTATGAAACTATAGCTCTTCAATGTTTCCTGGGAGAACAGGTTTCTTTACAGCCTGTTCAGGAGTTTGGACTGCAACAGGAACTATGAAGATTGACAATATCAAGGTATGCTTGCCTTGAAGTTTACTTTGGCTGTCCTGGCCAAACACTAAGCTAATCTAGACAATGGTGTCAGAGGGTACTCATAGGAAGAATGATTAACTGTTAGCTGTATCCTTCTTTCCAGCTCTCCCTCAGCCTTTCTCCTAACCCTTCACCAGGAACAAGCCACCCTTGAAACAAGCAAAGGCAGCTTCTCAATACCATTAACCAGTCTTGCCTGTCTGTCTCCCACACCTCATACACAGGGCTAGGCATTGCTCTAGAAAATAGATCTGAGATCCTGAAATCCCCAAACCAGACACAGCTTACCATTAGTCCTGATTCAAACAAGACAGGAGAGAAATGCCAACAGCACAATAGCAGAGAGGAGGGTTCCTTCTGCCAAGCTGAGGCAGAAATGCCGAACACTTGTATTTTCTTGCTGAACAGCTCTTGGACAAGGTCAAACAGCAGTTGATAAAATTATAGCAGGCATATTTGGAGGAACCATTGAAACTGATAAGAGAATCTCAGTGATTCATTCTTGGAGAAGTGAATTTGAACAATCCTAGAACTGGAAGGGCAAGATGAAGTGAGCTTGAGCAGCAGCATGAGATGCCTTGTCAGAAATAATAGGAGGCTGCAAAGAGTCTATATAGGAGAGGCATGAGTTGAGAGTGATGACAACTGAGTGATCTACAAGGAAGCAGTATGCAATGGTGGCACAGCTAGAGCTCAGATGTCTTCCTCACTTTGAATCAAATGCAGCCTCCTCAGACCTCAGTGCATTATATCTTTCTGGCTCATTTCTCACATTGCCCCATCCAGGTACTTGCATTATATTTGGTAATGTTTTGAAATTGTGCCTTGAAGACGTGTGCAAGAAGCACTACCTGGCTGGCCAGCCAGCCCCACTGGGTGAGATAAAAGCTATCTCTCCCTACTCTCATTTCTTCACCCCATGTTGTATGCTGCAAAGCTCAGCATATCTGAAAATAGTTTTATTTACCTGGTCTCAGTAAAAAGCTGAGGATTTTTCCAGTATCCTCCATTATTTGCACTTCCTTTTAACAGCAAAATAGCAATTTTTTCCTGATTATTTTTCTTTGTTCAACACATATGTTTCCATTCCTATGTTTGGAAGTATGGGAAGCTGATGGGCCTAATGAAGGATGGATTTGTGAAAGGATTATCCTCATGTGTGAAACTTCAGAGTATGAACTGTCAAGGAAGAGGGGCAGGCAACAGGAACCACAGAAAGTAGGGACTAGGAGCAAGAGAAACAATGTATAAGCTTATTGCTTTCAAATCAGCAAGAACATACAGGTATGCAGAAAGTAGCTGGGCATTTTACATAAAACATTCTGCCAGAGAATCCCTCGGAATGTGGCTCTCCTGGTTCCCACGGACAAATGAACAAGGCATAGCAGGCACTGATTCTATCTCAGCTTCCTACTCCCAGACTTCAGCCATCTGCTCCCCCTTACACTCACAAATTTAGTGCACAATACAGCAGTAAAACAAGATCCTGATATGAAGACTATTTTCAACTCACTCTATGAAGTCTCCATTCTGGCAGTCAAACTATGATGAAAACAGTGATATAGACTACTTTAGGAACAAAGCCATGAGATGCATTCAAAATCAGGTAGTAACAGGTATAGAATGGTGAATCTACTGATTTTGGCACACTAAAAGAATTGTGCTGCCCATTGCCAGGCTAAAATTATGAAGACAACTCTGATTAAAGAGCACAGGGTGATAATAGTCCTTCTACCAAAACCCTTTATAGTGGAGGAGGGTGGAAGTTGAGCAAAAGTTCCTATACATTCTCTACATCCATAATCTGAAAGTAGAGTGGGGTTGGGCATTTTGTAAAGCAACAGGCAGGTGTCACATTCCACATCACAGTCCTAGCTTTCAACTTTTCTACCTCAGTAGGCAATGGTAAAGTAGGAATCATGTTGGTGATCTAACTTGCCAAATAATGAATGAGCTTGTTTACAGACACCCAAGAACATTGCTTTTCCCATTCTCAAGTTCTTTTTCTGCTGATGTTATTTTCATCTTTGCTGCAAAAGTCATGTCACTAGGCATTGTATTGCTAACATCCAGGTATTCTGAGGAGTGGAAATTGTTCATCTGCAATTCATGCAGTTTCATCAGATTTGAAAAATGACCTAGAAATGGGACAAATCCTCCTAATGTAACTCCTTTTCTGTCTGCTCCCTCTTTTCTTGTATGCAGTTCATAATAAGGAGATAATGCTATTCTAAGAAGGAATCTGCAGGAAACTCTGCTGCAAATTTTGATACCAAAGAGCCATTTGGAAGAGGTCTGCAAAATGGTCTGAAAATGGCACCTAGGAAGCAGAAAGGAAAATACTATTAAATACCCTTGTAGTATCAAGGTAAGAGAGGCCTTTTGGCAGCAACACTGGGATTTTTGGAAAAGGAAATCCAGTTTTGGAAAAAGAAGCTGAGTCCTTAAAAAAGTTGCCTGCAAGCATTCCTAGAATTCAGCTGGACTGGCATCTCACAAAGCTCTGGAGAATTGAAAAGCCCGTTGGGACACTAGGCAGCAAGCCTGTGAATTGGCTGGCACAAAGGCTACATTGTGTACTTATGTTAATTTTACCAATATTTGCTCATGTAATCACCACTGAACCAAATGTATACTGGCAGGTTTTCTGTCAATGTGCAGATCTAAACTTAACAAACACTCAAACTGCAATTGTCAGAACTCACAGAAAAAATATGGCTCAGTGAAAACAAGAAACTCCAGTGAAATTGTCAGAGGATCTATGGAGGATCATTTGAGCTCCTGAAGCATCAACACACCAACACAGACTTTTGGGATCAATTAGCCACAGTCTAGGTAAAATGACCACAAAGGATTGCTGCAATGCTGCCAGACCACAGCTGCCCAGTGAAGTTTTCCAAACTATGAAATGGATGAAGGAGATCTGAAGTTGAGGGGATGACAAGGATTATTTTACACTTAAATAGAAAAATGACTAGTAATTTAGAATAACTATCAAATGCAAGCAGGCCAATTGGGATGCTTATAAGGTCAGGCTTGCAAAAAGCAATTTAAAAATAGAGGAATATGTCCTGAGCCACTAAATTGTTAATGATAACACTCACTGGTAAAGATACACCATCTGAATTAGGCTAAAATGGTTCTCTAGTATTAGAATAGTATGTTCTTAGTAACCACATAAGTTAATAGTCCACTAAATTTCATTGATAATTATCCAATCAGTACTGGGAACATTATGTTGCAATAGCTTAGGCCAATCCCCTCTAAAAATGTGGTCTACATGAACCAGTACTGCTATAACCTTAAAAAATTGTTTTTCCTCTGGATCAGAAATCATAGTAGCAGCTGTTCAACTGGCCTTCTTGCAAAGAAAAGATGAGAAACGGAGTGAACTGCTTCATAAGCAACTGTAGTTCACATAAGCTATCTGCAGCCATAAATTTACCAACAGCTAACGTTGCTGTATTCATCTGAAAACTGCTGCCACTTGGGAAAAACACATCTCATGTCACCCTCTATGTTCAGAGCCATTTCAGCATTTAGTCTCAAAATGCCTCTGAACATGAGTCAGAGCCCTCAACTGTTACAGTTCTCACAGGCTTGAAATAAAAATGAACCCCTCTTCATTTCCAAGTGAATGCCTAGTAGAAGAAGCCGTATCTGATAGACAAATCACAAGCTAAAATGCAAGCAAGCAGATTTGATATTAGGTGGAGAAGTGAGAAGAGAAAATGCAAACAAGATCCCGAAGGATTTTAAAAACACTTTACTAGATATAACTAAGAAGCAGCAATGAATTAAAATTTTCTGGTCATGAACTGAAAATTCCTCTGATCTGAAATGGATAAATGCAGTTTCAGTTAGTATTAAGTATTAAGTATGAAATTTAAGAGCACTATCCATTAAAAAGCCAAGGCATTATTTACTAATAAAAAAGATATGGCAAGAAGAGAAGACATTTCGTGTGTTACTGAGGAGGTGTATCAAAAGGCATAACTCTGTCAGTCAGCACTTGAAGATCAGTATTCTATCACATAAAATGTGGCAGCATCTCTGTATGGACTACAGAGAACTAAATCACATTGTTGGAAAAAAAAATCTGATCATTGTAATTGATACTCTGGTTTTGTGTAGCACATTCAAACATGCTTTTTACTTCAGATATTAGAACATGAGTATTGACGAGTGTACAAGAAATGACTGCTCTCTCAACTGGGCAAGATCTCTATAGACATAATGCAAGAGTTTTAACTTGTGCACATTTGCTTTTGATCAAATTTTGTTTGACTATGTGGTATAATGCAGCTGGATGTTTGCTGTAGTATGTCACACCTTTTGAAGAGGAGCTGTAAACCCTAAAAGTGGTTTAGTGTAAGAAAGAAAACGTGACTTTATAGAACTTGACAGGACTGTCTGGTCAGGAAAAAAGAATTCTTCTATAGCATACCCTCAGCAAGTTTGCTGACAACACCAAGCTGAGTGGTGCAAACAGCACACTGGAGGGAAGGGATGTCATCCTGAGCGGCCCTGAGAGGTGGGTCTGTGTGAACCTCATGAAGTTCAACAAGGCCAAGTGCAAGGTCCTGCACATGGGTTAAGGCGAGCCCAAGGACAAATACAGGCTGTGAGGAGAATGGATTGAGAGCAGCCCTGCTGAGGAGGACCTGGATGTGCTGGTGGATGAGAGGCTGGACATGATCCAGCTATGTGCACTTGCAGCCCAGAAAGCCAGTTGTATCCTGGGCTGCATCAAAAACGTGGTCTGTAGGTCAAGGGACACTATTCATCCCCTCTACTGTGCTCCTGTGAGACCCCATCTGGAGTACTGTATCCAGCTTTGGGTCCCACAACATAAGAAGGACATGGACCTCTTGGAATAAGTCCACAGGAGAGCCACAAAGATGATCAGAAGGATGGAGCACCTCTCCTGTGAGGAGCAGCTGAGAGCTGAGGCTCTGGGAGACTTTATTGTGTCCTTCCAGCGCCTAAAAGGGTGCAAGAAGGCTGGAGATACTTTTAACAATGGGTTTAATAGGATGAAATTTTTTACTGTGAGGGTGCTGAGGTGCTGGAACAGGTTGTCCAGAGGCTGCCACATCCCTGGAAGTGCTCAAGGCCAGGTTGAATAGGGCCCTGAGTAACCTGGTCTAGTGGAAGGTGTCACCCATGGCAGGGGGTTGAAAGTGGGTGATCTTTAAGGTACTTTCCAACCCAAACCATTATATAATTCAATTCAACTCACACTTCACAGTTCGTAGATTTTGCAAGTCACCCATGGCAGGGGGTTGAAAGTGGGTGATCTTTAAGGTACTTTCCAACCCAAACCATTATATAATTCAATTCAACTCACACTTCACAGTTCGTAGATTTTGCAAAAACATCACACAGATTGAAGGAAACCTTTAGGGTGTTTGAAAGTATGAATTTACATTTTTGGTGTTTAAACCGGTTCTTGTGGTTACCTTTTGTTAAGCTACTGAGGTAATCATTAGATATAGATGACATCTCTAAAACTGAAGGTAATTACTGAAAAAAAAAAAGATGGAAAGATTGGAAGCTGAAGCTGTATTATAGCAGAAGCCCAACTCCTCTGTAGAGAAAATACTGAGGTAGCCAGTCCTTTCACAATGGTGCCCAGTGACAGGACAAGAGCTAAACAAGAGCTAACACTTCTTTTTTCTGATGCTAACTGAACATTGGTAGTGGTTGCCCAGAAGGGCTGTGATATCTCATATCCATAGACATATTCAAATGGACATGGTCCTTGCAAGGCAACTTGCTCTGGCTGACCCTGCTTGGACAGGAAGGGTGGTCTAGATGATCTCAAGAGGTCCCTTCCAACCTTGACCCTGCTGTGATTCTGTGGTACTGTGCCACTCAAGAGGGAACCCAGAAGTAGATACACCTGCAAAGCACTTTCACTGCAATTTTGTGGGAGTAAAATGATTTGGAATGAGTGATATTAAGATACAGGGATAGTATGGCACCTATAAATAAGTCTGCTGGGAGATGTAATACCTTTTATGTCTGCTCTGTGTTTGGGGAAGGGACCAACAGCATAATATTTCAATATTCTTAGGACTATTGATGCCTTAAGTTTTAGCTTCTGTATTTTTCAGATTCTGTGCTGCTTTATTGTGTAACTTTGAGCTTTGTATCAAGTGTTAGCAAGTTCTCTTCACAGGGTAGTTAGACAAAACAATCCTGTTCCACTTTGTCTAAGGACAACTGTTACCAGTTCCAGGCCCAAAAAGTATAAACAAAGGTGGACTGAAGAGAGAAAATAAGGAGGATGGAACTTCATAACCTAAAGCTATAACTGGACAATTAACTCCAATATGCAAATGGACCAGAACTTATGAAAGTGAGAAACCCTGTGACCAGTCATCCATTTTTGTGACCATTTTGGGTTCATCTTGGGTGTAGTCCTGGCCTGGCTCTTAAACTGCCCAAGGTAGATCCATTAAGGCCTTTAGACAAATACCTACTTTACTCTTTAACTCTGTCTAGCCTCTGTTCTAGGTCAGCCTTCTCAAGGCATCACTAAGGGTTAGAATCTGCAAAATCAAGAGGCAATCATACAGCATGACTGAATACTTCCCAGTCTGACTAAGGCCTGTTTGGGGAAAGAAAGATACAGTCCAGAATACTGCCTTTAAAAGCTTGTTCCAATTCACCATGTGGTCTTTTTGCACTGTCAGAAATATGGGAAAGCTGTAACAGGGAATTTTATGAGATGGATTATTCTTCAATGAAACTGCTATAATTGCTACCCTTTGTTTGAGAAAAATGTTCAAGACAAGAAACTCCTTACATCTAAACTAGATCTTCCACCTAAACAAAGGCATATGCTATTACTGAAAAGACAGACACACAGAATAGTAGGGATTTTCTAGATACTGCTTTGTGAAGCATTGCATACCTGGCAGAAATCCACAGACCAGAGCAATGGCTTGTATCTGCTGTGTTCAGGGAAACTGTACAGTACTCAGTACAGGACACTATTTGAGCCTTGTTTGTTTAACCTGACTTTATCCACAATGTTCTCTAATAAATTGCCAGGTGCAGTGTTCTTGCTAGCCATGTGGACAAACTGAAGACAATCAGGTTAGGAAAACAACAAAGATCAGATTGTCCTGGCTTCTATTCTTGAATTGAATTGATCCTTACTGGTTTCTATAATTTGCAATCCTATTCAATTAACTTTTTTACAGAACTGTGGTGCAAACACTGACAAGCGATTTAGACTTAAGGCTTTAATTCTAAATTATTATTATATTGTAGTAAGATTAATAGAAAAACTTGGGGTTTTTTTCCTAGTACAAAATTGTTCTAGCCTCCAAAATGCATCTATTTTAGGATGGTATCTACGACAACAGAGCCTGATAAATTACCCATCTGTCAGAGCTGAGCTTTTTCTAGATGATCTCTGACAAACTTCACTATTCTGTAAATTTTTGTTGTAGACAGTTCCAAAAGGCTTCTATCAGTTGTGGATTTGGTGCCCATCATAACAGATTATACTGTAGTTTAGCAAAATGGCCATCATAGAAGTAAGCTCAAATTCTAGATACAATTTTCAAAAAACCTCAGAATCAAAAATTGCTGGATCAAGCAATAATAACTGAATTCAAGAGCTCCAGACTGCTTTTTTTATTATTAGTCTTACCTTTCAGGATCCCTAAAAAGCCCTGTGCTTTACAAAACAGAGAGACCATTGGAGGAATTCTTAACAATTCATATGCAAAGTATACTGGAGTATGTTGTCTCTGTGGCTTGGCTTGTAGTATTCTGATTTTACTGCACATATTCTTGTACTATACTGCGGTTATTCACACATCTTTAATGCATATTCTCTTATAGCTGGAAACTTTTTTGAGGTGGGACCACCTCATAAAACTATTCATAAGACTATTGCCCTGCAGGAGCATAATCCATCTCTGCAGCCTGTGTTGATGGCTCTATGTCTCAAGTTATGTACATTAAGAGGAAAGGTGTCTACTCTCATCCTTTTCTCCTGAGAAGACACAGCAGTGATGCAGATCAGTTTGCAACATAAACTCCCTGAACAAGTGTTGCCTATCTGCTCAAAGGAAAATACAGAAAGCCAGGTGGAACCATCCCAGAGACACAAATTTGATATATATATATATGCTGACAGTTGGATCTCTTCATACAGTGAGCTGCCCAGCACTCAGCTTATCTACATTGTTAGGAATATCAAAATATTTTAGCAGTAAAGACTACTACCAAAGAAAGTGGGCTTATTTTTCATTTATTCTGGATTGCCATATTCATTCAATTACTGCTTCACAATTTTTTGCTGCTCCCATTCTAATTCCGAACTCAAATATCCTAATGAGAGAGTCTAAGTCCACCCCCCAAACAATCACTTCAAAATATCAATGCCATTTTATCTTCTCTCTTACTTGCTGCATTTAGGCACTTCCCTGGCTACCACTACACTGAACAACAAATTTAAGCTTCCAGCTAAAAGGTCTGATATATTTCAGCCCTGATGATTTTTATAAATGGAGGCTTTACTGAGTATCAGTCTGGATCTGATTTTAGCCACTATAGTCATTAAAATAGCAGTGAATGTTATTCAGTCACAAATCCTTCCATGAGGAGAAGATAATATCCAGTTGGTCAGGAAAAGCTGTCCAGCTGGCCTTTTAAGGCAGCTCTAACTCCCTTTTGTACCTTTCTGTGAAAGAAAGATCACAATATTTAATTAAATAAATTTACACAGATTTGATAACATACTATAAGTTATTACATTAATAGATGATAACACAAAATACTTAAAATGGTACAAATTCTTCACTCAAGGTAGTAAATTTTTTTTGAGTGGACAACAATATACCAGCAACATAGCATGGTCACTAAGTTCTTTATAAGATTGGTTAAATCCTCTCTTCCCTTATAATTCTAATATTCATAAAACTACTAATAAAGCCATGTTAGGTTGTGAAATCTATTTCTGTATTCACAGCTTACTTTCATTTTGAAAGGATCCTCAGAAAGACTGCTATCTTCTTTTTGTAATAGGAAGAAAAGAGCACACTTTATAAGAAGTGCTTCTATTTCCCCGTAATCAACTTGTCAGTCTTTGACTGCCAAATTTTCAAGGTAGATGCCTGATCATTAAGAATATTAATCAGCTTGGGAGCTCCTGCAAAATTACAAGAACTATTTCACAGCTGAACCTAATTTCCCCCCCTCTTTTTTTTGTTTCTTCATGAAGCCACAAGAATTGGCCTGTGGACCTCAAGGTGTATGTACTGTCAGTTGAAAATCACTCCTCCACAAAAAAGTGGAAACTTAAAACCCCAGTAATTTTGCTCACAGACTTAAAAGCATTGGGTGTTTTTGTATCTAGGTATTCCTACTAGAAACATCGTGTTCAGCTATAACATTAATTTATAAGATATTGGCAGACCAATATCAAATTAATGAAAAGTCCAGGGTGTCCTGTCAATTTCTAATAACAGCCCTTAACAAGTGAAGGACAATAAGGTGTTATTAAACTACAAATAATTCTGCCCATTCATTATTTAATGAAAATTTTGCTATGCTATAGATTGATGTCTGATGCAACTCCACTAATTCAGATGAATTGCATCATATGAATTTAACCTGAGTGACTTCACATCACTCTAATATTTAGCTAGAACCCTTACTGCCTTTTATTGTGTATATATTTCATCTGCTAACAACATGAAAAGTATAATTTGGTAAGCGCAGGCATCTCGAGTGAGATGCCTCCTCTCTCTTCCTGAGCACCGAACAATTTCTGTTCTACTGGTTTTGGCATTTCTGCCTACAGAACTCCTACTAGTTCTTCATCAACACTTTTACAGGTAAGGTTGGACAAAGGAAAGCTTCCCAACAGAGGGACCCGTCTCAGCCGAGCAAGGCAAGCTGCCTTGTTCCACCCAGGAGAGGGCACTCTTACACCTGGCCACGCAACCGGACATGGACACCTAGAGGAGGAACAGGAAAGTTAAGATGACATCTTAAAACTCGGTCAACTTGCACGACCAGTTCGTTATTTTTATGATAGCGCTAATCACAGGTAAGTTGAATCATCCAGACGCTGCCACAACAGGAACGCAATATGACAGACAATAAACGTGTGGGCTAAATTTGTTCTTAGTCTCTGAAATGTGCTGAATGATATGCAGATAAAAAAGACAATTTCTGCATTTCTCTGGTAAAAGCTGGGATCATAGAGAGAGACCTGTAAGTGTACCTTCCGTGGTAAACGAAGGTTAAATTTAAAAATAACCTAGTTCTATGAATATTAATTGTTGCCTTTTTAAAAAATAAAGCACTATTATAAATGAGCAAACAAACATTTAAAGGCAAAGTGCATATAATCTAGTACTAACACAGTCTGTAAAGTTAATCCTTATATGGATATCTGAAATAAATAAAATAAGAATTTAAAGTGCTACAGGTTCAACCCCTGTTTCTGAAGGGATTGAAATCAATATACATATCTCTTGAGGCAGCTTTCCTCTCCAATAAGTAATCTTCCAGCAGCAAAGAGAGAAGATCAAGCCTGACATTTTTGATTTTTTGATTTTTTCTAAACTAAAGAAGCTAAGATGAAGAGGTGGTAGTTTTGTTATGCAAGACATAAAACAATAAAAAGGAAATAGAATGCTGCATACTGCAAAGTTAATGTTTCAAAAATCTCGTTTTCCTCTAATCACAGGGGACTATCTCAATAATTCCAAATTTTCTCTGAGTAATTCTACTATAAAAATGTCCAATTGATATGAAAAGAATAAAATTAGGAAAATATAGAAGTGAGAAAAAGATCACCAAGGATCTTGACTTGAAGAACAGAAAGCACTTAGTGCTGTCATAAGCATTTTGGAGTCCCCAGGCAGGGCACTGGGGCTGGAGGCATCCATAGTCAGAGAGAGAAGAGCCATGGCTGGGGGCATCCATAGTCAGAGAGAGAAGAGCCATGGCTGGGGGCATCCATAGTCAGAGAGAGAAGAGCCACGCACATGGGGCTATATTGGATGTACAGCGGGTCCATTGTGCACAAACTTTGCATGAGCCACAGCCACTTTTCCATGAAAATGTGGGGGACTCTTTCCTATATATAGGTTACATGATAGACTGTACTTCCCACATTACATGGGAAATGACAGTATTTAGGATGTTTGGTTATCCCAGCATTGGCTAATGAATATTTTTAGCCTTTCCATATTGAGAGCTTGGGCTGAGGCCTTACAACCACTGACCCTACCAACCTTCCTCCTGCAATAACCTTACATAGTCTGAACTTCAAAACTATATCTCCTTCTTCCACTTCCAGAAGTCTTTCAAAACAATATGCCAATCATAATAAACAATGCATAAATATTGAGAATTGTATCTCTCACTCTATTAGTTGTGATCAACACCAACAGGCAAAAGCATAAACCAATCTGCAGCCAGTTTGTAAAAGCTGCTATTGAAAGAGTTGTTCAGTATGAGACTAAAATGATGATAGTTCTTTCATTCACCCTATCTCCTGAAATCATATATGCTACAAATATTTTTAATTCAAAAAATTTGCTATGTTGAATGGACTACAGTTGTACGTATTGTGTATGGATTTTTCTAAGGGCAAAATACTAATGAGAACTTAATTCAGGGCTTTATTATGAACATAACATAAAATATATTAGAGAGTCAGACATGGAAGTCCCTGAAATCACACAAAGAGGCTATGTTCTCAATTTTTGTCTAAGCATTATCTTTTTTAACAAAGCAAAAATAAAACAACAAACAAACAAACAAACAAACCCAACTCCCCCCAAAAAACCAAACCAAACCCCAAAATACCTATTCAAAGTCTATGGTCCTGTTCTACGCTAAACCCCTGTAGAATGTTCTGTAAAATAGTAAACTATTATAATATTACAATAAAGTATAAAACAGTATATGAGGTATAAAATGATACTTCATGCTGATTATGTAAGGTACTGATTTTTACATAGATTTTGATCCTGGCAAAACTCTGTTCTACCAGCCAAAAAGCCTTTCTATATCTGTGTTTCAGCAAAGAGAAAATTAACACAGTATTATGGTGAATATCAGACAGTTGTGAGGTAAGTGAAAAATGCCTACATAAGGGCAAGGGAAAGGAATGGGGTATACCAAGGAAAAGAGATACAGTAATTCATATTAATTTCATTTTTGCAGCAGCAGACTCTGACATTTGTAATCCAAATGAGCACATGAAAATGAACCT
Organism: Camarhynchus parvulus; assembly: GCF_901933205.1. Classification (NCBI taxonomy): domain Eukaryota; kingdom Metazoa; phylum Chordata; class Aves; order Passeriformes; family Thraupidae; genus Camarhynchus; species Camarhynchus parvulus. Next base: position 23,285,142 of record NC_044574.1, read on the forward strand.
AGGTACAAACCAGACAAAATCATTGCCCTTTACCATGGCTGCTACTGGATGTTCACTACCTATAATGTAAAAGCATATTCACAGGAACACAAAGGATTTTGACACTTAATAAAGGTCATGTTTTCCACTCCATTCAGAGCAAAATCTGAGTATTGGAAGCTCAGCTTCTTTCTGTGAGCTGTCTGAAAAGACTTGAAGGATTTAACCAGGAGATTTTATGTACTATCTTTATTGTTTTTGTCTATAGTAGTCATAGTTGCTCAGTACACTACAAACCTAACTTTCATCTAAGAGGCAAAAAAGAGTTATCATCCTTTCTCTATTGGTGACAGAAAAGCCATGGCCTACCTCCTCAAAAGGAATTTGAGACATATCAGTGGAACTCAGATGTCTAAATTATTCTGAAAATGAAAATACAAGATCCCACTATTAAGTCATTAAAAAGAAACCAGGCCTACTGCAAAATGGTCCTTTTCATAAAGGTATTGAAAACCTCAGCTGAAAAACTGGATTGTATAATACATTTTAAAGTTTTCATCTGAAAAAAAATTATGAACAGATGCGCATGGTGCAACATTTTTACAGAAAAATGAACTTTTTCCAGTCAAACTACATGGGAAGAGTAAACACATTAAAAGAACTATATGCATCTGTATATAGTCGACAGATTTCAAGAAATTATTGATTTTTTTGTTGCTTGTATTTTCTTTATACTGTATATAGTAGTTAAAATGTTGTGTATACTAATGGAGGTGAATGAACGGCACTTGCAGATAACAGCCCTACCAGAAGTTGACATTTGTTGAGATAAATGTCTGTGTTGTATGCTGTCCTGCACTGCACCGTTAAAAGGGGGCCCTATAAAATGTTCCTGTAAACTTTAATGTCTTGAAAGCCTCTAGTTCCTGAATAAACAACAGTTCAAAATCCAATCTCACGTTCTCCTCTGAAAATCCACGCTCTTTGATAACACACCTTATTTTATACACCTCAGGTTAGAAGTTATGGTTGTGGTTTCTCTATTTCAGATTTCAGAACAGAAGCAGCATCGTGGGTGCCCACGTTTGCTTCTGCAATAAAATGTCCATTACACAGGGCTGACCTTTGCCTTTTACTCTACTTTTAAAACATTGTAGCAGAATCTGTGTAAAGTAGCAGTTCCTTTCACTGTCCCCATTAAGTAACCTGTTTCTGGGCCTGCAAGTTCTTCCGGTCCCGTTCGAGGAGGCACCAGCGTCTCCAGGGGGACGGGGGAAGAGGACGAGGAGCACGTCTGGGGGAGAGACGTGGAAGGAATAACATTTTTCTCTGCCGAGCATAATGGGGGAAAAAATAGATGAGAACCGCTGTTATGGGCCCGGGTGAGCAGATTCTCAAGTTACGTGAGAGCCCCCTAGTTCTTTTTGCTCGGGGGCTTCAGCAGCAGACATACCAGCTGCTCCTTGAGCCAGCTGTTTCCTCAGCGACACCTCAGACACTTCTCCGCTACCGCAGACCGGGCCCGGCCCTCCCAAGGGCGCTCCTTCACCCGTTCACGGGCCCGGTGCCTCCGGGCTCACCCCGCTGCCGGTGCAGGGCCGGGCGGGAGCCATGACGACACAACGGCCTCAGCTGTGCCCCAAGGCCCGCCCGCGGCGGGGCTCTGCCTGAGGGGTGCGTCCTCACGCTCTCGCCACGGGCCCGCCCGGCCCGTGACAGGGCGAGCGGCTCGGGCAGGTGTCTCCCGGGACGGGCGGGTGGGCGGCCGGCGGGGCGAACCCCTGCGCCTCCACACGTGGGCAGCGCACCCTTCCTTCGGGGTCAGCGGGGAGGAGGCGGTCCAGAGCCCACTCGCCGCAGCCGCCCCACCGGCAGCGTCCAGCCACGGCCCCCCCGGCCCCACCGCCGCCCCGGCCGCGCTGCCGCGGCCCCTCCTGAGGAGCGGCGGCAGCCCTTTCGCGCATGCTCGGCGCGGGCGCCATTTTGGTAGGGCCGGGAGTTCTCCAGCGGAGCGGCGGCGGAGCTCGCTGGGCCCGGCGCGGAGGGGGCGAGGGGTGCCCGCTGCGGAGATGGCCAACATCGCGGTGCAGAGGATCAAGCGGGAGTTCAAGGAGGTGCTGAAGAGCGAAGAGGTCAGAGCCTCTCCCCCCACCCCCTGCGCGTCCGCCACCACCACCCTCCCCCGTGTGAGCGTGGGCAGCAGCGGACGGTGCGGGTGCCCCGCCGGCCTTCGTGGGGATCCCGCGCCCCCTTCGGCCCCACCTCCCCGTGCTGGAGGTGGGCCCGTCCCACGGCATCTGGGAGGGGAATGGCGATTCCTGGGGAGACGGGGCCCGCCAGCCGTTGGGAGGAGGAGGAGGGGGCCGCAGGAAGCGCGGCGGCAGGGCCCGAAGAGGCTGGGCGGGCCGGCCCCCGGCCAGGGCTCCCGGCGGTCGGTGCTCGGGAGCGCCGCCAGGCCGGAGGCCACGGAGCGGGGCCGGTGGGGCCGGCCCGGCCTCCGCGGGGACCCCCGGCACGCGCCCTCCCGCGTCCGCCCGCGCGGCACCAGCAGGGAGGGATGGATGGAGCGGACTGGGGAGGGTGAGCCGGGGTACGTGATCCCACACGTCCCCTTCAGCTGACCCCTTTGGCTGCCAGTGCCAGAGGCTGCAGGGTAGGGGTTTAATGTTTGGGGTTTTGAGCGGTTGCTATTAAACCTCCATTTAGCTTCCCTGTATACAGAACTTCCTTTATCCCACTGCAGGCTTACTCACCTTCAGAAGGATGCTTTTAAAGCCTCACTCATTTCAGTCATGTTACCTCGTTTCCTGATCAGTATGTTCAGAGATATGTGGTGGTCAGGAAGAGAGGCTGGCTACTTTCAGGGCAGCAGTAAAGAAGTTCTGATCAGTTTGGGGGAATATATAGCAGTGTTTGCAGGCTTGCATCAATACAGCTTTTGCTGTGTCTGTATCTGAGTTGGTGGACGTCAGCCAGATAGGTTTTAATGGTTGTGTCGTCATTGTCGTCCTACTTGGGATGATGTTGCAGGTTAGATCCTTGTGAAATATTAATGTGAATATGTAACTCTTGAAGCTGGTGTTTCAGAAATCTGGACATATTCACAGAGAAAAAAATGAGAGGATAATTTTTGAAGGGTAGTAATGGCTTTAGGAAAACACGTTTAGGGTAGCAGTAGTTGATGTACTTTTAAATTGTGTGCTAAAAACATTGTTGCTATGCATCTTGAACTAGACCCTAGAAAAATGTAAGGACCTTGTTTTACAGCTGCTTTTAGAGCCCAGGCTGATTTTGGCAAGCTATAGCACAGCAAATACAGAATTGCATGGAGACCAAGAGAAATTTCTAGGTGGATACTTTATACCAATGCTAGAGAATGTAGACCTCATACGCTGTAAAACCAGCTGATACTGTGGAAACAAAGAAGTCTATTTGGAAGTGCTTTCTAAAGGCTTCAAAACCCTTTCCCTTTAGAGAAAAAAAAAAGAAAACTTACATAGGTTTTGGGGGGGTTAATGGTAAATTTTTTTACTGTAAAGGTTGGATCTAGTGTGCTCATTTTTGATTATTTCTGTTTGTTTAGTCTTTAGGACACAGTTACAGAATTTTGGAAATGGATATTATTTTAAGATAGCCTTTGAGCTGCCTAAAGCTATCCAGAAAAAAGGTCATAATTCTTATGAAATTCAATTAAAGGAATTTCAAAATCATAGTACAGCAGACTCTTGATATTTCTTCTTCTTCTGCCATTAGCAAGCTACATAAGTGTCATGATACATTAGTATGTATAAAATTGCTGTTTACAGACTATACTGACTCCCATGTCTTGAATGCAAAATTTCAGCATTACTCAATGGTTATCAAAGTTGCAAGCAAAGTTTTTTTGTGAATGTTTGTACATTCCAGGGCAGTCAAACTATGGTGTTATTACCGCTGGGTGTGAAAACATGTGGAGTGGGATGATGGATGAAGATCCAATTAAATACTACAAATCGCAAAACAAAACAAAAAAAAAGGAGTTTTCTTACTATTTACTAAAATTATTATTAAACATGGTTTCTTCAAAAAGAAATAAATCTTTTTAATGAATGGCAATGTAAAATTTGTTGCTTAGAAGTTTGTAAGTCCCTCTCTGAAAGCAAAGTGGCTCACATTATCTATTCTTAAATTGTTCCTGGTTTAATGCTTCAAACTACTTGAAGAGCAGCCCCTCCTCCCCTTTTCCTTGTAGATGTAATAGGAGCACAAATGCCTGGGATGGGGGTAGGCACACAGGGAGAAAAGTACATAGGAAGTTTGTTCTCTGTCTTCTTTCACTACTCACCTTTATGCTGAAATAGAGTGGTGGAACCACAAATGTTTTTAAAAGGGAGCAGCTGGCTGACAGTTAATTCCTTCTGCGTTTGACGAATATGTTGGAAGTGCTAAACTCACTGTAAAGTGTGTTTATCCTTGCTATGGATAAGGATCTAGGAAGCCTTGCTACTCAGGACTAAATAGACTTTTCATATTACTTAGCACTTCCTTTTTCCTTGAATGCAATTTCTGGGAAATAACTAAAATGTGAAATACTACCTTGCTGTCTGGTTTACAAGTAAGAGATGAAGGATCTTCCATATTTCTAAGTTGAGTCTGGGGCTTCTTGAGTGTTTTGTAAAAGTATTTAAGGTCTTTTCACACTTGAGGAAAAGTGCTTCTGCTCTGCTTGCTTTATTATTTGTAGTTTTGTTATAAACACACGTTATGTTAAGAAGTAGGGTATAGTTTATATAAGAGGGATACCTGTGACTTTGCATCTCTTAATATTTGAATTAAATAGATAAAAACAACCAAAGTTTCTTTGTCAGGAGTGCTCTCTAAAGTATGATTTTTAAACTTCTTCCTTTTGTGTGTGGAGAAAGCTTTACAGTTCTAAGGCGAGGTATTGTGCATCTGTAACAAGGATAAAGTTGTTAAGTTCATCTAGGTAGTAACTTTACTGGTTAAATATGTGTAGGCAAGGGGTCAGATGTTCCACTTTATCTCTCTCCTTGTTCTATCATTTCATTAATCTGTTTTCTTGTTGGTTTTATGGGCTGAAATTATAAAGCTACAAAATGTATGTTGAACAAAAGTATGAAGCTGCAGCATGATGGAGAAACCAATGAAGAGGTTGAAGGAGAATAGTATCCTGCTTTTACTAAGTAGGAGAAAGTTTCAGTGAAGGTTAGCTGGTGTTATTTTTAGATTAAGTTACTGGAATGCTGCATTGGGTAGCCAAATCCTTACCTGCTCTCTGTTTACAAGTAGCTGTCTTATGAGAGGGAGAACTTGCCTGGCATTTAAGAATGAATAGAAACATATTGAAAGAGCTTGTGGTCACTTAAAGACTGATGCTGAGATGTGTTGTAATTGATCAAGTACGTTAAACATTACGTGTGACTTATTTTTTGTAATTTAATAAAGCATCAGTGTTTACTTTGAAGAAATTAGACTATGCTAGCAGTGAAGGATTCAATATTTAATTGGCCATCCAATTTCTTTTATCATGTGGAAGTGTAAGGTGTTTTCTACTAATTGATACCTTTTGCAGTGAAAACTCTAATGTGATATTGAAGGTGACACTTTGGGAATCATAGCTTCCTTCTAGCAAGAAGAGAATTGCTGGTATATCTACCATGAAGTGTTCTTCTCTTACACACATGAAGAGACATTTATGGCAGGTAAATCCAGGTAGAGCTGCGAGTAAATTAAACTCAGCTGCAATTATGGAGTGTGAGTATCTTCATGAACAGATATGAAGTAGCATTGTAAATTTGCAATTTGCTTGAACCCAAAACAGCATTCAAGCAAAGATAGTGGGTTAACAACAAAAACTTCAAGTACTTGATTTCCAAGAAGGAAATGAATGTTTGTTTTGGAGTCTGCTATGTGTTTCGGTGATTTGCAGGCAAAAGGGAAGGGAAAAATAACTGTAGTCTGCCATACCTTTCTTAGACTTGTAAAGACCTAGTGAGTAGGCCTTTAGTGATCTTGTGATTTATTTCAGTATATAGCAAGATACTAAGTAACATCTCTGAAAATGTTTTTGCTGTTTGGAAAAGCCATAGATATTTAATCTTCAGGCTCCTAAAAACTTCATTGCTTTAGTTTGTTTATATTTGGGCAGTCTTGGGTGCTACATACTGAATCCACTAATGTGGAAACTTCTGGTTGTAATTGTACTTTAGCATTAGTAGGATTCTTGTTTTTCTTCCTATTTATCATGTAGAAGCAATGCAGGTATTTATAAGAATGAAATTTCTTCTATTATGGTTCCTGAGCCAGCAACATACATATTTTAAACAGTATCCATTTTATAGTGATACATGTGCTTAACCTTTGACTTGTAAGAGTAGTCCCATTGAAGTCAGCAGAAGTTTAGTGAGTGCAGCGGGATTGTTGTCATTGTTTAATCCTGAGGGCAGCAAGGACCGTGCAGCTGCTCGATCAGATACCCCACTCCCTGCAATGGGCTAGAAAGAATTGGAAAAAAGATAAAACACGTGAGCTAAGAGCAGTTTAATAATTTAAATGAAGTAAAATATAGTAAAAATAATGGAAAGGGAGATAGCAAAAAGAGAGAGAAGAATAAAGCTGGAGGAACACAAGGGATGCTCAGTGCAATTGTTCACTACCTGTTCATCTGTTCCCAGCCCATCCCAGCAGCAATCAGCAGCTCCCAGCCAATCCCCCCCAGTTTCTATACTGAGTGTGACATTCTATGAGATGGAGCATCCCTTTGACCAGTTTGGCTCAGCTGGCCTGGCCATGCACCCTCCTGGCTTCCTGTTCCTGTGCTCACTGGCAGAACATGGGAAACTAAAAAGTCCTTGACTTAGAGTAAGCTGTACCCAGGAACATCAGTGTGTTATCAACATTATTCTCAGACTAAATCCAAAACCCAGCTCTGTATCAGCTACTAGGAAAAAAATTAACTGTTCCAGCCAAAACCAGGACAACTGTGTGAAAAAAGCTCGAGTGTGCTTAGTTGATTAAAAGGCATAAAGGTAAAAAAAGGTGTAAACATAAGAACGTTTAAAGTGTCATTTATTATATTGGTACCAGTCTTTCAGAAGGCCTGTGTATGATTAAAAAAGTGTATGTGGAGCTTGGGGCTGCTATGCAAAATGGAATCTTAGTGGGCTGGAGAAATGAATGTCCTGGCAGGAACCTTTTGAAGCTCAGCTAAGGTAGGTGCCAAGTGCTACACCTGGGAGGAAGTAACTCTATGCATCCATATGTACAGTCAGGAGACTGACTGGAAAGGAAGCAGTCTAGCAGGAAAAGAACTTCATGACCTAGTGAAAAGTGAGTTGAACGTGATGGTGGCAAAGAAGTCCAACCACATACTGGATTGCATTAGCAAGAATGTACTCAGTGAGTTGTGAGAAGTGATTCTTCACCTCTGTTCTCTGCTTGAGAGAACATGTGTGGTATTCTGTGTTCAGATACATACACTAATGAACAGAGCAGAAAATTGTCAAGATGGTTAAGGGACTAGAGCACAAGATGTGTGAGAAGACAGTGAAAGAGTTGATGTTTTTGAGAGAGCTATTGAGAGGGACATCTTCCTGTTATCTGTAAATACCTAATGAGAGACTCCTGAGAAGAGCCAGACTTGTCTCAGAAGTGCATGGGAATATGGTAAGAGGTGGCAGACATAAACTGGAACATGGGAAATTCTGATCAGACACTGGGGAAAAAAATTACAGTGGGTAGTAGTCAAACATTTAAGCAGTGCGATCAGCACGCTTGCAGAATCTCTGTGCTTGGAATTGTTCAAAACTCAACAAATTCTTAAACAACCTGCTCATATTGGACCTGCTTTGAGCAGGAGGTAGGGACTAGAAGCCACCCAGCTGTCTCTACCTGCATGATTACAGAATCTCTAGTATAAGTTTGGTTTTTAATTACTGCTTCTGTTTGTCAAAGAAAACATAAAAGGTTTCCAACTCTCTTGCCACATCTGGTAAAACCTTTCCCTTTAAACAGATAGAAAGATTTTAAAGTAGACCACTTCTTTTTAGTTTAAAAGTTTTCACTATTGTAGGACAAATTGGAGGCTGGGTTTTTCTGGTAGATGCAATGCTGTCAGGGTTTTTATGTTGAACAAGTTCTGGTTTGGAACCCTGAAAGCAGAACAAATACAAGATTTGTACTACTTCTTTAAGCTTAATTTCTCTGAAATGTGAAGATTATCATAACTTGAAAATAGTTGTTTGTGAGATCTTTGGTACATTGCCAAAAATAATTTTGTCTGCTGTCTTTTTAGCCATGCCTACAGTTTTAGGCAAGACGAGGTTTAGACCTATTTCCTATAACTGCATAAAAAGAATAGTGAAACACCATTACTGTGCATCTTTGGTTTCCTTAGTCCTATCTGGGGTGTGTTAGTTATATTTTCTAGTTTGTACTGGGAAATAATGGAGAATGGTTCTGTATGTCTTTGCCATCAAATGAGTTTTCCATAGGTGGTGAGAAAACTGCATGTTATTCTCACATGTGGGATGGTATTTCAGAATTATTAGGTTTATTTATAGTTAATGCCCCTTTACCTGAACCATATAGCTGTTTCTCAAGTTCTGTGAATATAATACCAGTGCACTTTTAGGATCAGTATTATGTAGATACTAATCAGTACTAGTTTTAGGAATACTACTTAAATCTGTGATTTAAAATATACGATGTCAGTGCTCATTTGGCCAGACCTATGAGTTTGCCAAGTACTGGTAGTGAGAATATTTGTGCAGAGAAGGCTAGATCTATTGCTTTTGCCCGTGCCACTTGGTGACTTTGTTATGTTGCTGTGTATCCAGTTGTGTCCAGATTTCTAGTGAGTGGTCTACATATCAGTTGGCAAAATCCTAAAGATTTTGGGAGTAAGTGGAAAACAGAAAAACTTAAGTCTGCATTGGAGTCAGACTCATTTGGTTGTTTTTGGTAATATCATAAAAGCCTGAGGAAGGAGAGCAGTCCCTGGTTACAGGAGTGGATTAATCAGTTTAGGACGAGGGGGTTAGATTGTAGCTGATGATGGTACTCTCTGATAACAACCCTCTGTAGACCTAAAGCAGTGCTAAAAATTAGCCAGTCCTTTACCAATTCCAGTCTTGCATTCATTCTTCTGTGCTTGTTTCCAGGAGTTCTTTTAATAGAAAGGAAGTGTATGAGTGTCACCCTGGTTTTTTAAGAGTTTCTAAGCCTTCTGATGTTGACTTTCTTGTAGTGAACTTTATCCACTTTCTGTAAATAACCCATTGTTTTGTCTTTCTTTATGGAGGAGGAGAAAGTTGATGGACTGTTGGTTTGTCCAGTGTGATTGGAGAGGTGTCACTGTCACCCTCCAATCCTCTGTCACTTTTGGAAAACTATAAATGTTGGAGTCAGAAAATAAACTACCTCTTTCTTCCTTCGCCTTGAGAACGGTGGTGTGCTTGTGTTCTTTCGTGTCCTATGGTGACATCCGAGTCCTAAGGTTAGTTCACTTTATGTAGTATGAGATTTAAATAAAGTTAACATTTTATCATAGTAAATTTGTGTAAGTATAAACTGCAAGAAAGTGCTGGTTAACAGTCCAGTAGTCTTTATTTTTCATTGAGCTAGTGCAGGTACTTGGAGTGGTTCTTAAGTTACTTACCTGTTAAATGGTTTTTAGATTCCTAGATTCCATAATCCTAATAAGGACTGTTGTCATTATTATACTTCATCACTTTTACACTAACAATTGCTGCTGGTATTAAATTGAGAAAATGCTTTAGGTTAAAGTTTATCATTAAGAGGCAGGCTATCTTTTTGTCTTTGACAAGCTAAGTAAAATTTCTGCAATTTAGATATAGACAAGGAATCAATTCAGTTATTTTATGGCAAAGACTAGGAATTTTTGACAAATAATATTCTGTATGGCACTCTAGGGATGTTTCACAGAATCACTGAATATTCTGAGTTGGATGTAGTCCACTTCTTCAGTCTTGACTTATCCAAAATTTTCCTTTGAGATTATATCAGTGTTAATATTTGTAATATTTGAGTTGGGAGCACTTGAATATGCTTGCCCTGAGTATTTAATGAAATAGTATCTGCATCATAAATAAAGTATCTGTGTGAGTAGCAAAAGTAACTTTCTTTGAGTACCAGATCTGTGTTTGTTAATCTAGTATATTGCAACAGAATTCTGCTAAAGTAATGGATTGCTCCTGTCTATCCTTCAAAGTGTCTGCACAGGAGGGGGATACTGTGGATGTCAATGGCTACAGAAGAAGCTTCATTCAGTGTTATGCTTTATGGGACACTGTAAAAGTCAGGCCTGCAGTATAATTCCAGTTTGGCTATGTCAATGTCTGAGAGAGCTGGGCTCATCCTGAGTGTCATTCTTCTGTTGGATGGCTAATAAGGGCTGTCCTGTCTACTTTGTCACAAAATACGTAGGAAACTAATTGAAGTTCATTATTTAATAATTTTTATTTATTATTAGCCAGTATGATCAGCAGTTCAGATTGGGAAAGACTAATGAAAGACTGTAAGTCTAATTACTTTAAAAAAAACAAGTTTAAGGTAACATGCCTTCAGATTCTAAATACATCTATGGAATGTTTCAGGAAGGGAGGAAGAAACTCAAACCCACAAATACATTAGTCCATATTTTAGTTAAACAGGTATTTTAGCTCAAGCTGAAAATATTTTACTTTTTATTTTTAGCTGAAGAGGAGCTGTGAGGAAGTATTTTTGAGTTTTTGCTATGTTAGGATGTGTTAAAGTACCAGAGGCTGTGATGGAATAAGGTAGCATACATGAATGGAAATCATGGTAGCTGTGTTGTATTTTCTTTGGAGGCTTGTAGAGCCTTCATGGTGTTTAGGTAAGCCCTTCCACTTTGGAATAAGGGCGTCCATGTGGGAAGCTAGCACAGAAAAACGTTCTTGAGCTATTTTTGCTGGTCTTCAAGCTCTGAGACTGTGATTGAATTAGCATAATCAATTTAAAATGAGCTGAATCCTGTGATTCCTTTATATGTAGAATTGCTTACCTAAGTAGGGTAGATACATGGAATTTACTGCAGAGTGTGCCTCAAATGGTTCTGTATGTTCATAAAATGGCTAATTCAAAAATGGTTCAAAATGGTTATTAAAGCATGCTTTATCTGCAGGGTATTTCAGTTCTACATCAAAAACAGAACCATGCATAAAAAGGTAGGAAAGATGCATCTTTTCTTTCCCCCCTTACTCTTCTGAAGGCAGCAGGAGTCCTTTGCACTATGCCCACGCTGATGTTGAGTATCTTATTAGGCTCAGATCACATTTGGGTAGCTCTTGCACACAGTTTATGCTCTGAGGTACTGTCAGTACCTTGCATAACTCAACATAGCCTGTGCAGGGCCTTTAGAGGAGTACAGAAGAGTACGTGTGCAGTTATGTACGCAGCTTTCATGGCTGGCACGGCTTTACCAGTGTAACCACACTGTCCCTCAGTGAGACAAGCGGTGACTGTGTAACTGCACTTAAGGCTTCTGCCACGAGAGCTGGGTCAGTTACACCTCTGGTCTCCCTGACTGATGGTTTAGTCAGAAATAGTTTGGACAGGCACTAGAGCTGAAGTTTCAGAATTCTTTTAACTAGTCCTAAGGCAATTCCAGGAAGCAGTGTTACATTACTCCTCCAGACTCATCTCTTCTTCCTGTTTATGTGCTCCTTCTCTTACTTGCAGTGTTCAGTGGTGAATCAAATCAGGGGTTGGGTTAAAATGAAAGAACTGTCTTGCTAATATGTGCTTATTTCAGATGTTTACTGTGCAGTTGTGTGAATGCTAATACAAAATCTTACCCACTCCTTGACATTAATTCTGTGATCAGAAGGGAAGTAGGACCTTGGCCACTGTTAGACTGGTTTAAGGCACTGTGGAAGTGCAGTCTCTTAAGTGTTTTGGTAGTGTGATGTTTTAACAGCTGAACATTAGCAGAAATGGGTATTTACCTACCTTAAATTTAAAAAATTCTGCTAAAACTTTGTGGTGCTCCAGGTCTAACTCTTGAAAAATGAAGATGGTTTTAATATTTGAGATGTTTTGTGTTCTGACGGGAAAAGAATATCCCTCAGTATTGTATACTGTGATAGATATGAAAATTCTAGACTGTCTAAGCAACAGTAATACAGAATTCACACAGTATTCATACTTGTAGCTCCTTAGATACATTAAAATACAAGTTACTTATTAGTAACATAGTATTTTGATCAGTAAATGAAATAAATAGTATGCAAAAACAATGTCACCTAGTTTTACTAGAACAGATGTAACCCTAATATATGTTAATATGGGGGGATGAAATAGAATGTAAAATTTGGTAGAACTTCCATGACTGAAATTATTGGTAGGTTTAAAGAACATGGGAGCATTTTAAGGAAATATATTTCTTGTTATTGACCCTTTCTTGTCTAGAAAACTGCTCTTTAATGTGCTTTTGACGGAAGTGTTTCTTCTCTTTGCCCTGCCCCAGTCCTGGATTGTTTCTCTGTGGCGTTGCTCTGTGCTTTGAAGGTCAGCAGGCGCTTGCTCTAGAATGCAGATGTGATCTGCTGAGCTCAGCTGGTAGTGCAGCATGTGTACTTCATAGCACTGTGGTAATTATGGGGCATTTCTGCTTCTCTTAATAATAACAGGCTCAGGATATGCACTCGATTTTGGCTTTTAAGCTGGAGTGAGTCTGAAGGAAGATTTTGGAAGTATTGAACTGTTCCCTCTTGCTTTAGTAGCTCTTTGAGGCGGTGGCAGTGGGATTATAAAACTTTTTTTTTTTTGGTAAGTTGAATTTGCTGTTTTTCTGCATGACAGTGCACTGCCCTTTGCTTCCTAGTGGAGTGACACCTCCTCCCTTTTTTATGTTTTCCCATTTCTTTTAAAAGAGGGAACTGAGTGGATGCATTGTACTTACTCTGGCCTACTCTGGGATAAAGGGGGTTAAGAAAGGAGAGTGTTAGTTTGAAAAGAAGGGAGATGAGAGTCTGGTATTGACTTCTTAGACAGCAGCTGAAGACACAAGCCTTTATTAGGAATCTTCCTTTCTGGCATGTCAGTGAAGGAGGGAGACCTGAACCATATGGACTAAGTTCAGAATGGTACCTTAGCAAAAGAGCATAAGAAAATAACAAGATAATTATTACAAAGCAAGATTCCTTTGAATATTTATCCACAGATTTGCAAAGAGTTGGTAAATAAGATAAGAATTATGAACTTGGTTTTGTTTTTTAATTTATTTAAATTATTGTTTTACAGAGTAAATTGCTGCTGAAGTATTGGAGTCTTTTACTCAAAACAAGTTGACTCAGAGTACTTATAGCCTAGTGCAAAAATCATGTTATAGATTTCACTGAGATAGTCAGGTGATCTTTTTCTGTAAGTCTGGTGAGATATGTTCATGTGAGATTTTGATGTAGAATAAGACTGTTGTGTTCGCATATAAAATGAATGGGAGGGTAAAAAGAGTTTATAAGGCACTAGTAACTTTATACTATAAACAAATTAATTTTGCTAGCATGGCTTCAGACTAGGGTGAAGGATTTCGCAGTTAATTTGGCTTATTAAATATTGAACTTTGTAATGTCAGTATAAAATGTTTGGATGTTCAAAAGTACCTACTTCACATTTGTAAGTCATGGTTGTAATAAAGAAGTAACTAAGTTTTTATTATATTTTAGGAAGGTTCAAAAGTGGTTATTGCCAGTTTACCTCACAGATGAATCAATAATTTTAAAATCCTGTCAGAAAGATAAAGAAGTAATTTTATTTTGTTTCTGTGATTGGGAAAACAATTAGTAATTGAAAACATTTTGTATATACAAAACTTCCTTCACAAACTTTGTTCTTGGTTGAGAAAATTCCAGAGAAAGTTTTCAAGTTTATTCCTTAATTTTTGCTGAAATTTTTGTATGTACATTCTTTAAGATTTTTGTCACTTCCTTAAAACTCTCTCTTAATGTGTAAGGGGCTAGTCTTAAAGCCCTGAATGATTACAGAGTTTTAATATGTAGCTGATTTTAGTGCAATGTTCATATGCATAATTTATCACATATATGTGTCTTTTCAGGTTAGTTTTTTCTGGTGTACTTTTGTTTATATACATACATGCATTTGTTTCTAGAGTTTTCTGAGTTATCTTCTGCAAAACAAAGTATATTAACAAAAAATAATAGTACTTAATCCAATATAGAGTATGTATAAATAATTTTTATAAGACCAGTAAAATCACAGACTGTAGGTAAATAATTTCTGTATGGAATAGCAGGGTTTTGTGATTTTGTTTGGTTTGGTTTCTTTGTTCTTTTTGTTGTTGTTGTTGGAGGGTTTTTTCCCCCATATACCTCATAATTCAGAAGTAGCCACTAGGTTTTACATTCCAGATCTTATTCTGTTTAAGGTGATTTTGGGTGTGTTGTTTTCTGTTTTTATGAATTCTATTTACCACCTTGTCCCTTATACCCAAAGATACTTGATTGGAATTTGCACATGGTGTCTAAATATGTAAGGAGAGACAGACAGACCTAGAACATGCAAATAACAGTTTGACTTTATTGCTTTTAAAATAACATGCTGAGGCTATTAATATTGCTAATAAACATTATTTTCTTTTTTAGTTTTGACACCAATAGTTAAAAACATAGTATGTTTGCTAATGGATGCATTTATGTTTCTGTAGAGTAATTTATTGTACAAGGATTGAGGATCTAATGTGAATAAATTGTCCTGGGGGGAGTAAGTAGAGCTGGTTGGTTCTAGGAAAACTTCACTCAAAACTTTTTTTGTATGTTGCCATCATCCAGTATTAAGTTTATGATGTTTGGTAGCCGTGGCTGACATGGAAACGTGAGGTATTTATTTGGAGTTTGGGTTTGTTTGTTTGGGTTTTTTTGCTTCTACTCAAGAGAGTTCAACACATGTCAAGATTGCTGGCCATGTAATTAAAGAAAAATGAATTAAAAACATCTTATTCTTTCATTTTTAGTTCAGCCTACCACTATCTGTCCATATATCACCAGCTCTGATAATAGGCATTTTTATGCTGATTGCTTGAGATTGACTCTCTGGTAGTCTCCTTATCAAAATAAGTGAAGAATTTGGAGGCTTTTTTAGAAGGCATAAAAAGTTCTGATGTAGTTATAATTCCTATTTCTAAAAAGTGATTTGCTCTACTTCAGTCTTTATGAAGTAGACTTACCCAGGATCAAACTCTGAATTTATAATTTTCTTCTGCTTTTAGTAAATATAGTAAATAGTATTTTGTTTGTGAGAAATAAAATTTAGAAGAACAATGCAGTTTTTATTATCTTAATATGCTCTTTTGTGTTGATATATAATGGTTTTGTCTGTTTATTTTATGTCAAGGAATACACTTGATTTTTAAGAGTAGAGGTACTGGACTAGTGAAGAGGATAATAGGCCATGAAGAAATGAAAGGTTTCTAAAGGCAGGTTGAAGAAGAGAGAAGGAAATGGTATTGAAAGCTCAGGAGAAAGGTTGGATTTCCTGCAGAAAGCAGACAGGCCCTCAGAATGGGCAGGCCCTCCTTGTTAAAGCCTGTAGACTATGGTGAGTAAGGAGAACAGAAGAGCTTGTTATCTGCTGAGAGTAATATTATAGAGTCCAGAGCTGCTCTCTAAAATTATTTTAGTAGAAGTGAAGATGTGTGTTTGTCTTCACAGTGGCAGAACTTATTCTTCAAATTTTCTGGTGGAGTGGATTGTGTGTTCTTTGCAAGGAAGTGACTAAAACATAAAATTAGACAGTATAATCTGGAATTTTTTTTTAAGAGGAAGCAGGTGAAGACAAAATATTATCTGTGATAAATGTGATTAAGTGTCCTGTCTTTGGAAGATGCTCACAGAATGACACTTCATGAAGGTTTGGTTAATTTGGGTTTCTTTTTAGAGATAAAGCTTTTAGTAGCGAATAAAAGAGCATCATATGAATCTTCCCCAACTTGTCTGCATCATACTTTTAGTTTAGTCTCTCAAGCTTGGGTTTAGTTTCCACAAGGTTTCCAATAAAATTGGTTAAGCAGGACTATAGCGTTGCAAAAAAAAAATCTTAGCAGTTGAGTTGGTCTAAAAGACAACAAATCTTTTGACTAGACCCTAGTGTGAATTAAAAAGAAAAATGGCTATGCATAATCCATCTAGACTATCAAGAAAAAAAGAGGGAATGTCATCGTGCATTCCCTTGCATGATGCAAGAGAAAATTGTTGCATCAATTTTCCTTTCTCTCTGTCTTGTGTTCTGTTTGTTGTTTGGGGTTTTTTTGATCAGTCTTGATCAAAATAATTTTCAGGTGTGATAAGGGAAAGTTCTGCTAGTGTTGGACTTGTAGATTTCTAGAAAAGGATTTTACTGATGGATTTCTGGGCACTGCATTGTTACAGAATTCAGCTCTTAAATTATGGAAATAAGTGCTGTGAGTAATGGCATGGCTCATATTTCAAGAATTGCTAGCCCAGTGGTTTAGTCACTAAATTGTTACTGGATCAACGGGAGGTGATGCTGTTTTAGGCTTGGTGTGGAAGTGTATTGAGGTCTTTGTAGAACTCCTTCTGGAAAATCAACTTGGGGTGTGAGATCACAAGCTGAGTCATAAATTCTGTGCTAAGGTTATTGGTGTTAGAGAATTTTTGAAGACCACTATTGTTGGTAGAGGTGGAGGCAAGGGATTTATTTTGTTAGAACTGCTAAAATTAAGTCATTTTATCCTACATGATCCTCATTAAAGAGAAATGTTGTAGGAAAACACTCCAGATTTAATTTGATTAATAATCAGTTTGGTGCTGTTTATCCACAGATGGAGGATAAAGCAATACTTGTCAAGGTGAAGCTGAGCTGAACCTTGAAAAGTGTCAGAATAACATGGAACAAAGGATCTTCAGCTATTTGAAGAAAAAATTAATTTGGTATATGGAGGACATGGTAGAATTTAAGCATAAATACAGAATTAAATTAATCCCTGCAATAAAACAGTGCAGTATTGCCTGCTGTTTTTCCTTAAGGTGCTGTGTGCAGCAATGAAGGGCATGGAGACAGCTAGAGCTGTAGTAATAGAAGCAGTCATCTCAAAGTGGGGAACCGGGATCGCTGACTCTTGAAAGAAACTGATCTTAGTGATAGACTGTGTGTTTGACTGCTTTTAAACAAATTTATGGAGTTGGAAAGGATTTGTTGTGAAAAACAGCTAGTTGTGGTACTAATTGAAACTGAATATGAAGGAGAATATCCAGGCTGCTACAAGAGTGTGCAAGAGGTCACTGAAGAAAAGCAGAATGCTAAGTAGGAAATGAAGCAAGCTTTAGCATGGATTAGCCATAGATTGTATGATTGAAATTCATCCTGTTTGCTATTAGTACAGTCCTCTAAATGAAAAGTTATTTGCAAAGGACAAGAACTCCTGCTGTCAAGGTGGAGCTTGCCAGGTGATGTTGGCAGAGGGAGAGCAGGAGAAGCTCAGCTGAAGTTTGTGTGACTGCAGTACCTGCACAGATAGTTACAGTGACTCACCTAGATTGGTTTTTTAAACCACTCTGCTCCTTTGGGAATGAAGAGTCCTTGCACAGGGGCAGTACCTCTGACAAAGCACTGGGCAGTCACTGGAGAGGACAAAAACTTCTGCAGGAATCTTTGCTGGGACTTGGGTCACTTGATCTGGGCCTCGTGTCATGCTGCCATGAAAAAGACAGATTTCATCTTTCTTAGGTTATGCTGGTTGTGATGTGTCTTCAATGAATGCAACAGAGTGCTCGTGGCACAGATCCTGAGACATCGTCTAAATTTGTTTATGCAGGGCTGGTTAGGTGATCATGGGACATAGTAGAGAACCTTTTATAAAAAAATCAGTATGGTGAGATTAGAATTTCATCTCGTTTAAAGCAAAATTAAGGCTGGAAAATCAGTGTAAATGCCATATATTTTACAAGGGGAATAAATACTAGATATATGAAAAACTTGTTGAAGCTGGGAAACAGTGCTGTCACAAGTGGGGATAGATTGTAACTTCTAATTGTACTTGAGAAAGCTTTTAAAAATTGTGAGGTGTTGGAACAAACTTCCAGTTGGAAGCGTGAGAGCAAAAAATTATAAGTGATGTTGGAAAGCTTGCAAGAAGATGGGTCACATAAGATCAAGTTCAAATTCAGAGAGGGAATTTTTACAGTGCCTGGCTGTTGTGAAGAGCTGCAGGTGCTGCCTCATTTGTGTGAATTGAAGGGATTTCAAGTTCTAAATACAAATGTATGTAACTACAGATGTTAAAAGCTCCCAGTTGACTATTGAATTAATTTAGTGAATTAGGATTTTTTACATGGTGAAACTTTTACCTAATCTTTAATTTTTTTTTTTGTATCTATGAACATACCTGGTCAGAAGAGCACTCTTTGTTTTGGTGGGACTGATTCAATAGAACATTTGCAGGAAAGAAACTGAAATAATTTCTCAACTGTTGTCCGGTGAATGCTGTGTGCTTAATGGTTCATATCACTGATAGATTCAAGAACCACCTCGTGGCACCCATCAGCTTTCTATGACTTAATCCTTCTCTAGTAGCTGTCAGCAACCACGTTTACTCAAGGGTGAGAAGGAGCACAGCTGTATAGAACTAGTTGGAACAATTTTAAAAGATCTGAAAAGATGCTAACAGTTCTTGCAAAAAATAACACAGCAATTGAGAAATCTGTATTGCAGTCAGTGAGGACAGTATGCAGTGGTAGCAGAATGGAAAAACCTGTAATTCCTTACCTCTGAAAACTTGATGGTACATCTTTCTAAAAGGAGATTGTGCTTTGCAACTCCCCAATAAAAGTTACTGGCTGGGAAATTCGTGGCTTTCACTAATACTGCTCTCTGGACCTGGAAAGCAAGTTCAATGGAATGAGTAGTTCTAGCTGAACACTTCTGGAGAATCTGTTTCTGGAAAACATATGTTTTCTCCAGTATCAAAGTACAGTATTTTTATTTTGTAGTGAAGTTCATATGGGGTGTGAAAATGTTGAGGAGGTGACAAGAAAATTCAAGTGCATAAAGTAAATTGTATCTTATGCCTAAATATTAAAGATATACATGATCTTAAGACTAAAATATTCTGTTTAGGTCTTTGTAATGTTAAAAATACTACTCTCTTTGGGGAAGTCTTTGTGCTCCATTGCAAGTGACAAATGTCTGTTTTGAAATAAATTGGTCTAAATATGAAAAGAACTGATGTGTAATTTGGTCAATTTAATTTTATAGTTTAGATATGTAGAATTAATAGGTGATTTGAAAGATCACGGTCATTTTAAAATATAGTCAACTTTGAAGTAGAATTTTAGATATGTTGCTGGATTGCTTTGCATATTCTAGTGATAGTATAAATAGTATTGAAGTTTCTAATGCTTCACAAGTAGTCTGTTTTTAATGAAGTAAAATTTCAACTGGAAGATAGCTATTAACTTTAGGTTACTATATTTTTAAATGTTTACTTACTTTAAAGTACTGTTCTTAAAATTTAAAGCAGCATATTTTGGGGGAAATTTGTATGTGAAATGCTTACTTATGATTCTTTGTTTCTCTGTTTATTTTTAAGACGAGCAAAAATCAAATTAAAGTAGATCTTGTAGATGAGAATTTTACAGAATTAAGAGGAGAAATAGCAGGACCTCCGGACACACCATATGAAGGCAAGTAAAGTTTTTGTGTATGCAATCATTGTACATTTCAAGTCATGTGTCTTGAGATGCTTTGTTTGTAAAAATAATTACAGCATAAAATGTAGAAGTACATGTTTTAAAATAGTCTTTTTTTTTTAAATACAGCTGAAAAAACTATTTCGGTTCAGCTTCTGTGTTGTCTGAGGAGAGATCTATTTGGCAGTAGGATAGACTATCCCATATCAAGATTAATTTACAAATATGAGCTGTGTGGCTTAGTTGGTATAATTCTGACTTCTAGTTGTTTGTTTACTGTCTTGAGAGTTTGAGCTCCTTAACCATGAAGCATTAAGAAACTTAGCTTCAGACTGTACATGTATTTCTGCGATCTAGAGTGGTGATCATGCATAAACATTGCATTTCTCCTATCTCAAGCAGAGATGCTGTTGCAAACTAAATTTGGGATTAATTTTGGGCATCTGTGTGTCCCAGTACTTAATTTATAGTGATGTGGGGGACTCTGTAGTAGAGCTTCATATCTTTAGCTCTCTTCTACCTCACCGACTTTCTAGTTTATTAAAGCTGGTATCACTAATGCATCTCTTACAGTCTGGTAAAAGCAAGGTACCTTCCATAAAGAAGCTTTAATAGAGGCTAATGTAACATGCTTCTTCAGAGATACAAAATGACTCAATAGTGTTGGTACTTGTAAACTCTGTGTATCATATATATGGAACTGGCAGACATACCTTCTATTTAAAGTTCTTTCATGACAAGTAAGGATTTTTAATTTAAAAAAAATTGGATAGCTGTAAAACATAGTTTTACTTGACTTTTCCATGCCAGGTATCTACTTTGATTTGAATTTGTACTTTCAATAAAAAATATCAAGGAGTGTCTCAGGCAAATAAATTGGTTTTTTGGAATATGAAACAATTTTGGACGTTCTTCAGGTGCTCTAGTTGCTCTATCCCTTTGAGCTAACACTGAGACTTTAGTATTCCCTTGAGATTGGACACATGCCATTTGTCATTATTTTTAAAAAATAAATTCTCATCAGGTGGAGAAAATACCTGTAAGTTGTTTTATATCTATACGAAGTGTATGCACTCAAAAGCATTAGTGACTGCTAATGAAAATCTGGTTGTCACATCTTCCCTAATGGAGGACATCCCTTGTGATTTGCTTTTCTGGGCTAGAAGCTGGTGCAGTAGCCTAACAGTGGTTGACGTGGAAGAATACTGGGCAGGGGTGGATGTCAGAAGCTGACAAGAAGGGAAATTAGTCTGGAAGAAAGAAAGTAGAAAAGTGGAAGCAGCTGTAATGGTGGGGTGCCCTGCAGAACTTCATTTCCAGAGTTCCTCAACAGTCTAGTAAATAATGATGGCTTTCCCCTCTCCCTCCCTTGTTCCACATGTCTCCATCTCATCAGCTGCAGATGTATAGTTGACAGATGATAATGTCTGGAAACAGTTTATTCTGGTTGTAATATGTGCCTTCAATTTAAAAGGAGTACTATGCTGTTCCCCTAAAATGCAGACTCATGCTGGTGATCTGTTGGGAAGTGAATAATTCTGTTTAGAATTTAGTATAATTGTTGTTTTGCAATAATATAGTTCATCTTGTAAATTGAAGACTTAGTATTGTAATAACTTAATATCTGTATATAGGGAGTTGAATACTAGGAAGCATCTGAATGATGGTAGAAGGGTGTTGGTTTTGGTGTTTATTTTCCATTCAGAGAGAATTAAACCTTCTTGGGTGAGTTGGTTTGTCAGAGCTTGCTGGTTTTTCCCCCCTCCAGGTCAGTATTACCTTGGCTTATAAAATGGGCCTGTTTTAGAGAATGTGTTGAGAGTTGTTTGAAATTAAATATGTAACACTCATGTGTAACACTCATGAGTGTTACATAAGTTAAAAACTGTATAGCAGCTCATGTAGAGGGTAAAAAAAGATTGAAATATCTGCAGAACTGGGTTCTGTGTGATGCTGAAGGGTTCAGGTAGACAAGAATTTCAAAAGCTGGGTACTGTGCTCAGATATTCAGCATATCCTGCTAGTGAAAAACAGCAATATGTTTAGTGCAGAATTTGTTGATGTGAAATGCATGCACACTTACATGCCTTTGAGTAGATTTAATTGTGAGGATATAGTAAATACCCCTGGGGGGGGGGCGGGGTGTTGAACTTATTTTTTATTCTGATTATGGCAGGGATCTCATGGAAGATCAATGTGACTGTATGTTTACTTTAATCTAGAAGTCATATGCTTTGAGGAACAAAATGAGAGTTACTGCTGGCCCAGTTTCTGGTGTTTCCTGACATTAGAATAATTTGTTTTGGAATGTTAATATTTCTGTAATATAGTTATATGCATTTATTCCCTTACATAATTATGAAGGGCGTGCCAGTGTTTTTTGTCTTCATTTTATGACTATAGCAGTTATGCATGCTGCACAATTACTGACTGATGTTTTGTCATCTATAATCTGAACAGTGACACAGCAAGAAGTGCTTTATGAAGAAGTTTTATGCAGTAGTTCTGGTCAGACAGTCCCTGTGGTACAGGAGGGAATTCTAGAACCATTGTGAAGTGAAAGAACAGTTGTTGACCATAGTTGGTGAGGTATCTGAAACCAAACTGCTGCTGCAAATTTTTTTATAGGTAATGTTGGAACATTAGTTAAGAGTGACTGAGAGGAAGAATGCCATCTATTGACAAAATTTACAGCTTTATTTTTCTGTTAATAGTGTCAACTCATATTGATCAATTACCAGAATATTGCAAGACACAACTTAATTGAAACACATTTCCATCCAATGTTAAAATGTGTTTGGAGGGAGGACCTTTGAGAGACTTGATAATTGGCTGCTGGGTTTTACTTGAATCAAGAGCTTTTCAGGAGATAGGTTGAGATTTTATGGGTTTGGATTTTTTGAGGGTTGTTTTTTTTTTAAAGCTTGTGTAATATTGTTATTAATTTCAAGCCAAGCTTGCATGTGAGCCACAGCAACTGCAATATTTATAATAGGTTATTTCTTCAAGGGAAATAGCTAAAAATTGCTCTAACTCTTGTGAGACCTGTTCCAGTAGGAGTACAGAAGGAATATTACGCCATTACTGTTTAATTCAATTTCAAGCATTACATAGCCACAAAAAAAGCCATACATATGCATACTCTTAAAAATGCCAAAATATTGGCATGCAGAAATTAATATATTAGTAGTTTGTATTTTAAATCTAGTATTAAAAAAAATCACATATTTGTTTAGGTGATGTCTTTAAGCCTGTATTTTTAACCTCAAAGTTTAGTGCAAAACAATACTTTGTAAATAACACTACCAACTCTTCAGTCTCTGGTGAAAAATATTGGTGGCTGAATATCCGATTAGGCAGAAGACTGTAATAGTTTGTGGTAAGCAGGAGAAATGGTAATATCTAAGGATAGATTTCATATTACCTTACAAAATGATGTGGCAGCAAAATTGTAGAAGGGCTGATGAGCATAGCTGGTTTTTTTTCTTAAAAACAGTTGCTGCTGAATTATGCTTCAGTTTAAAGAAAAGGAAAACCAAACTTCCTTGAGGTCTCTTATTGCTGTATGTCTTCAAAACTGTTTCTCCTGTGCTGTCCTGTGAGCAGACAAGCAATCAACTTAGACATTACTGTTATAATTTTGGATTTCTTGGTCTTTCTTATATAGTATTATCTGTTAAAATGTCTCAAGTTACTTTAGAGTTAAGTGAGAAAAAGAACAGCTGTAGTTAATAGTGTAAAATACCAAACTGATGCTAACTAGTTTCAGGTGGAGTGTATTAGACTGAAATACATTTTAAAGTGAGAGCTCTTAGGAGCTACTAATGTGTTTTTTGGCACAGGTGAAAAGATGCCATATACTGTAACTGCTGAGAGGAGTACTTGGAGGCTTTTTTTCCCTGTGCATCTTGCTGCCAGTATTGTAACTACTTGAGAGCTGGTTCTGTATAGCTTGGTTTTCAGAGTAAATGGCTCTGGAAATCTCAAGGAAAATAGATTGCAAATACTTCAGCTTTAATTCAAGAAATTGTATAAATTGTAACACATTATACTGACAGAGGGAAAAGGTTTCTGAAAGAAGAGCAGCAAGTTGAAGAAAAAAATTGCAAATGAGAATAAATACTTTCAATTTTTATAAAAAATGAAATGTCTAAAAAACAGTGTATGTTTTTTAATACCCTGTTCTTTTTGTCATTGAACTGCTACCTGGCAAATGGCCTTCACTGTGTAGCCAGAGATAGTTTGAGATTGCTCCAGAAGACATAAGTATTGGTAGTGAACTTAAATGTTAACAGAACTATATAATGGAAGTAGGATAGGGAATGATACTGTGACAAAGAAATAAAACTGAGAAATTATTAAAACTGGGCAGCAGGAGGGGGTTCAGTCTTCAAGCTCCTATTATCCTTTATGGTATGCTCTGACCCTTCATACTGTATTAATGATACTGGTGTGTCAAAGTGTGTGCAGAATTGAAACAGAAGTAACTACTTCAGGTGGTAATGTGGCACATAATAAAAGTTAAACACTGGTACCTCCTTTATTATTTTTTTCCCGAAGTGTGGGAACTTTTCTGAAAGAGTTACTTGAAAGTACTTGAATTCCAAAAAGTTTTAAATGAAATACAGGTAATTTCAATTGTGTAATTTGAAGAAAATTTGTCATGAGGTATCAGAAAAGAGTCAAAATAATGTAATATCCCATGTTCACCCTGAATATTCCTGTGTCCTCTTTTTTCATCTATTTAGGAGATATTTGGTTCATATTTTGGTATATTTTACTAAAATAAAGTATGGAAATGATAAGATTAGAAATGAGAATGTACACAATAAATATACCTAAGAAATATAGGTACTGATTTGCACAAACAAACACAGCTTTTCTAACTGACTTTATTGCATTTATTTGTGAAATAGATGAAATCTAAATGAATCTCCTAACTAATATGGGTGGGTAAATTTGAATTAACTTGAAAATAGGCTCATTTAGAAGTGCAAGCTTTAGTGTCATGAAAGACTTAAGTTTGAGTAATGTTCTTTTGGTATAATTTCCAACTTGTTCTTGTCTTTTGCAGGTGGAAGGTATCAGCTAGAGATAAAAATCCCAGAAACATATCCGTTTAATCCTCCTAAGGTACTGCAAACACATTATTATTTTTGGATAATACAATTTGGCTAACAAGTTGGGTTTGAGTATTCTTATATACTTTTTTGTTTGTTGATTTTTTTTGTTGTTGTTTTTTTTTTTTAAATTCACTTCTAAACAAGAATTGGAACTGTTACATTTAGGTAAAAACAAAGCAGGATGCAAAACTGTGTCTAGTCAGAGGTACACTCTGATTGTTCCTAAAAATACAAACTTGGAAATTTTGGGGGAGGAGCTTAGGCCTTATTATTGACCCTAATTTAATATTTTTCTGACAAGATAAATACAATTTTCAGGTAGTTTTAAATGATGTGGAGGGCACAGCTGTCTTCCCTCCCCCTCAGCATTGTTGAAGAAATGTTGTAATAGGGAGTTATTGGTTCTTTTATTTTCTTGGGCTCCATAAGTTATACTGAAAAGGTTCTTGAATCTAAACTACCAAGTTTCTAGTAATAATTAAACAGAGACTCGTAGTGTTGTGTGTCTTGAAGAACCAACAGAGAAATGTAATAGAAATAGATAACGTGCATGTGGATGAGAGATGAGACATGGCTGTGGTAAAGTCACTCATGTTTTTCACAGCTTACTGGCCTTTTAACTTTACTGCATCTTTCTAGAACTTCAGTTTTGTCATTCCACTCTGAATAATGTTCTCTCCAGCATGTGCAGCTGTACATTCCTGTGCCCTGATTTAGTCCACTCTTCAGTGCCTTGAATCAGTGGACACCTGAGTTGTCTGACTCCACTTCTTGATTGGTTTTCTTTTTGTCTGAAAGAGGTCTTTCATGAACATATCCTAGATTCTTATTATTTTCACCCTGATATGTAATACTCGGAAGGAACTGGGGAACAGGAAGGAGGAGAGAGGTGTCAGTGGCTCATAGGTTCTTTGAATTAATTCCTTGGGGCTGGAGCAAAAGACACAGAAAATCCTAAAGAAATGTCTGTTGGTTTTCAGTTCTTTAATCTGCACACATTGTGGTGGGAGCTGAAATAAGGAGAGCTGAAACAGGTTGCAGATGCTGAAAGATCCGTCTGTATACCATGATTGAGTTGCTTCTTTAGGGCTTGGTGGTCTCTATTTCCAGAGTTCATAGGCAGCTGTTAGAAAGTCAGTGCATTGTAGCATAGTACTGCTTATTCTGGAGTCTTGAATTGGAAGCCTTTTTGTTTGTGTCTGGCCCTGCCTTTCGTCTGAAAGAATTCTTTAGCTTGGTCAGTATGTGCTTTGACAGCTATTGTTAGCAGTCATTCACTGTGAGAAATTATCCAGTATTTACATCGCTTTTTACATTTTCCAAGTGATATCTTGAGTGGAGGTAGTTAATAAGTGCCTCAGCTGACATGATAGCTTATTTTTGTCCTGGAAAACAGAACTGTTCTGGTCTTGCCTATTTAGACACCAGGATTGCACTGATTTTATTATAGCCCTGTATGTATGGTCTTTTGCTGTAATGCCTGACAGGTAATCTCTTTGCTGATTTGCTTGCAGGTCAGGGCCAAAAGTCAAAAGATCTGTGCTATACATAAAATGTTTTTCAGGAGTTTGGGGTGAGGAGGAGATGAGGAACAGATGGGTCAAAATCACTAGAAGGCAATTACAGTGCAACCTGAAGAAAATGAAGGGGGAATTTCCAAAGGCATGTATGTCCTTTCTGAGGACAGCTTTGGTCTCCAAGACCTTTAAGAGAAAGTGCTGCTTTTACCTTTCTTGGTGTCTTAAAATAGCCAGAAAACCCTAACCACCAAAACCTGGTTTTAGTAATGCTTTGTAAACATGAATACATTTTAGTGTAAAAATATGGACGTGATTAATGAATGAATGCTGGGACTAGATCCTTTCAATAGCAAAAAAAATATTAGTAATCTAATTAAGTTTTGGGTTGGCAAATGGCTTTCTGCATATGAGGTAATGAGACAGGATGGCTATAGACGTAGTAGCATCCACTTTCTAACACATCTGTAGCCAACAGTTTAGCTCAACAGTGAATGATACCCAGTTTCTATGTTAAGAGTTTAGGACTTTGTGAAATCTAGAAAGCCCACTTTTAGTAATGTTAGAAGTTTTTAGTCTGTATTTGACCATCTGCTTGTGAAAGCACTTTTATGCTGGAGGATATTTCGTACTAGCTTTGTGTGCTGCAGGGATGTGAACACATGACATGTGAGAAAGCAGTTAGGGATGAGTTTGGGGAGCTGGAACGGGCAGCTCCCCAAAGTCTGTTTTGAGTAAGGCAAGGCTCTAACAAACAGCCTTACAAACTTGAAGCCTCCTGAAATAAGCAATATCACCTCTTAGTTCCATTTGTAGTACTATATGTTCAAAATTATTATTTCTCCATACTGTTATTTAAAATGGTGGATTTTAAATGTTTACTTAGTATACTGCGCTTAGTTACTGCTTTTGTTTTTAAAAATTGTCTTGTTTTTTAGGTGCGGTTTATCACCAAAATATGGCATCCTAACATTAGCTCTGTCACTGGGGCCATTTGTTTGGATATTCTGAAAGATCAATGGTAAGATTCCACGGGGGTTTAAATGTGCAAAATCAAGTATACTGGTGTCCTGGATGGGAGGCATCAGCTCACCTTGCTTTTCACCTTGTGCTTATAATTTGAGATGTCCTTAAAGCACACGTTATGGTATAGTATAGTGAGGTGCAAATATCCAAATGAAATGATTGGGTGATAATTTTGGAAAGCACTAAGTATTTATTTTATACACAGAGAGTTCTTCCAAAAATTTTTGCACTAGAATGAACATTTCATTGTTGACATTTTGGGTGGTTTTATATGAGTTAATTTTTAATTTTAGTGCTTTTCTGTTAACAAATACTACCTATTGCCTTCTTTGATCAGTTAATTTTACTGCAGAAGTTTTAATAGCCAAAATCTGTGGAATAGACTTGTGTCCAAACTAACAGCTGCACTCATTGTTCATTTGTTTTTCAAAGTAATTGATTTCATGTAGTTTGAAGATTGTGTACAACAGTTGTATGATAGACATGATACCTAATACAAATGGCTGTTTTCCTCCATGTCTGCCCCAAAAGAACAGTACTGTAATTCCCCAGCAGATCATACCAGTATCTCATCCATACAAACTTCAAATGCTTGTAAAGTCAACAACTTTGTCAAGAGTGCTGTTGGCCAAGCAGATATCACTTGGGTTTGAAACAGAAACTTTAGAGGAGAGTGCTGAAGTCTTGAGGTCTTGCAGGTGACACATCCAGGGTATTAATCTTTTACAGATGTACGAGATTATAGAAGTCATCTGGCACAGTATAGTGTAAATTACTGACATGAAATTGTAATGGTCATAAACTGTTGTTTTTCTAACTTTTAGAATGGCATGTTTTCTTACCATCTCAGAGCACTTGATGTTCTTTCAGGCAATAGAATCTTTCAGTATACATGCTGTGGTACCTGGCAGAGATTTTCTTATCAGTAAAGCTAGTGCACTTCTGTACCTGCATCTAATTGTCATACCACCCTACAATTTTACTGGAGATTAAGGATTCTTCAGCTGTCCAAGTACAGTCTCCTGAGAGATTGTACTCTGAAGCAGATTAATGAATGGGCATGAAGTTGTCTGTAAGTATCAAAAGGCAACAAAGACGTAAAAAAACCCGAGCTTCAACTTAATTTATATACCTTTGGGGTTGTTCATCAAAACCTTTGATACCTGAGAAGGGCAAACAGGAGAGTTGACCTCTGTTCTTGTAATCTTTGAGTTATGTCTAGCACAGATAATTTGATCTGTGTCTTATTTCTGTTATTTCTGCATGATGAAAAAAACCCAAACATTAATATCTTCCTTCTCCAAGATGTATACAGAATAGGAGTATTGGAACAAGAATTTTACTTCTGTATATTTATCCCAGCTGACACAAGAAGCACCAGTATTTTGCCAATTATAGTTTTAAACTCTTGCTTTGAAACAGTGTCTTCATTTGGAAGCACTAAGGAGAGAATTGCATGGAACCTGGTGGTGATGGAGGGAGATTTCCTATATACTATTAATCCCTCTTCAGATGGTTCTTAATGTAGTGTGATCTCTTCATTTTCTAGTGGTGCTATTTGTAAGTTTTGTTTATTTTCAAATCATAGAATGGTATGTGACCATCACTTGAGCATTGCTGAAGTGTTTGTCAAAGCCTCTAATTCTTTGATAAGAACAACCTTATAGCTGTCTCCACTGTTTACTGTTTGAAGCATTTCTGTTGTGTGGTAGATAAGACTGGTTTTCTCCTGAATATTTTCCTAAAACTCAATAAGAAATCTGAATAGTTAATATTGTTTAAATAAGTTGTTTATTGTTCTTCAATATATGCAGCTTTAGTTAATTAAGAAATGCCCACATTTCTTAATTAACTAGCATAGAATCATAGAACCATAGAATGGTTTGGGTTGGAAGAGACTTTAAAGATCATCTAGCTCCAACCCCCCTGCCATGGAGAGGAGCACCTTCCACTAGACGAGGTTAAATCTGAAGTGGCAACATTCATAATATATGTGCACAGACAAAAATAAGTATGTACAAAGGGGTACCTGAGAAAAATTACCCTCGGGTTCAGTGAAATGCTTGCAGATGCCTTTGGATCTTCTCAGTGGGCAAAGGATTAAACCTTGAGGAATGGTGAGGGAATTAGCCCAGGCTTCAATGGCTTTCCATGGCAATTCTCAGAGTCTCACAGACTTGAGAGTTCACTGGCTCTGAGAGTGATCCTACTCTGGGAAATGCTGGTCACAGCCTGCTGGTGGTCCATGACGACTCCAAAGGGTTTCAGTACCATTGTTCATAGATAGGGTCACAAGATGATTGACTTAATTCATCAGTAAATTTCCATCCTGGTGGCAAGGATGAGTTGGTATTTACTGGAATATTCCTTGAAAAGACCAGTAATAAAAATACTATTCCACTTGATCTCTTGTTCAGATGGAAGAAGGAACTCAAGGCTATTTGTTGGAAAACAGGAGCTTGCTAGACAACAGAAATTATGGGAGCGGACTGTGTTTTTGATAAGCTTAAGGAAACCTAACTGTCCAGGTGCCATTCATCCAGGATGAGGCCTAACAAGCATTCCTGAGACCATAGCTGGCCTAAGGAGGGAGCCAGGGGGAGGATGTACCACCACACATCACCAAAAATAAGTTTTCTGCATGTCTAGGTTGAAAAGTGGTTTGAATAAAATAGCTTTGTTGGAAAGCAAACAAACAAAAAATAAGCAATCCCAACCCCTCAGATTATTATTTTAATATTTATTTATATTTTAATATTTATTTCACCAGGGATTCAAAAGTAAATTGGCCAAATGCAATTCTGAAACATACCTGTGGAAGTATTATAGAAAATATATTAGTTCCACAATCTCTCTTGTCAAATCTTTTAGCAACAAGATCAGTTTTTGAAGTGCCACTTCATTGACTTGTAATGCTCTTAACTGAATAATGCTCATTTTGTTGCTGTGTTTAAATATGAGTCTCAAATTTCACTGCATATCTGTTTTTCAGTGAGGTTTGAGAGTTAAAGGACTGGAGAAGTTTGGTCTATGAGCCTTAGCAGGATTTCTGAAAGAATTAATAAGCTGATAAATCACTCATTTATAGATGGTGAATACAAATACAAAGATTTAAATTTGTTTATATAGTTTTAAAAAGTCTCTTCCCTAATCTCCCATCCTGTGGTAAGGATTTGCTGTTCTAATGAGCATAGTTGAGATGATATTCTGCATATTGGCAGGAGATTTTATCAGTTTGCAAAGTAATATCTTTAAATTATTTTTAATGAATTTAATAAAATTCTTTTTTGACATTGCAGGCTTCATACTGAAATTCTTTGCAGCTGTAGATTTTCATCATGTTTAGATTTTTAAACCTGTTATGCCAGTTTGTTTGCAAAGCAGCTACTGTTTGCCACTAGAATTAAAATGGGGGTTTGGTTTTGTAAAAGGAATACTGTTTATGCTTATCTGACATAATTTTCATGATGTGGTTTCACTTACTATGGCCTGTATTTATTTTCTAGGCTAGTACTGTCTCAAAGCTTTAATCTTAAATATACACGTATCTAATGCAGTTCATTGAAACCTGAGAACTAAATTACTGGAAAGCTGTTCTCCATAAATCCCTTGAGGAGAGATTATTAAGTGAATGTGTCCTTGCTGCATATATGGCTACAAAAACTCTTGGCTTTCGTGAGTTTGACTGTCAGTAATGAATAATAAGAATAATTTTGTCATAGTGACTACTGGAGGATTTGTGCTTCAGTTTTAGTTGAGATGCAGAAATCATTATAAGAGATAATACAATTTTAATAGATAAACAAGCAGCAGCCAGCTTGTAATCTTCCTGGGTACCCAGTACTGCTGGGTTTTGTTCAGGGTGTTTGAGGAGCACTGATGCTTCTTAAAGCTTTGAGAAGAATGCAGAGAATGCATGGTTTAACATGGTTTTAGGGAACCCTTCAGCAAGCAGGCTGTCTTTCCCCTCTGTGCATGTCAAAGCTATCCTATTATTCTTTTTTTTAAATTTTCTCTGATGGGTGCCTGGTCTTTTAGCTGTCCTGTAAATAGTGACTATGCAATGAGCTTCTACTCAAAGGCCTTAATAATTTCCATCCAGATTCCATAAGCTGTTGGTACAAGGTCCCAGAGATTTTCTCTTGGATTAACAAGCTTATTTATTTCACAAATGGAACAAATATTGCAGATTATTTAGAAAAAAGTGTTCCCGTAGCCATGTTTGGATGACAGAGTGGAGTAGCAATCTGCTGGCTGCAGCTGTTCCTGGCATTCTGCTTCGTTACCCTCTTGGAATAATGAGAGAGATTGTTTCCTAGAGTGGAATGTAAAGAACATAAGTAAATACTTCCTAAATGGAGAATTACTTAGCTTTTAAAAATGAAGAAGAAAAATAAAACCTGGCAGTGTTTCGTAATCCTCTTAGGACTCTCTCTGCTCATCAAAAGGTAAAAGAGATTTCTTTCCTCAGGCATGCTGGGCACAGCTGGCTTGCTGTGCTTTTTAATGTTAACACTATAGTCACCCAAACTAGGGGTGCTCTTTTTTAAAGGAAATGCCCTAAGATATTATTTAAAAAAAGGAGGAAGAAAGTGTAAGTGAACAAAATGTATATCAGCTCTCTTTGTTCTGATTCAATCCAGATTTTCCTTGTGGTTTAGTAAATGTAATGCCAATAGAAAGATGAGCTTTTGGTTTGGATGTCCAGAGTGGAGGCTTTTAGTTTCAGGTTCTCTGAGGGCCAGTGCATCCCTATAGGGAGCTCTCTGCAGCTCACTGCTGCATGATAGGGGCCTCCTCCCATTTTGCAGATGGCAAACCTGCAGGATAACTAAGCAACATTTTGGGATGGGAATGGAAGTCAAGGGTTATTGTAAGCTTTAGGATCAAACAGGAGCCAGTAATGTCATGGGACAAAGGCAATGTAAGGTCATGTGCAAGGCAAATAGGAAGTTTTACCTGTAAAACTCACTATACAAGCTGGCTGCTTGTTGCTAGTGATTGGTCAGGTTTCCATTGAACCTGCTTAAAGAGTTGTTGTACAAGAAAGATGGGAGCCATAGGAAAAATCTAGAGTGAAGTAACAAGAATGATGGTCTAAGCAAAAACAATGTACAGTGAAAGATTGGAAAGGCATCTCAGTGTGCAGAGTATCAAGCATGTTGAAGAATTGAAATGGATTTTCCAAGAGCCTTCTGAACTTCAGTTAAGAACAGATCAGACAGAAGTCTGCCAGGAGCAATACAAAACCCTGCCTTTGGCAAGGAGGTGAGAACAAACCTAGAAGACAACCATGCAGCTAGCTTGAGTTACCAAGGAGAATTGCTTGAACTCCATGAGCTGCTGCACATAAATCCTAGAAGAAATTTCAAATGTAAGAAGAGTTGGAAATACCTAATTTTTTCAGGGTTCTATCCTAGATCAATAAACCTTTGAGGTGCATTGGAAAATTCAGAAGATCTGTATCTTTGCACTGGAAATTCGTTTTAAGGAAAAACAACTTTTTTTTTCTTCATTCTTCCTCTGGACATTCTTCTTTGGCTTGTGAAGATGTTGAGGAATGGGGTGGGTGTGTGTTCAGATTTTTAACTTTGTGCCACTATCAGTATAGATTTTCTTTCAGAACTGATGATGGAAATTGTTTTTGCTTTTTGCCCATGAGGAACAGGTCCTGCCTTACTGATATCTGTAAATATAATTCTAGGCAGTCATCTCCATTCACTGTATTCTCACAAAAGAAGGTAACAGGAAGAAAGAAGAGCTTTTAAGTTCATGGGAAATCAGAATCTATTTTTAGCTGTTCTTTCAGTTTCTTCTGTGAATCTTAATATCTATCTGAAAAATTAAGACTAAACTATGTAAAAAATAACAAGCTGTTTCTACTGTCTTTGATCAGGAAAGCTAATTGTTGTTCTAAGGGTAGAAGGTTTTAGATGGTTATACAATAGTTACACAAAATATGTCAGTCTTTCTTTACCAATAATCACAAACTAATTTCTTCTTTTGTTTAATACAACTGAAGCTGTAATGGGTTTTCTTTTATGATTTAAGAATACTTCTTTTATGATTTAAGAATACTTCTTTCAGTGTTTGTGTCCAATCAAGACTGTCTTACTGTGCATGAGATGGGAAAGCTGAGAGGCATGAGACTTGAAACTAAGTTGTAAGCTACATTTTTAAGCCTTTTTATAAAGGCTAAACCACTCTGGTCTGAAATGTAGTATTTCAGAGTTTAAATTCTCTGATCATATAGCCATCTATATATATATATATATATATATATATATACACATGGATAAGTTCTTGCTTTTTATTGTTATTTTGAAAATGGAATGTCAGATGTTCAAGTGTCGCTATGCTTTGTATAAACATCTACAAATACAAGAGGTGAACAGGGATTGAAAGAACCTGGCAGTCTGGAAAGCCAGGGACAGCTGGAGACAGCTGGTGTCCATGGCACCCTTGGTTCTTAGCGATGCCCCCTGCTCCCCAAAGTGTACTTTACTCTCCTAGAAGGTACAGTGGAAGTGGAAGTAAATTGCATGTAAAAATGGCACAAAAGGCTGTGATCCTTTTTATGTCATCTTCTCTACATTTTCAGATGTCTCTAAAGTAGAAGGATTTCTGCAAAGGAAAGGGCAGAACAACTTTTATTTGGAGAAAGTAATTATAGCATTAGTTATGGCTGATAGATATTTCATGTTGAGCCAGTCTTTAAAACTCTACAGTAAATAACATAATAAAGTTACTTAACTGAGAAAAAGACTTCAAGTTTTTTTACAGTGGGTGTGGCAGATGTGGTAGTACCTGAAATTGAGTGCGTAAAAATAGAAATTATTACATCCATTTGAGCATAGTATGGCCTGAAAGACTTAGTATTCCATGATACCTGAATGCTGGAATAGTAAATATGTTGCATTACACTCCTGTAATGCTAGATGAGACTGTGAATTATGTCATCAATGTGTACATTAAATAGGTTCATTTAAAAATTGTATAAACCAGTAGAGATTACAAGCCCAAGGAAATTATAAGAGCGAAATAGCATTAGGTAAATGTAAAGAAAAGAAAATTACTAAGGAATAAGTTTGAAAGAGAAGAATTGTATGTTGTGATGTTGTGATTTTTCAGAATTCAAATTTAAAAGCATAAGGATTTTTTTAAGATTTAAGTATACTACGTTCAGTTTAAGGGACTTCAAGCTGGTGTGGCAGTTGGAATGAGACACTATGTGCTAATTAAAATCTCTGCCATTTGAGATGTTTCTCACTTGCATTTTGATGTAGAACACTGCACTGCGAAAGCTTAGCAATAATTATCAAGCTAAAAAATAACTCACTGAGAAAAATCTTCCAGAATTACAAACAATTAGGGAAGAATGGCATTTTTGAATGGTTAGTGACACAGCAAGAAAGCATCTATGAACATAATATTTGGGTGCCACAAAGGTACCTCTGACATTTCACCAGCATCTGTCATTGGTATTCAGTGACTCAGTACTGGAAAATACATAAATTTCTGAAACCTGAGCCTGGAAATGCACTTGCACGCTGTCTCCTTTGTAGCTGGACTGTCAGTTCAAATTGTTCCCCGCCTATTCTGACAAACCCTTTGCATTTATTTGCAATCTTCTGAAAACAAGAAACTGTTTTCTGTTGACTGAAAATTGAGGTTTGTTTGTAAGAAATTGGATGCCTGTATTTCGCAGCTTTGCTCTGGCATTCATGTGTCATAATCACTGCTCAAATCTAAAATGGCACATCTTCCCCACTCACCTTGCTCCTAGTTCTTAAGCAGAGGAAACAGATTTGTGTATTGGTTTGAACATCTGTCTGTGCCATTGCCACCATTATTTTAAGAATCTAATTAACTGTTCAAATCAAAATACTCGACTTTCACAGGGTCTTTGGGGTTCTTACTTGGTTTCCAGTGTGTGCCAACTGAAGTGGTAATTCAGAGGTGTTATTTATGATCAAAATCTAATGAAACTCTGTAAATGTTACAACTTTCCAGACTTCAGTGTGTAATAATTTTATGTGATTACTTTTGAGTAATTGATGTCTCTGAGCATACTGTGTTTTCCCTTACTAAATTATTGAAGTGTCTTATTCTAAATACACTTTGAGATCAAGATAAATGAAAAGAACCTAAAATCTTAGAAGTTCCAACTCTGAGACTGTGCTACCTTCAACAGGGTTCTTCCACAGTGGCAAAGAGTAACTTTACAGGACCATTGTGACTACAGAATGTTTTCCTGCTGCCAACAGTCAGGCTGTAGTGAACTATTTTGATGGCACATTCCATAATTAGCCTAACCATTTTATTATTGTAGTAGTAATTAACTATGTAAAGGTTCAATTTAATGAAAAATGTAACGTTAAAAGCGGTGCAAAGAGACCTAGTGTATAGAATTTCTTACCTGTTGGGCACGTTTGCAATGTAGGTCACTGCTCCTGCACGCAGAGTGCCGGCAGAGGGAGCATCCCCGGGCTCCGGCCCCGCCCGCACCGGGACAGAGGTGCTGGTACCGCAGTGAGGGAGGGTGCCACAGCCTCTTCTGGCCTTGGCTTTTCTGGTTTTTTTTTCCCAGATGAAATTAATTGCATTAAATGGGCATGGCGAAATGTGTAGGTCAAGGTACTTTCCAAAAACTTCAGACAGTGTTAATAGGAAAGTCCACATTTAAAACCTTATTTAAATATATATACAGAACAGTATTTTAATAATTATAACCTGTAGCAGTTTAAAATTGTGTTTCTTGGACTTAAAATCTGTACATGAACTCATATCTTCTGTGATAGTACAGTCACAAGGGTGAATACAGGCACAGGATATGGTTAAGGATATTTTGAATTTTCACTTTTAGGGCAGCAGCAATGACTCTAAGAACAGTGTTGTTATCGCTGCAAGCATTGTTGGCAGCTGCAGAACCAGATGATCCACAAGATGCAGTAGTGGCAAACCAGGTAAGATACTCGGTTGACTGTGATTTTGTAACACTTCTGTCATCTTTACTGACTCAAGTTAGGCCCCAAGGCTTACAGGAGATAAAACATTTTAAACAATTTATTGTAAAATGTTACATTCTAAATGTGAGATGCTACAGTGTTTTGCACTCTTTTTGAATTCCAGAGTGAGTATTAGTTAATCTACAGTGTCACGAGTATTTATCCTTTATTTATGTTACCTTGTGGAAATGTCTGGAGCATAGTTAAATGAATTCCAGTGTAACTGGCCTTTCAAAATCTAAAGCTTCCAGTATAAGAAAAGCAATATGCTATCAGTTTTAAATGAGTTTTAACTTGATGGTGTTAATTGGATTTGGCTTGGTATGTAGCTTCTCTTCTGGATTAATATAAATGTTGTGGAGCATTGTATTTCTTTAATGTCAAAATTTTATGAATGATGACTTGGGAATAACTGTTTTCATCACTGATTGAATTGCTATCAGTAAAATTTTATAACCAAAGAGGTTTGTTACCTTTCAGACATTAGTGATAACTTTTAATACCAAAAAAAAATCAATTGGATTTTGGGCCAAGGACTGGCATGATTTTGTTTAAAGTGTTGCTGAAGGATAGGAACAGTTATTCCTCTGACAGTTCTCAACAAAGTCTCAAGTATGTGTGTGTTTCCCTTTTTACTCTGAGGAGGGAGAAGGGCAGCCTGGCTTCCCCACTGGCTGACAGTAAGGGTGTATTTCAGTTACAGAAGAACAAAGCAAGCTGATGCTGGAAAAACATTCTGTCTCACCTGTATCTTCTCTAAGTCAGAACCTTCCAGGATAGGGTGACAAGGTGTGTACTACTTCCCTTTAAAAGCCAGTGTAGAATGATAGATAAACTTTTTTTTCAAACCTGTCAGGATTCAGGGGGAAACATGGAGATTAGAAGTAGCCCATTGCACTGCTGAGTGTGTGAGAGCTGCTTGCTACCACTGTACTCAGTAAGTACAGAAGGTTTGCTTGTGGGATTCTGCACTAAGGCTGCTCTGAATAAATGTCCCTGAACAGTTCTGTCAGGCTGAATTGCTCTGCCCAGGGAGAAGTGTTGCAAAGGCCAAAAAGGCCACCAAGCACGTCCCTGCACTGTTTTTTTCCCCAGATGTATGCCCTTGCTGTCACACTCCTTCATGAAAAAAAC
Organism: Camarhynchus parvulus; assembly: GCF_901933205.1. NCBI lineage: Eukaryota > Metazoa > Chordata > Aves > Passeriformes > Thraupidae > Camarhynchus > Camarhynchus parvulus. The sequence continues at coordinate 23,322,632 of NC_044574.1, forward strand.
AACTATATATCCTTTTTTACAAAGAACAAAAATTGTGTTTCCTTTTCTGGCTCTGATGGTAGAATTTTGTGTGGGAATCATAACAGTACAAGCACTTGAGCTGGTAAGAGTTTTTTTCTTAGGCAAAGAAGTCCATGAATCTTTGTAGATTCCAAAGAGGAATTTTCCAGGCTGCCCCTTAGGTGCTTGTGTGGGTGTGTCCAGTGGGACTGTGGTGTGGCTGGTGTTGGGAGGATTCACTTTATCCTGTTTCCTGCAAATACCTGCATGAAAACTATGCTGGAGTTTGGCCTTGAGTTACAGGCATGTGAATGTAAGTGATTATAATGGTTTTAAGAGAGATATTGGTAAACAATGGCTTTTTTCATGTGTTTATTTGGTTTTGGGGTCTCTTTTACTTTGTTTGGGGTTAATTGCTTTTACCAAGACAAAAATTCATAAGGAATTAATTATTCTCCACACTTGTGCTATTTTATTAAACTGTGTGTTGTCCAGGTAAATGGTAAAAGCTCTTGAGAGAATCCCAGGGAGAATTCCTGTTTGAGTAAGAGCAGTATTTTCAGACACCAGCTGTCTGGTGTATTGGTTGCTCTGGTTGCTGGGTTTTTTTCAGTACAGCAACATGAACTGCCTCAGATTCCTGATACTGAAACATCAGTGAAAGTTGCCTTTAGGCTTTTCTAAATTCAGTGAGAAACTGGATTATTTACAGATACCTAAGTAAAGTAATTCTATGAATAGAACACTGAAAGCTAGTTCTGAGTAAAATGCAATTATGACTAATTTTTTGCACTTCAGCTAGTTGCTTTCCAGGCCTGGCAGTGTTCTCAAAAATATTTTTAAAAAATTAATTGGGGAAGATCTCCTAAGAGCAGAAGAAAATAGTACTTCAGGATGTTACTGGTGTTTAACTTAATCCTTCTTCTTCTTTAATCATACACCAAAAGACATTTGTTACAGACCACTGTACTTATAACAGTGGTTGATTTCCAACAATAGATTGCCTCCCATGTTTGTTTCAATGCCATTAAAGTCACCAGATAGTAAATATACAAATTATGACATGTGGATCACATTTATAGGGAGGTAGGCAAGGCACACAAAGCAGTGTAGTTGGTGTGGATTGTTGTAGGAGAGGCAAAATGAAATGTACAGCATTTTACTGTGCTTTATAGATCTAATTATTATTTTCATGTAATAATGAAATGTCTAAGAATGATAATCAGCCACGTTTCTGTCCTTAAAATGCACCTAAATATTTGAAAAATGTATTTCCTAATATCTTGTCTTATTAAAATGGTTGATCTAAGGGAAGAGGTTTTTTTTAAGACAAACTTGATATTGCATACAAAAATTGTTAAAATAGGAAAATAATTTAACTTTTCTGAGTACAGTTTATGACAGATGACCCACTTTCTTGGCAGCTGAGTTCTTGGCACAGGCTAAAAATTCTCTGCAATATGGTCCAGTCTGTTGTTTATTGGAAAACTGGTTAGTGGTGGGATTGGTGCAAAATAATACAGTTATATACTGGCATGATTATTTTTTTTCTGGTAAGTAATAGCTTTCATGAAGAGTTGCAGCTCCCTAGCTTTTTGTACTTGCTCACCCATTTTTCAGCCCTTCTGTCACCTGTGTGAATAAGATCCTCATTCTCAGGAAGAAGCCCAGTAGTAGAATATTGACCTGGACTGAAGAACTGCAGGCCTACTTGCAGTGTGTAAAACCATATATATTCTTAAGTGGTTAGAGAAGTGCATTGGAGTAGTACCATGTTCAGGAGATGTTAACACAGGAATAATTTGTACTCTGTCGCACTGAATATGAATTTTCAGCAGCTGTGCTAAATAGAGCTGCTTTACTTTGATCTGTGCAATTGAGAGCAGTACCTGGCTGCACATATCAAATACCAATAGTGCACAATTTAACCTGGAGGCAAACTCATTACATCAAATGCTTGCATAGGTTTGCTCTTTGTGTAATCCTCACCTCTAAATTTACTTCAAGAATAGCAGCATGGCCAGTATGAAACATTGTGGAGGATATCACAGGAAGAATGATGGGTTGCAATCTGCCATATTGTCTTGCTGTTTGGTTGGATTGCTGAGTTGATTTAACTTTCTGCTTTTCCCCCCCTCTCTCTTTTGTGTAGTACAAACAAAATCCAGAAATGTTTAAACAGACAGCTCGGCTTTGGGCACATGTGTATGCTGGAGCACCAGTTTCTAGTCCAGAATACACCAAAAAAATAGAAAACCTCTGTGCTATGGGCTTTGATAGGGTAAGTACAAATAACTTAAATATTTTTAGTAAGGGCAGGGCAAATTTCTGTGTATAAATATAGGGAGTCATCAGTATCATCAGAATCTACTAAAGTAGGTTCTCTACTTTCATGATGTTGTGTAGGTCCAATTATTCTATTTTGCTAATTATTTTTAAGAATTGGAGTTTTAAAATACTACATTATGGATAATTCTTGTGAGCTCCCCCTGCCTTTTTGAGACAATTTTTCTATCAATTATTAGTTGGGATTTAAGAAATGGTAAACTAATGTGTTTTGATTTTCTGTGAACTTTTCATTTCACTTCCTTGGGGCTGCAGGTTCACACACTGAAAATATTATTGCTTTTGTTTTCTCATTGCAGAATGCAGTAATAGTGGCCTTGTCTTCAAAATCATGGGATGTAGAGACTGCAACAGAATTACTCCTGAGTAACTGAGCCATATAGAGAGAGCTGCTTCTGTAGTCCAGCTTGCCCCTTCTGGAGGAGCATCACCATCTGTTATTCCTAGGATTCTATATAGATTCTCTTTCAAAACTGGCACTCTTGCCTGATGATGCTATCTAGGCACTATTGGAGACTGAAAAAAAAGCGCTCTGTAAATAAAGCTAATTAAACGTCTGTGTAAATTTAAAAAGGGGAAATACTTTAATTTTTTTTCTTACTAAATATTGTAAAAATTCTTTGAGCTCAGATAGCTAAGATAATGGGGGAAAACAATGCCTACTTTAGTGTTTAGCAGTGTGACAAAGACTAGCAGGAACTTGCTTCAGGATTTTGATTTAGTAATTCAGAAAGCAACATTTTGAGTGTTAGTCATCAAAATTGTTGGTGCCACTCACCACAGTTATCTTACTGTTTTTAACATGGATCCTATGTGCCTGTGGATTGACCTATATTTGCATGCTTGTACTTAATAGACATATTAGGTAGGGTTGCTGAAGAGAGCACCATTGAAATACTCAATTGCTTTTGTAACTTTTCCTGACAGACTTTCAAGACTTACCCAAAGTTCCAAATGGTGACCTATTCAGAACCATTTTCTTTCTAGCTTATTAATTGGGAAACCTGATTCTCCTCTCCCTTACATCATGCTGTTGATTATGTTTCATCATCTGTGGGTATTATGTGTGCCATTGCAGTAGTCTAGGCTCCCCTTTAAAAATATATATTTTGAATTATCAGTAGTGATGTTCATCCATCATATTTTCTACACAATCATGTAAGGAGTATGCCTCAATACAGCACAAAAAGATGGAGCTGGTTTCATTTCCTTTTTTTTTGGTCTTAAATAGCTGTAAAGTATTCTTCAGTACACTCTGGATAATATGATTTCACAGGGTTTGAAGGAGAATACAGCTGATTCTCCAGTGTACTGAGAATGGAAAAAAAAAATTTTTGAGTACTTGATATGATGCAATCAGCTGTTTTTTGCAGCAGTTTTCTAGCTTTATTTTGGCCTTCAGTTTAAGGATTGCTTACCAGGTACTTTAAAATTCATCCTTGCTTGCATTTTTCTCTGGTTAACACATGGAGGCTGTGTTGGTGTTTTTACTGTACATACTTCAAATGCACATAGAAGTAGAAGTGTGTTCTCAAATTAGCTTTTTTTTTGATTGATGTTTCTGATAAATGAGAACTGAAATCTTACCTTGGCTTGTACATACAGTCAGTCTTTTTATTTGTATTAAAATGACATTTCATCCTGAGTGCAAAAGCTTGAAAATTATTAGTCTTGCAACTTCAAACACTAGTACATCTATTTAAAGAGAGCTGTAATGTCTTTGTGAATATGATGCTAACTTTTGAGAGTGTATCTGACAAGGAAGTTCAGAGAAATCCCGAGACTAGAAAATGGGGATTGTGGATAATGGAGTACTGTATCAGTCATCTTTTCTATTACTCTTTTGTTTTGTTCTGGTTTGTTGGTTTTTTTTCTCCTAGGCTGTGGATTAATGGGGTGGGGAAATCTATGCCTGCTTGGGGTTTTTCTAGAGCTGTGAAGTACAAATTGAAATGATTTTGCACTTCATGGTCTGTTTATAACTCATACTAGATGAAATCAGGAACATTATGCTATCTGTTAAATACCTGGAGCATAGTAGTAGGGGAACAGAACCACACAACAGAGCTGTCAAGACCTGGCTAGTTCTGGAGTGTTCCATGTACTGCTCTGTCTGATGTGTCCAAACTTAGAACAGGGCACAGACAGTAAATACTTTGAACTCATATCAGTGCAATACTAAATGCATTTGCTTAGTCTTTATACTTACTGCTTTTTAAGGTGTAGTCAGTGATCAGTTTTCTTGGGTTTTCTTGAGTTAGTGTAAATCATTTGCAATGATGCCAAAGGAAATGAGTTGTTTTGACTTTCCTTATATTTATTTATTTTTTTAACAAGAAGCTGCTACTGTTCAGCTGGTTTGCTAAGTGAAAACCAGGGACGGTAGGAAACTGGCAAAATGCTACTTGTGTTAATCTCAAGTTGCTGTCTTTTCTGTTATACAGGCTAAGAACTTCTTGATTACATCAACACCTTTTTTTTTTACCCTGGTGGTAAATATGAATTGCTGACTACTTTCCCTTGTTCTTCGCTGCTATTTATCAAAAGAAAGAACTTGGAAATCATTGTCGGGGACATAAAACTTCCCAGTACCGAGCTTCTGAATGTGTCTTTCCATAGACCAGTCTCCTAAGAACAGCAGGCTTCTCCAACAGTATGTAAAGTGATAAAGGAAGCCAGGGAAAGGGGAAAGGGGGAAAAGAGGTTCTTAGGTGAGCACAGTCATCTCTGAAAGAATGCCCTGTTAAGTTTTACTTCTCTCATGAAGTTACCTCATTTTCTTCTCTACTGCAAAACACTTGTCTTCCCTTTCCCCCTCATATATAAATGTTGGATTCTGGATTTTGCCCTCCATCCATGTGCTTGGTAGCTTAATGCTAGCTCAGGTGCTGGCAGGAAGCTACTCAAGAAGTGAACTGGGAAGGAAACATGACCCAGCATTAAGGAGACACCTTTGGTCTGAAGTCCCTCTGAATTTTGACATGTTACTCCTTTATAAGGAATGTTTTTGTATTCTTGGTAATTATCAGAGTTGAATATAGGGATGATGTTGTACAAAGTTAGTTTAACTGCAGCTGGGGCTGAGCCCTAGGAATTTTGCTGTTAGTGTTCAGCTTATCATTGTGAGCCATTGTACATGCAAATGGCAGTTCTGTTCTGTGTGTCACTGAACATCGCTATATTCAGGGCCCTGTGCATTCACAGATGTGGAGTTGCTGTGCAGCCCACTCCAGCTGTGGACTCAGGCTGCACATTGACCACTCCTTGCAACAAGAACATCAAACATGGCTACAGTGGCTAAGTACAAATGAATCATGCTTTGTCTTCCTCTGTTGTGCCAGAAAATGGCTTGAAATAGTCATTTTGAAGTCCAAATGGCCCCATTTTTCTAAACAAGGTATTGGTAATAACACAGATTACCAGAGCATCCATTGGATTTCACTGCTGCACATTTTAACATGCATCCAGCACAGTGGTTTATCCTATCTTACCCAATTCCTCCAAGAGCAAAGTACAGCTTTGTTCAGAGGTAGAGAAATGCCCTTTCCTGTTGCCAAAAGCCTCCATTTTCCCATGAGTACCAAAATCCCTGACTGTATTCCACCCCCTTGCCAAATTCACAGCTTCCTCCCATTCCTTCTGTGAACAAACTCTGTTCTCAGTGTGACAAAGTGGTGCATTTTGGAGACAAAAAAACCTTAGGAACATATCCTGGAAAGATGCATCATTTAGTGCATTCTGCATACTCCAAACTTTTTTTTACTATTTTGTTTGAAGCTTGCAACAGAGTACATGGGGCCTTGACTATAATTGGTTCGGTAGTATTTATGACCAATTAGGTACTACTGGTGTATGAATATGTCTTAGTTTTTTTTCTAATTATCACTGTATTCAACTGTTTTCCATGTAAATTAGTATTGGAACACTGACATAAGGAATATAAAAACTTTTTTTGTTGTTGTCTGAAAGGAGGAATTAAATAGCCAGAAAGAATCTTACCTTGTAACACCAAATCTGCATTAGATGGTGTGGGTAACAGAAATGTTTAAACTATGCAAATTTAAGCCTAACAGCTGTGACTCAGACTAGGCACTTCAGAGCTTATGTCATTTGGGAAGGGAGAAGGGGAGTGGGGGGAAATCAAAACACAGATTCAAGTGAGTTCTTGTTTACTGCATTGGTCATGCACTGTGTCGGGAAGTTCTGTTTTTAGTGCAGGGGAAGTCCACTGTGCATCTCCCTTGTTCCCTTCTGAAACATCACCAAAAGTTGGCTTAGACTTGGAGGCTTGCCTGAAGTGGGAAACGTGAAGTTATTTAGCAAATAAATTGGTTTTACTTAAATGCTGACGAGCAGAGGCAATGAGAAGATGAGGTGTCCTCCCCTGTTCTGTTTTGTTGATGGAGCTGGTGAGTGGGGACACTGATTTGTGACCAGGTGCTTAGTTTTGTATAGTTTTGATGAGCAGCTGGCTCAACAAGAGATAGCAAAAGTGCATTTCCTCAGCATCTGTTGCATCATGGAACTGAAGCATGAAAGTCAAGATGCTTGAAAGTCAAGCCTCTTCTGGGATGACAAAATAGATATTTTCAGTGTTACCATCCTTGTTTTCCAGGCACAGCTTTCTCCTAGGGCTAGGCAAAGGGGCAATCACTTCTTTCTTGCTAGTTTTCTTATCTGTTCCAAACCTATCCGTGAATGATGTAGGCAGCTCTTCCTGCTTGTGGTGTTTGTGTCATCAGCTGATTCATCATCAGACTCACAAGACCAACTGTCCTCAACGCATTTGGCTTCTGGCTTGGTTATTCCAGCTGCAGTGCTCTGTTGGCAGCAACCTGACTTTGGATTTGTTCTCACTGGACAAACCCTTGTGAATCATTTGCCCTGTACTGTGCTGTGATGTTGGAGCTGTGCTGTTTCCTGCTTTGTAGGCATCAAACTGGCTCTGGGATTGCTTGTGGTGCTGAGCCCTTCATGGATAATGGAAGTTCAGATCACGGCTCGACAGCTGAGGAAATGTCCTGTGACAATGCTGTGCTTGTCTGGTGTGCGAGACTGCTGCTGCTGCTCTGGTGCAGTGTCTGAAGAAGGCTGCCATCATAGGAATGCTGATGTCAACTGCTGAAGAGCCCTGCTTTTCACTCTACGTTTTCCATCCTCTATTCTGACTTTTCTAGTAAATAAGTATTTACCTATAAGTACTGCAGGAGGTTGGTTCCTGAGCACCAGACTTCCTGTGGAGGTGGAACAGGGGTGGGGAGGCTGGAATGCAGCATCAGTGGTTTTTTTGTCTTGAAAATAAAAGCTACACAAACACTTTTGTAAGCAAATGATTTTTTAAATAAACACACATTTTAAAATATGTTCATTTTTCAATGGGAATGCTTAACAATAAATGCATGTTTCCCTGAAAACAGCTTTCATTTTATTTCTGGCAATTCAGATTGTTCTGAGATTACAGGGTCTACTCCTCCATGTCAGTAACAAGAGAGAAAGGAATGATCATTTTTATGGTGCACATTAAAAATTTTTGAAGAAGAAAATTGTGTAAATAGAAGTTGTGTAATGGAAGCGTGTGTTATTTCAACCAGGACTGCCTCATGTGATGGCCTGACCATCCTGCACCACCTCTTGTCTCCTTTCAAAGGCTGCATCTGAAGAAACAAAGCCGGTACCACAGAGGAAAAGTTCTCTCTGGATTTCCCTGCACTGCTTACGTCATCTTTGTATATTTTAAACTGTGTACCTCAAACTGCAGTTGGTTCATGCACAGGGAGGTGACAGCCTGGTGGCTAATGGCACTGCCCTTGCACTCAGCTCTAGAAAAATCTAGGAGGGATGATGACTATGGATTTACTACCAGTACAACTTCACTTTTTGGCATTTGTCAGCGTTTGTTAAAAGGAGTAAAACAATTAAAACCAGCAGCTGCACAGCTGAAGCAACGAGCAGAGTTTGCTGTGGAGCTGGTTGTAATACTGTGTTTCAGATCTGCATCCCAGTTTCAGGTGCGTGTCTGTCCCTGGGCAAGTTTTGCAGGTTTCTGGGCAGGCTCTGCCAGCTGGGATAGTGCTGCACTGTTTTATGGTGTAAGATGTTGTTTGGGTTTTCTGTTTAATTTTCCTGTCATCAGGAGCTGTGTCGTATTGTGGTACCTCATTCTTTAAGAGGGGTGAGGGAGAGGGAGCACTCCCCAGTCCCTCTCCTGCAGGTCTTAGCCTGACATTAATTCAGAGTAAAAAAAAAAAAAAAGTACAATTTCCCCAGTTTGTGTAGTTAGACACTGACATGAGTAACTGAGAGCTGCTTTATACTGAAATATTTGTGAAGTTGTCCAACAGCCTTGTCATTTCTTCCAGCACCCCAAAACTGGAAGCGAGTTCACAGCTGAAATGGACTGATGGTGCTTGCTAGCTTGACTTGTCCTGTACTTAGTTTTCTGTTTCAGTGGCTGTAATACTGACACATTTGGCTCTCAGACGGGTAACTGATACCTCCAATACAGCAAATCCAGGATTTTAAATTGTTTTTAAGGTCAAGTCTGGATCTGGAGCACCCGTGTCTGATATAATGTCAAATAAATTACATTGCTTCACTTAGTGGCTACTTTGTGTTGAAATACATTAATTCTTTAGGTGGGTTATGACAGCCTGGTATAAAATAAAGGGTAATAAGCTGGGTTGGTGAGGAAAATATGGGGGCAGAGGGAGATGGGAGAGAATCTGTTTTGTGATGATGATACATACCTGAGCCACGAGAACCCTTTAGCACCCCAAGTCCTCCATGTACAGCTGCCTTTGCTTGCAAATGGTGCAGGGCACAGGCTTGTGGCCCTTGTACCTGCAGTGGGTGGGGAGAGGGACTGTGCCATGGTCTCTTCCCTTTGTCTTTCCCAAAAGCTCTTCTCACAACTGGAAATTTAAAAACATCATGATGGTGAATAGTTAAAGCTCCTGCTGACCCTGAGAGGTTTGGGAAGTTCCCTGCAGCTGAGCCACATTACTGTATCAGAGCAAAGCTGCCTGTCCCCATTTTTAAACTTCTGCCTCCTGCCCAGGTGCAGAGGTGGGGAGGAGGGTGCCTTTCTTGGAGGAACATTTTGCTGGCTATAGCCTCCTAAAATAGGAGCCAGTTATGCACCAAGAAAGATTTTGGTTCAAAAGCAGAACTGGTTGATGCCATTTCACACTGCAGTCAGTCTTAACAAAGAGTGGGCACTGGAAACCCTGTCATTGCCACAGCTTTAAATTTCCATCAACACAAAGCTGGAGTACAAACACCAAACACAAAGTGGGTCCTAGGTGTTTCTGGAAGTGGTGGCCATTACATCGTCACCTTGCTGAAAGAAACTGTTGGGTGTGAAGTGGTTTATCTGTGTAGAAAGTAGCTTAAAGGATCCAAAGCTGTCAGTGCAAGTGGAATGAAAACACTCAATATGTTTTGGTTTTTCTGGTGTTAAAGAGGCAAGAAACGAATCCTGTGTATGAACAACCTGGCAGAATGGGGGCTTGCTCACTCTTTGCTTGGCATAGGCATTGCCCACTATAGCTTATTCCACATTCCAGTCCTTTAATGGTCTGAACTACATCAAAAATACTGGGATAAAGAGTCTCCAGGCCACGCTTATCAGGAGAGAGAACTATTTGGAAGAAAATATGTATGAACAAAGTAGTTACCAAAAGTCCACTGGGTCAGACAATGCTGAGGTGGAGGGGAAAAAAACAAAGCACAAACCAACCCCAAACATTTCTTAAAAAACAAAGAGGGAAAGTAATTCTTTGTAATGTTTGTGTGCCATTCTTTTCATCTGTGAATGGTTCTCATCTATGAGGAATTCAGGAAGGGGAGGTGCAGAATCCTGAACCTGGAGGAAAAGCCCCGGCACCTGTACAAGCTGGGACAACTATAAAGCAGCTTGGCAAGAAAAGACCTGAGGGGGGTTTGGGATCTGGACCAAGCTAAACATGAGCCACCAACCTGTGCTCGTGGCAGAGGCAGCAAACTGGGCAGTGTCCTGGGCTGCAGGAGGCAGTGTCAGCAGCAGGCTGAGGGAGGGGATCCTGCCTCTCTGCACAGCCACATCCAGCAGCAATGCCAGGCCCTGCTCTGCTGGGATGGGCTGGAGGGAGCCAGCTGTCTACACAAGAGACTCTGTACTCAGGGGTCCTAGGTCTGTTAGATGAGGCTGAAAAAGAAGCAAAGAGACACAAAAGGGGCCACATCCTGCAAGTGTGAAATGACAAAGCCCTCTTAATAGCAAAAAGGTTAAAAATCCCACCATCAACCCAAAAGAAGAAACAACCTGTTTTGGTTTAAAGGTGTGTTTTGGAAAGAAAGCAGCTCAGTGATGCAGAATCAAATGACACTGCTATCATCTTGGCCAACTGCTCTGGGCAGCTTCCAAAACCACCCTCATGAAAGAATGTGTGCAAGGGAAATGGGTAGAGCAGGAACCCTGCTCCGCTTCCCTGGCAATGAGCACCCCTGGCAGGTGCTGCAGCTCCCAAGTGGCAGCAGGAAGGGGCTTGGACACAGCAGGGTATGTGGTCTTATGGAGGAGAAACTCATTACCATTTCAAGGCTGAAGTGACCAAATGAAAAATAGACTTGAGCTCTTGAGCTCTGAGGAAGCTGGCAAAGCTGTCATAGTAAATTTAACAGAAGGCCCCTATGCCTCTGATTGTAGCTCTGGGGAGAGAGGTGCCCTCAAAAATGGCCAAACAGCCCCACATACCTAGTGGTTCCATGGGAAAATGGTGTGCTGGTCAGACACAGCATGCTTGGAGAAAGTGTGTGAGATGGAGCAAGGCAGTGGGGAAGAAGGGTGCCACAGCACTGGCAGGGCCCATCCCCCTTCTCCACAAGCACAAAAAAAGCTCCAGAGAGCAGAAGCCTATGGCCAGCCTAGGGGGGTGATGAGTCAAGGAGTGGATGCAGTGATGGGTGTCTTGCTGTGACCAGTCACCTACAAGGGATATGATCTCAGGTTGGTATTAACTGGTTGGGAAAAAGTTTGGCCTGGAAATAGGAAAATTTTCCAATTTCCATTTATTTCTCCAGGGATGTACCTCTGGCTCTGTTTCCTATTTAGGCATTTACACACATTGATACACTCTGAAGGATGATCTCACCAGCAAGGTATCTGTAACAGAGATACCACCACATCTACCTCATGGTCAAACACGCCAGGACTGCTGTGAATGCCACCATGATCTTCTGTGCAGTCTGTGAGGGTCTGGGGTTTCCTACAGGTGTGGAAACTACAAAGTATTAAAAATACACCCAGAAATATAAAAAAAATTCTGTATGGGTCACCTGTCACGTCTTGTAATAGTCCAGAGGAGACTGATGGCTCAGACCTCTGCCATCAGCATAAAACCAGCTTGTTTCTGGTTTGGGGACAGAAACTAGGGCACGCTGTGACTCTCCACTTTCTTGACAGCCACTGGACCCAACACCAAAGAAACAGCCATAAGCACCTTCCATCTCTTCCTTCAAAGGCTTTGGTGCATCAGTCAACACACCAATTCCTGCTTCCAGGGCAATGAGAGAATTAAATGCCTGAACAAAGAAGCAGAACATGCATTTCTTGTTCTGGAGCATGCCCAGCTTGCAGCTTTATAAACACACATCTGAACTCCTGAGGCTGGCAGGGCTACAGGAGGATGCTCAGTATTCCAGAGCTATTTGGTCAGGCTTTTTGCCTGAGCTGGCACATTGCTGAGACTGCACGGCTGCCAGCATGACCTAAGTGAGTTACAAATTGGCTTGGATAACCTCTGTGCTCCCAGTGAAAAGCAGATGTCTCCTCATGGCTGTCCCTCCTCACCAAGCAACACAAGACTCAACTGCATCATCCACTTGTGCTGCCCATGGAGGTCTTGGTTTTGCTGACCATGGGTAGAGCTGCACAGTTGGTGATGAGTCCCCAGGCTCAAAGCTGAATGGCTCCTCAGTCACTTCTTGCCAAAGCTGCAGGGGTCACCATAAGCCTGACTTCCTCCTGCTGGCCCAGCCTCTGCAGGCAGAGAGTCCTGGTTAAAGTGTCAGGACCTTCCCCAGGCGGAGAGAAGATGCTCCGCTGCAAGTCAGAAAGGTCCTTCCAAGAGATGAATGGGAGGATTTGTTCCAAGGGTAGGACTGCCCTTTGCCTGGTGTGACACTAGGGCTTTGAGGAGCAGGCTCACACATCCTCCAGCACATGTGGTGCTGACCCAGCTGGGCTGCAGTGCTGCTCCCAGCAGGGGCCGTGTGCCTGTGGCTTTCCCAGTGAGGGAGCAGGAGCTCTGAACTGCAACAAGCCCTTGGCAGTGCTCCACTCATCCCTTTACAAGCAGGTGCACATGCCAAAAACTTTCTCATCTCCTTTCAGACTGCAAAAAATAGGGCTGGGAAGCTCCCCCAAGTCAGAGATGTTCCTATTCTGAATCTACCATGTACTAGGGAGTGATTTGTGGCAGTAGTCATCCTGTGGGCCCCCACATTGACTTGGTGCTACGGAATCTCTGATGGAGTACTGGGTCATTCACCTGCTTTGGTCTCTCATTTAGAAATTAAAGGACATCCTGGATCCACTCTCCTGACTCAGGCTGCGCAGCTAGGAAGGGACAGGCTGTCAGCAACCACTTCCAAATTCTGCTTCTGAGGAAGTTCTGTATTGTTTTCTGTCTTTGAGGAACTGAGGCAAATCAATCCACAGAACGTGTGGATTAAGAACTCTTCAGGAATGGAAGCTACTGTTGGTCTTTGAAGTTTAAGAGTATTTTATAGTACTGTTTGAGCTTCCTTCTGGACATCTGAATACCAGGGTACTCATCAGCATGATGACTCCCTCCTGTCAGAAATGCAAGCAGGGGAAGCCTTCAAGGGACACAAACTGCTGCTGTACAGGACTTTGTTCTCCCTGCTTTTGAACACCTTGCTGCTCCCTGTGCAAATCTGTTCCTGCACCCAGATACAGTGCCCTGGGCTGAGCCCAGCCACTCTGTGACTAATGCTTGGTTATCAGCTCAGTGCACCTGCAGCCAGGCTGGCAAGCAGACTGCACAGCCCAGCTTCCTTGGTTTGGGCTATTTCCCTGAGCACCAGTTTGAGATTTGATTTTCAGGCACAAACAGAACTATTACTGCTGATAAAGACAATAACCAAATACACAGGCAAGAGAACTAGGATCCACATGGATAATTTCTTAAGAAGCAAGTTTCCTGTGTTTTGCAAATGTTTGGTGGTCCAAAATCTTTCTTTATCTTTAGAAGACACTGTTCAGCTGTTACAGCCCCATCAGCTAACTTGACATTCAAGAGCCAGTCTGATGCTGAACTTGGTCCAACATTGTGACCTAAGTATCTACCAGCTGGAAGCACATTTTAGATAATATTTTGTTATTTATCAGTTCTAAAACTTACAGGGTTCATCAGCATGTGCAGAAAAGGTTTGTAGTGCATGCTGTTTCTCCTGTTAAAGACTGCTCTAGACAACATTATTTTTTTATCCAAAACAACTACTCAGTTTTGTTGAGTGGTAGGGGTTTAATTTAGTACATTACAAAGCATGCTCTCAGAACAGCTTCCTGTCTTACTGTGACTAAAGCTGTGCAGCCCAGGCATCAGAAGACAGAAAAAACCAGAAATAAATGTGTATCTGCTAAGAAACCCAGCCAAACTTTCATGAAGATGGGAATTTAAAAGATGACAAGACCTAGCTCTAAGTATGTACGTGAATGTGAAAACTCAGTGCCTTTAAACCCTGCACTGATAAAAAGCCATAAAGAGTGGGTTTTATCAGGCTTCCTACTAATTGCACATTAACAAGTGAAGAACTCTGAGCATCAGTTTCCTTACTATAATGGAAGAATCCCCACTCTTATGTACAATATTTGAAAACTGATGGATGGCCAAGCCACACACACACCCCCCACGCCACCCCCCTTTCCTGAAATACTTTGCCTTCAATTCCAGAGTTTTATACTCATTACTCTTTAATAGCTCTTCATTTTAAGGGCTCAGCAGCACTGGCAATGCATCAATTACATCTGTGTGAGAGTGGTGCTGTGCTCTCTGCCCTGGCTCTCCAGGCTGCTCCCGTGTGCTGTCAGTGCCCACGCAAGGCTGGGGCAGCTCCCGACAGCCCCCATGGGTGCCCCGAGGGCTCTGGAGAGGGAACGGGGCAGGCAGGGGCACTCTGGGCACAGCCCTGGCTGGGGCAAGCTCTGAAAAGAGCCACTGGGCCACCCCTCTTGGTAGTTCTTGTAAGCTGCATTTTGGCTCAGCCTGTTATGCCCAGCATAATTTGCTACATGAATGTACCAACTGACTCTACTGATAATCAGCATATGAAAAAAACTCAAATGTCCACATTAAAAAAAAAAAAAAACCAAAACCAAAAAAACAACAAAAAACCTCAACGTAATTCCATCTGGAGAAAGACAACTGAAAACCATACTCTGAGCATGGAGTGAACCTCCAGAAATCTCTTCTAACCTGTATCATTCTATTATGATTCACTGAGTCATGTGACATTGTAATTAATTAAAAACTGACCAAAGAAGATAAGAAGGAAAAAATCCAATAATTATCCACTTCATTAACAAAAAAGCTTTTGGAAATAAACCTGAACTATTTGTCAAGTCCAGATTTCAGACTGCTGTTAAAGGCACACCACTAAGTACCAGAACTCATTTCTAAGATAAAACAAGTTTTTTTTCAGGTACCACTAGAAAACTTTGAACTAAAACATTTTAAAATTAGTTTAAACAAAAACATTCGAACTTTCATGAGAGGGAAGTATTTGATCAGAGCACTAAAAAGAAACTGCATTACAATCAGTAAATCCACCTTGTGAAATTATTTCAGTTTTAGAAATCAAACCCCTGACAGATATGTAATTAAGTGATTTTAAAATCTCCTCTCTGTCAAAAGCATTCCAAACCCTTCAGGTCAAAGCACTGCAGGTTGCTTTAGAAGGGGAGCTGCACACACTGCTTTATGCACGAAGCCTGATTTCTTGTTACAGAAGAAAAATAACACGAGCTGTGCACACTTGCTCAGAGAGACTTCAGTCATGTTGAAGAGCACACAACTGCACCCTACCCATTCCAGGAGCACAAGCAATACCCAACTCATGCCACCAGTACCCAGCTCTTCTATATGAATCAAGGGATTTCAAAACAATTTGCAGAAGAGAAATGGGGAGCTGAGGCAGGGGGAAGCAAAGCAGATTCCTCACTGTCACTGCACACCAACCCAACCCCCTCCACAAGATAAAGCACTGTAACTTCACCTCAAAAATGTAACTTTTTAACTACACCACTGTCTGCATTACAGCTCCTTCACTCTGTACAGCACTTCTGTCAATGTCCAAGCCCATGTACAGACACAGCAATTAAGTTTTCTGTGAAAGAAAAAAAAATTAGCAAAAGACTGCCACATGACACCTAGAAGCGTTTATTTTATGCAACAAACTTAAATATGATCATGTGTACGTAAAAGTGTACACTGTATCTATGCTGAACAATGCCAGGAAACATAATATTGATGCAACAATCTTCTAAAATAAACATTAAAAAATGAGCCTGGACAGGAAGACAAAATGCAAAACAGACTTACTTCCAATCAGCACAATGCTTAAAATTGAGAGCAATCCTAAACATTTCCAACTTTCCTTACAAAGCTGCCAAAGTCCAACTATTTTTAAAAACTGATTTTTTTTTCTTTACATCAATAATAAAAATCTGGTGACAAACATTATAAAATCAAATGCTGGACTGTCTTTACTCCTTTAAAATTTAGAATATTCCAACAGAACCGCAGGAGTAAAAACACTTAAAAGTGATATATGTTTTTATAAAACAAACATCAATATGTACATTTATTGCAAATTATATTAAACTAAAATGGAGGGAAAATTAAAAAATGAAATGTCTACTTGCGAATTAATAACAATTTTAAGTGATTACTTTCCCACTCTGATAAAAATCAGAAAGCAACATTTATAAAATTGCCACCACATGACTTTTCATAGCAGGGAACTGAAATCTGTACATCTTATTTTTGCAGAAAAGTAGGCAGGCAGAAAGAATTATACATAAAACAGTCTCCAAAAGTAAAGCAAAAAAAAAAAAGTGATTTTTTTTTCCTCTAGTCTGGTTTAAAATCCATTCAGTAGACTTCTACCTTTTCTGTGAAACATGGGAATACCTGGCTCTAGGATCATGAATTTTCAATGTCAGTGTAAGGACCTTCTCTGACTTCCTTTAAAAAAAATGCAGCATGAAAGTTAATGGTGTAAATACACTTTTAAACTCCAGAATGCAGGAACTGGAACCAAGTGTTAAGCAATTTGCTTAATTATTGACTTTTCATAAAAAAAGTCTCTGGGGAAATAAGTACAGATGCTTTTAGCCTCTTTCTCAAGAGTTTCTGCTTTACATTTCCATTGAGAAGGATTAATTTCATGTGAAAGGGAAGCATAGTTTTCCTTCTGGTTTCAGAGCTGAAAGCTGTGTGTTTTGAAGTAATTTCAGTTCCTGTACAGGAAATTTCTGAATCCTAGTTTTTGCAGAAGCTTGGAGCATGCCTTTATTTGGCCTTCATTTCCTCCCTTTTCGAGCAAGTTTTCTTTTTACCTTTATGAGGGGAGAAAAGGAAATGAGTTAATTGTAAGGACATGGAAACAACAAGTGATTCTGAATCAAAATCCTACCAAATATTGTTTAGATTTTAGCTTTTACACTTCTTATACTGTGATTCTTCCAACTCCATCTTGTATCTTCTTAACAATTACACAATTAATTGAATACAACTGAACTTCCTCATTGTACAGCACAACTTCCTGATAAACTTGAAACTACACAACTTGAATTGTGCATTTTATAATTCCATACTAAGTCATGTTTTTTCAGCATAAATATGAAAGTTATCCACTGCTTTCACTGGAATCAGAGATTAAGAACAGTAACTTGATTTAATTAACTACAATTACCAAGGTTTATAAAAATAGCCCATTTTACTTCAGAATAGGCACTACTTCAAATGTTTTCCCAGTATTTACAGTAACTTGTACAAGTCTACTTAAAAGCAAAAAACCTATTAGATAGAGCATTTTTTACACACAAATTTCTTTGAATTCTCACTGTATAAACTACAATAAAGAAGTAAAAACAGAGAATTGTCCTATATAAGATGCCTGCTACACCTTAAGGAAGCCTCCCTCTGCTATCTCTGTATCCTCAGTATCTTCCTGGCTGCTCCCACAGGCCTTAAAAAGATCCATTGCATTTTGAGAGTTTTCTGAACTTGAGTCTATCTCCAACAGTGAATCTCCATCACTTCCAAGCACCTGGCTTCTGAAAAACGTTAACAATGTTTTGGTATTTTGTCCAAGAAACACTGAGATATTACACATTTAAAAGATGTTATCTGATACAGTAGCTTATTAAAGGCTATGGATAGTGCAATTTGTTCTGAAGACTTGAAGGAATTTGACACATTAAACAAGCATTGCAAGGCAGTACACAAATATTACACTCTGGACAGACCATTTTACTGCTGTATAAAGCTTACTCTTAGAAAAAAAGGTAAAACTATTTTTGTTCAAGGTTCTCTGCAAGATCTTCAACTTATAAACCTCTAGAAAGAAACTATTCCAATGATTCCTTCTTCCTTTAGATCATTTTTGTGATTTCTTAGAGCACACTGGTTTGCAGACCTTTGGACACTTTTGCCTTAATTATGTACCAGGTCCAGCAAAACAAACTTCTCATGTTAATGCTTATTATGAATTGCTTGTATTGCAAACCAAGTCAACATGCTTAAACACTAGAGTAGTCCAGATTATCATCCAAAAGCTGTTTGTGGTTTACAAAGTTCCAAATGTAATTTTCAGTTACTTAAAATAGACATTACAGTACTGCTAACATTAAAACAAGCACAGATTCAAACTACCAGAAAATAGCTACAGCTGGCACTATAAATTTCCCTGTGCATTAAAGACATTCAGCTTCCAAGGCTTTGCTATCACTGAAGGGAGGCACAGCAGAGTAACCAAATGCCAGCATGTCTGGCATTAATGAATGCACTGAAACACCATCAACTCTTGGTTCCTTTAGACAGCAATTCTAGGAAGGGGAACCAGGATGCATTAAAATAGCATTTGGTGAAAACAGGTTAAGTTTATCCTGTTCTGACCAAACAAATTAATTTCTCCAATTCCAGCTGCCCAGGTACTTTGAAAAATAGAACTCAATGCAATATATGGTTGCAACATCTGCTGTGGTTTAGCTGTGCCCTAAACTATGCTAGGTCTGTTGTAACTGTAAACTCAGGGTCTGACTTGAGACAGGAAAGGACCATCCCCCATCCCACGTATTTAATTATTTATTTTTACCTCTGTAGGTCAATTTGTCTCTGTGCTGCTGCTGGCTTTTTTGCTGTGTCTTGCTGTTTTGGTGCTTTGGCATTACCTGCCTCTAAACTCCCTGGGCCTTCCTGGTTGGCAGCTGCCCTCTTCCTTCCCCTGACAGGTGCTTTGTTTGTTTCCTCGTTTTTTGCAGTGGTACCCTGAGGTTCTGGTTTGGTTGGTCGCCCTCTTCTGGTTTTTGCTGCAAGTGATGGGCCTGTTTCTTCTACACTTTTTTCTTCTGTTTTTTGATGAATATTCTCAGTTCCAGATGCTGTTGCTGTTCGCTTTTTCCCACGTTCAGTGCTATTTCCTTGTGTTGTCTGATCAGAATTCATCTCCTAGAAAATAAAAATCATGAATGTGAAGAAAAAAAGATTCCCATAGGCAAACCCAAACTGTTATCTCCTTCCATCACAAACATGAGCTTTTAAAACTGTAAGTATTGTTATGAAAACACATCACATGGTCTTTGATTTTGGACCTTATCCTTGCAGAAACATTTTCTACATATTGTGTAATGTTACTAACTGCAGCTAATCTATCTTTTAGTGGTGTTAGAGACATTACAGTAAGAATAATTATCTTTATGAGCTCCTCCCATGATCATTTTTCTGGACAAGTTCCTTTTACCGTCTCTTTGTCAAATGACAAGAGAAAACTGAGGAGCAAAGAATTATTTCAATACAGCAGTATTTACTGTTTACTTCCATACATGCAAATTTTGAGACCAACATTCAGTGAAGGTGCAGTTTACTGAAGACCTAAGTGTCAGTAAAGAAAAACCCAAGGAATAAAGAAGTAAGATCACACCAAAAATGCAACTTGTTGTGTTTGTTAATTCTTCATCATGCCTGAATGGGTATGGCCTACATACATGTTCTTCTCAGCACACTGAACAAGGTAATGAAGCGATTAAATACCATGAAGAGGTGTCTGTACATGTGGAACAGAAAGGGTTAGCAATGTACTTCTCTACAGAGAGCAGTATTCATATGGAATCAAAGAGGAAGCAACTGGATGCTAAGCCTTCATTTGAACACTGACTTCCAAAGCAGTTGGGAGAAGGGGTACAGAAAAGGATACTGAAGAAGTATGGCTGGCATGATTCAGCAATTTCCAACAAACCAGTGCCACTATTCTAAGTGCTGGATCTGAATCAAGGACTGTTTTTGTTAAATATTCTACTATTGTTTCTTACGTGTTCAAATGAGTCAGGCAATCTCTGTAACCTTCACTACTGTTCCAGCAGCTTCATAGTAGACACTTATAGTAGCTATTCATATGAACTTTAAAGATTCTCTGAAATTTCAACTTCAAGAACCTAGAAAGCATTTTTGAAATTTACTTTATATGTGCTCTGCCTAACTTTTCTATGTGATGATACAAATCCAAAACACCTGCTTATTACTCTGATTTCATCTAATAGAAAGAGATTAAGCAGATATATAATTTCTTAAAAAGCCTAAATCATCTATGTATCCCTACATTATTACAAAAATCTACTTTAAATCACAGAATCATCTAGGTTGGAAGTGATCTTTGAAAATCATCTTGTCAAACCTGCTGACAGCGGGGCCTCAGTGGTTATACAGGGCTTTGAAAAGTCAAGCCATGAACACTGATAATCCACCACTTTTCTGGACAGTCTGTTCCAGTGTTTCAATTTCTCCACAGTGTTTTGGGGGTTTTTTGTATTTTTTTTCCTGCTTGCATCCAGACAATTTCCCCTGAAGCAACTTCTTCCAGTAGCCTTTTTTCCTTCCAGCAAGCAGACTCGAGAATACTTCCTTCCATCCATCTTTTCCATAAATACCTTGTAGATGTTGAAAGACTGATTGATCCTCTCCAAGGCTTCTCTTCTCTAAGCTGAACTCAACACTTCAAACCTTTCTTCACACAACAACTTTTCCATGCCTTAATCATCGTGGCGCCCCCTGCAAGGCTCCCTCCAGTTTTTGAGTATCTGCATCAAATTGGGGGGACACAGTATTCCAGGTATGGCCTAATGAATGCCAAATGGGGTGGAATAACCACATCCCTCTATCTGCTGACTATTCAGGACACAGTTTGCTGCCCTCACTGCAGCCAAGGCACACAGCCAGCTCATGCTCTGTTGGTTATCCACTGGGGATGGTCCCCAGGTCCTTCCCAGCCAACCTGCACTCCAGCCAGGCAGATCCCAGCATGTTGTACAGCTGCTTGAGTTTCATCTGTCCCAGGTGCAGGACTCAACTGTGTTAAAATTCATGCTATTGTATATTTTATAAGTTAAAAAATCTTTATGATTTAGGCATGGGGTTCTCTCTTTAATGAAAGAGGGGTGAACCATACAATATATTTTTAATAGATTAATTAAGATTTTAGCTGTGACAAAATTTTAAAGTTAGATGTCTATTTCATGCTGTAGGACCACTTGACATTTTCTTGGCAGTAATTTCAGTTAAAGCTACTACAGGTGTGAACTTGCAGTCTGAACCTCAGGCTCGCTCTTACTTACATTGGAAAATGCAGAATAAATGTAGGAATATTTTGGAATTTTAGAAAAGAAGAATGAAGTCCATTCCAATGAGTGCTATAAATTATTCTGGATAAAATAAATGGCCATTCTGAAGACATGGGGTCCTCTGTCAGGCTGGGAAACTGACACAACTATATGAAATGAAACTGGATGTTACTAGCTCCTCAGAGAACTGGTGTACTGAAAAAACCCCAATGTCAAACTTATTACAGACATCAGTCCAAAAAATCCCTGGACATACCTTGTTTTTCACAGGTTCTGTCTTTGCTGGTGTGACTGAAATAATCCTCACAGGATTTTCATCATTTTCACTGACTCCGGTTTCTGATATATCTGAACTTTGTTCCCTGGGAGCATCATGGAAGACATAATAAACCAAAAATATACAGAAAAGAAGAAAAATGTTTGGAATTATTTGGGGTAAAGAAAAGGGGGTGGGGGGAAGGGGCATCAACGCAATAGGCTAAATTAGTTTAAAAACAATTGAATTTGCCAGAGTCCACACACGTATTTTCTTTCCCAGAACTGGGAAAGGTCTGAAAGGAATTGGCTGGTCATTGAGCCAAATCCCTTACCACAGACACACCACTGTATAATGACTTTTGCAAACTTAAGACCAGGGCTCTAAAATAGGCTGTGTTCTTTTCCCAGATAGAAAGAGACAATACTGGAAAATATACTGAAGAATAATAAACACCAATAATGCCCCAACTTCATAGAACACAAAAGAACAAAAAAGAAAAAAGTAAGATTATTACAACTTATATCATGCACACTTTACAGAACAAACTCTGAACGCAGTTACAATTCCCTTTGGCCTTATGGAATGTAGCAACTAGACTTGACTTTCTCTGCTTTCTTTAACCCTTTATTTTAGTCAGATAATCAATTCCAAACTAAACAGTATTAAAATCTGAAAGTGCAAACTGTTTCTCCAGATTTACAACAAATTTTAAAATTCCGCATCCATATAAAAATAATGCTTGCTAGCAGAAACACTGAGTATTGCCATCATATGTTGCATCTTTCCACTAAGACCCTGGCCTGCTTCAACAAGCTCTTTTTATCATCCTTAATCTTGTACAGATCAGAATATTCCATCTATATCAAAAAAGTTTCTTGTTTCCAATCAGGATTAATCGTAATTTATACATCAAAACATCATAACACAAACTGAACCAAAAAGCAAGTATGGAGATTTTACCTATTGAGAACTACTACATTTTCTAAAACTGGACAAAATAAGGACACTCTTCCAACATTTAAACACACACATCAAATCATCTCCTGTCCTAAAACTTGCAAGCACAGTGGAGACCATTAAGTAAAGAGGTGATGAAAGAAATGTTGGACTCCCATACCTTGATCTGTTTCCTGCAGAAGAGCTCAGCTCAGAGTTTACACTGCTTCCAGTCTCTGATCCTGTAGTCCTAATATATGGTCTCCTTCCAGTTGCAGATAATGGTTTGTTTACTGTGCCTAATACACCGGTCGGTTTCGGCTAGAAAAAAATGTTTAAATCTTAAAAAATGCAAACTTCAGATACATATTTAATTTTACAAATATTTGCTTGAGTATTTAAAAATACTTTTCCTGGGCTAACAGTCTTAATCACAATGCGATCAGTTTAGAGCTACTAACCTTATCTTTACTTTAAAAACATTGTTTATCCTTTTACTTCTTGTGATTTAAAAGCACTTCATCAACTGCTCTTCTCTCTCGCATGCTTTGAAGACATACCAGCTGGAGAAGTCTCAACAAAAGCCAAAATGTTGGGCAATATTAGAGTTGAGAGCCTCTGGGTAAGGATGAATGGGAAAGCAAATAAAGCTGATATTTTTGTGGGAGTCTACTCTTGACCACCCAGCCAGGACACTACCAGCAATGCGTCATTCTACAAGGAATTACAGGATCCTTCTGGATCAACTGCCCTTGGCCTTATGGACAGCCTTGGCCCTGTGTATGGGGGACAGCAGACTTTGGGTGCTGTCAGACTTTTGGGTGCTCTGGGAATCTGCTTTTGAAGGTACTGCCATCTACGAATGCTGGTCCCTTTTTAGGAACCATCTCTTAAAGCACAGAAGCAGGCAATTGCAAAGTGTAAGATGTCAAGGAAGTGAGGCAGAAATTTAGCCTGGCTGAGCAGGGATCTTCTTCTGGAACTCAGGCAGAAAACAAAGCATACAGTATTTGGAAGCAATGTGGCAGGATTACAGAAATGCTGCTCACCACTGCAGGGAGAAAATTCCTGTGGCCAAAGCTTGATTAGAGTTCAAGTTAGCCAGCACCATAAAGGTCACTAAAAAGGGCTTTTTAAGATATGTCAAAAGCAAAAGGAGGATCAGAGATAACACTGGGCCATTACCTGATGAGGCTGGTCACCTCACAAACAGGAGATGACTAAGCAGAAACATTTAACCCCATCTTTGCCTGTCTTCAACACCAATGATGGGCCCTGGGACCCCACAGCCCTGTGTTACAGCACTATGTTTGGCAGGAATGATAAACAACCCCAGCTCCCTCAGCTGCTCCTCATAAGACTTGTGCTCCAGACATTTCACTCATTCTGTCTTCCTTCTCTGGACATGCAGTAAACTCAGCCACTCAGCAAATGGAGTAAATAAATTATTATATTAAAACAATAATATCTTTTAGTAAATTCTGTGCAGAATTAGCACTAGGATGATGCAGCCACTGATGTGTCCAGTAACAAGCCTTTTCTACAGAGATTGCTGCTTTTTTTGCTAACCAATGTTTTCCAGCATCTGTAATATCTTTCTCCTGGCTGCTCCATCATAACTTCCACCCATGGGAATTATATTTTCTTCTCGGGAATACCTTAATTTATTAACTCGGCCTCTAAGGAAATGTAAAATTACATGAAGAATGTGACATGCCAGTTATGAAAACTTCCTTGACTGCTCTCCAGGGACAAAATATAAAACTTCCTGTTGCCTACTCAGCCTGAGCACATGGGTCAAGTCATCAGTCACAGCAAGATCTAAAACACTGTAATTGTATCACAGAACCCCAAAGAGATAGTGTTTACTTCTAAATCATATTTATATAATTATATGCAGAAAAGTAATATAAAAATTTAACACAAATGTATAAATGTAATAGTTCAGTTAAAACTCAAGCTGGCCACTGCAATGGAAGATAACAAAAAATTTTACAAATACATTAACAAAAGCAGGGCCAAGGAAAACCTCAATGCTTTACTGGACAGGGAGGGAAACATTGTTACCAAGGATAAGGAAAAGGCTGAGGGATTTAATGCCTTCTTTGTCTCTTTAACAGAAAGGTCAGTTATTCTCAGGCTACCCAGCCCCTGAACTGGTTGGTAGAGAGACGGGGAGCAGAATAGATCCCCTGCAATCCAGAAGGAAGTAGTGGCCTGGTGAGCCATTCTGACACTCACAAGTCTATGAGGCTGGATGGGATCCCCCTGAGGGTGCTGAGGGAGCTGATGGAAGAGCTCACCAAGCCACTCCATCATTTTTCATCAGTCCTGGTTAACTGGAGAGGTCCCAGATGACTGGAGGTTGGCCACTGTGATGGCAATCTACAAGAAGGCCAGAGGGAGGATCTGGGAGATCTACAGGGCTGTCAGCCTGATCTTGATGGCCAGTGAAGTTATGGATGATCTGCTGGCTATCTTTAGTGTGATCACATGGTGTGTACAGGGCATCAGGCCTAGCCAGCACGGATTTAGGAAAGATGGGTCCTGCTTGAGCAACTTGATCTCCTTTAATGATCAGATGACCTACCTAGTGGATGAGGAAAGGCTCTGGATGTAGTCTACCTGGACTTCACTGAAGACTTTAATATTGTCTCCCACAGCACACTCTTGGAGCTGGTAGGGCATGGTTTGGACAGCTGCACTCCTCACTGGGTTAAGAACTGGCCGGGTGGTCAGGCCCAGAGAGTGCTGGTGAAGGTGCTCCATGCAGCAGTGCCCGGTCACTATTGGTGTTCCCAAGGGAGCAGTGCTAGGGCCAGTCCTGTTTACTACCTCTACTGATGATCTGCACTAAGGAATTGAGTGTCCCTCAGTCAGTTCACAGATGACACCAAGTGAGTGGCACTACCGTGTGCTGGTGGGCAGGAAGGCTCTGCAGAAGGACCTGGACAGGCTGGATCAATGGGCCAAGACCAACACTATGAAGTTCAACAAAGCTCCCTGCCAGGTCCTGCACTTGGGTCACAACAACCCCAGGCAGTGCTACAGGCTTGGGGCAGAGTGGCTGGAATGCGGCCAGTGGAAAAGGACCTGGGAACGCTGGCCGAGAGCTGCTGACCATGAGCCAGTGTGTGCCCAGGTGGCCAAGGAGGCCAATGGCATCCTGGCCTGTGTCAGCAACAGTGTGGCCAGCAGGACCATGGCTGTGACTGTCCCTCTCTAGTCAGCACTGGCAAGGCCACACTTTGAATCCTGTTCCCAATTCAAGGTCCCTCACTGCAAGGACACTGAGGTGCTGGAGTGAGTCCAGAGAAGTGCAATGCAGCTGGTGAAGGGCTTGGAACAAAAGTCTTATGAAGAGCAGCTGAGGGAGCTGGGGGTGTTTAAAACTCTTTACAACTGGTTGAAAGAAGGTTGTAGCCAGGTGGGGAGTGGCCTCTTCTCCCAGGCAGCTAAAGACAGGAAAGAGGCAATGTCTAAAAGCTGTGCCAGGGGAGGTTGAGGTTGAAAAATCAGGAAAAATTTCTTCACTGGAAGGACTGTCAGGCATTGGAATAGACTGGCCAAGGATGTGGTGGAGTCACCATCAGCACTTCAGGAAATACTCGATATGGCATTTAGTGCTGTGGTTAGTTGACATGGTGGTGTTTGGTCAGTGGCTGGAATCAATGATTTTAGAGGTCTTTTCCAACCTTAATGATTCTGCGATATCTCCTACTGTTGTATTGAACCTAACTCTGCATTACATTTTGGAAAGCCTCTCCCAGAGGTGCTTTGCTGTGCAAATAGAGGATGTTAGAATCACAGAGTATCTCCAGCTGGGACTCCCTGAAATAGATGTTCAAAAGTGCATAGACATTTGCACCTGAATTTAACAGCAATAAAAGCTATATTAAAAATATTACAACTGAAAATTTATGATCACCAATGCTAGTGGTATCACAATTCTCTATATGCATCATAACTTTACACCAAGCTTACTTCAGTAATAGAAGAAACTGTAATCAAGAACCTGTACCCCAGTGCACAGATAACAATCTTGGTGTTGTGTACTCATCAGGTAGTATGTTCAAGGAATTAATTATATGTCATCAAATAGAGTTACAAATTACTGTACGTGAACTCTTAATATAATTTTTAACAGCAGTCCAGAATATTTTAAAAACCACAAGTAATATTCTAAGGCTTGCAACTTGCTAAAATACAGTACCTTTCCCGTCAAAAGAAGAACCCTTGTCTCTTCTGAAATGTAATTCCTGTCATTGCAGAAATCCTGCATTAAAAAAAAAAATTAGTTTGTATTTGATGTCTCAATCTCCCCTCTTTTTTTATATACTAACTTTTTTATCAACTAACTTCTCAGATGCAACTATCAAGAGTTACGCATACTTCACACCACACAACCTGCTGACTAATGAATCAATCTAATAAAGATAGGTTGAACTTGTATTTTGATGGAGATTTACAGTGAGCGTTACTGAATGACAGTACGCCATACCTGAAATTGCGATGAACATTTTTCTTCTAAAGTGATATGAATTTTTTTAAATGATGCAAAACTGCTCTCCTTATTTGTTCACTTGCATGTTTTTAATGGGAAGTCCTAACAGAGGAAAAGAGGTGCCATTTTCTCTAAACAAGTTGAAAGTTGTTACCTTTGTCACGCTGAGTATCAGAGTTTACCAAAATCCTGTAACTGAATAAAGGCACCAGCTCACTGTTACATGGCATCTGCCATTTCACAATTAAATAGGAAATAAATTTTGCTTAAACAGCCTCTGGAAAGGCAGTTAATTAACAGCCCAGGGCACTGAAAAATGTCAGCCAGTACATTCTCCAGGACAACTAAAACATTAGGTCTGGTCCAAAGAATTATTTGTGCTCCTCAAATACTTTTCAGAAGTAGGTCTCCTGGAGAGCAGTAGTGCCACTGCTGACAGCAGAGGTGTACTTCCCAAAGCTAGTAATAAGAGGACCAACTTGTACAGCAAGCAGAATAGCCCAACAGCTACTGAGAGATAGTAACATATCATGGGGAACATAAAATAATGTTCCCCTTTTTCTGATTTGCATTCTAATTCAGATATACAATCAGAAAATGCATATATTCTCATATATTCAGATGCACTTGTAAAACACACTAATGAAATGATTCAGCAATACATGCTAACATATCAGCATTAATTCCAGTTTGCTCTCACCTGGTTACAAACATTTCTGTCATGTATTCATAATACAGACAGCACAGCATAGAGCTGACTTTAAAAAATTAATTGCTGATAATAGAATATGTATTTTCCCACTCATTATCTTACAGAAATAACCAGCTCTCAATCATAAAAAAACCCATATTTCCTCTTATTGCTTTGGAAATAAAATTAACAAATTTACCTTTTCAGGTTGTGTAAAAAATTTGGTTGGCAATACAGGGTCCTTTGGTGAATCTGCATTGCACAAAGCACTTTTGCTGTTGATTACACATAGTGCTACATCACATACTGTGTAAAGTTTCTGGAGAAAAAAAAGAAGAAAAGCATGCTTTAGGAATTACTCACTGTTTTTTACAGTGTAGAAAAAATGCAGTAGTTCAAAAAGTTTAAAATATGTGTTTAAATAACCACCACTAAAGGCATTTTTAATAATTATATCATTAACCATACTGCTATGTCTTGAATCACATGGAGAGGTCCTCATTTTTCAGATGATACTATTTATAAAACCTAGTAATACTTTACATGACTATGCTGTACAATTGAAGCTCTTGCTCAATCAAATCACCTTAAATGGTTTCTCATCTCTGCTAGAAACAAATAGGTTTAACAATAACTATATAATGCAATATTTCCCCCCCCAACAGCAGAAGATATTTATGTGAGGAAACTAGGCAGTTGTTAAAATAAGGCAGGCAGTAGCAGGAATACTTTAAAAAAATGCAGGTATTATGAACTGGCTGAAGTCAGCAAGGTTTTGCAAGAATGAGATTGGAAACATACAGACAGTGGTTGCAATTAAAAGTGTCTTTAAAAAACCATAAAAATGCCAGAGCTAGTTCTTTCAGACTTCCTGCAAATCCTGCTTGTGAAACCCTCAGCTCATGACCCAGCACTAATCTCAACTGCATTTCTTACTTCATTGGCCTTTGGCTCATCAGGAGACTGAGCATCTCGGGTAAGCTTGATGTTTTCTGACATCTTTTTCATGAAGGCATGGCTATTGTTTTCATTCTTTGTCATTAAAACTTCAAGCATGAACCACAGGCACCTAAAAAGTCATAAAACCACAAGCAATTACACTCCAGCTTTTATACTACAGCTCCTACATACATCAACGCTTCACAAAATTTTGTTAGCTGTACTAGCTTTTTCTAAGAAACCAAAATAAATTTGAAGACATAAACCGATAACTTCATATAATGGTGTAAACAGAGTCTAGACCTCTACCACACACAGTCTTAATTGTACTCCTTCGAGTAAACCTGCTAAATTAGTGTGCTTATTATTACATCTGTAAATAACTGCCCAGCCAATCAACTTTTTTCTCTTCCACATATGAATAGAAACAGGAATTCTGGTGCTATCATCACCCAAATGAAATTCTGTACTCACTACCTTGAGCACCATGTCCCTTTCAACCGTGGACCATGAGCACACTCAAGGCAATCTTGAAAAAATCACGCTGCTGCTAGACAGTTATCCACATGAGGTGGATTAAATACTGCAGTTCAGATAGCAGAGGAGATGCAAAAAGCAGGTCAGATT
Organism: Camarhynchus parvulus; assembly: GCF_901933205.1. Lineage (NCBI taxonomy): Eukaryota > Metazoa > Chordata > Aves > Passeriformes > Thraupidae > Camarhynchus > Camarhynchus parvulus. Next base: position 23,351,835 of record NC_044574.1, read on the forward strand.
CTTCCTAATGTTCCATATGGGAGGAAAATTCTCCCAGGTAAGACTTAATGGAATTAGCCTTCCTAGGTTTTTTTGTCTTAAATCTCGCTTACTTATAGTGAGACTACATCAAATTTTGACTGGAAGTTTGTTTTAAAAATTTGTCAGTTATGATATAAAGCCCAAATAGTCCATCCATGCTATCGCTTGCTATCAAGCTCCACCACTGCATATGGTTAGAGGGTCAAGAGTCACTGTAAGGTAAAATAGTGCTTAGTTGGGAAAGATATACAAATTCCCTGTTCACAAAAGCCCCCATCTGATACAAACTGTAATGGAAGAGATGAAGGAACATCTCTCTCAAAAGCTCAGAGGCTAATGCTCCGTCAAAATACTTACAGAGCTATCTGATGTTCAAGAAACTAAGATGTCTCTAGTCTGACTTGCATCCAAGAGCTACAAAAGCTATAGTAAATCAATCTGTTAGACAGCTTTACATCCATGTATACACTGTTTTCAAGAACTTGAATAGGATGAATACAGGACCAGTAACATACCACCCTGACCCAGGTTTTGCAAAATCCAGTGTTATCCCAAGGTTACGACTGAGAACACATTATATTCTGGTAATTCCAGTTAACTCATGTCAAATTCAATAGCTTGACTTTCCTACTAAGTCAGTAAATTACATAAATAATTATCAACTTTGAACAAGACCTGTCCAAAACACCAGTGGGATTTTATGTAAAAAAATATGCACCTAGAGGAACACAGTCACATGAAGTCATTCTTTGTATCCATTTCAGTAATTTCAATGTGAATTAGGAAGAGAAAGACACTTCAGACAATATAAAGATAAAAAACAACCAACCCCAAACATAACCCTACAGGATAAGCTTAGAAAACTACATCAGTAACAGTAAGTATCACAGATAATGGTTCAGGAACTGCTAAGCAGGCATTTACTGTACATCACTGTATCTAGGCCATCTTAACCAAGACAAACTAGGGAGACACCTACAAAACACACTGCAAAGCCTGTTTTTCCAACTTTGCAAGCATCTAAGTTAACACTTTAAAGTGAACACTAAGACATTCAGAGCTGTTAAAAGAAACACTGTATCACATTGAATGGAAAACATTTTTCTCATATCTCAGGAGACTCTTCAGAGAAGTATTCCTGCCAAAATTCCCCCACAGAGTATTTCTTTGTTTGGAGCAGTCCTTTCTGGCTAGTTCAGCCAGTCTGTGACAAACATGAGGGAGGAAATTGGACAACAAAGGAAAGCTACACAAGGACTGTCCAAAAAAGCTCTGCGCACTAGAAAGTGCTTCTCAAAGAAAGTATTAACTCAGTGGCTGCCAATCAGAACTTGTTCCCATGCATTCTGGATAAAGTACATGCTGGAGGATGCTTTCAGATGTTGCCAGGAATAGGGAGTGCTGGGACAAAATGCAGACTTGTTGGTAAGGTAAAAAAATCTTCACTGACTTCAGGTCTGACCAGGTGTGAATCAAGAAACTCAGAAATCAGAACACACCAAGCTTTTCATTTAGAGAAAGAATCAGACTTGGACTGTGAGAAGTGAAGGTGCAAAAATCATTAGTCTATTGGTACCAAAACAGAACTGCTTCTTGGATGATGTATATTGTAGCATGTGGTTATACATGCCTAATACAAAATGAACAAAGCTCAGTTTCATCAAAAATCAATACAACAAAAAACTAAAACACTAAAACCAGAGCTGTGTGGTGAGAGAGACAACATGCTTAAACAATTTTTAAGTGTTAACTATTTTCTAAAATTTTAAAATTCACTGCAAGGCATAAGGAGCAAAAGAAGTTATAATTAAGATGTGAAATATTACTTGAGGAACACAAGAAGGTCTGAATGTGGAAAGAGTACAGAACAAGCTCCTGCCAAGTATGACGGTATTGTATACAGTAATCTGTGCTGAATACATTAAGAAGTACTAAGCCTGCACTGCTGATGTATAGTGCAAATATAAGTCAGCAGCAATTACTTAGAATGACTTTTAGTAGGCTTGTAAAGAAGGGGAAAATAAGGTTCCAGTGAGGCAGGACCTACCCAGCCTCACTGTTTTCAAGTCTTGGAGAAGCACCCTATTTTAAAAGTTCAAAAATATTTGAACTAACATTACTTGACATCCTATAAATATTCCTTGGCACAAAGACAAGACTCTGAAATCATTGCTTACTTTAAAAGAAGCACACACAACTCACTAATTTGGTATACTACAGTATGACCTAGAGGTTACCATTAGGGCTTTCAGAATATACTGCTAAGCAGTTGTTGATGCCTTCTTCCCATGGTTCAGGTGATCCATATTTCCATTTTACATTTACTGGTTTAGAAGAGACTGTTGATAAAACAAATATTTCTTCTTCCTAATTAGTATTTTCTTCTTCCTAATTAGTTTCTTTCCAAGTGCAGAACAATTCTCAGCATAAGAATTCTAGAATCACTTGACACTTACTCTTTGACATCACGAAGCTGATCAACATCCTGAGGTTTTGTGAAATCTGGATCATGTGCCAGTAAGTGAATCATATATGGTACCACATATTCAGGCAGCAAGGACAGCAATTTTTCTACAGTAACAACAACAAAAAATTACTTCTATATTACACACATACACATGCATCATAAGAAAAACTTTTTCAAACATGAAATGAAAAATTTTGACTTGCATTTTCTTCCTACTGACTTTACTTTTAATGAATCATTAAAAATAAATGAACGTGTTTTACTACTACAAAACCACTTGGTCTTGCTTCAGGAAGGTAATGATAAAGCCAAAAAATATCAGGACACAAAATTTTGGTTTTTGATCAAAACAACCACAACCATAAGAGCACTGTATTTTACATCCATAATTCTCAGCCATGTACAGAGTAGTATTTTTTGGTTAATGCTAATACTGAACTAAGTAAATTTAGATTTAATGTGTCTAATATAAAGATGAGGAAACAGATTAAACTTATCTAGTGTTTCTTTAGAAAAACCAATTGCTTAAGTTTTAATAATTACTCCTTCCAGTTTAGTATTACTGTATTCTTAACAATTTTAGTGAAATACTAACCATTAGCCATAGGATTCTGCTTAATATATTCTCTTCGTATACTGATGTTTTTCAGCAAGCACTGTCTGGCATGTGCTCTTCTCTCCTTCACAGGGTCTTTGGCACACAAAGCAAAGATTGCCATATATTCCAAAGGGAGCAGTAACTTCACAAGTGCCTTATGCAGCTTCTGGGCAAATATCTGCCTCACTTGGTAGCACTCATCCTATAGCAACACAAATCATAAAAGCGCAACCATCAAAATCCTGGTCTTATTAAAAAAAAAAAGGCATTCAAGGTGGAATTATGAGGAGGCTTACTAAAAATATGAACAGAAGCAGCACTATTAACATTTGAAATTGAAACTTCAAGAACTTGTGAAAGCTGCAGTGAGGAACAGAATATACTCTGTAGCAGCAACAAAAGCTCAGAGGTAAAGACTCAGAACTCGATTAAGGGTCACTTCAATTCTAATGCAGTTACTTACATTAATGACGAGTGCACAGAGCTGGAACTGTTCTGGGGTAATTATTTCATGGTAACAGGGTTCCTGTGCAAGCTTCATTATTGCACTACCAGCAGCTAATCTCAGTCGAGACATATCTGATTTACTAAACATGGCAGAGAAAAACCCCAAATAATTAATTACAGCTCACCACAACTATCTGCATATCTCTAATTTCTTCTTTTTACAAGATCAATGACATGCCAGTAACACAGTTCTAGATCAAGCTAAATTAACCCTACCAAATTTGTGAAAAATAAACTGCTTTACTTTCCCCACAAAAAAACCTCTACTTTGAGTAAAACAATGAAATTAGATCAGTCAAGTTTCTTGTTTTCCTATCACTGTTTAAATTAAAGCAATGCTTTTGCCAGTTTTTCTCTTTCCTTCCTTCACCCTCAAAATGAAGTTGAGGTGCAGCTACTTCACAGTTGGAATGAAGAAGTTCTACCCAAGATAAAATCTAACATGCTTGGGAGGTGGTTATCACTCAACTGTTTTCAAAGATACCTCTGCACGTGTTCTACTCTCTACAATGACTTTTACTAGGAAAATAATCTAATTTGGAACTCTGTAGGTATTAGCAAATTGCAAGAAAGGGAGTATCCAACATAATTTCATGCTGCTACTCCACTCCTAATATTACTACTCTGATCAAATCTGTAGCCAACATGGTGCTGACCTTAACATTCCACAAGCACTCTCAAAGAACCAACATTCTTTGAAATTCTAAAACAAAATTTATGGAAACCTGCAAGGAACAAACTCTGACCTGATTCGCTTCTGTTCTGTCAAGTCTCCTTCGCTGACGAGCATAGCTGACAACAACCGGAGTGTGGAATTGGCAGATTTTGACTGGTTGTTCTTCATACCCAACAACCAGCGCAGCAAAAGTTTAATTGCCTGCACCTATCACACACAAACAAATCAACAATCAGCTTACTTGCCAGAGCTGGTAAGTTACTAAAACCTCCTGTTGTCAAATTGGAATTCCCATAGATTTCTGTGTATTAGAGCGGATACATTTTTAAAGGAACAGAATGAAGCAGTAAACATTTAGAGTGAAAAAGAAGAAGAAATACTGACCTCTCCTGAGGTATTTCTGACCTCAGGAGACTACAACTATGGTCCACTGTCTTTGCAGATCTGCATCTGCAAAGGATGCAGGATACTTGATATATGATTAGAAGTAAAAGCAACTAGATAAAAATTCCTAGAAATGGCCATAATTAGATTCCCATTCATCGGGGCCTCAATTTATTTCAAATCTGTTTACAAGTCAGTAAAGTCAAAGTCACTTTTCTTGTAAGGAAAACTACAACTTTTGAATTTCTTCATCTTCTCAATGCTCTGAATAATTAGTATCAGTAAGTGAAGATAACAGAATGCATAGTTTCTATCAGTTTTATCAGTTTTGTGTATAATCCACAAAAACAACAATATTCTAATAGGACTAATCCGCAACACAAAAACACTTGAAAGGATTTCTTCTAATATTCCCAATTGCTTGAAGAAAAGTAAATTTTTAATTGCAGATATACACATTATTCCTGTCAGCAGATAAAACACACCTTTGCTAGTACTTCTGGAGAGACTTCTTCATCTGGAGACCACAATTTTCCATTTTTCTCACCTGTTGACTATAGAAATTCATGTAAGTATACAAACTGGTTCAATTCATACAGAAAATGAAGAAGTAAAAATAGAAGAAAGTAATGGATTAGGCGTTCTTTTCAAAAAATACGTTTTATAATGCAATTATCACTGTACTAACCACTTACAGAACATTACAGACCCATTGACAAAAAAAGCTCTATTCCCCACAGAGTTCATAATAGGCTAAACAGTATAATAAGTACTTACAAAAAAAAAAAAAAAAAAAAAAAGATAATCTTACCCTGTCATTCATTAGGAGATCTTTCACAATGAAATTTGCAACAACAGATTTCATTGGAGAAGCAAACTGGTCTGGAGCCAACATAGAAATATGACCCAAAGAGACCAAGGGAGTTATAAGCTGTTCTGGTACATCAGCATTCAAACTTCTACTAAGAGGCTGGGGAAGGAAAAATTAAAAAAAAATCAAAATTCAGCTTCAGTTAATAAATTAACATGTCTTAAAATAGTTTATTTTACTGCTGTATTGCTGATGCATTTCACTGCTTTTCCAAAAGAATTAATAGAACTAGCAATCAGAAGTATGAAGAATACAATTTCCTATTCAACAGAATAAATAAAAATCTCATATAAGGTAAGGGCAAAACAAATTCTATATTCTCTTCTTATTTTAAAGTGAAACACATTCAAACCTGAGTGACATGGGAAAAAACTTTGACTTAATTCTGTTCAGAAGTTGTGAACACCTGAATCCCAACTGCCAATGGTAAAAAACAGCAGCCAAAACCTTGGAAACCACCAGGGACATTTCTACTAGCCATCAGTATTTACCTTCCAGGTAACAGTCACCAGGACAATTCCTGTATCATCCCACACCACTGCATCAGATTCTGGTATTAGGGAGGGAACAAGCACTCTCACAGAACTCTAAGCAGAAATCGAACTCTGCAAGCTTAATTGAAAGCTTTTCACACTTACAAATTATGCACAGGCTCAAAGACAGACAAGATTAAGAACATAAAATATTTTACAAGTGCAGATTAATAATGTTATTATTTAAAAGACTACAGTGAGAAGTAATAAACTGCTCTGTATAGAATATCTTTTTGCTTAATAACTTGTCTAAGGAAGCAGTAAGTGAGCAGTAAGCTGATGTTTGAGCTTACAGCCAAACATAGTTTTCTGCACTAACTGCCTCAGTGAGGCAGGGCTGTATGTGTAAAGACCTTAAAGCTGGGTAATTCAATACAGCTTGAAAGCAGGGACTGTTATCTCTCATTTAGTATCTGCTAAATGTGTCCCCATGGGATTTGCTGTGGATCAAGCCAGCATATTTAGCTTACTTCCTCCAAACTTCTCCCATGCAGATAAAAAGAAAAACCTTCACCTATCAGACATGAGAATATTAGTAAATTGTGACTTTAAGAAACAAATATTAATAACTTGCTATTGTAAAATTAAAGACTTAACTACTTAACTACCACACATCTGTAGGCTTCCTGACCTCATAAACTGTTACCTGTTAATAAACAGCAGGAATTAATTTTAATTACTAGTATCAATTAATAACAGAAACAAACCTTAAAGGCAACACATACCTCAAAGATCTGTGCAAGTTGTACTTCTTTATTTGAAAATATGGCATGTATACAATGAACAGCTTGTTTTGCCTGATGAGGAGTGCCTCTTTTTGCTTTCTGATGCAAAATCGGAATTAGTGTTCTGTGTGAACATTAAATAGAATACTTCAAAATGCAATTTGCAATCTACAAAAAAGTAAGTATCTTCACACACACAAATCTATCATCACTGTCTTATAAATCAAGTATTCCTTTGAAGTCTGTTCAGGAAAGATCACAATCATTAAGTAAAAAGCAGGATGGAACTGTATTTAGCAATACTTGAATATCTGACTGTACACATACAAGAAGGAAACAACCCACAGGAAAAAAAGTCAAACCTAATAGAAAATAATGATCAAAATAAAGCTATTTAGGAAGACAAATGTAAGGTGGGGGCAACATGACAGTTTCAGCTAGGATGAATTCCTGGACTTATTATCCACGCCTGGGAATGAAAGGGCTGAAGAAAATCTGTGAAAGCTAAGAATAACCACTGAACATCAGTGTGCTTACAGGCTTTTATAACCAGAACTTTTAATCACAATGTATACCCAAGCAAACAATTGCTTTGCTGTGAGATTTTGAATCTTCTGCAATCTATCTGCTGATCAGAAGGCACAGAAGGAAAGTGCAGGGCTCCCGATACCAGGTCCAGGGTGGTCAGACTGTGCAGTGCCACTCCCCAGGCAGTGCTGGAAGGCAGGTCTGTCCCATCAGAGCTCAGCAGCTGAGCCACTAACTCAGGAGGTTCATCTTGCAACTCACCCAGCAACTAACATGAAAAAACAAAACACCCCAGAAAGAGTCGGACACAGAAACATCCCCAAAAATCTCCCTGCTTTCTTGAAAAGCTCTTTGATAGTATTCAGTACATGGATTATTCAGCACCCTGCTGACACATTCTACATAATCAAAATCAGCAACCAAGGCTAAAGAGCAACTTGCTGGGTTGAAAGAATCAAACCTCAGTTTCCTCAAAGCCCCCACAAAAACCAAAACCAAACCAAAGACCCTGAGAAACATGTTAACACTATCCTGAAGTAGAAAATCTCTTCTCAAACCTGCCAAGATTCCACAAATTGAATTAAGAGCCAAAACAGGACAGATTTCAGTAAAACCTACAGTTAAAATAAGCTTCAATGGCTAACCTACAGTTTTCATGGTGTTAAGTATAAGTACATTAAAGTGTCTTTGCCAGGCCTTGGTGCTGCAGCAGTTACAAACCACACCTCAGCACATCCCAACTCACACAAATCTGCAAAAGGTGGAATGTTGACATGCACCTTTACATGTTTACATCTACAAGTTCATACATGGTCCATAGGCCCTGTTTGAGCATGGCCAGAGCTTTCATCAGGGTCCAGAGCCATATGGTAGTCTTTGTCCATGAACTGGTACAAAACCCCTTATTCATTTCCTATGCAAGAAAGAAGTTGAGTTGCTGCTGGTGAACACTGCTTCAAAGGACAGCAAGTAGCCTGCTCACAGAAGCATTTAAAAAAAACCCAAAATACAAACAGGTCCTTTGAAACAAATTATCTTGGTGATTGTATCAGATCGTTCATTTATGATAAAAATTTCTGAATACATGAAGTCTGGAACATCTACTTGTCCTCAGATGTCTTTTTCTTTGTGTCAAGTGTAAACACTGACATGGTTTTTCAGAATGCCAACCTGATTTGCCTGGAAATCATGCCAAGGATGCTACCTCCCCTTGGACAGTTACATTTTTGAGATCTCCCAGACTAAACTTCAACAATACCTGAGTAAGGCACAAAGTCAAAAAAATTTCAGCAATACCAGATCCTTTGAGAGAACATTATATAGCCCAGCTGTAGAGTATTGATTAAATTCTGGTAGGGAACCAAAGACACTTGGGACTGTACTAGGAACTGTACTCACAATGGGGACTGCTGGGTTTTTCTTTCTTTCTTTTTACCCCTACAAATGTCTTAAAATGTATCTTATATAGCTGTATTCATAATATTTTCCTTTTGTCCAAAATCCGATCCCCATTCAGAAGAATCACTGAGGTTACAGCTTTAATTTACAGCAAACTTAAAAGTGTACACTGATATGCATTTTAGCATGGCAATATCCAAAATGATATTTCAATATATGAGAACATGAAACCTGTGATTTATTACTTGGACAAGTTAGTTACTGACAGGTTGATTTTAAATATCACAAGATATTTAATAGTCAGTGAATACCTAGTGGATTATGCACCTTTAATCAGCAGTATAGCATGAACTGAATGACAACTTACAGACAGACAATTATTCTTTGCTAGAAATTCATGCTTGCTTTTAGCTTTTGCTTCCCATATTGTTTAATAACAAACAGAGCTGTTAACTATATCAGAGATTGTATCTGTGTTCCTTACAAAGATCGAAAAAATTGTGTGAAGGACAGAAATGAGTAGAAATTATGCCAAGTAATCATATCTTTGCTGTATTTTTGCTGTTGCTTATTTTGTAACCTAAAAGATATGAACTGGTTTTAATTTCTCTATTATATGAAGATTTTGAGGAATTATCTAACACGTTGAATAAACACATAAAAAGTGTGAGAGCACAGAATTTAAAAATGAAGGGATGGGGACAGAAAGGTACTGAAGGAAATAAAAATCATGGAAGAGAAGCTGATCATATTAACAAGACTAGATAGGGGTAACACATTGAATAAGCTATCAAGAGGCAGAATTGCAGATATGAAAAGCAGAATCTGACAATACTCACGATCTTATCTGTGGCAAGTCTGTTTCTATTTTGTGACCCGTGTTTCTGAAAATCTGTATGGCTGCCTCAGCTACCTTATCATCTTCCATCCTGAGGCACTGCAGTAGAGACTCATAGGTCTCTGCAGAGTGGAACGAGGTAGGATGTGTAAAGGACAGAACCTGCAGACAACACATTAAAACAAAGGTATATTTATTCATAGTAAATGAATAATCAGAAAAACAAAAGGAAGGCTGTTTATGGGCATTACCATCACCATAAATAGCTGTTACATGCCCATACAAAACTATTACATTCAATAACTGCATTGTTGAGACAATTTATATATCAATTTTCAAATAAATACATCTAGGTTTTGCTTTTCAGGTCCTCCTGTCCTCCAAATATTTTGTAAGATACTACATGATTTGAATATATAAAAACACATTTCTTCAAACGAATGTTTATATTCCAATCTATTTAACAACACTTCTTTTCAACCTAATTGAACTGAACTGGAATTTTAATTTCTCCAGAATCTATAGTCCCTGAGCAGAAAAGAAACCAAGAAGATTAAGACATCTACAAACAAAACACGGGCTACTGTTTTCCAGATACTTCAAATCCTTTCTCCCCATTCCACTCCTCAGCACCACTGAACACAAGTTCCCTTTTTCTCACTAAATAACATGGCTCTTGAGCTAACTGTTTGCTCTCCTTCCAGTGTCATACACACCCCAGAGAAGGCGTCTCTCCCAGTTTCCCGGTTTCTCTTCCTCTCACTTTACACCTTTTTCTCTACTACTTCCCTAAGTAGTAGAGCAATTCTGTTTCCCTAAGCAGAAACCAATTTCTGCTTTAACATGTACATTTCAATGCTTGGCACCCTTTTCAAAACATACTTCTTCCAACAAACCATCTCTTCCACTATTCTTCTTTCAAGTTGAGTATTAATAAGAGTTTCATACATTAAAAAAGTAATTATCTAAGTAATAACTACTAAATCCATACTAACATTAATTCATTACTCATGCCCCTTTTGCCCCTTCTATTACCGCTGCGTTAATGCAGATTACCTTGAGAAGTTCAAGCCCTGCACGAATAGCAGTATCAGGACTTACACCCTCCTCCTCATCATCAGCTGTCCCCTCTATGGATTTATTCATTAGTTTTACTAGTGCACTGAAATGAGAGATAAAAAAAGGAACAAACAAGTAAGTGCAACAATGTTAAACGCTGGAGATACAAGCAAGATTACTTAGTTTTCACAACATATAAAGGGAAAGCAACAGTCCCTGGGGGTAGTGTTGGCATTGCTGTTTGGTTTTTGCTATTTTTAAGTTGTTACATTAGTCCTTTTCCTTCTAATTTCACTTTCTGCAAAACAAATTCTTCAGGGGAAAAAAAAATCCACCCAAAAAATCCCGCACCATGCTGGTGGCATTAGATCAACACATACTTGCACAAGTTTCAGAATGTAATTAGGTTGCCAGACAAGTCTTAAAAGAAATCAAAACATTCTCTTACACAATCCCAAAAAAGCTAATTAATTCAGATGCTATATGGAAGACTGTGCTGCAGTTAACTATGTGAAAATTATGTTCACAGTTTTCACCTGAAGCCCCACAAATAGAATTGTCACCATGAACTGCTACATTTTTAAAATCATTTTACGGACAGCACAGCAAAGCAGCATCAAAAGAAGTTGCATCCTCTAGGTTGCTGGGAATGAATACATCTACATAATTTTGATTTAAAACTCACCCACACAGTTAGTGCTAGGACAGACCAATTTAAACACCAAGAAAATTATTTTTTCTTTTGCTATTTTTACCATATTTTAATCATTCATGAGTCAATTGTTCATGATCTTTCAAACTTACCTAATGGCTTCTGAATCAATATGTACAGGGGCAATTCTTTCCAGAAGAAATTTGACCATTTCCAGAAAAGGATTTGTTGGCTGCTTAGGATTTGCAAGTTTCCGGGCTATCTCCCTCTACAAGAATGTTAGATACAAACAAGAATTACACTCATTTTACTTACTTCTTCAACATGTTGAGTAAGCTAAATATAGTCACTATTGCTTTACCAGAGAGACTGTCTATATAATCAGTGAAATGTTTCTGACAGGGGGGCTGTTGGTATCTCCACACCTCTCTTAATCATGTTATATTCAAAGCAGACATACTTTACAAAACTATTTAAATAGGTTTCTAGTTAAGAGTTCTTCAGGGGTTCTTAAGAATTGCAGCCCAGATTCAAAATAGATCCAAGGAAGAGTGAAGTGCAGTGCACAGAATGTGTAAGTCTGTTGTCAAGTGTAATCCAGAAAACTGTGGGTAACCCTGCAGTACTTGAGATTTCATAACAATGAAAAAGAAATGTCCTTTGTAATTCCTGTCAATGAAATTGCTTATTTTGCCTTAGACCATTAAAAAAAATCTGTGGTGGTTGGCAGAATCTGGAAAAGTACAATTTAATATTAAGGTGTGTATTTTCATCAAAGAGGTTTAATAACACGAGGGGGAAAAAAAGAGTGATCTCCAAACACTATTCTAGGATGAAAAATAAATTAATAATATGCAGATGGTAACAGATGACTTGCTGGTACTTGAAAGCTGAATCAGTATGAGAAGACCATTTGGGAACCCTAAAACCACAAAACCAGCACTTGAAATTAAGTATTTTAAAGAAGTAAATTGGTCTTTTAGACATTATGCTTGATGCTTACAATCCCAGGAAGGAATAAAGCTAGTGTTTTCTTAAGATAATGATTGTAATTATCTTTTCCCTAATCTCTACAGGTTAATCAAAAAGGCATTTTCTGAAAATTGGAAACATGTAAAAACTGTATTTAGGTAACTAAAGTGACCATTAATTCCAGGTAGCAGTTTTAAGTGCAAATATTTATGGTATAAAAGTTTCCTTTTCCATTTCCTTACCACACAGACATCTGCCTGTTTACAAGAACATGTAGGGCTAATTAACAGTTCAAGCTGGGACCGAAGTTTCTCATCATCACCCAAAACCTGATTGAATTTCTTCACAAAATCTTGTGCTTTCCCAGGATCTGGAAGGTTTTCTGTATGATTAAAAACAGTTCAATATGAGATAAATTTGCAACTTCAGCAGGCCAAGATTCACAGAAATACAGTTTCCAGGAATGCTGTAGTAGTTTATAGAATGTTTATAGAAAGCTATTAACACTTACTTGCTATGGTCATCAGCTTTCCAAACATGGCAGCACTGTTTGCTTCTGACTGAGGACAACAGCAAAAACAAACAAATCAGCAATATCTCCTTTATAAAATACACCTTTAAGCTGATCTGTTAGTTCTTCTGCAGCACTACTTTCTACTTATGAATCTTATGTTTTATGTTTTTGTTTTAAGAATAGATACTAGAATAGTGTAACTTTCATTAGCAGCTACTACACAGAGTGGCGAAAAAAATCTTCTTGTAACATCAAAGAACTGCAAAAATTCATTAATTCATGTAACAGGTCAAAATAATGAAAAAGACCCCAGTACTCCCCAGAACAGAAAATTCCCACAAGCCCACTCTCTCACCAAAACCTCAAAGCAATGCCCTTTTATTTCAAATTTCTACTAGTAGAATTCCAGAACAAAATTCCAGAACTTGTTTTTTCTAACCAATTAAGAAATCACTGCTTTATGTTACAACATATTCCATTTTCAAAATTTCTTAGAAAGTGAGAAAGAAAAAAAGTCTGTCAAAAGCGAACAAAAACCTTCGAAACTTTTCAAAGCTCTTGAGCAGTACTATGAAAAAATGATCAACAGAAGGAGGTCATATACCTTCAAGCATTACAAAAAGCAACTTTACTTCATGAGAATGGAATGTTGTCTACATACAGAAATCAACAAATAATGAAGTTACATTTTATCAATAATACAGTATTAAAACCCCCCAGTAAATCAGTCCCATAGATCCACTGGATAAAGCATAAATATTTTCAAAACCGTACAGTGGGCTGCTTATGCAAATCCAGCAATTCTCGTACATGACTCCTTAGCATGTTCTGGCACTTCCACATCTCATTCAGTGCTCTGCAAAAACGGGAAACAAGAAAAGAAAAGCTTCTTTATGACAAAAAAATGCTGGATGTTTTAAAAAACAAGATTGTTAATTTATTTATCTTAGAAGTGCAACACAACACCTATTAGGTACAATCAAAACCTACCAAATATTAAAAGTAAGTGGTGAAAACAAGGCGGAACTGATTTTCTCTTTTTACAGAGCATAATTTCTTATTCTTCTAGGAACAATTTAACATATGCAGGACACCTGTAGTATTTCTTACAACCACCCAAATAAAAACCAGTCCATCATCAACCAGAATTCAGTTACAGACACTTTCATCATGGTTCCTAATACAGAGCAAACTTAAAAGTCATCACTTGCACACTCTTAAGTCTGCATGAAAATGAATGGATAAACCCACTCTTCTCAAATATCATGGGATCCTCTTGTCTAATGGACATGTAGGGTTTGTATACAAATGGGAAATGTTTTCAAATACTATGCTACTTGCAAACAATGTTAAGCATCCATTAGCTGTATTTTTATTATATAATACAAGCAAGATAACAGAGATGTTAGAAAAGCTTAAGAAATCAAGTATTTGTTGAATAGAAACTATACGTACTTGACAGCATTTGGATCCAAGCTAGCATACAAATAGTACAAGCACTTCATTCGCTCTTCCGTTTCCAAGTTGTGTGGAACAAGATACTGAGCAAAGATTTTCTCTACCAGTAATCTGCAGGAAAAGAAGAAAAAATAGAAGAGAAATCACTACTGTACATGTCAAACAATACCTTCCAGGCAAGCTGAAAAAACAAGAAATAGTAGAAGTCATTAAAACCAGATTTTTCAACAAAGAAAGAAGACAAAAACTAGGGGCATTTTTCTCAGCTGTAAAGACTCCTTCCACTACTGATAGAAAGATTAGCAAGAACTGCTCCTTGAGAGCTTTTCCATGTTCTTTCACTTTCACCTCTAAGAGGGAGCAATCTGTCACCATCCAAATTCTCCTTGTCTTTAGGATCTGAGAATCTCCCTTTGTTTATTCTAATATATTGAAGAACACTGACAGTGAAAAGCTCAAATAAAGGAGAAAGAATACAAGAATATAACTCAAAGGGGAGGAAAAGTAAAAATCTGAAGAATCCTTGAAAGAATGGTTAAAATTGAACTACAGTACTTGAGAATCTACTCATTCTAATACAGAAACTAAAAATCAACACTAAAAAGGTGGAGATGAAGGAACACCACAACATATACAACTAAAGGGGCAAAAGGCAAACTGAGAACAAACCAATCCAGCAAAAACAATCTCCAATTATCTTTTTTAAATAACACATTTGAAGTTTTACATTAAATACCAACTTTGAACTATAAAATACAAGTGAGTAGTTCATCTAATTATAGCCCCCCCCAAAAAAGAACATTCAAATGTTAATTCAATTCATACAAATGAAAGCTGTGCACAATGTTCAGCAATACAATTTGATACTTATTGACAAATATTGTGTGTGTTTGAGTTTTAAAACCTTTTCACTATGTACCAGTCCACTGGTACTAGCAAGAACTCTGTGAGTGCCTTCTACAGAGACCACAGCAGCAAAGATCAAACACACCTTATTTCTGCTCACACAGCTTATTTTTGTTGAAAGAAAATTCCAAGAGACATGATGGCAAGACAGAGGAATAAAAGGATGACCTTGAGTATGGATACAACTATGTCAAGACAGCCCATTAGTATTAAAGAAAACTTGGCTTTGTCTCTTTAAATGTACACTTTCCTGCTATTGACTCCAAGAACTATATTGTTTGGGGAACAGGATCTCCAGAGCACAAAGGACTCCATCTGTTTAACACTCTAGGAGATGGGAAGCATCAGAGCTCTTACCAATTTATGAACATTGCTCTAGTCCATGTCTCTGTAGATACAAGTTCTAGAAAAGCATTCAATACAAATGGAATGACTGCATCATCCCTTCCCTGGTCCCTGCTGGTGAGGGTCAAGATTTACAAAATGGGAATAACGGCAAGACACACTTCTCTCCCGTGAAGAAAGTGACTGGCTAGCGTAACTATAGTTAGTAAGAGGGCACTGTTTCAGATGTGGTTGTTTCACTCCATTCCCTGTACATTTATTGTAAAACAAAGAAGCTCAGAGAATACAATGAGAGGCAGCTCTTATAGTCAGAAGTTTTCAGTCTTGAGCAGACGTGCAAATCAACAGCCAAGCAACAACAAAAACATTATAAAAGTGAGCAAGTTATCTATGTGTGGAAAAAAATCTGTTCTATTCCACTTCATGCCTGAACTCTGTGTGATATTGCACCATTATCTCCTGAAAGAAATAGTGTTATCCCATGCACCCTGAGGAAAATACTCCAAGGCCCAGAGCTGTCCACTGCTACTTTTTATCCTCTTTGCTGCATTACTGAAGGAAAATAGGCCAGAGCTGGCTAATTTTGGCCCATGCTTGCTTATGTGTTTAAAGGATTGAACAGATCTTTTATGTCTTAAAAGATCATAGCATTTCTACATCTCTTCAGGTGCTAAATCTCTAAAATCCTGACAAGTGCACAAACACATTCATCCCTCCGCTGAGATCAGGAAACCAACCCAATGGTGTCATTGAGCAAGAACTTAATTGTCAGCCTTGAAGACCAGTATAATTTGAATTAAAATTTAGAGTATCAAACTGACCTAGAACATTAAAAATCAAGCCACCAATCTTTCTGTGTGGACACAGAGAAAACAAACAGGATACAATCCATGCCTCCTCATGAAAAAGCTAGTTTCAATAGTGTAATCAGGCTTTCTGAAATCACATCAGAGTAAGAAACTCAGCTTTGATGACACACTCTTCCCTCAAAATTCCCTGCCTCATTTCCATCTGCCCATCCAAGTGTTCTGCTTTTGATTGAACAGAAATACAGAAAACATCTGCCCCATTCACTACACAACTGATTCATTCTCTGTCCACTATCAAACCTGTGCACTGAAAACAAAATGTAAACATGGTAGAAAAACCAGAAACTTCTCAATGCAAGCTAAAGTATATTTTCACATATATGCTGAATTAGCTTTGTATAAACCATGTGAAGACTTCCTGATTTTCAAAAAAGGTGCCAACTAAACAAATATGCAACTATGGCCCACTTACAACCAGCCAGATAAACAAAGCAAGAGCCTTCACCGCAGCAGTGCTTAAAAATTTAGTATCATAACTGGCAACTGAAGGAGGCTATTGGCCCATTCAGACTAGTCACCAAGGTAACAAAACATTCTGAAGTACCAGGCTGCAAAAGCAAGGCGCTAATAAACAGTGTAAAGAATTTTCTGAGTCCACCATACTAAAAATCTAGGCTGAAATTCTGCCTTTGTGTGGTATCACAGCTTCTCTCTTCCTGAAAAACTATTAATAATCTTCCAAAACCTTGGCCAAAATACTTTTTTTGACACCAAAATAGTATTTCAAAAAATCAAAGGGACTGAGTGACAAAACACAGACAAATCAAATGTGAAAGCACCTCTGATGTTTCCTCAGCTTTTGGTCTACCTAAAGGTCCATATACCAAAAGGAGAGATATGTGCATGTACTGTGGTGTGGACACACATAACACTCACAGAGGATGGATTTTAACAGCATGTGTTTCTTACACAGCAGTTAGTTAATGAAAATCATAGCTCTAGTTCCATCGGTATATAAAAATTAATCCATGAACAGATAATGAAACAATTTTGAATATGTGCATACATATCTTAATGATTAATTAAATACATCATACATCAACCCATAAACGCAGAATATAACACCTTTCACAGAATAAGAACATATTTTCAGACTATCTCTTATCACTATACAATTAAAATTAGGAAGACTTAGATTGACTCACTTGTCATCAATGCTATTTTGATAATATATGTGCAAAAGTTTATCCTTTATCCAGCTCACTTTCTCTGCAGCATCTTTTCCAGCCTCAGC
Source organism: Camarhynchus parvulus (assembly GCF_901933205.1). Taxonomy (NCBI): domain Eukaryota; kingdom Metazoa; phylum Chordata; class Aves; order Passeriformes; family Thraupidae; genus Camarhynchus; species Camarhynchus parvulus. The sequence goes on from NC_044574.1 coordinate 23,369,390, forward strand.
ATGAAGACAGTACTTCTTGTACAGCTGGGCAAGACCCATCATAGCTTCTTTTCTTACTCGCCACTTGAGAGGGGAGAAATTAAAAGAAGTTGAGGAATTGGTTTTGGTAAACAAACAAACAAACAAATAAATAAACCATACAGAATACAGTAAAGATGTAGAAGCATGAAAGACAAAATAGCCACTTTCTGATCTCCTATACTTAGACACTTCAAAAGCTGAAAAACGCTGTTTGAAGCCTGTAGATGAAAATTTGCAAAGCCTGTGTAAGGGTTTTTTTGCCAGTACTATGCTGATTAAATACTGTCAGTACCCAGGACTTCAGTACTTCTCTGTGCTGAGCATAAAAAATCTGGGACCTAGCCAGCAGAAAAGAACTTAAGTACAGCTTAACATGCATGCCTGAATAAGTGTCTTACTGAGTCAGGATTTGGAAGGCTTATCTATTCAGAGACAGGCACCAGGTAAGTGGCAGACTTCTTTCTTCCCACTGCCTTACACCATCTCATAGCACCCTTGCCTAGACACAGGAGATCTGGAACCTAGGCCAAGCCAAACCTGCCAGGCTTGAGCTCTGAGGCTACCTTCCAGGACAGTGGGAGAGGCGCATTTTGCTGAAGCCTTGAAGCAATTGCTCTAAGACTGGAGGGATTGAGGGAAAACCCCCCAGAGTACAACTGCTACAGGAGGAGTTCATGGGTTCTCCATCTTGCTTTTGGTGGTCATACTTTATCCTCTCAAATAAATAACAAATATCCCATTATTAAACAATTTAACAGACAAGACCCATAAGCCATCCTGTGATGATTCGTGTGAGGAATCATACCAAAACTGACTTCAGGATTAATTTAGGCAGCATAGTGTCTCATGCTGAATGATTTACACAGTAAACCTCAGAAGACACTTGTTTTCCCACATCATTTAGAAGAAATGCATTAAATTTGAACTGAAAGAGATAATTTATTCCAGAACACACTAGGTATCACTTTTGGCCTTGAACTCCCAAGGACTAACAATGCTCAGATCATTTCAGCCTATGAAGCACAAATGTAGATACTATTATTCATACTGTAACTTCCTCAATCTTGTTAAACTGAAGGCTTGACTCAATACCACTGAGGTACTGCACATTTAATTTCTTAATAGTTTTACTGAATTTTTTCCCTTTCTTGAAGGGCAAAGAAAAGACAAATTTTCAAGATAATATGGCTCATGTCACCACAAGACACCAATAGCTGTTGGAGTAGGTTATAACAATAAGATGGAAAGAATAAACTTGTATTTTGTTACTTGTTGTATTTCTTAAGTGACAGATGAGTCAATATAGTAATGACTTTGCTAGAACATAATACAGTAATAGCTATAAATAGATGTTATTATTTAACTTTTCCGCAGGAATTTGTTCACTCCTGTTACATTTTAACGCACATTTTAAAGAAAATAAAGGCCTGAAAGGGAAACATTTTCAGAAAAGTAGTAATATTTTTCTGTGTTCAGATATACCCTTCCAATGCAGGTGATAGCTTCATCAGATCTCCTATATGAGACAGGAATGATGGATGGCAAAACTCGTCAGAAGAAAACAAAAAATGATTTCTAGAAATGATTCCAGAAAATTTAAGCGTAAAATGTGGGAGTAACAAGGAGTTACAAAAGAAAGGAGGTTTGGATTGCAAATAGAATTCTGATTAGTGAAATAGCTGTAGAGTAGATCTCAGAGCACACAGAAAGCCAGTTGCAGCGGACCAAACCACTTAGAGAATGTTTTGAACACCATGAAAGCAAGTCATTGAAGAGGAGATGCATGTAGGGAGGAAAAAAAAGAGTAAAACACTTTTGAGAATTGAAGCTGAAACAGCAAATAAACATAAAGAGGAATGTAATAATCAGTTTCAAAGGCAGCATACATAAACACAGCTAACAGAATTACTACCCTGATTCAATTAACAGAAGAACTTGGATAACCTTAGCTTCCTTGGTTGACCAACGTAATTAAATTCCTCCACTGATGACTGTTGGGCTGAGTTTTGAAAAAAAAATTGCTATTGAAAATTCAAAACAATCCTTTACCCATTAGAATAACTTTAATAAACACCTTACAATAGTGCTCCTTTATCTGGAAAAAAAGCCACAATGGTTTTCAGTACAGTTCAAACTAACACATATGCAGAAAAATGCATAAGGAGGAACCAAAAATGGGTATATGATTCTATGGCTCCTCTATGGCTTTTGACTTCAAGCTGATGATGTGCAAGTCAGTTCTTATGAAGGGCCTGAGTCTCTACTCCATAAAGACTGTTGGGAGAAATGCCAACAAAGCTGTCAAAACTCTCTTAACTTCTCAGGTTCTTATGATTATTCCAGTATTATGGACAAGAGTATTTTTGTTATTTGTTTTTAAAATGTCTCCTAATTATTCTGAAAAGTGAAGATGCTGGAAAGACCTTTGAAACAGCGTTCCAAACGAGCTTTCCTAAGAACAATTATTACCAAAGACAAGATTTCAGTTTTTGGGGAGCATGTTACCAGAGTTACTTTTCCATGTGGAGCAATAAAAATGGATTTGAAAACTACCAGTGGAAGTGGGGTTTGTTCATTTGTTTTAAAACTTGTTGCTGTTTTTTAAATAGCTACAATCATAATGCAAATGTCTATATATATATATCAAATCAGCTAAGGACATTCCTTTAAAAAATTAAGTAGTGTCTTTTAGCCAGAAACTTTCACTCTAGAAAGTGTTTAGACTATCTTTACCAATACTGTGTCAATTAGAATATGGTCAGGAGAAAAAAACCAGATCACTTAAATGGTGATCCAGTTAGCATGATTTAATTTTTTTCCCAGCTTTATAAAGATAAGAGGCAGAACTGAAATGACAGGTTAGCACTTTACTTCAGCCTGTTGGATAAGCATTCTTTCCATAGTAATAGCAATACTCATTTGAGAGATGACTGCAGACCTAAAAAGATGAAGTCAAACTGATGAACCATCATCTAGGAGTTTGCAGTAGAGGTGTCCAACAGATACCCAGCTACAAAGGGTAAATGCAGCCAGCAAAATACAGAGCTCTTTTAAAGAAAAGGATTAAAATAGGTATAGTGCACTCAGCCTGGAATTGAGAAAATCCTACATAGAAAACAAAGATAGTTACATGGACATTATCAATGCTCCTCTCCCAAACTGGAGAGAAATCTTAAAAATTATTTTTAAAAAACAGATGAAAGTTTACAAATCTTGATCCTTGATCTTCATTCTACAGCAATAACTATATTTACCAACACACCCTATATTGCTAAGGTCTACTTCAAATGCTAAGTATTTGTTGTAGTAATTTCTAGTCAGTGCTTAATTTTATTTTCCCCTCAGGATATACCTTCATTAAAGCTCTCTCCAGAGATTTTTATAAGAGAAACATCATGTACAGACAAAATTATTCTTCACTGATCACCTGAAAAAGCACCTAACCTTGAAACACAACATATCAAACCTACAACTGGTGTGAAATTACTTAGTCTAACACATGAGGAACGTTACATGCCACAACACTGATTTAAAGCCCCACAAAAAAAGACCTAGCTCTGTAGAAATCAGTACTACAGCTGTGCAGTAATAGCTGACTGCCTCTCACTGACAGCAACATGCTAAAGGAAAACAGAGAGACACTGGTGAAGACACAGTCATCCCCTTCTCACTAGGGGGTAAGTCCCAGGGCAAAGTGGTGGCTATATAAAAAGTTTTTAGATCTCATAAACGAACTTTTGGACATGTTTAGTGGCTGAAAAAGAAGGAAGGTGATCTTGATCACTTCTGAGAAACATGCAATGTCAAGCTGCAAGTATAGCTAATTGAAGAGCTGCTTTATAATAGTGAACATACTCAAAATCACTATTTCTCTGTCTAAAGATGACATTCTTGTCAAAATCAATTACAGTAACATTCTCACTTAAGAGGAGAACAAAAAAAAGTGAAATTAGAAAAAACAGCTAGAATGACATAGGGGGTATCCTTTCTATAGCCTATCAAAAAATGACAATAATAAGGAAAAAAAATCAACATAGCTACATTGCAAAGAGAATGTAAACAGGAAACAGTACAAACTCCAGCAAATTGAAAGTAAAGCCTTGATGAAGCATGGGCAATAGTTTTAAAATGAAGTTATTAAAAGCATACTAACTAAACATCACCACCAAAGATTGCAGAAGCAGAAAGGCTTCCAGATCCTTTCTGTATGGCAGAGAGACAAACAGATTTATTCCAGGAGAGGTCTGAAGAGGTTTCTTAAAGTATCATTAAGAGACATTTTAAGAAAATTAATAAAGTAAGCAGGAAGAAAATCATCAAGATTTTGTAATCTTAATTACAAAAGGTGGTAACCCATCTCTGACTTTTACAAGAATTATATACCAAATACTAATTATTCTATTATTGCAATCTGTCCATAAGCAGATTGAAGACAGCAAATGTGAAAGAAACCAAAGAGTGTGAAGAGGAACAATGTGCCTCTCAAAAGAACATCTGATTTGGAATGGGCAAACAGGCTGAAATAGAACAGTAACGACAAAAAAGAGCTGACACTACTGAAAAAGAAGTCACAGAAATGTGTCTATGAACTTTACATAATGGGAAGTTTTATCTAAGAAAAAATAACTTTTAGCAGATCCAGAAGTCCATCAGTAAAATGCATTTGGATCCCAAAAAATTTCCAACAAAGCCTCGTACCAGAAGGCCTTAAAATAAAAATTCTGTTTTGAATTAATTATCAACTAAAACATAGGGGGAAATAGCTGGAAATAAATGACTGATTTTCACAATGAAGGGAACAAAATAAACCTGTAGATGAAGTAATAAAGAAATCTCTGACATTTAATATATCAAAACTTACTTTCTTACAAAATGAACTGAACAGTGTGTGTAAAATTTACTGAGGTAGTCAGATGTAACATAATTAAGAATTGCAGAAAAATGTCATGCTACTGAATTGTTACGGTATGAAATGGAAGAAATTCAGATTAAGGATAGGTTTTCCCATCAGCATTAACTCTGCATGTACAGTATCTGGCAGTATACCACCTGAAGTTATTAAAGAAAAACACTGACGTTAACATGAATGTTTTCCAAATCTGTCAGCTCAATGCTCAGAAATAGCAGAAGAGACAGACGGAACGTTTCAGAATAAGAAAAAAAATTATCATCAAGTAAGTAACACGGTGCAAACTCTGAATGCCATTCAAAATCAAATATTCTGGTGAGTAGCACGTTGCTCCCAAGTCTGGTCACCTTAGTTCCAACATGACAGAGAACATCCAGACAAGAATGATCAGCAGTATGTAACAATCAATTTGTGTGGAAGTTAATCAGGTGATTCTTTAGAATAGAAAAGAAAGACTTAGAGAAGACATGGTATTCATATTTATTAAATATAAATGACTCAAAGAATCTTCATTGTTCTATGTAATCCAAGATCTATGAGATACCAAATCAAATGATCAGACAAGTTAAAAGCAAACAAGTGAAGTTATTTTTCCCAAACAGGCATTAAACTTTAATTTACAGATGCATATGCCATGGAGGCTTAGAAAGTACAAATAAATTCAAGAAAGAACTTGATAAATACATGGAATAAAGTTCTGTTGAAAGTTATGAGCATGGGCCAGCAGACTTAAGAAATCCTTAAATCACAACTTGTTGGATTTGTGATTTAAGGATTTAAGCCTTAAGTCACAAATCCAAAGCTGCTGACTGTGAGAACTATAATGGGTTATAGTGACCTTTGGCTTAAACATGCAAGACCGTTCTTATGTTCTTACAATGTAACTGTGTTTATCACAAGTCAATGACCCTATTTGCTTGACAACACTTGATTGATGCCACCACAATATGGAATTTTTATTAAGATGTTCTTGTAAGAAAATATTTTTTTTCCATGAGTATTCCTGTTAATAGTCAACTCTGAAGATTCTCTGATTCCGTGGCTTCAGTTTTTTTTTATTTTACTTTTAGTGAAGTATATTAGAAGCAGGTCATTGCTGAAAACACACTATTAACACACTTACCCGTTTGTCCAGCGTTCTTTCCCTCACAAAGCCAAGCAGCTGGTCATTGACCAAAGAGAGATCTCTCTTGCCCGCAGTGATAATTGTAACAATAACATCATGTCGAATGGCTTCTTCTGGGTCGTGTGATCTAACCTTCAAATATTCTGTCATGAGCAGAAACAATGAGAAGCTTGGCTTTTTTATGTAGGTGTGATGTATTCTGATTTATTACTAATGTTTAATCAATTAAATGTCTCATATATCACAACCATGTAATCTATTAAATATAGAGCCACCGACAGGAAACATCTGTTCCAATGTTTTCTATGTTAAAGTTTTATAAAACAATTAGGTAACTGTAAATATCAGAAGAATATAGGAGTGATAACTTTTATGATAACATCATTTGCAAGAAGCAATAAAATGAAATAAAGTTGACTAGAATATATTGTAAGTAAAGGGGAGGTGAGGGAATAAGAAGAAACAAAAAGAAGAAACTCTCATTCCTTAAGAGTGAAAAACGTGAATAATAAATCAGAAGTACTGACAAATGTTGTACAATAGCTTGCATCAAAAAACAACAGTATTTTCAGTTAAGTCTGAAAATCTTCTCATAGTTAATGTGATACTGTAGAGGAAGAAGAAACTTCATAGTTTAGATCAGCAAAAAGGCCTTTTTTGCGTTCAGTGGAACAGAGTAGTGGGGAACTCAGTGACTAGTTTTGAAAATAAGCCAGGGTGTCAAACCAATATTTGCTTTGCCTTACCCACAGTTTCTTTAGAACTTGAAATTACTTTAAAATTCATTCTGCAATGGGTAGCTTCTTCACTACTCATTCTTAAAAAGTCCACACAAAACCACACACTCCTCCTCTTTCTAATTACTAGCACTCATTTTCAACAGAAATCAATTACTCAGCAAATACCTCTTCCATCCCCCCTTATCAAGCATTGGACTTGGTGCATTTCAGAACTACACTGCTATGCACAAAAATAGTTACACAGCCCCTTGCTCATTTTGTAGATTATTCTAAACCCCTGTATGAGCATCTCACCAGTGAGGTCTTTTGCTAAGTCTGGATGGTTCATTAAACAATGACTGGCGAATTTCACACTCTCTAATCTCACAGGGACATGGATATCATTGAACCTAGAGGGATAGAAGATAATGAATGTTAATTTTTAATTAGCTTTGCAAATCAGTATTATTCTCTATGTAGTAACATGTGTTGATAGTACGTTCTATTAACTATTAGAATACTTTTATACGGCAAAATATAAATGTTTTGAATTTATCTCAATAATGTACCTCATACAAATCCTTGTTATTTCTTGTGAAATTCAGTCAGGACTAAAATTAAAGAATGAATATGGTGTATGTAGATAAAATGTTGATCCAATGGATTTTGCCCACTGACTTCTGAACACAGGTCTCCATACAATGTCGATTGTGTGTGTGCACGTACACACACGCACACACAAAATTACACAAATGTAAACGGGCATCACCAGGAACCATTTGAAAATGTTCTCTTTTTAAAAGATTATGAACTTCTACAATTATGTAAAAGAAAGTATCTCTTCATTCGGAAAGGTAAATGCCAAGCAAAACAGAGCTGCAGATACAGCTGAACAGTATGAAATTTCAGACAGTGCTGGCATAGCTATTGTGTAAATTCTGCTATGCATACAATGTGCTGTCTGTCTAACTTATATAGCCATAGCTGATAGCAATATAGCAGCAGTCTTTCAGGGTTCTTCCTTCTAAAATACAACTGTATGCAGTTTTCTGCTTTGACGATTCAATAAGGAACTCGTTCAAATATAAACAGTTACATCCTCTAGAAAGAAAATAAAAAATGCAATACTGTAAGAAAACAGAAAAAAGAACATCAAAAAAGAACAGAAATTCAGAACTCTATCCCATTCCTCTTACCGCCCAAGAAAGCACTGCCAAAGAGGTCGATTTTGTGTGGCCAGATCAGAATCTTTGGAGCCAAAGAGTTTAGCCAGAAGTCGAACAACAGCCAAACGTTCTTCTCCATCATTGCTCTAAAAATCAAAACATGAAAAAGGAACAGTAAATTATCTGTAATATCTTAGTCATAATTTTATTTCTGTTTTTTTTAACCATTAGATTAAAAACTGAGTTTGAAAGTATTTCTGATAATCCTTGTTCTCTTTAATTATCTTATAGGATTCATACAAGACAAAATATACAAATATACCTATTAAGCTAATGCATTACAGACACTGAATAGATGGCTGTACTATTAAGGAACCTTCTTTTCAGCAATAAAAACCCATATACAGTACTCTAATATACATCTGACAAAATAAACAATTAATGATTTATTTTAAAACATTTTTAAGACTATTTTATGTGTGTGGAAAAGACACCAATTAAGATGTTGTAAACACATATGCACTAATGAAAGCCACATGTAATTTCACCAGATACCTATCTCTTGGTTACTTTTGTTTGTTGCAACCATAGCCTACATGTATATCCACACATGCAAAATTATTTCTCTTGTCCACTTACAATCTCAGAAAAGACAAACGGCTTTTTAATTAAAACCCCCACAGACTTCTAAAACAGGATAAATTAACTGTTTTCAAAGATTCAAATCAGTCAAGCTAACTTATTAGCTGACAATAACAAATCTGATAAAATATTAGGAAATACTTCCCTTATTATTAAAGCATTATTTTACAAAAGAAAATTCTGCAAATCAATACTGAAGCTAACACATTTGCATTTCATAAGATAAGCCAACCACAGCCTAATTACTTTATAAATTTTGAGTGCAATCCAAAGATTAAGTACATAAAGCTTTTGCATTAGACTGCATTAATTTATCATTATAATGATTATATATATTTGGTGTGCATAATACATGTTTGCATGCACAATAAGCACATAATTGCATACTAATTTCCAATATCCTTTCTTTAATGTTATATTTACCTTCAAAATAAAGCAATAAATACAGAATTTCTATTCCCCTAGTAGAACACTTATTAAATCTACAGTTCTGCACTCTTAATAAAAACAAAAATTTTTAACAAAACATTTAACAAAAATTTTATTGACTGTCCAAAGCTACAGTGTAACCCACCTTCAGCTTGAATTCCAGCTGTGGCATGACAGACAGCAGTAAGTGAGGATCTATGGCAAAAAGCTCTTGTATCAAGTCAAACACATGTTCTGATAAGTCACTTACTGAAGACTTTCCCAGTACCAGAACCTGGTTAAAAAACTAAAATACAAAAAAAATTATGTAATATATTTTCCTTCATTAATGCAAACATTATTTTAAAAAATTCTTTTAATGTAGTATCATTTACGGTTTTATACTTATAGAAGGCATTCAAAGCACAATTTCTTCACTACATCAAAGCATTTCACCCTTACAATTTTGGCTCAAGCAAATTAAAAACATCCTTCCCAGTTCAGTTTTATTAACTCTATCAAGAGAGTTTAATACATGACAATTTGATAATTTCAAATCTCAGTAACTATCTCCCAAGCAAAATTAACAAGTAATAAAAAATTGTTAACTTAAAATGCATATTCATCCAGTAGAACACTGAACAAAAAAAACCCCAGTGCTTTTAAAAATTTTTCTTATAATTGAAACCCAATCCAACTGAAGATCATCAAATACTGAAAATAAAGGTTCTCTGCTTCAAATCCATTTTAAAGAATGTCAGATGTCTTTATATTATGTCTTGCAATATTTGATGGCTAATGTATCAAGGTCATTAGTGATCTAACAGAAACAAACCAAAGTAGCCTAAATTATGAATTATTTATTTTTGGATTTATATAAAGTATATTAAAATTTAATACTTCCTATTAGATATTGGGGATTAATATTATCTAAGCAGTGCAAATGCAATAGCAAAAAAAGCTACAACACACTTGAAAAAGAAAGTAAGGAGAATAATATTAACTCAACTCAAAGGTTACTTTATGTACTATCCTGTTTTCACATATGACTAATTACGAAGCTAAAATAAAACGGGAATGTGGTAACTTAGTCAGACTCCTTGAGCTTTTAAATACTTATTGATTAATCTTTTATGAATCTGCCTAATTCCATTTTAAATTACTCTGAATTTTATTAATTCTATTGGCTTCAGCACCAAGGAAAGGCAACAGAATGGATCAGAACACATTCATCAAAGACTGCAGTAGCTGTATTAATGTGCAGAACATACAACACTTACATTCAACAAGAAGGAATTGTAATTTGAAGGAAGCCTTTTAAAAAGCATAGTTCTTTTACTCTTTATGACTACAAGTCATAGCAAGTTTAGGAGGGGAAAGAAAATCTAGCAAAGAGCCGGTAGGTTGCAATGCTTCATCCTAAAGCTTGGTATGAAATAAGGCTGCCTGGTTGCTGGACATATGAACTATTCATAATTCCTTTTGTTGTAACAGAACTTTTAGTGGTCAGCTATTTTCACAGCCTAGATTTAGGCTTAACATTAGAATGAGATAGATAAAAATTAATTTCCTCTTCACTTATTTGAAATACTCCACACACTTTACAACCAAGCCAACAACATCCTATTTGGAAAACTGTAGTAGCTTCTATAAACAATATTTAAAAGAACAAAAATGCCCATAACAGGAACACATTACTTGCAGGTAACAGGGATTAATTTACATACATTGGCAATACATGGTTCAATGGTCTGGACGGTCCTTTTCAACAGGACTTTTGCAAGATCAAACGCTTGTTTGTTAAGGTTCTGAAATAAAGAAAATATAATACAATTTTACAGAGTTTTCACACACAATAACAGATTTTGAAGAAACATTATCATTCCTGAATACTCTGAAAATTAACGTGCACCAAATCTGGCACTGAAAAATGAATGAATTTAAATTAATATTTAATTGTGGTTTTGTCTGCCTCTCACATACTCACTAAAGATACACTCTGTAGCAAGTTCAGCCTTGTCTGGAGAGTAAAACTGTGCACTGACTTCTCCACAGACTGTATCATATGCTCTGAGATAGCCCACAATGAGACTACACAAAGCACCTACACTTGGGCAGAGTTAGCAGTTAACTTTCCAAGTAAGCATTCGATTATAACATGACAAATCTGAACACTAATATATAGCTCTTGAGGAAGAAAAAGAATGTAACTGCATATCTGAAAAATTTTTCTGTCCAAGTCTGTAAAATCCCATATGCAGTATCTCATATCATCTAAGGATTAATGCAGCTTGGATGGGAAAAACGATATGGATGAGCTGATTGCCCTGAAAACTACAAATCACTGCAGACAAAATGCAGGTAAAGCCTAGGGATGACCGATTCTTGGAAATATGGTATTTGGCAAATCTACACTGAAAACAACTCTCTCATCTTCTTTTAATTAATGAGATGACAAAGACAGTTCATCAACAGATAGTAAAGAGAATCAAGGTGGCCAAAGGCTCAACAAATATTTCCTCAGTCACCAAAGCACTAAACTGATGTCTCGTTATAGAAGACAGACATATTTGTATGAATTCTCCTCAAAAAATATCCCAATACCTTCTTCCCAAACCCAGCCACGATTAAAACCTTGTTGACTGGTATGCAAGTATTAAACTAAAGGACTGTGAATCTCAAATTTTAAAATACATTTTCTATGGAACTTCAATACGGATTCTTCCACACAACCAAACCAACAACCCAAATACACACACAAACGCAGAACACCACAGTACCGAACAACTAAACACCAGAACACCATTACAGAAAAGTAGTATGTAACTTAATAAAACAAATCAACTTCTTCAACTATTAGGAGAAAAGAAACCCTGTCTGGATAACCCATGCTGCAGAACATGCAGAAGAAAATACAGATTTTTAACACATGAAAATGTTTTAAAGGAATATCTTAAGTAAGACTGGGAAGAAAAATATTCACTGAATAGCACTACTTTTAAAGTTAATATAAAGAACTACAGTTTGAGGTCACAGGTCAAAATGTGAGTGAAATGTGACATGCTACTGCTACTGAAAACCTGAATTTACTAGATGAGTCACATTAGCACCCACAGAGAACAATGTACACCACACCATCACTTTACTAAGAACGGATGTACAAATTAATATAATCTAGATTCAGAGGTAGACTGTATATCATGTCTAATTTAAAAAACACCACCTCAGACTGCATTATCCAAACCACAGTATTTCAGCTTCTTTACAAGGACAAACTTCCATCTAGTCTTGCCAGACTGGTATTTTTCTTATGTCATAGCAAGGAATGACTGGTAATTTGACTGCTCTGCACAGACCTAGAAGTATTGCTATTGCATGCATTCTACAAGAAAATCAACTGTGCTCTTAAGGCTACAGTGCTTCTGATTTACATATCTAAAGGCAAGCAATATAATCACAGAATTTTCTTGCAGATCTGCTCATGAAAGGAGAACATAGTTACAATAGTCAAACTCCCATAGGCAGATCAGACAGAAGAACTTTCTGGTTGTTTTTTCCTTTTTTTGAACTACCATGGTAAAGCAGTCATTTAAGTGCTGTTGTTACAGTGAACAAAGAAAGTAACACAGACTGACATACTGACCAAATTACAATACTGAGCACTGCCTACAGGACATTTTTTGCTCAGTCATGACCAAGAGCTAGTAAGAATGGCACCAATCCTGTAAGTGACACTAAATATGCATTACAACCCAATATTTACACCACGTTTGTCTCCCTCTCTATCAGAGCCTCGCTTGAGAATTTTCTTCATTAGGCAAAACTATAACAACGTTAATGTTAAAGGATCATGTTCACTTTCACTTTGTCTAAATCAAGTAGTCACAACACAATGTTAAGTAGCACAAGGTTTTACTGGGCCTTTGTACCCTCAGAGCAATGCCCATCATTGTCAACAGCATCACCTCAGATCACCACCCTCTACTTCCACTCCCTGTATCTACTTGCCTCTAATTTATTAGAAGCAACTTACAAAGAACAGTGTATTTTCACAAGGACTCTTGTTACAAGACGCTCTCTGTGTCAGCAGTTTCAGTAAGACACTCTCATTGCTGTCAATAAAAATCATTTGATAGAATGCCATTCCTGTCTCATGATTATGACAGAAGGATTGCAAACTCATCTCAGGCAATAGATACTTTTATAAGCTTGATGAGCATTCACAGGTAAATGACAATGGCCATACTAATACTGATTTAATTATCTAGTCATGGATGGACATGCCTTAATTTTTGTAATTATTTTAAAAATTATATTTAAATTAACAAATCAGCAAACAGAAACATATGCTTGGTAATCAGAGTGCCATTCATCTCCTCTTACTAATAACTGAAACTTACAGTACTCTATACTACTTTTGATAAGTACAAGTGTTTTAGCAAGGGAATTTTCTTGGTTAGTGTAAGGCATCACCATCATCAGCCTGCACCTCATTTTCCTTTATTTTACAGCTAAAGGAGTTGTGTTTATTCCCTTTTTAACTTTATTAAGGCATTACAGTGAAGGTACTTTAAAAGCTCAAGTGCAGTCCCAGTGATCCCCTCTTCAAGGAACATACAATTCCTCTAGGAAGGGGAGTGTTCTGTGTCACTTTGTTCCTTATAAGTGAATTAAATGAAGAAAGACAATGGAAGGGGTGGGAAGCACAATTAGGAAGGTGCAGTGAAATCTGACTGGCAAGCTGGGGAGAACAGAAAGACACCACAGAAATCTTGGGAATATCTTTCCCCTGCCCTCCTTCTTTTAAATTAAAAAATATTTAATATCTTCTCTATTAAAAAAACCCCAACATATCCAAAAAGTGAAACAACCAACTACCAACAATCCTCAAGATACGATGTTTTCCTATTATATTTGCTTGAAAACACTTTACTTATGTTTCAGTGAGGTGGCACAATCTCTCTGTAACAAATAATCTAGACACAGCTAATCAACAGTACCAGGTAATCCCCAAATGAATGTGAGAAAATAAAACAGTCACAATAGCTAAAGTGTATAAAGAGATAAACAACATGCAGAAGGCAATAAGTATACTGTTATAATAACAATAATTCTATGATAACATTTTACTTGGCAGACCTTGTGTGCAGGAATGAGGTTAATCAAAATTGAGTCCAGCAGCTCCTGAGTTACTCCATCGCCTTCCATGATGATAGAACTCATCAAATCCAGCATATGCATTTGTACCTTCTGGTTGTGGCTATTACTAAGATCATAAAGAATATTTTCAATATTAAATTCTCAGACTCGGACAAATACTAACAGAACAATCAAGAAACAGCATCAAATGTTGTCCAGTTTGCTCTCTCTCACACTCCCCACATCTCGAAACTATTTTATGTGCCTTTCTTCTCTTATAGAAAGGTTCAAAAATCTAGAACAATCTAGCTCTGCTTTAAGACAATCAAAATAAAAAAAAGGACAATAACAACCAATACAAAAATGTAGATAAACTAATAGGAAAGAAATATACTGCTGTAACATGGACAGCAAATTTTTAAAACATCTACTTTCAGACACACACCCTTCCATAATGTCAGCAGTTCACACTCATTTGCTTTCCCAGTAGCTCCTCATTTAGTCTGTTCAGACATATTTATCTGTAGACTATGCCATGATTCAGTCTACTCCCAAACCGGATGATATTTTGACAATTAATATAATGGAAATTATTCAACTTACTTGATAACTGAAAAAAGAGTCCTAAAAAGCTGAATAAAAATGTCATTGCAATCTTCCAACTCAAAGCAGATGTTGTAAGATTTGACCCAAGCTAAATTCTAAAACAAAAATGAGGATATTTAGGCTAGTACAACTTCACATTAAGTAACATAAACATAATCATGTTAGCTATGGGTTTTTTTCTATTTAAGGAAAAATAATATACAATAGATGTCAGGACTTTGGGGAAAGAGACTGGATATTGCTTTGCATACAAAGAGCTCCTAACACAGGGGCTTTGCAAGATATATCCAGAAAACTCTAAATACAGAACGATCTGATTTCTTAAGTATGAAAGCCAATTGACAGAACTTGTTAATATAATAAGGCCTTATTTTTTCTTCATGCTATGAAACAATACAATTTTAAACATCATGTTTTAAACATCAAGTATCTTGTTTACAAATGAGATACTATTTCTAAAAGCACATTGAACCCCACTACTCTGTTCTTGTCAAGAGTATGGTTTTGCAATGTTTTTAAAGCTAAAATCTTACATTCCTCCCATCGCCAATATAGGCACACTGGCATTTTAATCGCCATTTGAGATTTTCTCTCTTGATTAAAAAAAACCCAATGCATGGAATTGTAAGATAAAGGCTAAATTTCAATACATACCAATTGTTTAGACAATTAGTCCTCAACTACAGATCAACAAACTTACTAAACACAAACAGCACTATAAGTACTAAAATACGCGATTCACTGAACTTTAATGAGACTGGTGTGATTTACAAAATAAAAGAAATTTGCCAGGCATACTGGCACATCAGGAGAACAACTGATTACACTTCTTTACACTTCTCAGGTTTACAGAGCTAATACCATCTACTGAAAGTTATAACTATTGTGTTACCTCTAACAAGTAAAAGTATCTGTTAAATTGAGGGCTCTTCGTGTCCTCCAAGCCTTTTAATTGTCTTGTAATAAACAAGAATATGTCCTGTCAAAAAACAAAGTTTACAAGCTTGATTCAGCAGAAGATGAAAATACAATCCTTTAGTAGTGACATCTATCCACATTTTCAAATTCATAATGTGAGAACATCAAATTGTCTTTTTTAAGCATTGACAGAAAGCTATCACCAACACAGATACTGGCCATCTAGCATTCCTTTACACATCTCTGGCCCTTAAGTATTACACTGACTTACAGAATTAAAGCTACTTCTCTTTAATAAAACTAAAAGATCAGTATACATGGGAATAAAAACATTTTTCTGTTAATTTTGGGGGTTTTTTGTTGGGGGAGGGGAGGGGACTGTTTGGGTTTGGTTTGGTTTTTTTTAAGGGGGCAGTTTATATTTTCTTCAGTAAGAATAAGGTAGGAGAAAAGCCTTTATCTTATGAGGCATTTTTACCTTAAGTTTGTCATGGGAAGTATATGGAGCTTCAGGAGCATAGATACGAAAGATATCAGCCAAGCAACATGCTACAAGGAGGCGCACATCTTTATTGGGATTCCTGAGGAAGAATTCAGATGCAAGGTGCAAGGCTAATGGGAGATACTGCTGCTTCTCATCTTCTGAGTCCTGGTCCATATCCATGAAGGTTTTCACCACCATCTGAAAAACACCGGAAAAAAAAAACCTGAGTTCCTTCTGCTTTTATTCCTTATTACTAAACAAAACTTTTTAAAAGGATGCAGTGCTATCAATACATGTTCTGCTGAATAATCACAATTAGTACTTGAATTTTTTTGTTTGGACAAATATCAGAAAAAGGGAAGTGTTAACCTGATACTTAAAGGTTTATTGAACTCAATAATTTAGATTAAAACATGCTTAGATTAACCATGTTGCAGTTGTGCTTATTTTGTCAATCTTGGCCAGAGGTACAGCACAGAAACTGCTGTGCACAGATGAGGTTGGAGAGGGCAGCATCCCTTCCTCAAGCAGTTCCACTGCAATTCCAGGTGAGGACTCACATCAGTTTGGGTTGTAAGCCATCTGGCTTACACATGGCTACAGTACAATGCAGCTGCCTTAGAGCTCTGCCAGGACTAGAGCAGCCTAAGAGGCCACTCTTAACGCCCTGCCTCTATTGAGGCACAGACCTCAC
This sequence comes from Camarhynchus parvulus, assembly GCF_901933205.1. Classification (NCBI taxonomy): domain Eukaryota; kingdom Metazoa; phylum Chordata; class Aves; order Passeriformes; family Thraupidae; genus Camarhynchus; species Camarhynchus parvulus. The sequence continues at coordinate 23,386,222 of NC_044574.1, forward strand.
AAAGTACTTAACATATGCACAATCTTTCTATCTAGTTTAAACAAACTTGATACTGGATAATTTAATCCCTCATGTAAAATAAGTCTTAACACTGCAGATCTCTCTTTCTGCACATTTAGAGCTGCATCTTTAGCCTTATTAACATAATGTAATAAATTAACCACATGGTTTCCTTGTTTCTTCTAGCACAGCTAAGAACTACTAATTTGTATGAAATCCCATCAAATTCGTTTATTTTTAATTATTGTACAGCCCCGGCTAATTGAAACTTCTCAACGTAATGATTTGGCAAAACTGAAAGTATGAATTTAGTTTGAAGAAATAAAAAGTTGCAGATTTTAATTTTAGAATAGTGTTTGTTAAAATATGAGGATGACTTCAAGGATGTCAGCACAGAACAGGCAGATGTGCTAGAGACTCTAAGAACGGCCTTAGTGAAATCAGTCTTTGTGTTCCATTCCTCCATGTCACTTGAGCATCATTAAGAGTTAAAACTGTGAAGGACAGCCACACTGTATACCAACAGGAGTTGTTATGCCCACTACAGACACAGTATACACAGTGCACAAAATGAAGAGATACCAGAGAGAACAAAGAATGAGAAATCTTGATGGGTCAAATTCACCTCTAAAATAATAATAGTAAAACACAAAAGAAGACTGAGCTCACACAGCTAATAAATACATCCCTTACTCTAACTAGAATTTTTTTGTTATGGTGTCATTCAAATGATTCTAGGGTTGCTCCTCCATTATTAAGCACATCCATGCCTCCAACATGAAAGTGCTGTGTTCCAGCTTTCTTTCCTTCCTGAGTTTTGAAATACAGTTTTAAATTCAGATCTTATAAATTAAAATAAATGTTTGACAGCAATCTCTCCTACAGTACATTACTTAAAAATCCTCCTCCCTTTCCAGAAATGGACAAGTATAATTTGCCACAATTTGCCACAAAGACTAAAAAGAGGAGATGGGAGAAGAGAAAAACCCTACACAACAATAAACAGAAAAAAAGAGAACTTTAAATCTACAGCCCAGAAAAGCACAAATTCTACCTTATTAGTCTGTTTCCTTACAAATATTCTTAAGCTATGTTTTAAAGCCCTAGCTGAAAGCACAAAACCATTCTTCTACTGACAACTCAGGCCTGCCTGTTACAGGGCCTTTTGTTGCTGCGTCCTGGGGTGCATCAGGCACAGCATCACCAGCTGGTCAAGGGAGGGGACTGGCCTGCTCTGCACCGGGGTAGCCTCCACTGGAGTCCTGGATATAGCCAGAAATTGATTTGCTAAAATAATCTGCTAATGAAACTGAAAACCTAAAATAAACTCTATAGATACAAAAAGGCTGAAGTCCAAATAATTTAATGTTTTGAATGTCCAAACTGGAAACCACTCATTAACATGCTAAGACAAAAAAAGTGATCAAATTGTAACAGGAATTCACTACTTTTTCAGACTACAGTAGTACTGTCTGATGTCTGGCTATACAGCTGAAACTATTTTGAACACTAATACTCATTTATATAAAAAGCATACAGACTTAGCAGCTTTCACAACAAAAAATCTGTTACTGTACTCTGTGCAAAAAGCAAGAGACAGAAAAATATTCTTTAATAATAATAATGTAGCATCATCCATTCCTTTCCCAACAATTAAGCAGTCAATTTAAACACTAATTCTAGCAAATGTAAACAGAATACAGCTACGCACATTTATGATTAAATTCATTCTGCATCACTTTTGATTGAATGCATCTCCATTAATTTGTCACATACTAGTACTTTAGTTAGCTTGAAAAAATAAAGTATTAGAACTATTCTGGAAATTGACATTGTCACTGACCACAGTACCCTGAAATTCTAATTATCAGAGCAAAATTTTACTCTCCAGGCTCTGCAAATCAGTAAGTGAAATGACAGGATTGTAACACTGAAGCAATGCAAATGTCTTCATTCAAACTTGCAAGAACAGCTAAATGAAGACTGCCAAAGTCACTCTCAGCATGTTAGGAACATACTGGAAAGTTAAAGCTTTCAGGAAGGTGCTCATCTGATTCTATCCACCATGCAGTGTGAAAGCCAGTCTAGGTTATCCTTTCACCCACTGGAGAGAAATACACAGACCATGAGTTCAAGCACAGATGTCTGATGACATCTACAGATGCTGGCTCAGTTTTGCCCTGGAACTCTGCAGCAGCCATGAAAGCAGCTCTGTGTGACTCGAGGCCTGATGAACAATACCTGCAGCTCCTTGTGAGACTGTCAGCCTTTCAACTGCACTGAAACACACACAGAGGTTGCCCAAGGGCTGTTCACACACTGCCCACATCTCACATGCAGCTTACATGTGGCCTGCTTCCAAAGACCAACTCAGCATGGTAGCTTGCCCTGATGTGACTCAGCGGTGGCTCTTGTGCAAAAGTTATGCCTCAGACAGGAATATTAACTTTTGCTGTTCCATCTGTAGGATTTAGGAAAATCATTTGCTGGATCAGGAAGCCCTTCTACTGCTGAATGATACTGATGATTCCAGCAATACAGGGGAGAGAGGTATATAAACACCAACAGAGGACAGGGTAATCAAATCAGTAGAGATACTGAAAAGACTCAAACCAGCAGTTGCAGAGAAGAAGCAGGCAGATCCAGAAAAGCCTTGCTGCAGTTGGCAGGACAAGCATAAACCTCCAAGCCAGTCACAGCAGGGGGAAGGCGTGTACATGTTGCATTTGTTTTACTGTTCTTACACCAGCTTGTTCACAGGGCTCCAAAGCACTAACATTTAACAACCCTTGGCTTGTAAAAAGACCAAGGAAAAATACTCAGTATTTAAAAAAATCCCTTTGCAATCACTGGAAGAAGAAATTCAACAATTTAGAGAATTTGATACCATTTGTTGTAACTGGGATGGTACTGTAAATTAACTTTAGTACTAGGATTAAATACAAAAGATATTTGAAAGTAAAACTTATCCAAATGGATATGAATCCAGATGACACTTCAAGAGCTAGGACAATTCAAGGAGAGATGCCAAGAAAAGGCTGAAATCACAGCAGACTCAAATAATGCAACTGTCATCAGAGTGTTTTTACATCTTTCCTCACACAATTTAACCAGTAGTATAGGTGATTCTTGCCATTAACTATTAACAATAAATTATATTTTTATCTCAGATCTCACAGTAAAACATAGCAAAATGTTTCACAGACGTGTCTCTGAAAAAAAAAATACTTCTATGCAGGGCAGATTTAGGATGAGAAGCCTTCATCAGCCCCAGATGCAGCTCTATCTGTCAGCCAGAAGCATCAAACAAATGTGGGAAAAAGAGACACTAAAGTGTGAAGAAAAAGAAAAGAAAAATACTCAAATCGGGAGGACCAGATGATTGTTATTTCAAAATCTTTAAATTCCTGACAAATGAAATCACAAATGTAGCACCACATGTTTTGTTGGCTTTTCTTTAAACAACAAACAAGCAAAATAATCCCAAACAACAAACCATATACACACAGCCCACCACCACCTAAGCTTACACTGGAATAAGGGAGATACCAACTAAGCAGAAAGCACCAAATATTGATGTAGTAATCTAGAAAGGACTTCTTGCCAATACATCCAACAGGCTAACATCCACAGAACTTTATAATACAAACCAAACCTGGAACGAGTAAATAAACCCAGAAGTTGAGAAAAACAGGATAACACATAAAAAGAAATTACTTTGATAACCCTCATCTCCAAACAGCTCATGCCTTTAATAAAGATAATCAACACTTTACACAAGACTTAGTCTGAGTGTCAAGAACAGCATCACATTGAGCCACACAGAAACTGAGAAGCTTAAAAGAGAAGAAAATTTTGCTACTATTGTCTCCTTAGCCCCTTCCTAAAGTGATAAACTGAAAGAATCTTTTGGAACAAAATGTATTGACTGGTGGAGAATGGTGTTATAACTGACTCTATTACCATAAAAAACTGTGGTATGAGAAGTAGGAATTGACGGTGATGACAGTTCCAGAATGGTAACAGAGGACAGGATACTATACGAGAAGAACAGACATACCAAAAAATCACCATTGGTAAATTGTCATATGCTTAGTGCTTAAATTCAAGATCATATTAAGCTGCCTTATCTGCTGTAAACATAGAAAAGAAAGATGGATATTCAGTAAGTAGTTATAAAGAATTTATGAGCCAACAGCAGGCCATGTACATGAAAACAATGCAAATGCAATTGCAGGATACGACAAAAGAAGGAAAGGAAAAAAAAGATCAATACAGCTCATGAAATGCTAGAAATACTAAATGCTGATTGGAAGCACATTACTTAGTCCTGATTATCCTCACTAATTAAAAAAAAATTAAAAATGACACAGGTACAGAATGTATTTGCCAAAGGAGTCTCAAATGCCTTTTCTTGTAAGGAGACATTTACCAGACTGTGCTAATTAAAAACAACAGCTGAAAACCTCTCTTTGGAGCCAGTACTGTTTAATATCTTTATCAATGATCTGGACTAAGGGATTGAGTGCACTCTCAGGAAATTCACAGATGACACCAAGTTGGTTGGGAGTGTTCATCTTTTGGAGGACACAGAGGCTCTGCAGAAGGACCTGGGCAGGACAAACTGGTGGGCCAAGGCCAACGCTATGAGGTTCAACAAGGCCCCTGCCAGGTCCTGCACTTGGGTCACAACAACCCCAGGCAGTGCTACAGGCTTGGGGCAGAGTGGTTGGAAAACTTCCCAAAGAAAAGGAGCTGGGAGTGCTGGTCCACAGGCAGCTGACCACGAGCCAGTGTGTGCCCAGGTGGCCAAGGAGCCAATGGGATCCTGGCCTGTGTCAGCAACAGTGTGGCCAGCAGGACCAGGGCAGTGACTGTCCTGCTATATTTGGCACTGGTGAAGCCACACCCTGAATCCTGTTTCCAACTCTGGGCCACTCAGTTCAGGGAAGATTTTGAAGTGCTGCAGCAAGTCCAGAGAAGGGCAATGTCCCATTTTTACTACAAATTCTTTAATCTATACTCTCTGACAAGACATTTAACTGGCTTTGGATAACCTGTGGAAGGATAAAAAGAAAATGAAAAGTTGGACAAAAGATGATATAAAGCATATACACTCTGAGGGGCAACGACTATTTGCTTTCTTCTTTATATATCCTGGTCACAACCTGAAGCCAATGAACAGAGTTTCCAGATGTGATGACAAATGTATCATATGAGATGCAAAGATGCAGGAATAGCTGGCAGCCACAGTGATACCCCCTGATTGGGCAAACAGTTTAACTGGCTATTCTTCCCCTGGGGACTGACCTACACCAGGCTTTTCTTTGGAGTTCTGGCCAACTGACCATTCACAAGCAAAGAAGTCACAAATTGCTAATTTACCACTATTTTCTCATTGGTGAAACAGCATCTTCCGTATTATTTTACTTACATCAAGCAAGTCAGACTATTCTCCAAAAACCTAGCTATTAAATTGATCTGACATGTGAAAAAGCAGAAAGATTGATTACTGCCTGTAATAAAAACAGTATACAGAGCAGATAGTAACTTCCTTGATACACATTTTTAAATAACTACAAAATGAATTCCAATATCACATAAACAGGACAAGAACTGTAACCAAATTGGGAGAGGGATTGTACGATTACCCACATATCTTTGTAATCAACACACAGCAGAATTCCAGTTCTGTTGTAAAGCTGTAAGATTCCTCGTACTAACATGCGTGGAACAGAAGGGGGGAAAACAAGGCAAATAAAATGAGAAAAATCAGATGCCTTAATTCAAAACACTTTTCATGGCACAAATTAGAACATGCTTTTTAAATTGTGCTTCAATATTTCGCTCTGCAAAAATCAGTCATGTATTGATAATCAATCAGATTGACATCTTGGTTACAGCAATTCATATGGACTGCTGCAAGGAAAAGTTCCAAGAAAGTATGCTTCCCAAGAATGCAGTGGTGCAAAAGCAAGTAAAACTCTGTCCTTCCTTCCCAGCAGAAGATAATCCTAATGTTACCGTTGCACGTAATAAATCTTGTACTCTTTGGCCATGAACAAGCCCATGGGAAAAATCAGATTCATGATGTGCAAAGAAAATACTACAATGCCTTACCACCACAACCTTGTCTAAATACATTTTGCTCAGAACGGAGTATTTTAGAAAATATCACTGATTTTAAATTTTACTAAAGTAGGATTTGGAAGATTCAAAACCATTTTTTGTAGACCCTCAGTTCCTTCACCACTGTTATAGGTAACTACATGCAACAGTAATGTGCTTTTTCCTCCAAGTAAACGCACTTTAAACCCAAGTCAAGTTTTTTTTTTGTGTGTGTTTAACCAGGTACCACTATGTTTTGTGTAAGAACAACCTGCAAGTTCATTTGCATTCACACTATTGAAACAATATGGAATCTTTATAATCTGTCATTTCTTTTGAAATTATGACTATTTGAGGGATCACATGCAACCAAAATCACAGCTATCTGGAGATAGGTTTGAACTTTGTACTGCCAAGACTACTGGTTGGCAAACAGGTGAGAATTTCGGTCTGGTTTTGGCTTCACGTGACATGGAGATCCCGTTTAACCACTTACAGCCACCATCTCCTTCTCCCTTTCCTATTACTCACCCTGCCCTGCTTCTGGCCATGCAGTGCCAGCACACTTGTTGAACAACTCCATGATTAAATTTAATTTACTGATGTGTCCAAAAAGCCTCGTGGGAAAAGGCCCAGATAGTTTTCTGCCAGGCAGATTAGATTCTAGACACATCTGATACATTCCAGAACCAGTAGCAAGAAGGTAGTTGGACTTCAATGGCCAAGACCAGGAAGGGAAGAACTTAAGCCTTTCCAATGCACAAACTTAACACAAACCCAATACAGGCACAAATTCTTAACCTTACTAGTGGTAAGCTCAGGAAGCCTGAAATGGGCAGCTATAGATAGCCAAATTCTACTAGATCCCCAAAAATTTACCTTTACTTCTATCTAGTAAAAACTGGCATAAGATGTGATCACCGATCATTTAAATTGAAGGTCACAGAAACGTGTTGCTACAGTAATTTTCAGAACTTGTATCCAATGTATCAATGAACCTTTTAATTTTAATTTAATAATCCGTTTCCTGGGGTTTTATCATGACCTGAGACAGCAAAGGTTTCCCATTTACTTTTTCAGGCCACCACTTTCTTTGCCTTCCAGGCTCTTATTATTCTCATCATATCCTCATCTCACACCTTTGGAGGCAAAGGTTCACTACAACTTCAGTATTGCACAGAGTACATTCCCACAGTATGCAAATGAGCACAGGCACCTGATTCACAGAAGGGAAACATAAGACAGAATTCACTGTCTGGCTCCTTACCCAGCACTAAAATCTGTAAGGTTTTTCAACAGAAGCTGTTCAGTCAAAGATTTCATTGAGCAGCCTCAACTGATGCATCAGAATTCCCTTATTTACAACTTCATGAAGTCATAGTTTTATTTCCTCTCATTATTCCTTACCATGCTTTAATCAACATCAAGCCTAAAAGCTCCCACTGGATCAACTCCACTCAAATTATCTGACTTAATACACATTCTCCTTGGTTGTGATGAACAAAACCAACCTACCTCTTCACATTTCCCAAACAGCTAAAATGTTTTCAAGTGTGCAAAGTACTACTTGACATTAGGTCATGGTATGGTTTGTCACCAACAAAAATTATTTCTTGGTACTTTTTATTTACAAGCAGCTTTGGATGCATGACAATACCTGGCTACTCAAAGACCTTTTAAAGTTATTTTAATGCAAGAAACATTGAGAAATATTATTAGTTTGTCTGTATCATATTGCAATCCCTAAGGTATTTTGTTTATCCCAGTTTTAAATTGATTCACACAATTTTTCTATGACACAAACTATAGTCACAATCAAATCACATATTTTAACAATGCATGTATAGTCTTCTCAAATAGTGAAGAGTGCTCATATTTATCAGCACATTATGTTTTCATACTCACACTGCTCCCCATCTCTTACACATCTGTGACTTAAGTGTGGTGTCACAGCACCAATTTAAATTTTATTTTTTTTAAGTGATTCAGTCCTCAGCAGTATCTAGTCTTTATTACTGGAAAGATTTGTAATGGTATTCTTTGCAATTTTCCTGCCAAAGACTAATAATTGTTTAAATACCCTAAGAAGATTCCCGACGTCACCTAAATTCTCAGAAACTTTGCTTCCACAGACCTTGATAAATAAAGAAAGGGTTTTGCAGAGGGACTAAAAAGAGCCTATTTTTAAAATGTTCTAATGATAATTCAAGACATCATCGGTTAGAAGCATTTCCTTAAGAAGTCCTCCTCCCCTAGCTATAATGGCAAGTGTTATACATGGCTGGGGAAAAACCAACAAATTCTTCAAACCTTATTCCCCACGGCGAAGGAGTTTCATTTCCATATGAAGTTTCACAAACACTTTGATAATAGCCTCCAGATGTGAGAGAGAGCATTCTTCATAACCAGCTCAATGCTGTGTGCTAATTCATTTCCTCTTCCAAAGAGAAGGTGGTGCTCGACAAAACAGCAGCATTTGCATTTCTACTGTGAATTTACTGCAAGGATTCACTTTGAAGTGATTATTTAAGATCAATTCTTGCAACCCAATCATGGGTTAGGGTTTCACGTTAAGCACACATAGAGAGCTATGCTACCAACAATACTGATGTTGTAAAGACTCTATCCATATGTATTTCTACACCATGGTGCAGGTGCATCCCATGGTACATCCTACACTCTCCCGACTGTCAACCAGAAGCAGGACATATATAAAGAGCTTTTTCCTGCTTGTGTTTTGTAGTAGGTTGTTCCTGGCTGGGTGCCAGACACCCACCAAAGCCTCTCTATCACTCCACAGCTGAACAGGGGAGAGAAAATATAACAAAGGGTTCATGAGTTGAGATATGGACAGAGAGAGATCACTCACCAAATACTGTCACAGGCAAAACAGGCTCAAATTAGAAATACTGCATTTATTACTAACAAAATCAGAGCAAGATAATGAGAAGCAAAACATTAAAAACACATTCCTTCCTATCTCTCCCTCCTTCCCACCTCTACCTCCTCCTCCAGCAGCAGAGACAGGGAATGGGGATTATGGTCAAGTTTGTCACATGTTGCTACTCAGGAGAGGAGGAGTTCCCCCGCTCCTACGTGGGGTCTCTCCCACAGGAGACAGTTCTCCAAGAACTCCTCCAACAGGAGTCCATCTCACAGGCAACAGTTCTCCACAAACTGCTCCAAAACACCACTCTTCCATGGGGTGCAGTCCTTCGAGGACAGGTTGTTCCAGCGTGGATCCCCAACGGTTCACAAGTCCTACCAGCAAACCCGATCTGGCACGGGCTCCTCTCTCCATGGGTCTGCAGATCCCTGCCAGGACCCTGCTCCAGACAGGCCTCCCACAGGTCACAGCCTCCTCTCAGGCATCTACCTGCTGCAGCGTGGGTCCTCTCCACAGATTGCAGGAGAAGCTCAGCATCTCCATGGTCCTCTGCAGGCTGCAGGGGCAGAGCTGCTTCACCATGGTGTTTAACACAGGCTGCAGGAGAATCCCTGCACTTCTGTGGTCCTCCATGGGCTGCAGGGTCACAGCTGTTTGACCATGGGCTGCACCATAAGCTGCAGGGGAATCCCAGCTCCAAAGCCTGGAGCACCTCCTCTGCCACCTTCCTCACCAACCTGGGTGTCTGCAGAGTTATTCCTCTCAGATATTCTCATCCCTCTCTTTCTCTGGCTTCCATCAATACAAATAACTTTTTCTTAAATCTGTTACCACAGAGGCATTACCACCATTTCTATTTGGCCCAGCCTTGGCCAACAGCACATCCATCTTTGGAGCCACCCCTCTAGCCCGTCCCCACTATGAAAGGTTGGCCACACAAACCCAATACATGTCTCAACACAATCAATACCTGAGACAAAAAAAAAGTTTCTTCCAAGAAAAGTGTTTTTCTTTCGGCAATCTTGTAAACTGCGGTGAGCTGAGTATCTCCCAAAGCAGAAAATTATGTGAAGTATTTGTATGTTGAACTTTAACTGCTTGCACAGTTTATTTCTTTTAAAAGAAAAAAAATCTTTTATCTGTGACAGTAAGAAAAGAAATAAATTAGAATTTCTTTCTTGCAACTGGTTTAATGGTCAGCAATTGCATATAGTGCCATCATACACAGTATAAGAACAATGGTACCATGGGTAAACAAGAAAATAATCTTTAGTTATGACATGAATTTTCTGGTTTGTTTAGGAGCCAGATTCCATTGTGCCTTAGAATTGAAAATCAGGGGTCAATTCATGTGAGAACCTAGCCTGACCTTGAAATAACTGCAGCTTTCTATAAATAATATGATTTCATTTGTGTGGAAATATTTCAAATCAAATGAAATCATATTATTTATAGAAAGCATTTTCCTAGACTTTACAGGACAGTATTTAAGATTTTTGTTTCAATGTTTTTACTGTTTATTTTATGATACTATATGTAGACTTCTCCATTTTGAGCATGGGAGTAATGTGCATTTGTAAGTCCAATAAATAGGCAAGGACACAAAAGCAACAACAACAACAAAAACCAAACCAAACCAAAAAAACAAAAATACAGTTTGTCTCTCTGTATAATACCTGTTTTTATTTGCTGGGTCTTGACATTTACACCCAATAAGCAACAGGATTATGTTTTCACTTGTGTCTAACTTTGTTAAACATTTTAATAGTCTTTTCAAGCAACATAGTAACCTTGAGCTAATTAAAAATTATCCCAAATACAGAATATGTACTGTGTTTATAAAACCATGACTTTTTCTTACCTAATTAAAGAAAAAAAAATCAAATTCCTGCTTTTAGAGAGCTCTAATATACCTTTCTGGACTAGCAATATTGTTTTAGAGGATATGTCACATAGAGCAGTGGCTTTGCTCTGATTTTCTGCAGTTATTTTAAGGTCAGGCTAATAAAGTCTTGACTTGGAATTTTTCTCTAGTATTTTGAGAACTTAAGTAACTCCTCATTTCCATCATAAGAGTTCTGTAACTATTTTGCCTATCAGTTCCATCAAATACCTTCCTTGTAGATAGCTAGAACATGACCGTAACTGCTGTACCTGTCCCTCAACATTCCTCCTGTGTAATCACAGTTTTATGGCTACTGATTTTGTGAAGTTTCTTTCTTACTGCCTATACTGTAAGAAGCAGGCAGGGTATCAGACATAAAGTGTTAATACAAGACTTTTTTTTTAAAGAACATTTTCAAAAATGTTCTTTAAGTGACTGACGTTTTTTAAGAAGTTGCAATAAGGAGTGTCTTGTACTAAAACTTCATTTTTGAAAAACTGAAAGCTCACTGAGTTCCTAAAAATCAGAGAGCACTGCCATTTCTTTGCTCTGCTAGAAAGAGACTTCAGATAAAGACATTTTTTATTAAAGATTACATCTTATATATTTAATGCTTAATTTATGTATTTAAATACATTATATTCAAGTTCAGCCTCACAATTGATGATGCTGAATTTAGCTGAAAATAACATTTCACTAAACTAAAGTGCTGAAATCAGCAACCTGCAAGTACCAAATACAATTTAAATAGCTGCCAGCAATATCCTCATAAACAATGTCTAAAACAGGAATCACACAAAATTTCTGAAGGTCCAGCACACTTAAAAAAACTTAAGGCATAGGAGCTCTGTGTTTGCAAAACACTTTGGCATGGTCATCCAGAAAAATCACTTATCCTCACCATGACAAAATTTGAGAAATTTCCATGCTGAAAGTATGAAACCACACAGAAGGCGAGACTTCAGAGGGGTTCTTGAGGTTATACCCCTTAAATGACTTTAACATCTAGTTCAATACTTCATTAGAAATGCTTGTTACCCACTAATTTTTACAGTTTCTGAGTTTTTTAAACTCATTCAGTAAATTCCAGCACAACAGATGCAGTGTCTCAAGATAGCACATGCTCTGCAACAGTGAGTAACTTTTGCCTTCATTTGAAAGAGCTGGAAAATTCATCTGATTCCCTTTCTAAGATCAGACAGCTGAAACAATGTACCCCAACCATGAACATAAATTTGGTATCCAGTGGCACAGGATTCAGTCACTTCACAAATATCTGTATCTGTGACACAGTGTCAAAGAGAAATTTGAGAAGTTTACAAAGAATGCACCAAGCTTCAGCACAAAAAATTATGATTGCCCGGAACACATAGAAAGCAGCCACTTCATCAATAGTACTGGACTGATGTGGCCTGAAACCAAAATAACAACTCATTTTAAAATTATCTTTGTTTCTCTGACTCAAAAATTACAGAGATTTAACTTCACTTGCTCAGCTGCAGTGATCTCAGAACAGTAGCCCACATTTCGCAACTCATCTTCATAGTGAGGAAAGCAAACTTCAGAATGCACTTTGGCCTACAAATTGTAGAGGTATGCAATAGTCTTCTACAGCTGCAAGAATTCACTGGACATGCTAAAAATGCTGTTGGCTAATATTTATGGTCAGGAAACAAAACCTGTCAACTACAATCTTTAGTGCCTAAAACTCAAACATTAAACTGAAGCCACCTAGCACCTTCAAGAAAATGGCTGAGACCTAATATTTTACTATGAATTTTATGGGAGAATGGTGGAGGTGGAAACAAGCAGATGCTAACCAAGTAACTGATCTTGAGGAAAATGCTTCAGTATTTTTATTCCATAGTCCCAAAATACTGATACATTCATTATGAGATTGATTACAGAACTCTGTTCCAGATGTAGAGAGCAGAGTGAGTTAACACTAATTCAGATGGGGCTCAAATTCCTAACGAAGGAGAGAGGCCAAAAGATGTTACTCTCAGATTCCACTATTGGCAGTTTCCCCATTGAAGGTAAGTACTGCCTGTACTAAGGACCAAAAAGCAGTATCAAAGGGAAACAATCCACCTAAGAAAATTGAAGGACAGGGGGAAATGCTTCCTGCTGCCCACTTGATATAACATTGCCTTGTTATACTTTAACTTTAGGCATCTTTCTTTTGCCAGAGCTCTGACTGATCACATACAGGGTTAAAAAATGGTTAAATCATCACATATAGGGTTAAAAAATGGTAAAATCATGTGGTAACACACAAATCAGGCAGTGGCCACCTGCATACTGTTGACAGTATTTGTTTTGAATTTGCCTAGGAGCTGCCTTCAGCGGTCAGAAGACAGCTGATTCTTGTGTGAGTCAGGTATTGAGAACCCAAGCAGTAGGAAAAGTGGTTTTCCATCACTGCATAAACGTAAGCATTTTGTACCTATTTATCACTTCTCTCGGGTGAGAAAGCGCATCTCCTAGTCAGCAGTCTTAGAGAAGCTCAGGAAACCCAGAATATCTTTTCCCCTCATTTTCAGTATGATGGTTTTACAAGCATTCTGGTCAGGATTAAGACAGCACAAAAAAAGTTTAGAGTAAAATAAGTATTAGCCTCCATCTACCTTCCCATAAATGTACCCAAATTTCTTTGTGCTGGTCAAACCTCTGAATATTTGATCCACTGGTCATGAACGGTTTCAGTTACTCACAGATTTTTTTCATATACTATCAAAGACTTGCCACGTAATTACAGAATTTTGAATCAAGAGTCACTTAAGTTCTCCAGAATTTATATACAAACAAAAAGACTGAACTCCAGGAATCCCAATTTACTACTCAGATCTGAATATATGTAAAGCATATCCATGCACTCATTTCTTAACCATTATTTTGAAGTTTTCTGAGTTGAAGAGTACCAGTAAGGGCTTACTTCAATATAAAATGAAACAATTAAACCCAACAAGCCACAAACCAAATGATATAAAATGAAATCAAATTATTTCAAAGTAAGGATTTGTATAATCAAAATTATCTACATAATTTTATCCAAAAGTTTCTGGCAACATTCCCACACTATTTTCACAGAAGTTTCCATATACAAACAAATTGCTACTAGAAAAGCAGGCAAAATTCAGCTCCAACATCAGCTCAAGTTTGGCAACTACAGATTTTTGATGCATATAACCACTAAAAAATTGCAAACTCCTTGCAAACACTGACTCTAAGAAGAATAAACAAAATTAAGTTCAAACATCTTTCAATAGCAGCTGGATTTTTGGGACTCCTATCAAGGAGTCCTTAATATGTTCTGCACAACTCTCAGCTCCTGAAGTGTAAAAAATATTACTTAAATAAGTTAAAGGAGAAGAGCTCTTTCTATGAATAATTTGGGAAGTGCTTCACGTGCAAGAGTAAACTTGGAGTCTATTCCTGCTATAAGCCCTGTGGAGTGTAAATAACTGGCTTTGATATGACACACACACAAAAAGAAGATTCTACTACTTGCATTTTATCAGTTCATGCTTGGGGGAGAAAGCTATTTATGGTGCCTATCTGCTGGATAGCACAATATTTTTTTTGCATTATGTGTGATTATGTGGAAATAAAAGATTCATCTCTGTCTACGTGTAGGTATGCATGCAGTTACTCCCCTACAGACCGACGCATCCTGAAGTTAGCACACGTCTTTGTTTAAAGAACAACTACGGCAGGCAGTAGGAAGGGAAAACATTAAGAATCAGAGCCAGCATGAAGACAGATCTGTTTGCAAGCACTGGCCTGTGCCGCCTACTCTAGTTCAACTCATAGCATAAGACTCAGTAGTTTGGACTACAGAACAGGAGAAGACCAGTCTAAACAACACTGACTGCATCTCATAACCATAACACTGGTACACAACTGAGAGCCATCATGCTTAGGGAAGCCTGAAAAACACTGAAACCTCAAATTCCTTCTTTTGTACAAACAGGACAGACAATAAAAGAGAAAACCAAACAATCCTAGAGAAAGAAGAGGTGTTATCTAAGTATTTCTCTCTACTATTACTACATTAATTTTGAATTCAAATATAAAATCAATTAATTTTGAAAGCAATTATGTATTAGGATGAATGGTATCTATTACTGCAGTTACTCAGCTAAACATTAGAAAATTTGTCGAGGATTTCCCAACATTCATGCTTGTTCAAAACTACTGGTGCCAGCAAAATCCACACATCTGTGTATAAACACAGCACTGATCTCAACTGTTTGTAACCAGAGAACATTTCCCTCTGTTTCTTAGCTTCTTTTTTCAGACATGGAAGGCCAGTACATCATGCTGAGAATTTGCAGCTCCCTGAAACAAGGGACACACTTCATTTTGTTTACAGATACCGCCTCACAAATAGAGGGGGTGGAGAGGTGTTCGTAGAATTTCTTAGGCTGTAGTTTCACAGCTGTGTGAGTCAACCCAAATCTGCCAGATCTGTCCCTCCATTATGCCAGCACTTAAGAGCCTGATAAGTGACACTACTGAAAAATCCCATTTTCTGCCCAGGTTACTTTTCAGATATATCTGCTTCTTGAACCAGCTTATTACATGGCTGTAAAAATGGCAGGTGAGGGTGAGATTACTTCAGCACAATCTCAGGGCGCAGTTTAATGACTGAGAAGTTGATTTAGTAAGGTTAAACTCAATGAACACAGTGTCCCAAATTCAGCTGTCACTGCAAGTAATAGTTCACCCCAGTATTATCACAGAGCTTCTGTGAAAGAAGAGGGGGTAGTAGGTGACTGCACCAGTCACGCTGATCCAAATGAAAACTTACCTGGAAAAACTGCTTTGGAATTGGATCAATTCTACAATCCAGCACCCTGCAAGCCACAGATATATCTGGATAGGCATGGGGAAAAATACGGCCCACAAGCAGCAAGAGTATTTAACTGGCTCAAAGCGCTGGCTTTGGTGTTTGTGCTTCAGGGCAATCCTCCACCTACTGGTGTAGCAACTCCACCATTTCCAAAATCAGTTTTCCCCTCTTTCCCTACAGTCACTATGTGCCTCTATTTTTTACTTTTTCTCCTCTCACTCTTCACAAACTTGATTTGTTTCTATGACTTTAGGAGTGCTGGCGATTCAAATAAAGGAAAATTACTTTGAACCATGATTCTTCCTGAACAGCAGTGGCAGCAGCAGTGAAAATGAGCAACTGTTTTTTCAGTAGCAGCATCACACTAAAAGTACTCAAAAGTATTCATATACTACAGTGCCAGGATGACAAGCTTCTAGAACACAATTCTGGCAGACTATAAAGAGAACTAGCCTTTTAAAATTATTTATTTATTTTTAAGATAAACTAAATTGATTTAGACTGTGTTAGTATAGCCACCATACAGGTCAGCTCAGATCACTAAACTGACTTGCAGTACTCTACAAAACCAACCTGTCATTACTTATTCCTCCAAGTGTTACATTCGTGATGAAATTTTTTTCCCACAACTCTCTTTTTGAGCAGAATATTGATAAAGATGATGAAAAACTGTGGAAAAACTCTCAAATAATCTTCTAAAAACACCAATAACTAATATTGTCCTTATTTCTAAAATTTTGAAGTTAGTTTTAAAATTCATTTTCTGGGGATGCTGCATGATGCCAGGCTTTTAACAAAGTGTTGAGAGACATCAATTCAGATTCTGTACAGAAACAAATGCGTGACAGCCCTCACACATACAGACTGGAGTCGGAGTAACTCTGAGGAGTCTCAAGACAGTGTGAATTAGGGCACAGCTCCACAGTACAAATTCTCAGGAGGCAGAGCCTGCGAGACAGAGTTCCTGAAGGCGTTTCTCAAACCGCTGCTAGATAAAAATCTAATGGTGAACTCCATCCTCACAGACATACACAGGTATCAGAAGCCAGTTTTAGCATCAAATATGGAGTGACACACAGAGCTCCAATTCTAGGATGAGTATTCTTTAATCTACACAGCATATCTAATTCAGATGAGAATGCTCCAATTTGCAGAAGAACCTAAACTAAGAACAATATCTAAAAATGTCAAAGTGAAACAAAATTAAATGGCAGCTTTTTAATCTGTAATCTGACTGAAATGATTTAACCTTTAAAGGGAAACACAGGCTAGGACTGAAAGACTGTAACTTTGGAAAACATTACACACCACCCCCGCTTTCCCAGTTGAGATTTAGAAACACAGACACTAACTTGCTTTTCACTCCCATTTCAAAGTGATTTTTTTAATGGCTTATTAAGTTTTTTTCTGACCTACTTCCAGTTCTATTAATGTGTATATATTCTACAAAGAGATAGTTTTTGTGCTTGGTGAACCCTCCATTTCCTAAAGCAAAATTCTCATGGTTTTACAGCAGTCTAGACTACCAGTTTCAAAAGGAACAAAGCTGAAATCTTATTTCCAGATTTCCCAATTTCCCTTCAGCTACAGTTATGCCTACTTTCATATTCTACATACATTTTCTAAGAAAAAAAATGTTACTAACAGGTCACAAATGCAACTACTAGACCTTCATTTAGTGACTTCACATGAGCAAAAATAGTACTTCTTGCCACTGATATTCTACTGGTAATAGCAAAGGAGCTTTTGAGATGGATTAGAATTTTTCAGGAATAATGACACGTGCCAACTACATTTATAAAGGACGATTGAATTAGGCATTTAAATAAACACGCATTTTCAAGGAAAAATGCTTGCCTTGCATTCTTCATTTGCCTTCTAGGTGAATGAATATTAACAGCACCTCATTGGTGAGAAAGAAACACCTGTTAAAACCCACACATTTAAAACCACTTTTTCCACCTCTCACAGATCACTGAGTTGTTTTCAACTCAAAGTACTGAGTTTACCTACTTTCTTTTTATTACTGCAACAGCTTAAGAATTAAAACTTCCTTTCACGTACCCCACAATACATTCTGCCATTGTGCAAACAAAGCAGCAAAACTTCTGAATTATTTCTCTTCACTACTTCATGTGAACAAAGTTTCTAAAATAAAAAAATTTTTCCTTTATGACTGACAGGAATAAGGCCCAGAGAAAAGCACTGCAGTCAGAGTTAAGTGAGTATCAGGTTTTACTCTCTTAAATCACAAGAAAAGAACAATTTTTATATTCTGCAGAATTTACTTTCAAATAATTCCCTACTAAATTATGAATAGTTTGATTAAATTTCAGTAATGAGTTTATTACAGAGAATCATTACTGCATTTGGATAATTAAGTACATGCATATATTTTCCAATGGTACCAGAACAAAAGCACAGTTAAAACACAAAATTATATTAAAATAACAGGATTTACTATACTTTGACTACCCTATGGATCAAAAGACAGAGTAAAAATTTTAAGGTGAAATATGCAACCACATCCTTCCTTACACTGAACTTGTAACAGAAGTCAGCTTATTTTTTTTCAAGGAACAACTTATTAAAACCAATTTCTTTTCATATCCACATCACTATTGGCATAATTTGTAACACTCTTTATATTAAGTACTTCTGAAGTGTAACTACAGTTTCAATGGACACATTCTTCTTCAGCACTTGTACCACAACCCTGATTCTAAGTAGCCAGAAAAACCCAAAAAAGATAATTACATAAAAAACCACTATACAAAGCATCAATTAAAGAACTTACTGTTTGTCTTTTTCGATTTTAAACTACCTCTGAGTGGTTTGGGTTCTGTTGGGTTTTTAGATTAGCTTTTTTTATTATTACTTTACCCTTTCAGTAATACCATAATTGTATAAGCAATTTTCACCAAGGTGATCATGGAATACAAGTCTCAGATTCAGCTGTTAAAAACAACCACTTTAAAGTTTAAAAAGCAGTAATACTTTTGAATACCATGAACCACCCACTACCAGTTTGTGGGCTAAGAGAGTATTAAAAAGTTTTCGTGCTTTATTTTCCTCGTTTATCTCCTGTACTGCTGCTATTTGAAACTGATTTTATCACAGGTACCAAAATTGCCACTGGCTGGTTTCCAACAGATCTCTTCCCCACCACTCTCCTCTCAGAGAGCTGCTGCATCCCTTGCCTTGCTCGCATCCTCCTACATTACCTGCCCACTTTCCTTTGGGTGCCCTGTCCAGAAAGCTGGAGAGGGGGCAGCAGATCCCCTAAAACATTTGAAACACCCATGAAATAATTAGTTGAATTTATTCCAGCTAGCACATGGGCTGCTGCCTTTTGAAATGTTTAACAGTGCTGGTCCATGTTCCTTTGTGTAAACAGAATTTGGATGTCTCTATTCTGTTCAGCAGCAATTAGACAAGTGTTCCATCTCTGAAACCTCTGTCCAACTGCCAGCAATTTTTGAACTAATGTAACTTCAGGGAAGATCAGTAACAAAGAAATTAGACTTATTTCATTAGAAAAGCGAGGTAAAAACACTTTCCCAGGCAAAGTTCTACCACATATACAAAGTAAACTGAGACTCTCAAATGTTTTCCTCCAGTTTTTGAGAGATTGATTTTTGGGTACTTAAAACAACAGTAATAAGATTTCCATAGTAAGCACAAGTTTAGAGCTGGTCTTTCGATGGGCTTTCACACTAGATGCACAGATTGAAAACAGTTTTAAGATCAGTAAGTTACATAATATTTTAAAAATATTGTAAAACTGCAGATGTTAAGCTATTTCCTCATGGTCAATCAGGCTATTTCCACAGAGAGCCATAAGAAAGAGAGAGACAACAACTGCAGAGGAAGGGGAATTCTTTAATGACTGCAAGCAAATTCTAATACTACTAACTACTAATCTAGCTACTTTATTTTTAAGCATGTGCATTTTTCAGGTGTTGTAGACACCAGAGAATAGTGTGTGAGAAAACTCCAGAAATATAAGACTTCTCCAAAATCCTTTTAAAAAAATGTTCTTCCTCCTTCTCTTTCATCTTCAATATCGGTTCAAATATTTTTGGTAAATAGAAAAGACATGTGTCTAATGCTTATCAATGTATTTTGCCAGTACAACCTTTTCTCTTTTTCAATAGTTTGGAAAATTTTGATAAATTTCATGGAGAGAGATGTCATAATTTCTAGCATTAGAAACTGAAGACATGAGGCCTAAAATGCTAATGACTCCCAAACTGTATTCCAGCCAAACATGACAGGTTGTACTCATGGAAGACAATAGAGTACCATTAAGATTAGGTAATATAACTGAACAACTACAAAGAAACAGGAACTTACTTGAGAGTAAGACATTAAAAAGGCTGATCAGCCTTCACAGTAAATTTGAAAGGACTTTTCCCCTGCTACAAAATTGATCCTAACACTGAAGCTCTGACACCTCCAATCAGCTAAGTATGTACCTTCTGTCTCGCACAAGTAAAATGTATGTTTAGAATATCCCCATGCTATCCAGGTACCAGAAAGTTTTCCATCTTCATTCCTGAGCAGACTCTACATTGTGCCAATTTTATCTTTGTTTCTCCTTAGCAGTATTTCATCATGCTTAAGAGATCTTTACAATAGCCAGATTCTGATGTCAGCACAGCAGCGGGAATACGGTTCATTAGTTTACTGCAGCTGCAAAGCCAGCAAAACACACATTGCTTTGAGTAACACCAACAATAAGCATGTGCTTTAGATTTCTAGGTAACAATGGTGATTAACAAGATATTGCAGTCTGGGAAAAAACCCTCAGATACGAACAATGATTAACATAGACTGGGGACTATGGAAAAGTTTGGTTTCTTTAACTACCAAAATGGCTAAATGGTTGTAGTATATACTGTGAACCAAAGACCTGCTAATTATTTTGTCTGTTGTTTTTCTTTATCATATCAGAATGTGCACATTGACATTAAGCAGACAAAATAGTATGAACTGATTCAAGTAGAAAAGGTAAAAAAGCAACCACATATATATATATGCCTGATTTCCCTTTCTATCAATCATCTCCATATTACTGTCTGCAAGCCCAGGGACAGTTTTTCTTTCACTTCCTATCACTGGTAAGAGAATAACACTTCCTTTATGAGTCTTTGACCACAGCTAAAGCTCCTGCTGTTTTGCAAACTTAGGCAAACAAAGTCTTCAAAGTCCTCAAGTCTCCCACGTTGTACCATAAAAATACATACTGACTTGCATATCCACCTGAAGTGATTTCTATGACTAAATCATGTCACTTACATTGAAGACAACATCAGTAGAGCTCTGGTCTGCCACAGGCTTCCAGTATGCCCCTAAGTAATATTTAGCATTCAACAGCTTGTTTCAATTTTAGAAAAGGGGGACAAACTTAGAAGTTTGTAATTTATTATTATCACAACAACCCTTAATCTCTTTTCCAAGGTAAATAATCCTGTACTTCTCAAACTTCTAGTCAGTCTTTGTAATACTAATGTTAATATATTACTTGGTAAGCGATATACACACACACACATACAAAAGGAAATACTACAATCAAAATCGTGAAGCCATTACGTGGTTCCACTCACATTAAAAAACTTGTTCTGGAGTTACTCAAGGTTATTTAGTAGACAAGTATTGGTCAAAGACCACCTTTCTTATTTATCATAGATGGAATATTGTAACTGAAGGAGAATACTTGAAGAAAATGAATATTCCATACTGTATTTTCAAATGGTAAAGTCTGAAGATTCGCATGCCAGCCTCCCACCTATTACAAAGTTTCTATATAATGCCTGTAAAACAGCCTGTAACAGTTTTCACAGAAAACAGTAGTCATTTTCTGGGCTTTTTAGGAGAGATAAGACCTGATTTACAGAAGCCCTGGGCACTCAGAAATGCAGCTGAAATCAAAGGAACTTTCAGTCTGAACATATAAAGTGCCACAGAATGCACTTCACTTCAGAAGTCACAATTTAGAAATACCAAATCAGATATATGAAGACAGCTTGTCTTTCTGATATTAGGGTTTGTTTTCTTCCTTTTCAGGAACTCTTCAGTTCCGCATCTTTTAACTGTGATTAACATCATGCCTCACAAACCTCAAGCATTAGCAAAAGAATAAGACTTTTAAAAATCTTTGAAGTTTATAATAGAATAAGTAAGGGCATAAAGACTTCTGAACTAGTCTGTCCATTTCAATGGTCAGACATCAGAAGTTACCATTTCTAATTCAGCAACATTTTTGGGTTCCCCCCCACTTTCAAATGGGGGCTTTTTTCCTTTTCACAATACATTTATCTTAGCGTTGCTGGGAAACCATTAGAATAATATTGCACACGTGAAATTGCCATTAATTACTGACGCACTTATAACAAAAGAA
Source organism: Camarhynchus parvulus (assembly GCF_901933205.1). Classification (NCBI taxonomy): domain Eukaryota; kingdom Metazoa; phylum Chordata; class Aves; order Passeriformes; family Thraupidae; genus Camarhynchus; species Camarhynchus parvulus. The sequence goes on from NC_044574.1 coordinate 23,408,360, forward strand.
AATTATCAGATACAAAAACAAAGGGTGTCATCATCAATCAGTTTGAAATTCAGTAACATCTGGGTGAACTTGCTAAGCCCACATGGCCTGTTCCTCTAAGGACTGACAAAACTGGGACATTTACAAAGCAATTGGTTAATATTCCATTTGGAAAAAAAAAAAAAACAGAACACAATTTCTTCTCTGACTAGTGGCCTGTCCTAGTTAATGAAAAACTTGATTGTTACAAGACTCAAACTAATTAAAAAGATTAAACTATGAGCAAAACCAAATTAAAAATTTGGCTTTAGGCTTATGTGGCTAGCAATAGCTCAAGAACACTGCAACTGCAGTCTGCAGTTAAATACAATTAATGAAAGCTTAAAATTATTAGAATAATTAACTGTGGATCATTTCTGTAACCTGGCTGTATGACCTCCACAAAATTACTTATAATTCCTAAATATAAGCATGTAAATACATGCAAGTCACCCATGACATCCAAGACTTGCCAGCAAAGAGCATTTATTAGTTAATATACTATCCAACCCACTTACTATGTATATACCTTTTCCTCTCAAACATACCAAATTCTTGTGGGTGACACAACAGATTTTCTTCTATCAGATGACATTTTAATTTGTATTTTTTAGTATTGTTTAATATAACTACCTAGGTAAAATCTAGGTCAGATCAAAGGCCCATCTAACTATGCCACCTTAGAGAGCAGCCATTAACTTACGCAGAAATATCGGGTTCAGTTAAAATAAACTTTTTTTTCCTCTCCTGTAACTACAGCCTATTCCAAAACATTCAAGCAGCATCAAGCAACCTTTCTCAATTTTAACATGATGTAACAGATGCCTAAAACTACCTGGGCACGACATGACAAATTGTTAGCATTACCCATTTCTAGTGGTATGGAAACACAACAGGCCAAACAACAAAGGGGCCAATACATGATAACCAGAGGAACACACAGAAAGACAATGGAAAGAAGGAGAGGGAGGGTGTTTGTTTTGTTCTTGCACAAATATATACAATCACTAAGAAATGCCAAGGGACAAGATAGGGAAGACTTCAAGGCATATCTGGAGTGCTAACTTCTCCAGATGATCACAAGCTAGGCCTTGGGGTGGGCATGGCAGGGAAGAATTAGAGAGAGGATGAAAGGCTGCGGGGGGCGTTGAAATCAAATGCAACTTTCACAGCAAATGCCTTCCTAACTGTCACCACGGAAAAAAGAACAAGACTATTGGACTGACTGAAAAACAAAATGACAATCATTCCCCCAAAAAATCCAAACCCCCACAAAACAAAAACCAGAATCCAGCCTTGAAAAAGAACTGTATCTCCCTCACTAAATTCTAACCTATAAAACTTAATTTCACAGAAACATATTTAAATGCTGCATCCCTATCTCAAAAGAGAACATTTGCTAACAAAATATTCAGATTGACTCTGAGGCTCCTTTGACACTGTAAGGCAGGACTGCCACAAAAAGAAGTTGGTTTTGCCCTGTGCCAGCCCAAGTATTTGTGAGTTTTCCTGATAAATTACATGAGAAAAGGGTGCAGGTTAAAATTAATTTAGTTGGAGAGGGGTGGGTGTTCTGTTGTGAGCTGGTTTGAGTTTTTTGCCCTGCTAAGTTTTAACCCAGTCAACCCTTCTATTTTGGTGTGCAGCAAAACAAAATGCTTATAAAGAAGGTACAGAACAGAGGCTGGGACAAGCATGTGAGAGCATCACATATTTTGGTGGCAGTTCTGGCTTTGCCTACAAGGGCTGTTTATGTCAGTCACTAAGAAAATCAGTCTCTATGCATTTTGGATTGATGGGGCTATTTGTAATGTATCTGACAATTAAGTACACTACTATTAATCTTACTCATAATGACTAAAAAGTTTTATATCAATGACATTTTATCATTCTCTTGTGATCAAAGTTATATTTGAGATTTAATAGTTTACTGACAACAATATACAATTCTGCAGTTTAACACGGCAGTAAAATACAGTCAATTTTGAAAAAAATTCAATGGTCATAAAGAAGCTTTGCAGCAAAGCAGAGGCCAAGATTCTAAAACTTCTTTCAATCCTCAACTATCTCATGGAAAGAAATATAATATGGCTAACAAAATTGCTCTCAAGTTTTATTTAGGTTCTGGTTTGATCTTGGAACTGAAGGAGGGCTTCTTGGGTGCCTTACAATTGTTTGCTTTCCCCTTCTATCACTTGGTTATGTCAAAGGGGGATATATGTCAATATCCCCCTTTATAAGCCTCACCCAAATTGTCAAGCATCTGACTTGCAGCTCTAAAATCAATCCCTATATAACTTGAACATCTGCCCTGTAAAGAGAAACACTGACCTAAAAAAAAGATTTTGTAGTCAAAAGTACAGTAAACCTCAGCACTCTGCTATGTGCTAGCTGCCTACTTGGTTAAACTTACTTGGATCTATTGAATGGACACTTGACCCCAGCCACAGCACACCAGTTGAAATCACTTCCTCAACAGCTGAAACTATACATCACATACTGTCCCACTCTAAGAATGCACCAAACCATCAATGTAATCTAACGCTCCAGAAACTACCTTTGACTCCATTAAGCACCTGAACTTGTGTTTCATTTGCCATACATATGCAATCCTGAGGCATTTCCTTTCTATATCCCTCAAAAGATGCATGTTCATTTAAAAATTCTCAGTATTTTCATTTTCAGGACAATAATAATGTTATCATACAGACATATCAAAACACTTTGAAAGTATCTGGCCTACATTTTATTACCCACAACCCCAAGCAGAAGGGGGGAATGGATATAAAAACATTCTTTTTAAAAGTCCTTGGCACAAAAGCTGCTGCTCAGGCACTCTGGGACAGGTGCCCAGAACGTCTCAAGTTCCAATAATAAGAAAAGCTTTCATTAGAAGAAGAGGTCTGGACACAAAAATACAGATACAATACCAGAAAACTTGCTAATAAGGACACAAATTTGTAACCAGTTAAGTTGACCATGACTTCAACAAGCTAAAAGAACAAAAATTTGCAGGAACTGATCCACATCCTGGCGGCCAAAACTCTTGAGTTGCACATTTTCTGTAAGAAACACCTTCTGTAAGAGCATCTTTGGCTGACGCATGGCCAAGGAGACAAAAACCCTACAGTTTCAAGAACTGATTCATGCCTGAGTTGGTACATTCTGTGAAACCTGGCTTTTATCATTAAGTCACATTTAAAGTTCTGGAAAGTTATCTTTTGAAGAAAACTTGAAGAAATTTAACAAAACTTTTTCAAGCATTTCTATCCCAAGCACAGCATCATCATAATATTGCACATACCAAAATTAATTTGCTTTTGTTAATTAAGTTGTATAAAGAAGCTCAGACTTCATAAAGAACATACATATTATACAAAAGCATAAAGAAAAATATACTTGTTGGTTTAGTCCTAGAATGTACAGTACTTCCCATTTTCTTGATGCTTCAGTAAAGCCCATACCTGACAAAAAAAATTCCTCTAACTCAGATTAAACAGTACCAATACAGTAAGAAAAATCTTTCTCTGTCATTTCAGACAGACAAAGAATGTCTGTAGGTGCAGTAGCAAAGTATTTGTTTCCATTTGAAATTACTCATAATTTTTTTGGCTGTCTGAATTCTGTAACAATAATTTATTAAAAAACAACAGAAAAAAAGTCTGCTCTTAGCCTGGAAATTATGTCTAATACACACACACACACGAATTCAGTAAAACACGTATACATGATTCTGAAGTTCGTTATATGTAGGAATGACACAGTTCACCATTCCAAGTCCACCAAGTGGGACAAAATAAAATACCTGTTTCAAGGATCAGCTCAAAACTGCATTCCTCTACAATCCACAGACTTTAATCTAAGTATCTGTCTGAACAGTCACAACTCTAGTATCCTCTCCTGTAACTGGCAATATTCCACTGCAGTTCTGAAAATACTAGGCCAAACAAACAACAAGGCTCATTTTCTAAAAAAAAAAACACCGATAGGTGCCTTGCTGCTTAAAAAACAAAGCACAAAGCCTATGTTCTCACATTTATAGCTAAGAAAACTTTTCAATGTACTAACTGACCAGCCCAGACCATGATTTCTATTTTTCAGTCTTTGTGGAGTCACTGCTGTCATAGGAAATAGATCATCAGATGATAGAGTATTTCCAATCTCTAAAAATTATTACTCCACCCTGGGCATAGGACCACATCCTAGGTTACAAAAACCTTTGGTTCAAAGACCATGGTGTTAACAAACGAGCTGTGTCAATATTTGATCAATGCTCAACTTAATTCTCTATTTTCAGCATGGACTTAAGAAATAATCCTACTGTAGCACAGTAGCATTTTTTTTCCAGTGGAAGAAGGGATTAACAAAGTAAAAAAGAGGCAAGACTTGCACTCCCTCAGGATGCTGTCAAACAAGCAGAGAAGATGCTTTTCCAACAATCCCTTTTGCTCAAGAAAATTTAGCAATTTTGTCAATTATACTAAATAGGAAAAAAACAGTATGCATTACACTAAGTTAAAAAATCTGAGGCATGTTTTACATTTGAAACTATTTCAAAATTCCATCCATAAACTCCAGAAATTAAGCTTTGTTTTTGGCAAACAGTGTGATCTTTTCAATCAAAAATACCCTTACGTAGGCCTGCTTGTTTCCCCCACTCAACTATATTTTCTTCAAATGCCGGAACCCAAAACACCACCTAGCTTGCCAAAAAATTTTGCTAGCATATCCTGTAATTATTACTTGTGATTCCACTTCAGACCTCTCCTCTAAACTGTGGATATGTTTCATGCACAAATTAGCAGTTAATGCACCAATTCCAGCACTGAGAGAACTCACAAGACAACAGTAATGAATTACAAAAAATGAGGAAAATGGGTCCTCCACTTTTAAGGAAAAACAATGAAGTCATATTCCCTTAAAGGTCTGCAGGCAGGAAGGACAACAAAACTCTGGCAGTTCTCCATTCCAGTGATAAAATGTTTACCTTAACAAGTAAAAGTTTCAGGGAGGGGGGCGGTGGTCAGAATTGCTCACCTTTAACCGTTTAACCACCTCATCGTTGGTAATTTTGTCTGTAATCTCCTTCACTCCAGGAGGATAGTAGATGATTTTACCGTCGGCAGCAGGTTTTGGTTGGGTAGCAGGGAAGTCCATCCTGGCGCTGCTGGTTATAAACTTTCCTTCTCCACAGTCCTCTACCGGCCTCTATCGGTCAGAAAACAAAAGTTCAGCAGAATAGAAACGACTTTCTAACCCTCTTTTTCCATTCCTCACCCTCAATTCGCTGAAGGCCCCGGCTATCGCCCCGCCGGCCGCGCCCCCCAGCGCTGCCCCCGCCGCATCCCGGCGGGAGCGAGGCCCGGCCCGCCGCCGCTCCCCGCGACTCGGGCCTCCCCGCTCCCCTCCGGCGCCTCCTTTCATTGCGGGGCTGCTCCAGCCCAACACTGTTAGTTCGCAGCCGACGGTTTTACAATGAAATTTGGGGCCCAATCGAGGGACACCCCGCGGCCGAGGGCCCCTTACAGCCCGGGGGGTGGGCCGGGGACGCCGTTCCGGCCCCAGGGGGTGGTTCGGAGCCGGCACACCGGCCCCGGAGCCGGGAGACGAGGCCTAAACAGTTAGGCCTCAAAACTATCGGGAGGCAGAGAAGCCAACAGGAGAGGGGGAGGGAGGGAGGAAGGGAGGGAGGCGGCGGCGAGCGCAAACAAAACCCCCCCGCGACCCCCCCCATTCCCTCAGAGCCCCCCCACCCACCCTCCCGCGCCTCCAGGAGCCCCCCCGGGGAGGGGGCCCGGCCACTCGCCACTTTCCATTTGTTCCCGCAACTTCATGTCCCCTCAGCCCTCGCCCCGCACCCCCCGCCACCTGCCCCGCCGCCCCGCATTCGGCCGGGCCCACAAAGAGCCCCCCGCAGCCCCGGCTCCGCGCACACACCCCCGCGGCCGTGGGGAGCGGGGAGCGAGCACGGGGGGAAGCGGGACCCGGAGCCGCCTTTACCTCATGCAGCTCCGGAAGGTGCAGCATTGAGCAGCCTCCGTGCCGGGTGGTGCTCGCCGCTCCGCCGCCACCCCGCCGTCCGCTGCCCTGGGCGCTCCCGCCGCCTCCTGCTCCGCGGCACGGCAGCTCCTGCTCGGGAGCGCTGGCTGGGGGAAGGGGAGCGGCTCGGTGGCGGCAGCAGCGGCGGCGGCGGCGGCCGGGAGAGGGGGAGGCTCGGGCGGAGCGTGCGCCGCGGGGACCCAGCGCCGCTCTCCGCCCGCCCAGGGAAGCGCAGCCCGGGAGGAGCCTCCGCGCCGCCCCCGCCCCTTCCCCTGCCCGCCCGCGGCCGGCGGCGACGCCCCGCCAGGAGCCCCCAGCCCCCGCCCCGGGCAGAGGGCGAGGCCGCCCGGGAAGTCTGTTACGGCGCGGAGCCCCGCGCAGGGTGCCGGGCAATGCCGGGCGTGGGCAGCGCGGCGCTGCCTCAGCTTGGCGCCTGAAGCCCCGGAGCGGGCTCCGCCGGGGCGGCGAGGGCACGGCTGGCGCCGAGCGGCGATGCCCGGCTGCCGGCAGTGTCAGCGAGCGAGGCTGCGGGGTCCTGGCTGCAGGGCGGGAAGGCGAGAGTTACTTTGCTGCTTCCTTACGGAGCCCGGGCCGCTCATGGCTGCGCGGGCTCGTCGGGCCGGTCCCTCAGGCATCTGGGGCCTGGTCAGCGTGATGGAGAAGACAGTGCGGAAACGGCGTGTGGGGAGGCACGGAGAGTGCGGTGGCAGGCGAGAGTGAGCAGTCTTTCAGGCAGATGCGGGGAAAGAGCAGTATACACACTTGGGTTATAAATCTTAAGGAGAAACTTGAATATGCAGACCAAAGGAGCCCTCGCCAGCCAACTCAGGAAATCCTTCCATGCAAAATGTCTTTGTAATTTAATATTCATATTGCCAAGGGATGGGGTATGTCTGGAAAGTCAATAGCAAAGTGGGATATATCTGTCTGTTTTGAATCTGCAGTATGTACCCTGCCCGACGTGTAGGTGGCTATGAAATGTTTTCTAGATGCCCGTACTGTTCAGAGACGGTATGTGGCAGCTGAAAGATGACTTCTAGCTGATCAAGACTAATTTCGGATCTTCAGCTGCTTTTTTTTTGTTCAAACCAACTAAAAATATTGTTTTTCTTTATTTTGGAAATCTCTAATGAATTTTCTTCAGAGCAAATTGAAGTTAGGAGATCAGGACCATCTCCATGGAGGGATGTTTCTCTCCATGGGGGTTGCACAGGTACGACAGGAGCCTAGCCAGGCACAGCAGGGTGGGCTAGCATGGCCCGGCAGTGGCGAAGGAAAGATGCAGGAGGGTGAGGGGATGGGAGAGGATGAGAAAGGGGTAAGTAAGTAAGAGTATGATGAAGTATGCCAAATTCTAGCTTTGCAAGGTGCTGGTGGAAAATGTACAAAGACTGAGAAGCTTTTTGGAACTTCAGGTGTAATAGCATGTGGGTAGGAAATTGCTCTCCTACGTTTGTGTTCCTTGTATCCCTGCAGTGTTGTCCTAGGGGAGTTAAAGCCTTGAATGTCCACAGCCTCTATGAAACCAGCTTAGAAGGATTATAGTGAAAGTAACTGAGAGTTGCAATGAACACTTGGAGGATCTCAAGCACTGATTTTAAAATTTAGAATGGTGTCATCAGACCAGGCATTTAAATCTGGCTGTGAATCCAGACTTAGATGAAATTATTCTCTCCAAGCTTAAGGATTTGGGCATTCACAATAGACACGTGACTCTAAGGTTGTACTGATTTTAGTAAATAAATAAAGCCAATTCAAAGCATGTTATCTTTTTTCTGAATGTAAACTAAAGAGGCCATTTAGATTTGCCTTAACGTGTAAGGACTCAGACTAGCTATCAACTTTAATTTGTTGTCAATCAAATAAGATGTACTGTCAGAACTTATATACATTGAACATATTTGGGTCTTCTATCCTTAAATTTGTTACATATTTCCTTCTCCAATCAAATTACTAATATAAACCATTTGGTGTAGGTTCCTTATTTTTAATACACTTCTTTTAACACAATAAATTAGAAACAAATCCTAGAAAATTATCCTGTAACTAAATGAAGTATATATCAAAAACCTATATGAGCTCATTTCAGTTTAAATAAAAAAGACAGAATCTAAGTCAGTAAAAATAATGCAAGAAATAAATTTAAAGAGTCTGTTGCTAAGGTTTTTTTCATGAACCAAGCATGGAGCTAGAAAGATGTTAGGCAGACTTCTGCTTGGGCAGAATTGAAGTACTACAGGTTTTGCATTCCAGAAATTTCACCTAAATCTCTGAATTGCTTGGATTTTAATACTTGTTTTCAACTATTCTTTAGTTGTCATTGAAAAGCACCATTTTCTGTATAGCACTAGTGTGATCTACAATATCATAACTTCTTGTTTTAATCTTGTAGTCAAAAGATTTTTTTTCACAAACCAACACCATCTTTACTTAGAATTGCTTATACAGTGGGTTGTGAAGTAGGACTAAGAACATAATGGTCAAGGGCTACCCTCCCACAGCTTGCTTTTAGTCTAAGTTAAGGACAAACAGTGCAAAGCCCCTAGTATGCACTTCTAACCACTTTTATTTTTCATCAAAGAATAAGATAACATCTTGCATTGCACATAATACGTACGTTGAAGGTTGTTGTCATCTTATTGCAATGATCCCATACCTTCTTGATGATTTCTCATGGGCAGCTCCTTGAAGCACAAGCTCCATCTCTCTCCTCACCCACCTATCCCACTCTTTTGTAGCACTCGTCTTCTTACTGGACTGCTAAGGGCAGGCCTGTTCCTAATCTTTGGTGATTGGTACAGCTGCAACTCCTCAGGTGTGAGACTGCCTTCTGCACTATCTTTATTTTCTTACATTCTATCCCTCCACAGCAGGTAGCACGTAGTTAGACAAGGCAATTTAAAGATTTGACTTGAGGGTGCCAAGCAAGGTTTGCTCATTCAATTAAAATTCTGTTTCAACTTATGCAAGTTCTTTGTGAATCCCCACACTGAAGTACTCTTGGTTGTGGACCAAAACCTCTGTCTTCTTGCAGATTTCAGATAAAAAGTGAAGTTAGAATAACACAGAAAGTCTTGAAAGGCATCAGTGGACGGTTGACTATCAAGGAGTTCACACAAGATTCCTGCTTTTACAGGTAATGAGTGATTAGTCAGCAGTATGTTAGCCAGATATGTCGTGTTTTGAGTGAGTCTTGGACAAATCATATCAGCAAAGTGGCTGAGAGGAGTAGGTGCAAATTCTGTAATTATGGGCTGATTAGGCAATGGTTCTGTCTTTTCTCAGAAGAAAAGCAGTGGGATTTGTACTTCTGCACCATTTGAAATTCTAAAGGGCTAAAACAGAGCATGTAGTTCTGATATCACACCCAATTAAGGGACGTATGAATGAACACTTAACTGCCAATTAGCTTGAATATATGCATGGCATTTTCAGAATGTAAAAACATAAAAGCTTCAGATAATCTTACCTGTGGTACTCCTTAATCTGAATAGTTCTGAAATCTGCTCTTATCAGATACAATTACAGCTGCTAGTGTCTGGTTTGTTGCTTTTGCTTGTTTGACCTTCACCCTTCTAATTTCAGCAAGCAGCTGAGATCTGACTTGGACTGTGCTTGTACAGCTGTAGCCAGGTTCACATGATCCCTTGCGTTTTGCTGGATGGCTCTGTCTAATAATATGACCGAGTCCTTTAGTCTTTACCCAGATTTTACTGTTTGCATCAGAATTTTATTACCTTCACTCACTTTACTTCTATTGGAATGTATTTGCTCCGATCTGCTCTCATTTGTTTTGATTGTCTTTTAGACTACGATTGCAAGTTTTATTCATAAACAAACTGAAATAAAGGGTGCCAAACACCTGTGGGGCAACCTTGTGAGTTGCTTCTTTCTTTGTATTGTGATAGAACAGGTTCAAGGAAAGGATCAAGAAAGGAAAAATATGTTTTTACTGGTAGGGAAAATAATGCAGCACAGGGTTTTCAGAACAAAACACTTTTTGGGTGAAACAGAAGAGTACAGGCTGATTACTTCAAGCACAGAAAGTCCTTTAATTCATGTTGATTAAGTTAAGCTGCGCTCACATGTTTCCAGGAACTGCTTAGTGGTTCTTCTCAGGTCTTTATTAATACAGTAAACACAGATAGTAACAATGACTAAGAAGTAAACAGTGACATTAAGACATGACACTGTGTTGTGAACTGCAATAAGTAATATCTGCCATTGCAGTATAACATATCTTTGATAACACCACCTAATTGTTTTAACTGCCTATTTTTATTATTGATGTTTTTTACATCTGCTGTAAATTGAGGTGGGTCAGAGGTGAGTTTCTTGACAATGTGCATTGCTGTAATGAAAAAGCTCCAAAAGGTGTTCCATTCCAGGGGGTATTGACAGTGAAATTACTCTTAGAATAGCCCAGGAAGTGGGCTTTGTTAGAAAACCAGGGACTGGTGTATCTCCCATTTTGTACATTGACAAGATAAAATCTAAAAGGGAGCAGAAGGACTTATGTGTATTATATCATAAAGACAAATCAGATGGAGACACAAAGTGCTCCTGTGGAAGAGTCCCACAGCTCACTGAGTCTTCATTGAGTAGTACCAGTTCTGAATAAAGGGAAGAACCAAATACTGTATGGATGATAAACTCTTTTAAAACTGATCCCTAGCCATGATTTGTCTAAATGTCATTTTTGCTCTGGTTTTGGTAAGGAGGGCTTCTCCATGTGCTGCCTAAAAATGTCTTTATTATGAATCATGCTTGGAAATAGGGCAGTAATCACAGAATTATAGAATAGTTACGGTAGAAAGGGACTTTAAAGGTCATCTAGTCAGTCCAGCCCTCCTGCAGTAAGCAGGGACATACCCAACTAGATCAGGTTGCTCCAAGGCCTGTCCAGAGTGACCTTGAATGTTACCACGGATGAGACATTCATAACCTTTCTGAGCAACGTGTTCCAGTGTTTCAGCATCCTCCTGGTAAAAAATATTTTCCTTATATCTAGACTAAATCTACACTCTTTTGGTTTAAAACCATCACCCTTTGTCTTATCACAACAGGTTCTGCTAAAAAGTCTGTCACCATCATTCTTGTAAGTCCCCTTTAGGTACTGGAAGGCTATTACAAGGTTACCCTGGAGTCTTCTTTCAGGCTGAATAACCCCAGATCTCTCAGCCTTTCCTCACAGGAAAGATGCTACAGCCCTCTGATCATCATCATGGCCTTTCTCTGGACCAGTTCCAAAAGATCCATGTTCTTCCTGTGCTGGGTCCCCAGAGCTGGCTGCAGCATTGCAGGTGGGGTCTTACCACAGCAGAGCAGAGGGGCAGAATCCCCTCCCTCCCCTGCTGCCCTCGGGGCTCTGGATGCAGCCCAGGACACCTTTGGCTCTCTGGGCTGTGAGTGCCCATAGCTGGGTCATGTCCAGCCTCTCATCCACCAGCATCACCAAATGGTTTTTGCACAGGGCTGCTCTTGATTAATTTGTTCCCCAGCATATAAATACGCACATGCACACACACACACACACACACACACACACACACACACACACACACACATACATGTATATATATATGATATATATATGTCAAGAGTATATATTCATTCAGAAATGGCAAAGATTGTCACTGTACATAACATTGAAGCCATTGTGAAAAGGTGTATATTTATGAATACATTTTTAATTTACAAACCACTCTATTGACAGAATGATTGCACTTCTTTCATTTGCTCGCAAGTGAAGTAAAATCAATTTATTGTCACCTGCAGATTAGTGGTTTCACAGGAGAATTTTTAGAAGCCTCCATGATCTACTGCTAGTTTTGAACATTCAGAAACTGAAGTTACAGCAGCCTACTGCATGTCATCTATCCACCTCCTTTCTAGCTGCTCTCAATTATGATGACTTGTCACCGTTCACTCCATAATTACATTCTCAAGGTTATTTCCATCTCTGCTCCTGATGTGTCCAAAGCACATACATTTACACCTATTCATTTCTGACAACCAAGTCCACTTTTCTCCAATAATATATTTAATATGTGCATTTATCACCCTTTCTGTCCAGACGATGTCTTTGCTTGCACCATATCGCAAAAGCTTCAATTTTCTTTGTCACAGTCAATAATTTCTCAAAAGTCACATTGATAAATTGCTATAGCAAAAAATTAGGCATTTCACCAGTCAAATGTTTCTACTTCTGTGGTGATTTTTTTTCCAGGCTTTTACAAGCAAAGCCAAGAATGGATCAACTATTCTTCAAAATTTTCTAGTTTCTATTGGACAGGTTCTGATTGGGTAAATTTGATCCCGGGTAAACTGAATTTATGAACAGTCTTTATAGCTAGACACTAATAATGAAGCTAGCTAATACACTATTTTTATTAAGTAAGGTTATTTCATTTATGGCATACTCAAGAATACCCTGTGTTTTTCATTAGCCTTTTATTGTCTTTCTAATACTTGGTGGACAGCAGATGTGGTTGTGATAGTGCTATGTCAGCAGCTGAAGGTCATTTAAAAGAAGTCCATTTCAAACTCAACTTTTCCATTCTGTGAAGTCTTTCTAAAGTTTTTTTTTGTCCCAGCCAGGCTACAAGGAAATTTGCAGTTACCTTCATTTTAATAGTAGCACATGGTTCTTTATATTCACTTCGTAATTTTTCAAATAACAAGGCAGATTTGGGGAAATTCTGAGTGGATGGGACTGCTTAGAGGAAATACTACTGGGAAAATTGGGAAAGTTTGGCAGTATATTTAGCCCATGGCAGCTGTTTTCTGGAGGTAAAACAATGAGTTTCTCCCCCTGCCCCATTAAATAAGAACTGTCCTATGATCTATTAAAAAATGAGAACATGTGTGGTACTAACAAGTTCTGATTAAGAGGCTCTTTTGTGAAAAGTATTGATTGTTTTCATGATGCTGCTGTTGCTCATTCTTCCAACAGATATAATGTCTGCTGCTCCCAGTAAAGAAAAGAATGATATGAAATTTTACAAATGAATATGTACTTGGAATTTACCATTATGGTCAAAGAAAGACATTTGATGAATGGGTGTGCAGCCTCAGAGCTGTGTTCTAATGACAGGGTCATTTCATGTTGATGGATAGGTTATGTGGTGTATTCAGAGGCTTAAAAAAGAGTTGCATTTGTCAAACACAGGGAAGCATCAAAGTGTGTGTGTATGACTGTGTGAGCAATAGAATCATTATAGTTTGCCTTTGAACAAAGTCAGGAAATATATTGATCATATAGGTTTATGCACTAGGGGAGCAACTAATGATGATCCAGTCAATGTGTTCTGTGAATGGCTCAAGGGGATAATCATTAAAACATTACACCACTATGCCATATTGGAACCTGAATATGAAACCTGGAATTTCAAACCCTTGTAAAGAACAATTTGCATTTGAATTTATGAAATAGAATTACTTCTTTGGTTTGTGCTGCTTCAGTCACTTCATCCTTACAATTCTACTTCAGTTAATGCACTGGATGTTTGCATCCAGATCATCAGCCAGCATGACAGTAGCAGCACACTGACAACATAGTGATCCAGCAGCAGGGAATACTGAGTATCAGTGGAAGAAAATTTTCCTAAATTCAGGATATGTGGCAGCAGAGATGCTAAATAAGGTTATTTGAACCAGGACTTGTGTGGGTGCTTGACAAAGCAGACATTGAATTGGTGTCTGAAGAGAGCACAGAATTTCAAGTATTGAGTAGACAAAGCCAGAAGTAACCTAGACAAGGCACAAGTAAATAGAGAAATGAGAAAAGTATAGTCTTAACAAAAATGCTTAGTAATATAAAAACTGTGTTAATGACATACAGATTTTTAGCCAAAAATTCTTCATGATGCAATATAAAAAAGTCCATGATAATGGAGTGATCAATGAAGGTGATACTAATGCCAGCAGAGGGATTATTTTTTGTAAAGTAGACTGGTATGTATCCACTTAGAATTTCACCAGCATCTAATACCACTATTTATAGACTATCTGAATTTGGCAAGGCAGCTCATGTGTACTCTGGGTAATATACTATTACTACACTGTATCAAGCACATAAACGCTTGCTTTCTTAAGTATATCTCTGTACTGTGCTTTTTATCTTCCAGACACTGCATACTTATACCTAATCATTTATATTTTCAGGGAAGCACTTGCTAAAATTTTAAACTTCCTTTATCTAAATCTTTTAACAAGCCAGAAAAAGACTTTTAGCCACCATGTGAACATTTAAGTCACTATTTTAGATGTAGTTAGGTTTTGTTTATGAAATGCCATTGACCTATGTTTAATCAATTTTTCAACCTTCAAGATCTGCTCAGCAGCCACCTCTAATCCAGAAGAAAACTGGAGTGAACCATATTCATCCATTTTCAGTATCATTCAGCTGCCTGAATGCACTGTTAGGCATGAATTTTTTTATTTAAATGAAAAAACATGTTGACAAGTCTATCAGATTCTGAATATAGCAAGAACAGAATAATGTTACTTCTAAGGGAGGAAAGAAATAGATCCTTAAATCCCCTCAAGGAAGCTCCTTCATATAGCAGGTACAAAATAACACTAAAAGAAGTGCACAAATGCTGACAAAATCTATAAGCAAAAAAACCCCCAAAGCCTCTATATTTTCCCGAATTTAAGCAAACTTGCAGTAATATTTTTTCTGTCTTACCAACGCCTTATTTTGGTGTTTGTCTCTCTGTTCCTTTCTAAGAGATTTGTCTGTTGACCTGCTGCTGGGTGCAGGAAATGGGAACTCAGGAAAAGATGTGAATGAACAGGAGAAATGGAATGAGCAAAGATGAACACATGTAGTAGAAAATCTGCAGCTGGCTGGGCAGTAGGAGTTTCATGTGAGCAAATAAAAAAATTCAGAGATAGAAGGTGAAATAAATAGCGCTGAGTGAATTGTAAGTATCTTTTAAATATCATTATTTATCTGCAAGTACAATTTTGCTAAATTCGAGATGAACTGGAGAAGCCAAATTCTAAGAACAATATAATTAAATGTTCTGTTATATATCTTAAAACGAGTCACACGAACGGTTCTATGTACTTAATATAAAGGCTCCTTTCAATTTTGATTTTGGCTTTCCATATTTAACAGCCACTATAATAATCTCTTTGGAAACTAGCTGAACAAACTTGTGAGATTTTTAAAAACAGAGCATACTATTAAATTTCAAAGTTAAAATGAAGATTGTTGTGGGTTTCTTTTGCTCCCTGTTTACATATGAAGGGGAGTTTCAGGTCAACTAGAGAGCTACATCAAAATATATTGGGAGCTTTTATTTCTGTATGCAAATGTCCTGCTTGCTGTTCTGATGCTGCATGGTTTGTCTTCTTGCTGAGACCTGGGAAGAGCATGTGTGTGAGAGTGGCTGCAGTCACTAAAGCAGTGAATCTGACAGTGTAAAGTTTTGAAAATAAATGAAACAAGCTTAAATTATGGAAATATTTGTTTTCTATTTCATCCCATTAATGGATTTAAACATAATTTAGATACAGATTTACTTGTATGTGCCTTTTATAACTGCTGAATTTGAAAAGTACATGTATAATCAGAAATAACTAGCAAAGTCCAAAAACATGTGTCTTTAAGAGTTGTCAGAGTCACAAACTGCATAATGCTGCTGAGGAAACTAATTACCAACATGTATATGGATGTTATGGTTTAACCCCAGCCAGCAACAAGTCCCATGCAGCTGCTCAATCATTCTCTCACAGTGGAACGGGAAAGAGAATTGGACGAGTAAAAGTGAGAAAACTCATGGGTTGAGATAAAGACGGTTTACTAGGTAAAGCACAAGCCTCACACACGAGCGAAGAAAAGGAGTCCATTTACCACTTCCCATGGGCAGGCAGATGTTTAGCCATCCCTAGGAAATCGAGGCTTCACCATGTGTATTTGGGAAGTACAAACACCATCACTCAAAATGTGCCCCCCTTTCTTGTTCTTCCCCCTGCTTTAAATACTGAGGATGACACTGTATGGTCTGGAAAATCCCTTTGGCCAGTTGGGGTCAGCTGCTCCCCCTGTGTCCTTTCCCAACACCTTGTGCACCTCCAGCCTCCTCACAGAAGGTATCTTGACACTGTGTAAGGGCTGCTCAGCAATAACAATACCAGCTCTGTTGTATTATCAACCCTGCTTTCAGCACAAATCCAAAACACAGCCCCATACCAGCCACTGTAAAGAAAATTAACTCTACCCCACCCAAACCCAGCACAATGGATGAGGGGGAAATTGGCAATTTGTTCTGCTGAATGTGTAATATACACTATACCTTTTCCTTTTCTACTCTTTTACCGTGTAGTATATTTAATTTATTTTTTTGTACATAGAAAATATGCAAGTTCATAATAAAAACTGAGACAAAGACAAAACTCTCATTGAAGTTTTAAGGTATGCATTTTTGTCTCCTAACCATCCCCACTGTACAAAAGAATAAATGCCCAACTCAGAAATTGAAGAACTACACAGAAAATATGAACTACTCCTCTTTCAATGTTCTTTTAAGTTAGCTTGTTCATTCTTCCAGGTCTTGGGGAATGTAATCAGAGGAATAAAGCAGTTGAAAGAGTTCAGTGTTTGATCATCTATTTGAAAAAAACTTAAACATGTTTTCATGCTGGTTGTGTCAACTGTTTTTGTTTGGGGTTGGTTTGTTTGTTTGTCTGGGTTTTTAATAAGTTGTCTATTACAGATGGGCCCAGATCCAAATGACACCACTTCTGCTCCATCCTGAATTGTGTGTATCAGGTTGCAGATACCAATCTGAATGTCATAAGCTAGAGCAGGGTGGAGTGGAGCTTGTCTTAAGATATGATTCCCTCATTCTTTCAACTTGGAATTGTCATGATTTTGACAGGTACAAGCTAACTAATTTTTGCCTAGTCCTTAAATAAACTGGAAACTGTAGACTGTCCTCTTAGAAGGAGCAACTGTCCTTTTATGTTGCTGAAACTGTAAGATGGCCTGTGGCTTTCTAAATTTGAGGATCTTTTGTTGCTGGTGTTATTCACTGGGAAAGAATGTGGCCCCGTTTCCAGTGAGAGAGGGTATGAAATGTTAAAAAATAGAAGTGATAGGTGGATTTTAAAGGGACTAAAAAAACCCGAAGAGGTCAGAATTTACAAGAAAGCAAAAGAAGGCCTTCCCCATTCAGCAACACCGAAACAGCTATCTGTTCATTTCCTAGCTAAATAATTAGATTCTATCATGTGACAGTTACAAAGAGGCGCATAATAAACAAAGAATTTTCTTTAAAAATGGGAGTCTACACAGCTGTTTTTAAATGCACATCACTGACTTGCTGCTCCCTTCCCCCATCTCCTTGGCTTCTTGTTTCAGCATAAGGCATCTGGCATACAAGTTATTCAAGTTCAGAAACTAGTTACTGAAATCTAATTAATAAATAAGTGCTAGTGGGTTTAGACCATAACAAGTTCCCTAATTTATTTTTACAAGCAGTTGGAGTAATCCACAGATGTTTGTAACAGATGTCAAGCACAAGAATTGCTGTAACTAGCAGCTTTTGTGTAACAAATGGTGAGGTAAACTGACACTAAGCAGGATACCTGCAAGATATTTATATATTGTAGAATTTTGAAGCCATTGGGTTGTGGTATCAGAAAATTTTGTAAAATATTCATGTCTCAATAGAACATGTATTGTACATATCTGTACTTGAGAATAAGGCCTCTATGAAGCTATTTTGGGAAAGAAATAAAATACATTTTTATATTGTTTTAATTTTACATTAATTGAAGGTCAGTCACGTGAAGAAAACAGGTCCTTAAATCATATGTGATTGGCAAGCAATTAACTTCTGGTAAATGAATTGCATGGGCAATGGAGTACAGTCTGTCTTGACAGGTAAAAGCATTTTTTCATTAGAGTAACATTAATAAATGATTGGAACTTGCCTAAGATTCAGGCTTGTACTTAATATTAGATCTACGTAAAAATTCCATCCTGCAACTAGGTCCAATATTTTAACATTTAAAATTTCTGAATCAGAGCAAACAAGACGTCTCAAAATTTCCAGTAGAATGAAAGTATTAGTTTTTATTTAGAAGAGTTTTAATGACTTTTTTCCTAAAATTTAGTAAGGTGAAATGGACTGATAAGTTGATGTCACAAAACCCATAAATTACAAAAATACATCAACTAAATTTTACTTATAGTATTACATAGTTGAAAGAAAATAATAACAGATAGGGGGTTTTCCTCCTTTTCTTTCAAATTGACATTTTAAATTGTTTGTTTCCAAGTGTTTATTTCTGCATCTCAGGATGATGTGTAGATTAAGTAAACTTGGGAATTAATATATTTTAGGAAATACATCTCTTTTGCTGTAAGGAAAATATTTACTT